>NC_140299.1:85205776-85915276 GCF_964211825.1 Aythya ferina
CAGTCACGATGGGGTGCTTTTGCCACTCATTCCCAGTTAGACTCACTTCAGCTTCCAATATGGTTAGCTCTTGGGATCCCCCCGTCACTCCGGAGATAGAGATGGGTTCGGCCCCTTGGTGGCCTGACGGCATTAGGGTACACTGTGCGCTTGTGTCCACTAAAGCTTTATATTTTTGCGGTTCCGGTGTGCCAGACCATCGAATCCACACAGTCCAGTAAATCCGGTTGTCCCTCTCCTCTACCTGGCCAGAGGCAGGGCCCCACTAGTCCTGGTCGGAGTATCTATCAATTATTTCTTCCAAACGTGAAGGAGAAGTCTCTTCATCAGGGTCAGGAGTATTACTATTCCTTCTACTCCCTCTGGGGGACTGTTCAACAGAAACTGTTGGAGGCAGCAATCCTCCTAGGGGCCCTCTTTGTTGCTGCTGTATCTTTCCGTAGCTCACATAGCCGAGCAGCTAGGGCCGAGGTCGGTTCACCGTCCCACTTCCTCCTATCTTCTCCGTGGTCACGTAAATAAAACCACAAGGTACCTCGCGGTGTGCGTCCCGGATTCTCCCTTGTTTGAGCCGGGGACTGCTGGTGCTTGAAGGCCGAAAGATTTTTCCGTCTAGGTGAGGACAAAGCTATGTGTTCATCTAACCGTTGGGACAGTCTCTCCACAGCTGAAATGCAGCCCCGTACTGGGGGAGAGAGATTTTCTTCATATTTATGAAGTTGATTGGACACGTTGTCCACAGTTGGCCCCATGCCCTTGTCCCAACCCATGACTGCCAGTGTGCTGGCATGTGTTGGGGGTGCAGCCCGTACAAACTTCCGCCACATGGACGCTGTCCTTTGGACTTCATCGGGGTCTTTAGGTGCCTGGGCATTGTTTAAATCACTATAAAGCATCTCCAGCACAGCTAATTCCCGCAGCTGCTGGAGGCCCTTATCCATAGTGGTCCATTTGTTTACTTGGGAGACAATATCCTCTTTGTGGGGATACCTTTCTTTCACAGCTGTTAGGATTCGCCTCCAGAGGCTGATAACTTGTGCCTCTCTTCCAATTACTCTGTCAATGAGCCTTTCTCTAGAAAGGGATCCCAGCTTGGCTTGGCTTCGTTCCCTTCTAGCTGTTGGGTATTGGCCCCACTATCCCAGCGTCGAAGCAGCCAAGTGAGGATGTACTCACCTGGACGACGACTGAAGTCTTTTCGTATTTCTCGGAGCTCACTCAAGGATAGAGACCGAGTAGTTTCTGATTCATCTATGATTTCAGACTCTTCTTCGTGATGTTGCCGTGATAACGCTGCTTTAGAGCCGCTTGCCTTTTTCTCTTCTCCCTCATCCGTAGGAGGAGCTTCTTCCCTTACCAAACGACCTGATCTCTGTTTCCACTGTTTCGTCTTTACTACAGGGACGACTGATACCAAAGATGGTCGGTCCTCTGGGGTGGTCACAGTGTGTGCTGTCTCATCATCAAATTCAAGAACCTCCCTATCCCCTTGAGGGTGCTGGGCAATGTTAATTGACATCTGACAGGCGTTAGCCAGACCCCAGCAGAGTGCAGCCAGCTGGTGGAGTTCTCTAGTATTGCCAGGATCAGGGCATACATCTTTCAAACATTCTACCAGTTTTCTTGGATTTTGTACTTGTTCAGGGGTGAAATTTAGAACCATTGGAGGAGAAAACCGTGATAGGTACCTGCCCAAATCCCCCCACACACCTTGCCACCCACAGCTTTGTCTGGGGACAGGTCCTTGGATAATATTCTTAATAAACTGCTTTGCCTTGGGGAAGAAGACAAACACTAGATCTAGTAATAGGAGGATAATATCTCACCAGGGGTATCCAAAATACTGAAAGGCTGCTGTAATTAGCCCACAGGGAGAAAAGTAGAAGGCACCACACCCGATATTATTCACTGATTGACTGCTGGGGGCAAAAAAGAAGGCACTGTAATTCTTAATATTTTCAATAAGATAATCTCCAGGAGACCAGGAGGATAACGATGCCGGGCCTGAATACCAAACAAAACTGAAGGCCAGTATATTACAGCACAACATGATAAAAAAAATAAGCACAGACTTCAATGCTTTCTCCGATTGGATGTAAAGGAAAAAAGAAAACAGAGAGTGGGCTACATACAACATATCGACACAGAAAAGTATTACCAGAAAACCGAGCATCATGACAACCAGTATGTTAGTTGTAAATACTTCAATCAATACTATTGTTATCTCAACCCTCGAGCCCC
Source organism: Aythya ferina (assembly GCF_964211825.1). Taxonomy (NCBI): domain Eukaryota; kingdom Metazoa; phylum Chordata; class Aves; order Anseriformes; family Anatidae; genus Aythya; species Aythya ferina. The sequence continues at coordinate 85,208,018 of NC_140299.1, forward strand.
ACGTTGGGCGCCAAAAAGGACTGTGGTGGTTTTACTCAGGTGGGCAGCCGAGCTCCACCACAACCGCTCTTTCACTCCCTCTCTACTCAAAGAGGAAGGGGCAGAAAATACAACACAAAGAACTCGAGGTTTGAAATAAGAAAGGTTTAATTAAAGGGAAAGAAAAAGAAACAAAAGAAACAATAAGTCCGCAAGGAAGCACAGAGAGAGAAAAAATTATTCTCTACTTCCCATCAGCGAGTGGTGTTCGACCACGTCCTGGGAAGCAGGGCCTCAAACACGTAGTGGATGTTCAGGAGGAACAGCCCCCTCTCCCACGAGAGCCCCCCTTTTATTGCTGAGTGTGACATCGGGTGTTATGGAATATCCCTTTCGTTGGTTTAGGTCAGCTGCCCCGACAATGTCCCCTCCCCATCACTTGTCCACCCCCAACCTGCTGGCTCTTGGGGGCTTGGAAGAGGTCCTGATGCTGTGCCAGCACTATGCAGCAGTAGACACAACACTGGAGTGATACGAGTGCTGTTCCAGCTACGAGTGCAGCTACTGTGCGGGCTGCTGCAGGGAAAAGGTGACTCCAGCTTAGACAGCCCCAACACACGGGGTCCGGGTCCGACCTCGGGAGGCTCGGGGACGGCGATCCCGAGGCGATCCCGAGGCCCTTGTGTCCGGCCTCCGGCGGCGCGGGTGCCGGCTGTCCCGTGGGTCCGAAGTCGGGCGACGTGGGTGCCTGCCGAGCCGTGAAGCGGGAGGCTGCTGCCCACCGGCTCGGGGTCTGGCCGTCCCTGAATCCAGCGGGTTCGGTCTCTTGCGGAGCTGCGGCAGGCCGTCCTGCCCTCCCGGGTAGCTCCTGCCGGAGGCGCGGGATGCGACCGTCCCGAGGTCCTGGGCTGCGGTCCTGGGCGACGCGTGTGCTACCCGCACCGGGGTCCGGGTCCGACTTTGGCTTTGTCAGGGACGGCGGTCCCGGGCTCCAGGTGTCCAGCATCGGGCGGCGCGACCGGCTGTCCCGTGTCCCGGCGATCAGAACTCGGGCGGGTTGGGGGCCGACTGTGCCGTGAAGCGGGAAGCTGCTGTCTGCCGGCTCGGGGTTTGGCCGTCCCGGAGACAGGGGGTTCGGTCCCGTGCGAAGCTGCGGCCGGCCGACCAGCGCTCCCCGTTTCTCTATCCCGGGGCGCGGGATCTGACCCTCGCAAGCCCCTGGGCTCCGTTGTCGGGAGACGCTTGTGCTAGTCGCACCGGTGTGGCCGGCCGTCCCGATTCTCTGGGATCCGGTCTTGGGCGACGCTTGGGAGCCCAGAAGCTCTTGGGAGCCCAGCTGCTAGGGACAGCCGGCCCCGCGCCGCCTGAGGCGGGACACCTGGACAGCGGGACCGCCGTCCCCGAGAAGCCGAGGTCGGCCCCGGACCCCGCTGAGTCTAGCACAAGACCGGTGCCCAGGGTTTCGGGACGGCCGGCCACCGAACCGCACGGGACCGAAAGCCCGCTCTCTGGGAAGCCGGCGGACGCCAGCCCCCCGCTTCACTGCACGGCCGGCCCCCACGCCCCCTGAATTCGGATCCCCGGGACACACGATAGCCGGCCCCCGCTATCCGACGGCCCCTGAATCGCCGTCCCCGAACCGTCCGATGTCGGACCCGGTACCCGGTGCTGCTTGCAAATGCGTCGCACAAGACCGGAGCACAGGGGCTCGGAAGAGCCAGCTTCCGCCCTGCCGGAGGCCGGACTCGCGGGCTATGTCCACATGTCTCTTCAATACTTTTAAGGATCGGGTCTCTTACCACTTCCCCGGGCAGCCTGTTCTAATAGCAAACCCCTTCCATGAAGAAATGCATATTCAGTATCGAGCTAGCCAGTGCTGGTAAACAGAGGTGTTTCTCCCTAGGGGTAGGGCTTGGCATTTCCCTCTCCTGAACTTCAAAAGGAACCTCAAAAGGTTCCTGCCTGCTCCTATCTGCAGGAATCTGCCAATTCAGCAGATTCCTGACCAAAGGTGAAAAGTACACTGTGAGGAAGACTCGCGGTCTTCCTCCCAAAGACCCCTGCCCACATCCCAAAGACCCCTGCCCACAATTCTTGGAAGGCTCAGCGCAGGCGCAAGGTGCCAAAAGGCTAATTAGCATGAGAAGCGAGGGAAGGCGGGGATAGGTAATGCATATGTATAGGTGCTTGTAGAATATTGATAGATTGATTGTATAAATTCAAGACTGCTTTCTGCTTTGGGTATGCACGATAGGTGGAGAGATCCCCCGTGCATCCAGCGCTGCAATAAAGAATATACCACTTAAAGGAATTTCGGCTTCGATCTTTGAATCAATTTGGCGAACCAGATGGGACAACCTCTCTGCCGGACCGCAGGACCCGCTGGGAACAGGACTCCCTAGGGTACCCCCGGGATTTCCCGGAGGGACTCCTCGACTCACCGGATCACTGCGGAGGCAGACAAGGACCCCATCATTGTAAGTGAGTATATTCTTTATTCTGGTTTGGTTTTCTGGTAGACCGGTCATCTGGAACTGTCTGTAAGTCAGAAGGTGATCTTCTGCGAGGCAGTGTTTGGTATATACTTTGTGGTTAGCACCACAAGTATATGTTTGGGGACCTTAAGGAAGGAGCTCACTTTAAGGTCCATCTGGTATTGTGTTGCCTATTTCGGTTTTCTGACTCATGGAGTATGGTATTTAACTCTGGTTATTGTTACTGCGATTTTGGCTATTTTCTTGGTGGTAATAGTAGGTTCGTGGCATTGTCATAAGAAAGATATCGTTACGGTGTTACACAGTTCGGTTTTCTGACTTACCGCATGTGGAATTTGACTCTGATTATTGTTATTGTGATTTTGGCAATATTCCTGGTAATAGTAATAGTTTTGTGACATCGCTATTGAAAGATACCTGCGTGCCCACATTTTAGTAAGAGATACGTGTATTCTTAAAGTGTGAACTGGAAACTGGGGGGGCAAACAAGCAGTGAAATTTTAAAGAAAAGTGTGTTAGGATGTGTTTTAAGTCACTGGAAGGATATTGGAGGATCTGCCGGTGGAAGTGTGAACGGGAAAACATTGATAAAATATCGTAATCAGTGGTGGCCGCTTTATAAGCTGGAATGTGGAGAAAAGTGGCCCCTAAATGGAACTTTAAACTATAATATTTTGCTACAGTTAATGTTGCTTTTTTTTGAGAAGGAGAACAGGATGAAATGTTGTATACCGATGTTGTTTCAGCATCTTGGTGGGAAAAGGTACGGAATTAAGTTGGCCCCTGACTGAGCCTTTGATGTTGGCATTAGAGAAGTACAGGCTGGAGAAAGATAAAGGAAGTGTTAAAAGGGTTGTTGAAAGTGTTAAAGGTGTTTGAAGTTGAATGAGCAGGGAAAGAGGATGTAGGAATGATAATAGTTCTGCCTCTGCCCGAGGCAGAGATCTTAAAATCATGGGTGTTAGCCCTTTGGGGCAAAGGGACCATGATGGGTCCCAGAGAGTTGTCACAGAAACAGAAAAGCAGTTAACTCTTAAAACAACCTGAGTTCATGTGCGAGCTCAGATTGCCGATGGAACCGCTCAGGGAACTGTGGACAATTGCATTCCCCTGACCGACCCCCACTGAGACCCTAATCATCCCGAAAATTATGAACGGTTAAGTAAATACTAAAACCTGTTTGAATTGGGAATTGAGAATATGCTTCCAACAAGGTCTAAAAGAAACGCCTATGGAATTTTTGGACCAACTCTGAAATGTAATGAAAATAAATAAATAAATAAATACATAAATAAAAACAAAACGGTTTGGACCTGGCTTCGGAGGACAAATTGACTAGCCTTTTCCTAGGGTAATCGACCCCTGATTTCAACAGGAATAATGGGGACCTGGGGAATCTACCCTAGCGGATCCTCCGCTGGTTATAATGAAGCTAGGGGAGGAATGGAAGTGAAATTTCTTATTGCTATGGGGCAACGTATTCAGTTCTAAATCAAGCATTAATGCCTTCACAGAATTATGATGTTAGGGTAAAAGATGTGTCGTGGTTTAACCCGGCCGGCAGCTAAACACCACGCAGCCGTTTGCTCCCCCTCCCCCTCCCTCTCTGGGACGGGGGAGAGAAATGGAAAGTGAAGCCCGTGAGTTGAGATAAAGACAGTTTAATAAGACAAAATAATAATAATAATAATAATAATAATAATAATAATAATAATAATAATAATAATAATAATAATAATAATAATAATAATAATAATGTGTACAAACAAGTGATGCACAATGCAATTGCTCACCACCCGCTGACCGATGCCCAGCCTAACCCCGAGCAGTCCGGCCCCCTCCCCCGGCTAGCCACCCCTATATATTGTTTAGCCTGACGTCAGATGCTATGGAATACCCCTTTGGCTAGTTTGGGTCACCTGTCCTGGGTCTGTCCCCTCCCAGCTCTTACTGCACCCCCAGCCTGCCTGTTGGCAGGACAGAGCAAGAAGCTGAGATGTCCTTGGCTTGGTATAAGCACTGCTCTGCAACAATTAAAACATCGGGGAGTTATCAGCACTCTTCTCATCCTAAGCCAAAACACAGCATTCCACCAGCTACTAGGAAGAAAATTAACTCTGTTCTAACTGAAACCAGGACAAGGTGTAACCGAAAAGGCTTATTTTTGTGAACCTTTGAAGTACAAGTTAGGGAAACAATGGGGCATACACAGATTTTTATCTATGCCTAGCTCCTCATGGGCACTCTTAGGTAGAGATTTATTAGAGCAAGTAGGAGCAGAAATTGTCTTTGAAAAAGGGAAAATGGAATTAAGAATAGGAGAAGAACAACTAACAAATGTGTTAAGCTTGGCACTAATACAAACTGACCCTGAACGTGAAATACCTTTAGAGATCACAGATCAAGTATGTCCAGGAGTTTGGGCATACTCCTGAGGAAGTCTATGCCGAGAATGCACGGAGCCTCTGGGCCAGTCACGATGGGGTGCTTTTGCCACTCATTCCCAGTTAGACTCACTTCAGCTTCCAATATGGTTAGCTCTTGGGATCCCCCCGTCACTCCGGAGATAGAGATGGGTTCGGCCCCTTGGTGGCCTGACGGCATTAGGGTACACTGTGCGCTTGTGTCCACTAAAGCTTTATATTTTTGCGGTTCCGGTGTGCCAGACCATCGAATCCACACAGTCCAGTAAATCCGGTTGTCCCTCTCCTCTACCTGGCCAGAGGCAGGGCCCCACTAGTCCTGGTCGGAGTATCTATCAATTATTTCTTCCAAACGTGAAGGAGAAGTCTCTTCATCAGGGTCAGGAGTATTACTATTCCTTCTACTCCCTCTGGGGGACTGTTCAACAGAAACTGTTGGAGGCAGCAATCCTCCTAGGGGCCCTCTTTGTTGCTGCTGTATCTTTCCGTAGCTCACATAGCCGAGCAGCTAGGGCCGAGGTCGGTTCACCGTCCCACTTCCTCCTATCTTCTCCGTGGTCACGTAAATAAAACCACAAGGTACCTCGCGGTGTGCGTCCCGGATTCTCCCTTGTTTGAGCCGGGGACTGCTGGTGCTTGAAGGCCGAAAGATTTTTCCGTCTAGGTGAGGACAAAGCTATGTGTTCATCTAACCGTTGGGACAGTCTCTCCACAGCTGAAATGCAGCCCCGTACTGGGGGAGAGAGATTTTCTTCATATTTATGAAGTTGATTGGACACGTTGTCCACAGTTGGCCCCATGCCCTTGTCCCAACCCATGACTGCCAGTGTGCTGGCATGTGTTGGGGGTGCAGCCCGTACAAACTTCCGCCACATGGACGCTGTCCTTTGGACTTCATCGGGGTCTTTAGGTGCCTGGGCATTGTTTAAATCACTATAAAGCATCTCCAGCACAGCTAATTCCCGCAGCTGCTGGAGGCCCTTATCCATAGTGGTCCATTTGTTTACTTGGGAGACAATATCCTCTTTGTGGGGATACCTTTCTTTCACAGCTGTTAGGATTCGCCTCCAGAGGCTGATAACTTGTGCCTCTCTTCCAATTACTCTGTCAATGAGCCTTTCTCTAGAAAGGGATCCCAGCTTGGCTTGGCTTCGTTCCCTTCTAGCTGTTGGGTATTGGCCCCACTATCCCAGCGTCGAAGCAGCCAAGTGAGGATGTACTCACCTGGACGACGACTGAAGTCTTTTCGTATTTCTCGGAGCTCACTCAAGGATAGAGACCGAGTAGTTTCTGATTCATCTATGATTTCAGACTCTTCTTCGTGATGTTGCCGTGATAACGCTGCTTTAGAGCCGCTTGCCTTTTTCTCTTCTCCCTCATCCGTAGGAGGAGCTTCTTCCCTTACCAAACGACCTGATCTCTGTTTCCACTGTTTCGTCTTTACTACAGGGACGACTGATACCAAAGATGGTCGGTCCTCTGGGGTGGTCACAGTGTGTGCTGTCTCATCATCAAATTCAAGAACCTCCCTATCCCCTTGAGGGTGCTGGGCAATGTTAATTGACATCTGACAGGCGTTAGCCAGACCCCAGCAGAGTGCAGCCAGCTGGTGGAGTTCTCTAGTATTGCCAGGATCAGGGCATATATCTTTCAAACATTCTACCAGTTTTCTTGGATTTTGTACTTGTTCAGGGGTGAAATTTAGAACCATTGGAGGAGAAAACCGTGATAGGTACCTGCCCAAATCCCCCCACACACCTTGCCACCCACAGCTTTGTCTGGGGACAGGTCCTTGGATAATATTCTTAATAAATTGCTTTGCCTTGGGGAAGAAGACAAACACTAGACCTAGTAATAGGAGGATAATATCTCACCAGGGGTATCCAAGATACTGAAAGGCTGCTGTAATTAGCCCACAGGGAGAAAAGTAGAAGGCACCACACCCGATATTATTCACTGATTGACTGCTGGGGGCAAAAAAGAAGGCACTGTAATTCTTAATATTTTCAATAAGATAATCTCCAGGAGACCAGGAGGATAACGATGCCGGGCCTGAATACCAAACAAAACTGAAGGCCAGTATATTACAGCACAACATGATAAAAAAAATAAGCACAGACTTCAATGCTTTCTCCGATTGGATGTAAAGGAAAAAAGAAAACAGAGAGTGGGCTACATACAACATATCGACACAGAAAAGTATTACCAGAAAACCGAGCATCATGACAACCAGTATGTTAGTTGTAAATACTTCAATCAATACTATTGTTATCTCAACCCTCGAGCCCCACGTTGGGCGCCAAAAAGGACTGTGGTGGTTTTACTCAGGTGGGCAGCCGAGCTCCACCACAACCGCTCTCTCACTCCCCCTCTCCTCAAAGAGGAAGGGGAAAATACAACACAGAAGGAGAAAATACAACACAGAGAACTCGGGGTTTGAGATAAGAAAAGTTTAATTAAAGGGAAAGGGAATGGGGAAAAAAAGAAACAATAAGTCCGCATGGAAGCACAGAGAGAGAAAAAATTATTCTCTACTTCCCATCAGCGAGTGGTGTTCGACCACGTCCTGGGAAGCAGGGCCTCAAACACGTAGTGGATGTTCAGGAGGAACAGCCCCCTCTCCCACGAGAGTCCCCCCTTTTATTGCTGAGTGTGACATCGGGTGTTATAGAATATCCTTTTGATTGGTTTAGGTCAGCTGCCCCGACAATGTCCCCTCCCCATCACTTGCCCACCCCCAGCCTGCTGGATCTTGGGGGCTTGGAAGGAGTCCTGATGCTGTGCCAGCACTATGCAGCAATAGACACAACACTGGAGTGATTTCACTGCTGTTCCAGCTACGAGTGCAGAGTACAGCACTGTGCGGGCTGCTGCAGTGAAAAGGTGACTCCAGCTCAGACAGCCCCAACACACGGGGTCCGGGACCGACCTCGGGAGGCTCCGGGACGGTGGTCCCGGGACCCGCGTAACCGGCCTCCGTCGGCACGGGTGCCGGCTGTCCCGTGTCCCGTGGGTCCGAACTCGGGCTGCGTGGGGTCCGGTCATCACGCTTCCCAGGGCTCCGGTCTTTGGCGACGCATGTGTCAACCGCACCGGGTTCCCGGTCCGAACTCGGACGGCTCTGGAGCTGTCTGTCCCTAGAACCTGTGCTCCGGTCTTGGGTGAGGCGTGTGCAAGTCGCAGCGAGGTCCGGAGCCGACTTCGGGCGCTTTGAGGACTGTGATTTCCCCGGGGCACTGGATTCTGTCCTCCGGTGGCGGGGGTGCCAGTTGTCCCGTGTTCCGGGGGTCCGAACTCGGGCTGCGTGACGCACGGCCATCCCGCGGCCCTGGACGCTGTTCTTGGGCGACGCATGTGCCAAGCGCACCGGGTTCCCGGTCCGACCTCGGGCGGCGCGGGGCTGGCTGATCCTATAATCTGGGCTCCGGTCTTTGCGATGCGTGTGCTGGACGCACCGGAGACCGTGTGTGACTTCGGGCGGTTCGGGGACGGCGATCCCGAGGCCCGTGTGTCCGGCCTCCGGCGGCGCTGGTGCCGGCTGTCCCGTGGGTCAGAAGTCGGGCGACGTGGGTGCCTGCCGAGCCGTGAAGCGGGAGGCTGCTGCCCACCGGCTCGGGGTCTGGCCGTCCCGGAATCCAGCAGGTTCGGTCTCTTGCGGAGCTGCGAAAGGCCGTCCTGCCCTCCCGGGTAGCTCCTGCCGGAGGCGCGGGATGCGACCGTCCCGAGGTCCTGGGCTGCGGTCCTGGGCGACGCGTGTGCTAGCCGCAGCGGGGTCCGGGTCCGACTTTGGCTTTGTCAGGGATGGTGGTCCCGGGCTCCAGGTGTCCGGCCTCGGGCGGCGCGGTCGGCTGTCCCGTGTCCCGGGAATCAGAACTCGGGCGGGTTGGGGGCCAACTGTGCCGTGAAGCGGGAGGCTGCTGTCTGCCGGCTCGGGGTCTGGCCGTGCCGGAGACAGGGGGTTCGGTCCCGTGCGAAGCTGCGGCCGGCCGACCAGCGCTCCCCGTTTCTCTATCCCAGGGCACGGGATCTGACCCTCGCAAGCCTCTGGGCTCCGTTGTCGGGAGACGCTTGTGCTAGTCGCACCGGTGTGGCCGGCCGTCCCGATTCTCTGGGATCCGGTCTTGGGCGACGCTTGGGAGCCCAGAAGCTCTTGGGAGCCCAGCTGCTAGGGACAGCCGGCCCCGCGCCGCCTGAGGCGGGACACCTGGACAGCGGGACCGCCGTCCCCGAGAAGCCGAGGTCGGCCCCGGACCCCGCTGAGTCTAGCACAAGACCGGTGCCCAGGGTTTCGGGACGGCCGGCCACCGAACCGCACGGGACCGAAAGCCCGCTCTCTGGGAAGCCGGCGGACGCCAGCCCCCCGCTTCACTGCACGGCCGGCCCCCATGCCCCCTGAATTCGGATCCCCGGGACACACGATAGCCGGCCCCCGCTATCCGACAGCCCCTGAATCGCCGTCCCCGAACCGTCCGATGTCGGACCCGGTACCCGGTGCTGCTTGCAAATGCGTCGCACAAGACCGGAGCACAGGGGCTCAGAAGAGCCAGCTCCCGCCCTGACGGAGGCCGGACTCCCGGGCTATGTCCACGTCTCTTCAATACTTTTAAGGATCGGGTCTCTTACCACTTCCCCGGGCAGCCTGTTCTAATAGCAAAGCACCCCTTCCATGAAGAAATGCTTATTCAGTATCGAGCTAGCCAGTGCTGGTAAACAGAGGTGTTTCTCCCTAGGGGTAGGGCTTGGCATTTCCCTCTCCTGAACTTCAAAAGGTTCCTGCCTGCCCCTATCTGCAGCCTGTCAAGGTTCCTCTGAACGCGCAGCCCCCCATACAAGCGCCTTTTCCACAGAAGCCACCGACCACCCGCCGCCTCGCCCCCTCCCAATTCGGCCTGCCCCAGGGCGCCACCGACCACCAACCTCCTTGCAGCACCACGCCTCAGCATCCCGAGCTATCTCGACAGCTTCCACCCATCGGGAGGTCCCAGTTGTAATAAATGACCGAGTCCCAAATAGGCTTACAATTAATGTTTATGATTTATTAAAGGAATAGAGGTAAGCAAACAGCGCTGGGTGCGCCAGGAGTCTCTGCTCCACCAAGACACACACACTTTTATTCCCACAACCTTGATGCCCTTACCCTGAAATCCTTATTCCCCTTAAACCTAACAACTCTAACCACAACCCTAACCCTTATTATCAACCCCCTAACGCTAATGACACTGACCTTAATCCAAACCCCAAACTGCCCCTAACCCCAGACAACCAACAACGAAACACACACACACAAAGATGGAAACTACAAAAAAGGCAAAACCCACGATACAGGCCCCAAATCACAAATACGCAACCAAAATGCTAAAGAAAAGCCCCAGATGCAGGCCCCAAATGCTACTGCTAGGCCTCAAAAGCTCAAGATGCATCCCAAAGCAAAAATGCAGACCCCAAACGTTACAGAAAAGCCCCCAAACCCAGGCTGCACAAGTCTACAAGCAGGCCCCAACCACACCCAGATGCAGACCCCAACTGCCCACAAGCAGCTCCTACCCCCCCCCCCCCCCCCAAGAACTGGACTCCACCCAGACACTGGCCCAAGACCCGGGCCCGCCCCCCGCCACCCCCCCTACCCTCCCCCCCGACACAGGTGTACAAGCAGCTCACAACCCGCCCCTTCAGAGACCGGTCCCACTCCCCCACCCCCCCCAAGACATGGGATGTGGAGGTGTACAACCAACTCCCAACTCCCTCCCCCTCAAAGGGAGGCCCCAAAGACCCCCAAATGGAGGCTCCTAGAGTGAACAAGCACCTCCCAACTCCCCCAGGCACAGGCCCACCCCCCCCCCCAAACACAGGCCACAAAGGTGTATAAACAGCCCAGACCCCCCTCCAAGACCATGGCCCCTATAGTGTACAAGCAGCTCCCAACCACCCACAGATGCAGGCCCCAACCCTTCTCAAAAGGGAAGCACCTGGAATGCATGAGTAACTCCCAACCCCCCTAAACATAGGTCCAAAAGTGCACAAGCAGCTCCCAACCCCCCTCAAATACAGACCCCAAAAGTGTACAAGTAGCTCCCCCCACAGAGACAGGACCCAAAGGTGTACAACCAGTTCCCAACACCCCTGAGACACAGGCCCCAACCCCCCCCCAGACACAGCGACCCAAATTCTACAAGCAGCTCCCAACCCCTGCCAGGCAGGCCCCTACCCTATACAAGCAGCTCCCAACCCTCCCCCCCCCCCCCCCCGAGGGAGGCCCCCAAGCCCCCCACAAACACAGGACCCTACAGTGTACAGGCAGCTCCCAGCCACCCCCAGATGCTGGCCCCAAAGTTGTACAAACAGCTCCCAGCCATCCTGCAGAAACAGATTCCTACATTGTACAAGCAGTTCCCAGCCCGCTAGACATAGGCCCTGACCCCCCACAGATGCAGGCCCCAAAGGTGTACAAGCAGCTCCCACCCCTCCCCCAGACGCAGGTCCCAAGCCCCCCCCCCAAACACAGGCCCCTACAACTAGCACCCAACCCCCTACCCCCGATGCCAGGCCCAAAGGTGTAGAAGCAGCTCCAAACCTCCTCCCTCAACCCAGGCTCCAACAGTGTACAAGCACCTCCCAACCAACCCTACCCTTCCCCCCCCCCCCCTCCCCGCCCCTGACACAGGCTCCAAAGGAATACAAAGAGCTCCCACCCCTCCCCCAGATGCTGGTCTCAACCCCCCCCCCCCCCAGAAGCAGGCCCCAAAGGTGTACAGTTAGCTCCCAACCCCTTCAATGCTGGCCCCAAGGGTCTACAAGCAGCTCCCCCCCCAGACACAGACCCCAAAAGCCTAATCACAGGCCCTGAACTCTAGAGGCAGGCTCCAAAACCCAGGACAAAGCCCCACTGGTTCGAGACAGGGCCCAAATCCCAGACACAGGCCCCAAACGCTAAACATATGCCAAAAAAAGTATTAGTGCTGGTGCCAAATGTTACAGACAGGCCCCAAAGCCCGAGATGCTCAAGGCTGAGACGTAACTTGGCTTTCTGAATTACTGGAAAGCAGCTTTCATTCTCAGATAATTGTGTGCAGGCTAGATAGGATGGGGTTTCAGGCACCTCTTCACCTGAGGAAACACACTGCCATCAGGCAACGCTGTGCCAGACAAGCTTGTTCTGCTAGAACACCCTACTCAGATGCACTGTGCCATTCAAGTGAACTGCTTTCATGCAAATATAAGGACTGATGTTACAACCCACCTTGCCTGTGGCACCTGATGAACAGAAGAGTAAGCCACCGCAGCGCTTCAAAACCATCCCTGCACGTGCCGGTCCTTGTCTCTCTCTGGCCTTATCTCATATCCTTATCCACTTCTGTGGAGAGCCTGCCACGGCACCTGCAAAGCAAGACGGACAGTTTCATAGTCACCTTGTGCTACTTGGTCGTTCTGCTCCAACCCAGCTCATGACCAGCCCCTCTTCTTACACAGCTCTTCAGAGTGCAGTTTGCTCCTTTGAGCCTGTGCGAGACACCTGTGAAAGAAAAAGAAACGCATAGGCCGATGCAGCATCCAAAGACACAGCACAACTAGGTAAGTTACTCTCATCTGCTCCCTTACCTCTGCCGCTTACCAGCCCCCGAGGCAGATGCTTCAATCTACCCTCTTCAAACAGCTCCAACACCTCTAAAAGACAAAGAGGGGATGCTTAGAGGAACAGTGAGACCTACAACACAACAACTGCTACATCTGTTCCTCACTCACCTTGTCAGAGGCAGCTCTGCGTGTGACGTCCCAGGTTGTACACTGCGTTACCTAACACTTACCGTAACCCTTACCCTAACCCTTCTCACCCTTACCATTACCCAAATCCTTACCTTTACTTTTTCCTCACCCTTACTCTTTCCTTTAACCATAACCTTACCCTTACCCTATTCCTTACTCCAACCCTTCCCTTTACCTTCCCCTTCCTCTTACACTTAACCTAACCCTTACCCTTCCGCTTCCCCTAAAACATATCCTAACACTTTCCCTTACCCTTACACTTACCCTAACCCTTACTATTACCCTTACAATTACTCTTGCCCTAATCCTTGCTTGCAACCTTACACTTATCCTAACCCTTACCCGTACCCTTACTCAAACCCTTACTCTAACCCTTAACCTGACCCGTACCCGTACCCTTACCCTTACCCTTACCCTTACCCTTACCCTTACCCTTACCCTTATCCATATCCTTACTCTTACCCTTACCCTAACCCTTACCCTTACACTTACCGTTACCATTAACCTTACCCTTACCCTAACACTTACCCTTACCCTACCCCTTACACTTATCCTTATCCATAAAACTTATCCTTAAACTAACACTTAACCTTAACCTAACCCTAACCCTAAATCTTACCCCAACCCTTATGCTGACCCTTACATTAACCCTAACCCTTACCCTAAACCTTACTCTTACTCTTAACCTTAACCTTACTTTTAACCTTAACCTAATACTTACCGTTTCTTATCCGTCACCCTAACCCTAAAATTAACCCTAACCATTACCCTAACACGTACCCTTACACTAAACCTAACCCAAAACCTTACTCTATCCCTTACCCTGACCCGTAGCCTTACGCTTACCCTTACGCTTACACTTACCCTAAACCTTACACTTACCATATAACATACGCTAACACATACTTGTACCCTTAACCTTACCGTTACCCTTACACTTACCCTTACTCTATCCGTTACCCTTATGCTTATCCTTAACATAAACCTTACGCTTAACCTTACCCTTACCATAAGCCATACAACAGCAGTTACGCTTACACTTACCCTAGCAATTACTTGTACAATTACCCTTACCCTTACCCTTAACCTTACCCTTAACATAAGCCTCAACCTTAAACCTTACAGTAAACCTTACCCTTTCTGCTACACTTACCCTTAGCCTAAATTAACCCTTACACTTACCCTTTGCCTAACCCTCACCCTTACCATTACCCATACCCTTATTCTTACCCTTACCCTAACCCTTACCTTTACACTTACGGTTACCATTAACCTTACCCTTACCCTAACACTTATCCTTAACCTAACCCTTACTTTAAACCTTACCCCAACCCTTACCCTGACCCTTACATTAACCCTAACTCTTACCCTAAACCTTACACTTTCTCTTAACCTTAACCTTACCCTTAACATTAACCTAATACTTACGCATACGATTTCCTGACTTTAACCCTAAAACTAACCCTAACCATTACCCTAACACTTAACCTTACCCTAACCCTAACCCTAACCCTTACTCTAACCCTTACCCTGACCCGTACCCTTACACTTACCCTTACCCTTATACTTACCCTAATTCTTAAACATACCATAACCCATACCCTAACACATATTTGTACCCTTAACCTTACCGTTACCCTTAACCTTACCCTTACCCTTACTCTATCCGTTACCCTTACGCTTACCCTTAACATAAACTTTACCCTTGACCTTACCCTTACCATAAGCCATACAATAACACTTACATGTACACTTACGCTTACACTTACCCTAGCAATTACTCGTACAATTACCCTTACCCTTACCCTTAACCTAAGCCTAAACCTGAAACCTTACAGTAAACCTTACCCTTTCTGCTACACTTACCCTTAGCCTAAATCTAAACCTTACACTTACCCTTACTGTAACCCTCACCATTACCATTACCAATACCGTTATTCTTACCCTAACCCTTATCCTTACACTTACTGTTACCTTTAACATTACCCTTGTCCTAACACTTACACTTATCCTAATCCATACCCTTACCCTTACCCTAATCCTTACCCTTAACCTAACCCTAACCCTAAACCTTACCCCAGCCCTTACCCTAACCCTAACCCTAACCCTAACCCGAACCTGAACCCAAACCCGAAACCTAACCCGAACCCGAACCCGAACCCTAACCCCAACCCTAACCCTAACCCAAACCCAAACCCTAAACCTAACCCGAACCCGAACCCGAACCCTAACCCTAACCCTAAACCAACCCTAACCCTAATCCTAACCCTAACCCAACCCTAACCCTAACCCTAACCCTAACCCTAACCCTAACCTGAACTCGAACCCTAACCCTAACCCTAACCCTAACCTGAACTCGAACCCTAACCCTAACCCTAAACCAACCCTAACCCCTAATCCGAACCCTCACCCTAACCCTAACCCTAACCTGAACCCGAATCCGAACCCTAACCCAAACCCTTAACTGACCCTAAAACTAACCCTAACCCTAAACTGAACCCGAATCCGAACCCTCACCCTAACCCTAAACCAACCCTAACCCTAACCCTAACCCTAACCCTAAAACTAACCCTAACCCTAAATCTTACCCCAGCCCTTACCCTGACCCTTACATTAACCCTAACCCTTACTCTAAAACTTACACTTAACTTTAACCTTAGCTGTAACCTAATACTTACTCTTACGTTTCCCTCACCCTAACCCTAAAATTAACCCTAAACATTACCCTAACACTTATCCTTACCCTAAACCTTACTCTAACCCTTACAATGACCCGTACCCTTACACATACCCTTACCCTTACTCTTATTCTACCCTTACCTTTACCATAGCCCATACCCTAACACATACTTCTACCCTTAACCTTACTGTTACCCTTACTCTATCTGTTACTCTTACGCTTACCCTTAACATAAACCTTACTCTTAACCTTACCCTTACCATAAGCCATAGAACAACACTTACATGTTCACTTACGTTTACACTTATACTAGCAATTACTCGTACAATTACCCTTACCCTTACCCTTACCCTTACCCTTACCCTTACCCTTACCCTTACCCTTACCCTTACCCTTACCCTTACCCTTACCAAACCATTACCCTTACCCTTAACCTAACCCTCAACCTTACTCTTATCCTAACACTTACCCTTACTGTAACCCTTACCCTTTCTGCTACACTTACCCTTTGCCTAATTCTAAACCTTACCCTAACCCTCACCCTTGCCCTTATCATTATGCTTACTTTAACCCTTAACCTAAACCTTACCCCAACCCTTACCCTGACCCTTACATTAATCCTAGCCTTAACTTAAACCTTACACTTACTCTTAACCTTAACCTTAGCTGTAACCTAATACTTACTCTTACGTTTCCCTCACCCTAACCCTAAAATTAACCCTAACCATTACCCTAACACTTACCCTTACCCTAACCCTTACAATGACCTGTACCCTTACACATACCCTTGCCCTTACTCTTAACCTAACCCTTACCCTTATCATAACCCATAGCCTAACACATACTTCTACATGTACCCTTACCCTTACCCTTAACCTAAGCCTAAACGTTAACCTTAACCTTATCGTAACACTTACACTTACCGTAACCATTTCCCTTTCTGCTACACTTACCCTTAGCCTAAATCTAAACCTTACACTTACCCATACCCTAACCCTCAACCTTACCATTACCCATACCCTTACTCTTACCCTTACCCTATCCCTTACACTTATCCTTATATATACAACTTACCCTTTCCCTAACCCTTACCCTTAACCTAACCCTAAACCTTACCTGAACCCTTACCCTGACCCTTACATTAACCCTTACTCTTACCCTAAACCTTACACTTACTCTTAACATTAACCTTACCCTTAACCTTAACCTAATCCTTACCCTTACCCTCACCATAATCCTAAAATTAACCCTAAACATTACCCCAACACTTACCCCTACCCTAACCCCAACCCAAACCCGAACCCTAAACCTAACCCGAACCCGAACCCGAACCCTAACCCTAAACCAACCCTAACCCTAATCCTAACCCTAACCCAACCCTAACCCTAAACCAACACTAACCCTAATTCTAACCCTAATTCTAACCCTAACCCTAACCTGAACCCTAACCCGAACCCGAACACTAACCCTCACCCTAACCCTAACCCTAACCTGAACCCTAACCCGAACACTAACCCTATCCCTAACCCTAACCTGAACCCTAACCTGAACCCTAACCCTAAACTGAACCCTAAACTGAACCCGAATCCGAAACCTCACCCTAACCCTAACCTTAACCTGAACCCGAACCCTAACCCTAACCCTAAACCAACCCTAACCCCTAATCCGAACCCTCACCCTAACCCTAACCCTAACCTGAACCCGAATCCGAACCCTAACCCTAACCCTAACCCTAACCCTAACCCTTAACTGACCCTAAAACTAACCCTAACCCTAAACTGAACCCGAATCTGAACCCTCAACCTAACCCTAAACCAACCCTAACCCTAAAACTAACCCTAACCCTAAACTGAACCGGAATCCGAACCCTAACCCTAACCTTAAACCAACCCTAACCCTAACCCTAACCTGAACCCTAACCCTAACCCTAACCTGAACCCTAACCCTAACCTGAACCCTAACCCTAAGACCCTAACCCTAAGACCCTAACCCTAAACCTAACCCTAACCCTAACCCTAACACTAACCCAACCCTAACCCTAAACCAACCCTAACCCTAATCCTAACCGTATCCTAACTCTAAACCTAACCCTAACCCTAACACTAACCCAACCCTAACCCTAACCCTAATCCAAACCCTAACCCTAACCCGAACCCAACCCTAACCCAACCCTAACCCTTACCCTAACCGGAACCTGAACCCTAACCCTAACCCTGTAGGCTGTGGTCTTTATCAGCACTGGCATATTTACCTACCTGAAGTCCCCCTCCATCTCCTTCCCATCCATGGATCTTGTTGTGGCAGTTCTGTACTCAGTGGTACCTCCAGTAGTGAATGCCCTCATCTACAGCATGAGGAACCAGGAGCTCAAGGATGCAGTAAAGAAACTCTTTGGAAACCTGCTTTTTTGGAATCAAAAATGACTGTGAGTTCCCTGATTATTTCAGGAACTGCAAAGGAAAAATAATTGTTCCATTTCTCTAAAATATTTTCTTCAAATTATTTCTTTTGATTTAAATAATGTTATCCTTAACCTGCTACCTGATTTTTTTTATTTAAAATACCCAATCTTCTAATTACCTAAAGAAGCAGGCTTACCATGTAGAGAAACACACAGAAAAAGAAAAACTAAAACAAAAACAAACATCAGAACCACATTATCAGTTACCATCTCTTCCCATCTCCTCTGGAGCTGGGGGAGCAGCCCCAGCACGCAGGAGGGGCTCTGGACCAGGAGCCCTGTTGTCACATGGAGGTTGGATCAGGGCTGCTGCTTCCCTGGAGCCAGGGCCATGGCCAGCAGCAGAACGTGGCCTTTTCAGTGCTACTCTCTTTTGGTCTCCACATTTTTTTCCTTTTATTTGGATAAGCCATCAGATCTCGTGTACCTTGGTGACAGTCCTGTTGTCTCTACAGTGGCATCCCTGGGGCTGCAGGAAGCAGCAAGTACAGTGCAGCCCTGGGTCACAGCTGGCCTCCCTGCTAGCACCACAGTAACAAGAGGGCCTTGCTCAGGGCAAACCCAGAAGCCCAGACGCCTCTTCCAAAGCTGCTGCCAGGAACACAGCCAAGGGGCTGAGATCATCTTAGATCATTTTCAGCATCCACATTTTTTTCTCATGAATCAAGACTCCACGCTTTCATTTTACCCAGAACAAGCAGTAATAAACTGGGTATGTTTTGACTCATGATTGGAAACTAAGTCTGCGTTTATATTCACTACTTTTTATCAGCCTGTTCTTTTTAATAACATGCATCTGTTTTTGGGCTGCTGCTGATGTTCGCTATCAACACCCCCTCCTTAGCCAGCTTAGAGAGACAGCTTCCAGCCAATTTCAGCCTGAGCCTGGAGGATGAGTTTCTCTACGATGAATTCATGGAAGCTGTGCCCAGTGCCCACTACTCAGTCTCAGCTGGCTGCAGCACAGCTCCTCAGCTCCTGAGCAAGGACAGTTTAAGCAGTCATCACCACCATTAGGCATGTTTCATTTTGCAGCAGCAGGACATCAGATTCACCAGTGGGTGGGGGCACGTTATGTTGACAGTTATTTGGAACTTCCCTGCATTTCTTTTGTGGCTCATTTTCTAGTTTCTTTCACTCGTCAAGAGAAAGTTTGAAATGAACTCTAGGTAAATATACTTGTTTTTTGAGCTAGAGACACAACAGAGTTTTCCGGTGTTCATGAAGGATGAAGTTCCCCCACACAGAGAGCAGACTCAAAGCCTTCATGTGGGTTACATACCATTTGTGTGGCAGAAATTGAGCCCAGGTACAGCTGAGAGGGTCAGCTTTGTGCTGGCTTTCTGCAAAGTTGTGGGTCTTATGCACTGAGCCTTTTTAGAGGAACCTCACAGAATCACAAAATCGTAGAATAGCCTGTTGTAAGGGTCCCACAAGGATCACTGGGTCCAACTCCTGGCTCCACACAGGAACACCCAAAAATCAGACCTCTGATCATAGCTGAGAAAAAAACATATGTATGAGAATGTTGTCCAAGCACTTCCTGAACTCTGGTAGGCTCAGTGCCATGACCACATCCCTGGGGAGCCTGTCTCAGTGCCCAACCACCCTCTGGGTGCAGAACCTTTCCCTAACATCCAGCCTGACCCTCCCCTGTCCCAGCTCCATGCCATTCCCTTAGGTCCTGTCGCTGTCCCCAGAGAGCAGAACTCTGCACCTGCCCCTCTGCTCCCCTCAGGCCACCATGAGGTCTCCCCTCAGCCTGCTCTGCTCAGGGCTGAACAATGTGACCTCATACATCTTCCCATCTAGACCTTTCACTTCCTTTGGTCATTCTTTAAGATTTTTATGTTCTCCTTACATTGTGGTGCCCAAAACTACTCACAGTGCTTGAGGTGAGGCCACACCAGTGCAGAGCAGGGGGTACACAATTGTTTAGTCTGGACTCCCCCCTCGTGAACCCACTTTGTCTGAGACTAATGACTGCATTATCTTTCAGGAATTTTTCAATAACTCCCAGAAAAATCTTCTCCATAATAACCCCCACTCATACAGAATAGTGCATTCAAAAATTCTTGGTAAAAGGCAAGATAACTATTTAATGCTAGCAATTTAGGTAGTCCTGGCAAATTGGGTGAAACCCTGCAGTGAATTTTTAGATGTATTTCCTAGGCTTGTCTCCGTTCCTAAGCTTTCACAGATTTTGGAGCCAATCTTCTCTTTCTGGGGCATCTCCACAGCAGAACCTCTCAGGTGATTCAGGCCATGGGAACATGAGCCAGGAAGGCCCCTGGGCACCATGAGGATCAGTTTTACCAAATGAGTGTGAGAAGTGCTACCCTCTTTTAAGTTGAACCATGAACGACTACCACTGCTCTACCCCTGTGAAGGACAGGCCCTAGGCTACTTTCTTAGGCACTTGTCCTGAGGAAGTGCCTTATACTGTGAGAGGCCCAGTTCCTCTGCCGCCCCTCCCCGTGGGTTTCAGTGGGCAGCCACCAGCTTTGTTGTTTATCTGTCTCCGCTGACGCATTTTGCTTATCACTGCAGAACCTGCCTGCCGCGCTAAAGCCGCCGCGACCACAAGGCCCAGCATAGCATGCACAGTCATTTCCTTCCTGCATCCCCTGCAGCAAAGGGGAGCCATGGCTGCCTGCTTACATGGGGCCAGCACAGGCCCCATGCAACCACCCTTGCACCCCTGGAGCTCTGCCCCAAACCTGGCCGGGGTGCCAGTCCTTGCTGGCCATGTGTGTGTGTGCTGCAGGGGTGCCTTCCAGCCTGCCAGCTGGTTGTTTTTTACGCTGCTCCCCTCCTACGCCGCAGCCTGTTGGGGCCACCTGTTTCTTTCATATCCTTGTCCTGTTTTCATGCACCGATACAAGGGAGGAGACTGGTGGAGGTTTGGCAGCCCTTAAGTCTTCTCTCTTTCTCTTTCATGCCTGGGAAGGGATAGAGGAATGGCTCTCAGTGTGGTCAATGCTTCGTGAGTATGCCAGTTGTAATACACAATAAATGTTTGTTCATTGTCTTTTGTATTATAAAACAAGGAGTTCGTTTGAGGAGCAGGAGTTGCAAAAGCTCCCTGCTGAAGTAAGATGTATAATACTTGGCTAGACACTATGAAAATTCTTTTGCTTAATGTAACAAAAAAGAGAACCCCCTCCCCTTCTCTCCTTCTGCATCTCAGTTGCCTCTTTTGTTCAAAGACACTGCTGCAAAGTTCATGTAACCATCTCCTGATAAGTTGCTAAACTAGTGTATCAACATCCTGCATTCCTGTCTCACGCTGGGCCAACATGACCAAATAAAAAAAAAGAAGTTGAACCACAACGCGGAGGAAGACTACGGCCTTCATCTTCACGACCACCAGAGGGACAGAGACGACCCCCTAGCAACAGTGCGCGCAGTCGCAGAATATACCAGGATGTGCTGCGTAATCCCAGAATTACCAAGATATAAAAAGGGACCCTGGCGGGGGTGAGGTGCGCGCCGTTGGTGGAGCCGAGACTCCCCGGCCGCCCAGCGCTGTTTTGCTTGTTGTTGCTTACTCAATAAATTCCTTTCTGTTATTAATGCAATGCTCTCTGAAAATTAATTAAGGGGGCAACTTATAACAAATTTGGTGCCGTGACTCGGATGAAGGCAATCTGATTGAAAGACCTTCGGAGGGGGCGCCCCGCTGATTTCAGCGGCCTTCGCTAGGACTGCTTTCATTCAAATCCTTCACCGACGAACCCTAAATTCGGCAGCAAGCAAATAAAGCCGGCAACCCCTAGTAATCTTTGTGCACGAAGACCGAACGAAGACTCAGGAGTGAGTAAGTATAGGCCGGTGATCCGTTCGGTTGGGGTTGGGTATCCTGGAGCGTGTCGCTGTGAGACGTCCAATTGCGGACGAAGCGAGTGCGGACCCCTCGGTAGTGCGGTTCCCACATCCCGCGAGGGACTGGGCCACGAAAAGGGGGAAGCAATTTGTGTGTGTGTGTGAAGGCGCTCCAGAAGATGGGACAGAAGAAGAGTAAGCCTTCTGGTCCCATGGGCGGGGTAACGTCTGATGTTAGGTTACCCCGGGATTAATGATTAAAAATTGGGAGGATTCCCCTTTTAGGCGGGGAAGGAATAAAGTAAAAATGATACATTATTGTGTTGAAGTTTGGGGTGGTAAACAGATTTGAGGAGACCACCTTTACTGGCCTGTATTTGGGTCCTTTGAAGATTGGGTTTGCCAGGCCCTAAATATTTATGTAAACTCAAAAGAACCTTTTAGTTTGGAAGAAAGTGAATATGCACATTTGTGGATCAGCTCGGAAACTCGAGCCAATTTATATCCTCTAAAAGATAAAGGAGGGGATGGGAGGCACAAGATAAACCGAGAATTAGAGATTCCAGCCCCACTGCCTCCCTATATTCCACCACCCCCACCTGCAGCCCCTCCAACTCCCGGGCTTCCTAATCTGCAACCCCGGGGAGACTCTGATAGCAACTCTGATTCTAGCACTCAGGGACCAGTGACTAGGAATATGTGGCAGTCCCCATTAACTCCGGGGACGTCTGAGATTTTAAGAAAGAGACAGGAGGAGGGTAAGTGATATTTAATGGCAACTGGCATAATGTTTGCAGCTGCTGAGGAATAATTCTAACTGGAATAATAACTGTACATTGTATATTGTATATATAAAAGCCCGGGCATTTTTGTTAAGGTGTTCTTTTATACATATGTTAATATGTAAATATAAGAACTGCCATTGAGGTGTATGTCTAAGGGAACAAAATTTGCCCAGGCATATTATCGGCTCATCAGGTTTAAATGTCCCCAGTGTAATTGTCTACAGGCAGTTAATTTACAGTGGTCTGATTTTACTTGTGTATCTCTATATATTGTGGATTTTGGAGGGATTGGGATTGACTAGTAAAGAGCTTCTAGGAAAACGGTGGAATATTAACCACTGTAGATTACAATAGGAAAAGTTCAAAGCAAAGAAATCCCGAGGAAAAGCCTCCTAGGATGTATACTAACACATTGGAGGGATATAGTGGGGTGAGAGGGTACAGAAAGTAAAAGAACTCTTATCAAATATTGTAATCAGTGGTGGCCACTTTATAAACTAGAGGATGGAGTGGAGTGGCCCCAAAATGGAACTACTAATTATAACACCATATTGCAGTCAATGTTTTTGTGGAGAGAAGGAAAACAGGATGAAATGTTGTATATTGATGTTGTTTCAGCATCTTGGAGGGAAAAGGTATGGAATTAAGTTGGCCCCTGACTGAGCCTTTGATGTCGGCATTAGAAAAGTAAAGGCTAGAGAAAGATAAAGGAAGTGTTAAAAGGTTTGTGGAAAGTGTTAAAGGTATTTGAAGTTGAATGAGCAGGAAAAGGTGATGTAGGTATTATCTAAGTAACAGTCTAGAAGTTTTGGTATATTTGCATATTTGTTGTGGTGTTTGTTCAGTTTCCCAAGCATCAGGGAGGGGGGAACAGCCTGCTCCACCAGGGGCCTCTCCAGCGGCCGCAGGGGGGCTTCGGCTCCAGCGCCTGGAGCGCCTCCTCCCCCTCCTTCTGCACTGACTTTGGTGTCTTCGGGGGGGTTTCTCGCTCTCCCAGCTGCTGTTGAGCAGCAGGTTTTTGTTTGTTTGTTTGTTTGTTTTCGTGGATGTGCTCTCACAGAGGCACAGACTATGTTGCTATGGCTTGGCTCTGGGCAGCAGTGGGCCCCTTTAGGGCCAGATGAAATTGTCCCTTATCTACCACGGGGAGGTTTCTGTTTTTGTTTTGTTTTGTTTTTCACGGGGGCTGCCACTGCAGTTTCCCACCCCCACACCCCTCACACACCCTCAAACCTTGCCATCAAACCCAATACACTGGAGCAGCTAAGTCATTACTGACTTGTAAAGTATCAGGGATTAAATTAACTAATGAAACCCTAAATGTGATGGGGGTAGAAGGGAGTGGGATAACAGTGCCACTTTTGGGGAATACCAAGCTGAGACCAGGGGATAAAATGATCACTGGGCAATTATTGTATGTATCCAAGGCGGAAACTAACTTGTTGGGAAGGGATTTGATGATTAAATTGGGCATTCAACTAGTAAATTGTTAGACTGGAATAACAGTGTTATTAATGGAGTGCTCTCAGGCCCTGAGAGCAAACGTATATTCACCTCTGACTGGAAAGACCCTGAAATGGGGGCGGAAGCAACAATATAGGTGGACAATTTTACCTCAGGGGTTTAAAGGGCCACCTATCTATTTGGATAAATTCTAAAAAAGATTTTGGAGCAATTACAACCTCCCAAGGAGGTATTAATGTTATAAATATGTGGATCATTTTAAGGAAAATCGATACTCCCTGATGGGAGAGAAATGCTGAATAAAGTGATAATGAGGCAAATATTAACTGTTTTACATCAGAAGAGTCATTGGGAGGTGCAAGCAATGTGTGATGTTGTTCTAAGAAAGCATGTCTGTGTAGGAATATATACTTTAGGGAAGCACACATGCAGAGGATGTACTACTATATGTCAAAGGGTAAATAAAAAGGTCTTCTGTAACCTATCTAGAGGGGGACGGGAGCCAGGGCTTTGACCTTTCCAAAGTATACAGGTAGATTTTACTGAGTTACTTGTTTGTCCTAATCGACCACGTGACTGAATGGGTGTAAAGCTTTACTGCAAGGATTAAAGCAGGCCTTAGAGATTGAGTGGGATTTTCACAGCCCCTGGCACCCCTCCTCTTCTGGAAAGGTAGAGCAAATGAATGGTGAAATTAAGAAACAACTAACAAAACTTGTGCTGGAAACTAAGGCTTCTTGGGTAAAATGCTTACCTCTTGCACTGTTACACATATGGACACAGCCCAGAACTGGTATAGGAATTTCTCCTTTTGAAATGCTATATGGTATGCCCTATGACTCGGAATTGCCACTTGATCACTCTCAATTCTAATTAAGACTTGGAAAGAGACTTCTTTAACACCACGATGGGGAAGGCCCCTATGTTGTTTTGCTTACCACAGAAACGGCTATTCGAACTGCGGAGAAAGGATGGACGCATGCCGGCCGAGTGAAAGGACCAATCCGGGAACGTAAATGGGAGGCAGCTCCAGGCCCTGACGACTTGAAGCTGACGCTAAGACGGACTCGATAAGTATTGTGTATTATCTGTGTATCGTGGGAAGGGGAGGAGGCCCTGTTTCGAAGGCTCCCTAGTAGGTTCCCCTGAAGAACACTGCTGCTGCCAAGAAGAACCGATACCTTGTAGTTCGCTACAACCGAACTGACAAGCGAGGCAGAGAAGTGAAAACGGTGGGGGACTGAGGGGCCGACAATTTAGATGGGCTCCGACCACCTCCTACAATACATGGGAGTCAGTATCATCGTTTTGGTCAGCTATGGGTCTGCGCATCCCCACCAGCCTTTTAAACGGAGCTTAATCAGATGGGAGGATCAATTCATCATCCAGCAAACAACAACAGCGGGTGCTCCCAGTTTCCGCATCACATTATGTGACCTGGTGTCAGTGCAGCCATGCTTTAACCTATCAGGATTTTATTTCTGCCCAAGTTCTAACCCAGGAAAGGGGTACTGTAATTATCCAAACGCATATTATTGTGCATACTGGGGGTGTGAAACCATTGCTACGGACTGGACACTCGGGGCTGGTCGGAATAAATTCTTACAAGTGGGATATGGGCCGCAAGGTTGTAACTGACAAGTGAATCCCCGTTACAGGTGGCAAGGGCATGGTATAGGGTATACAGGAACCTTCCATGGAAATAAAGAAATTTGCAAGGTTCTATATATAAATATAACAAACTTGGACGATACTAACTGGGTACTAGGAAAATGTCAGATTTTACGAACACAGAACAGATAGGGGAGGACTCATACCAGTAAAAAGGAGGATGCTGATAGGCCCCAGGCAGTAGGAACAAATGAGGTATTGTCAGAAAATGTCCAGGGAATCCAGCCTGTGGAAAATACTACAGTGCCAACCCTCGGCAGCCCTACAAGCTCAGGTAAAGCTGAGAATGATAACATAGTTGAGAATAACATATGGGGGGGGGTCATGAATGCCAGCTACCAATTATTAAACAAAACAAGCCCAAATGTAACAAAACACTGTTGATTATGTTTTAGTATAAGGCCTTCATATTATGATGCTATCAGGGATCCTGAGGAGCCCACCCGCACAAACAAGAACAGCCCTCTACAATGCAGTTGGGGAAAAGACATAAGGGTAACACTAACACAAGTCACTGGAGGTGGTAGGTGTGTGGGCACGGTTCCTAGTGGGAAGTGTCATCTATGTAATACCATGGAGAATGGAAAACAATCAACCGAGTGGCTAATCCCAGCCAACAACGCTAGGTGGGTTTGTTCATGAGTGGGCGTAACTCTTTGTCTATCACTAAAACTCTTTAATGCGTCTCGTGATTTTTGTATACAGGTGATAATTATACCAAGGATTCTATACCACCCTGAGGATTGTATGTATACCCAGCACACAGTGGCAAGTTATCATCTGGAAAGACTGGAACCATTCACGGCTCTAACTTTGGCCACCCTAATAATCCTGGGAGGAGCTAGAGTGGGGACCAGGGTAGCCTCTTTGGTTAAACAAAATCAAGAATTTACTTCCTTACATGTTGCTGTGGACGAGGACCTGACCCAAACTGAACAATCCATCTCGGCCCTGGAAAATCTATCAGGTCACTTCAGAGGTAGTGTTACAAAATCGTAGGGGATTAGATTTGGTATTTTTCAACAGGACGTGCTGTTTGCAGCCCTGAAAGAGGAATGCTGTGTATGCTGATCATACTGGAGTGGTAAGAGATACAATGGCAAGACCCAGGGAAGGGTTGGAAAAAAGGAAACAGGAGAATGAAGCTCGACAGAGCTGGTACGAATCTTGGTTTAATTATTCACCTTGGCTTACTACTTTATTATCAACAATAGCAGGACCTTTGTTGTTATTAATAATAGCACTAACTTTTGGACCATGTATTTTTAATAAATTGATTGCGATTGTAAAGGGACGTTTAGAAGCGGCACATCTAATGCTCATACATGCCAAATACGAGCCAATAAGTACCAACGAAGGAATCGAGGAAACATTAGTTCTTAATAGCCAGGCATTGCAGAGCTTCCATGAACAAAATGAGTAACTAAAAGAAAAAGGAGGGATTGTAATACACAATAAATGTTTGTTCATTGTCTTTTGTATTATAAAACAAGGAGTTCCGTTTGAGGAGCAGGAGTTGCAAAAGCTCCCTGCTGAAGTAAGATGTATAATACTTGGCTAGACACTATGAAAATTCTTTTGCTTAATGTAACAAAAAAGAGAACCCCCTCCCCTTCTCTCCTTCTGCATCTCAGTTGCCTCTTTTGTTCAAAGACACTGCTGCAAAGTTCATGTAACCATCTCCTGATAAGTTGCTAAACTAGTGTATCAACATCCTGCATTCCTGTCTCACGCTGGGCCAACATGACCAAATAAAAAAAAAGAAGTTGAACCACAACGCGGAGGAAGACTACGGCCTTCATCTTCACGACCACCAGAGGGACAGAGACGACCCCCTAGCAACAGTGCGCGCAGTCGCAGAATATACCAGGATGTGCTGCGTAATCCCAGAATTACCAAGATATAAAAAGGGACCCTGGCGGGGGTGAGGTGCGCGCCGTTGGTGGAGCCGAGACTCCCCGGCCGCCCAGCGCTGTTTTGCTTGTTGTTGCTTACTCAATAAATTCCTTTCTGTTATTAATGCAATGCTCTCTGAAAATTAATTAAGGGGGCAACTTATAACACCAGTGATGGGGAATCCGGAGCTCTGAAGAGACCAGGGCATCAGAGCTGATTTATGAACAAGGCCAGGCCTGAATGCAGTAATACCCTGCCTCTGGCAGGCTATGCCAGAGGCTCAGACACCATAACAAACCTCCTGGGCCTCAGGTTCGTCTCCCACCCTGAGATCCCCCAGTGCTGCAGGGGTCTTCAGCCTGCTCCTGCCACACCGGGCCTCCCCTTGCAAGCTCCTCAGCTGGGATGGCAGCCCACAGAGGTGCAGGCTGTGCCTCACAGGCTGGTTTAGGTTACATCTATTGATCACCTAGTTGTGGTTAGGTGAGATCCATATTGTGTCCTGCTGGGATCATAAATGCCGGGGCTTTCTCTCCATACATAGCAATGGCCAGTCCTTCAGGCCATGGTCCGTACCATGAGCATATCTCAATTCATGTACTAAGTGCAATTTCTTTACAAAATTTACCAGGGATTCAGCAAAAGCATCTATTATTTAATTTATTTTTTGTTTAAGGCTAAGATGAAGAGATTTACTTTTTATCAGGCAGGGAAGTGAAGCATGTTTCTAAAGCAACTGCAAGCAACTCATTGCATCCTCCTACTCGTCTAACATTTCTTCCTACTCCTCTAGCTTTCACTGCCAAGACTGCTTAAGACTTCACTGTGGTTAGCACATCCTGGACTTTGCAGCAGGGAAGCTCAGATGCAGCTGGTACCCTGGAACATTTAGAGCATACACATGAGGGGGCAGACTTCTGGTGCTTTGGCAAATCCAGGTCCAACATCTACCTCTCACAGAGATCTCACGGATCTCAGCATCTCACATCTGTCTTCTTTATGTAACCTCTCACCCAAATTATATCCAGGCTGACAGTAAAACTCACAGATATAAGCCAGGAAAAATATGAATCAACATTTATTGACGATATGTACAGAAGAGGTACAACAGTTACGATCTTACAATTGGTCACTTTTAAGAGGGGGAAGGAGTATCAGGAGCAGGCAGTGCACAGTCCCACAGCATGTGATTCACACTGAAACATCGTAGGAGGACTCACCGAGAAGGATACTTCCCATGCTTTAAGGCCTAATTTTGATCTTTTTCCACTTACGGGGGATGAACATACATATTTATGAGAACCAGGCTCAGGTTCCCTGGGCATGATCCAGATTTTTTTTTCTTGCTGTCTCAAAATCTTTCAGAACCACCTTCAGTTTTTGCCCACAAAAAAAAAGTAATTTTCTTACAGATTATAGCCCTGATTTCAGAATAATTTTGCCACTGAATACGTATGTCTGTTTTATTATCTATTTTATGATAAGACATACTTCTTGTATATAACAGGCATCCTGGACATCAACTACAGTAGCTTGAGAAGCACTTAGCTTTACACTTAATTTCCAGTAGCTATCAATATCCTCTTCTAACAATGTCAGAAGCCCATGAGTCTGTGCATTTTCCTTACAGTCTGTTCCTACCAAGGGGACACAGCAGGGGCTGGTGCTCCAGAGAGGACAGGCAGACCCTTGCTGCCCGCAGCATGCAGCATGCTGCGCAAGTAGCAGACAGGGTATCCAGCATAAGGCAGCTAGATTGATTTCCCCCTTGCTCATTGTGCTAATTTAAGCAGTGACTTACTGAACTTCTGGTGGTAGAGTCCCATCGCATCAGACAAACAAGACATAAAACAAAACATAAACTAATCATTCTGTGCGTGCATTAATTTTTAGTGTCATAACAAATGTACTCATGAGGAACACATCTATGCTGGCATCACTTTCGCTCACTGCCAGGGACGCACACCCATGCAGGTACTAGCACGTACCATGCTGGTTAGAGACCTGAAAACTAAAACCAATGTATTTACAGTAACTTGACTGAATACATTATTCTGAATGTTATCAGAACAGGATAGCGCATGATTGAAAGATAAAGCAGTTACTAAACTACGTAATTGACTCAGTTGAATGGCCAGAAGGAAAACAAACTCAGACAAAAGAACAAAATCCAAAAGTAGAACAGGATTTTAAAAGATGGCCTAATTTTATGCTATGGTTCAATACACACCAACGAGTAAAATTAAATTAAAGCACCACTACCCATACTGTATACACCATTTCACTGAAATTACACATTGATCTACACTGTGTACAGAGAGGCACTGGACATCATGCTTCAACAAAATGTCAAAACTGGTATAAATAAGGTTTTACAAATATTAGTGACTCACTTAACTCTATTCTACCTGCAGTTCCTATTAAGATAATACCTGGTAAAACTGATTTAAAATACAAGAAAGAGATTAAAATACAAGGGTACATCAACACACTTCCTACATGTATATCTACCAGAAATTTAGTCTCCAAAACCTCAGCACAATAACACACACCACAGATTTCTGAATAGGTGAAGAGATGCCCAGTTATCAGTCACACTGGGATAGCAATATTTGCTGTTCAATATTTTATTCATTTTTAATAACGATCAAGGAACTTGTTGACCATAAGGGAACCTTTCTGTGATGTAGGTGTTATTAATATTTATATTAAGTCATGTTTATTCCTCTCCAAACAGTACTTTGTTCATTAAATAAAATTATTGTAGCCATGGCCTTAATGCCAACAGGTATTTGCCTAATGGGAACAGACGACCATAAAAGAGAAGCAACCTTTACTTGTCCTGGTCAAAAAAATAGTGTTTGATCTCTTTAAAATACATAAGAATGCAGGAGGTATTTGTACAGATGCTACCCAATTGCAGTGGTCCCATGGTGGTTCTGTTGGTCCCCTTTCAAGAAGGCAAAGTTTGGTGGCCAAGTCATGAAGTCTTTCTGCAGGCTAAACTCAAGTACATTACATTATAGGAAGATGGACTAGGTAACTGACAACCTATGTTTTGCCTACCCAGATCTCCAATTTTCTTTCATCAGCAGTCTGAGTGAGTCAATTACACATGATCAGGTCCTAAGAAAGAACTGCAAGACTTGGCAAAGGTAATACCAGGAAAAATGACAAAAATGAGGGGCAATTGCCCAAGACAGTCAATCTAGAAGATTGTTCAGGTTATTATAACATTGTTCTGTAATGAACTGCAGCATTTCAATTTAATATCAAACAAGATCGGGGGAAAAAATGAGGGAGGCACCCCTTCTGCAGTGTACCGTAACGGGGGTCCTGATGTAGGCATGAGGAACTGCAGAGCCTGCATCAGGTTTAGGGAAGAGCCACAGCCTCTGTGTCTGCCAGGAAGAAAGATTAATGGCTTTGGAAAGAATACGGATTTAATACATTGTTTGGGGTAAATTGTGAACAAGAACATAACACTTTAAAAAGTAACATGGTGAAGCTGAACACTTTGTTTACAGCTGGCTGCCTTCTCTGGCAGTTCAGCGTTGTAATTCCTCCTCTCCCCCCAAAATAAAATAAATAAATAAATAAATCCTTATTTTACAGGTATTCAGATAAATATTTGGGAAAATATTTTTCCTTAAAAGTCATTGATAGCATTGGAGAAAAGAAAATCACTCTGTTCAGAGAGGGCTTTCTGGCGGGAGCAGGAGCCTCCACACAATGTTATGCAGGAATGCAAGCAGAGTGATTGCCGAGGTGAACTGGCCCAGTGGACCATAAACCTACTCTAATGACTAGTATGAAAAATATCTTATTATTATCGTGTCCTTAGAAGTCACAGTAACAAAAACAAGGATAGTCTTCTGGCTCATAACAGACTAATATTACAGTACATTTTTTTATAAAGTGCCCTTATTTACCCTTCTGTAAATGAACTCAAATGCAGCAATAAAAATAGATGAATGGAACTAATGAAAAGAGAAACAGTTATACCATTAAGTCTCCAGAAAAGCATTTCTCTGAGCCTGATGCTAAAGCTCAGAGCTTTCTTAAACTTATTTAAAGAAGTGGATGTCAGAGGTGAGTTTTTTTTTTTTTTTTTTAGGGATTTGTGCGATTGCTGCTGTGTTGCTACAACAAGTCTGCAACAACACAAGAGGTGAGGAAGCAAAGAAAAATGAGGCAGTTGCCAGAACAAATTTGTTCAAGCACTGCTGCTGCAGCTTCTCAGATGAGCAGTCTGCTCTTCTGAGTGTTGACTACCAGAATTGCAATGAACCTGGTAGTGCTGGAAAACAAATCAGAAATCCATATTACTCACATCTTACTCACACATCTTAGAGTGGCACAATGTTTGTAATTCCACGTGCTTTGAGAAAGAAATGGAGGTTAGCTGTATCTCACGGACAGAACAGAAAAAGAAAAAAAAAAAAAAGAAATAAAAACTTAATGACAGCAATCCTTATTTTTGTGTTGAGTTTTAAATTCATTGCTGGATTTGTACAGCATAGAAACAACTAGGCCAAACAACAAGAAGCATCTTGGCAAAAACCTTGAGGGTGTGAGAATCACCTTCATTTTAAGCAGCAGACAAAGACTACTGACTCAGACAGGATTTTGAAACACCTTATTACTTAGCAGAGACAGGAAGAGATCTGACCTTTCCTGACACTTTCGTGACTCCCCTGGATTTCAGTGGGACTTTCGTGTAGCCAGAGCATTGCTGGCCCAGGCTTCACTACAGCAAACATAGCTTTTCAAAGATGTAATGAGTTTCTCACTGATTCAAACGGAGGGCATGCATATCAGCATGGTTCACATGGCTTGTCCCCTACCTATCTGAAGCATCTTCCTGTGTAAGAACCACATGTGCATCTTACAGTGGCACAGCCTTTGTTTTCTGAGGGAAGCAGTGAAGAAGAAAACTCAGTAGGAAAGTGCTCCACCTCTTCTTTAGCTTCAGCATGCAGTGTGCTTTAGTTTCAATGAACAGGTAACACGAGAATGCCGACCTAGCTTCAGCAGTGAATGCACAAAGTAAATACATATGTACTTAATTAGTCATGCAGTTAACTGAGTCTTTGCCTGGTTTAGACTTTTCCATGTGCCAGAGTGCTTCCAATAATGTAAAGGGCAAAGGGTATCACAGCTGCACAGACAACGGTGGGGGGACAGGCAGAGCAGCACATGAGGTGAACATAAGAAAGAAACGTTAATTCCTCCAGGAACTGCACAGAAAGCAAATCGCTTTCTACTCTGCTTTTCCTTTAACTTTGCCACCCCAGTCCTGGAAACAAGCACAAAATGTTTGCCACATGCAAATGAATGCAGCAACATTCCTAGTGAAACTAAAAAGAGACTAGTCAGTGAACAGCCCTGCCTGCTGAAACGTGAACTTGTATTAGCTGAAGTGGCCAGGCCCTGGGTTAGTTTCTGTTTATTTAGTTAAGTAGCAACCCGGCCTCATGTGGAATGAGAAAATCGAGAAATGCAAGCCAAGAGTGAGTTACATTTTCCCAGTGAAATTGAAAGCTTTTTGATGGTTGAATACAGTGATGTGCTGGAGTAACAGTATATTAAATATTCAGCCAGGCTAAAAGCAGAGGCGTTTACCAAAAACAACATTTCTCGTTCTCCCACATCCACATTTAAGTCGAGAAATGCCTCCGTAATTATCTTTTGAAACTTCCCTGAGTTACTGTATCTACAGGATTACCATTTGAAAATCACAGTCTGCTATTTCAGTCCTATCAAAAGGCCCAAATATATTTTCTGTTGTGTGGGTGGAGTTTTTCTAGCATCTCATTCCTTCCTCCCCTAGTCTCCATCTGAAGAATCACTCTCCAAAGGACAGCACGTCCCAGGCGGGTAAGCGTATCATAAGTGTTTCTCAATATATAATTTTGTGCAGGTGCAATTGTTATCCAAAATGTGGACAAAAATCACAGGATGTTGCCATGGGGTGGTGACACGGTACTGCCATAGGAAACACAAGGCCATGTAACTATAGGAAGTGTAAGATTGTTGCCATGCCAAGCATGGAGTTCTGTTGCCATGGAAACCACAGTTTTGTGTTGCCATGGCAACCATGGGGTTGTGTTGCCATGGCAACCATGGGGTCCTGTTTCCATACTAGCCATGGGGTTGTGTTGCCATGGTAACTATGTGGTTGTGTTGCCATGGCAACAATGGTGTGTTACCCTGGTGTGGTGACACCTTAGTGCCATAGGCAACACAAGGCCATGTTACTATAGGAAGTATAGGATTGTTGCCATGGCAACCATGGGGATGTGTTGCCATGGCAACCATGGGGTTTTGTTGCCATGGTAACAATGGGGTTGTGTTGCCATGGCAACCATGGGGTTGTTTTGCAATGGGAATCATGGGGTTGTGCTATATGGTGGTGACACTGTAGTGCCATAGGCAACACAAGGCCATGTTACTATAGGAAGTGTAAGATTGTTGCCATCGCAACCATGGGGTTGTGTTTCCATGGTAGCCATGTGGTTGTGTTGCCATGGCGACCATGGGGTGTTGCCATGGGGTGGTTGCACCTTAGTGCCATAGGCAAAACAAGGCCATGTTACTAGAGGAAGTGTAAGATTGTTGCCATGGCAACCATGGGGATCTCTTGCCGTGGCAACCATGGGGTTGTGTTGCTATGGTAACCATATGTTTGTGTTGCCATGGTAACCATGGGGTTGTGTGGCAATGGTAACCATGGTTTTGTGTTGCCATTTTAACCATAGGGTTGTGTTGCCATGGCATCCATTGAGTTCTGTTGCCATGGCAACCATGGGTTTTTGTGTTACCATGGCAATTATTGGTTTGTGTTTCCATGGCAACCATGGGGTTCTGCTGCCATGGTAACCATGGGGTTCTGTTGCCATGGCAACCATGGGGTTGTGTTCCCATGGTAACCATGCGGTTGTGTTGCCATGGCAACCATGGGGTTCTGTTGCCAACGCAACCATGAGGTTGCGTTGCCATGGCAACCATGGGGTGTTTCATGGGGTGGTGACACCATAGTGCCATAGGCAACACAGGACCATATTACTACAGGAAGTGTAGGATTGTTGCCATGCCAACCATGGGGTTCTGTTGCCATGGCAACCATGGGGTTCTGTTGCCATGGCAACAATGGGGTTCTGTTGCCATGGTAACCATGGGGTTCTGTTGCTACGGCAAACATAGGGTGTTGCAATGGGGTGGTGACACCATAGTGCCATAGGCAACACAAGCCCATTTTACTATATCAAGTGTAAGATTGTTACAATGGTAACCTTGGGGTTCTGTTGCAATGGCAACCATGGTTTTGTGTTGCGATTTTAACCATGGGGTTGTGTTGCCATGGCAACCATGGGTTGTATTGCCATGGGTTGGTGAAACCGTAGTGCCATAGGTAACACAAGGCCATGTTATGATAGGTAGTGTAAGATTGTTGTCATGGCAACCATGTTGTTCTGTTTCCATGGTAACGATGGGGTACTGTTGCCATGGCAACCATGGGGTTGTGTTGCCAAGGCAAACATGGGGTTCTGTTGCCATGGCAACCATGGTTTTGTGTTGCCATGGCAATTATTGGGTTGTGTTGCAATGGCAAGCATGGGGTTCTCTTGCCATGGCAACCATGGTTTTGTGTTGCCATAGCAACCATGGGGTTGTGTTGCCATGGCAACCATGTTGCTCTGTTGCCATGGAAACCATGGGGTTTTGTTGCCATGGTAACCATGGGGTGTTGCAATGGGGTGGTGACACCGTAGTGCCTTAGGGAACACAAAGCCATGTTACTATAGGAAGTGTAGGATTGTTGCCATGGCAACTATGGGGTTGTGCTGCCATGGCAAACATGGGGTAGTTTTGCCATGGGAATCGTGGGGTTGTGCCATATGGTGGTGACACCATAGTGCCATAGGCAACACAAGCCCATGTTACTATATGAAGTGTAAGATTGTTACCATGGTAACTTTGGGGTTCTATTGCCATGGTAACCATGTTTTTGTGTTGCCATGGCAATTATTGGATTGTGTTGCCATGGCAAATATGGGGTTCTGTTGCCATGGCAACCATGGTTTTGTGTTTCCATGGCAATTATTGGGTTGTGTTGCAATGGCAAGCATGGGGTTCTCTTGCCATGGCAACCATGGTTTTGTGTTGCCATGGCAACCATGGGGTTGTGTTGCCATGGCAACCATGTTGCTCTGTTGCCATGGCAACAATGGGGTTCTGTTGCCATGGTAACCATGTTTTTCTGTTGCCATGGCAATTATTGGGTTGTGTTGCCATGGCAACCATGGGGTTGTGTTGCCATGGTAACCATGTTTTTGTGTTGCCATGGAAATCATGTATTTGTGTTGTCATGGAACCATGGGGTTCTGTTGCCATGGTAAACGTGGGGTTGTGTTGCCATGCCAACATTAGGGTTGTGATTGCCATGGCAACCATGGGGTGTTGCCATGTGGTGTTGACACGGTAGTGCCATAGGGAACACAAGGCTATGTTACTATAGGAAGTGTAGGATTGTTGCCATGGCAACAATGGAATTGTGTTGCCATGGTAACCATGGGGTTGTGTCCATGGTAACCATGGGTTCTGTTGCCATAGGCAACCATGTTTTTTTTTGCCATGGCAACCATGGGGTTGTGTTGCCATGGCAACAATGGGGTTGTGTTGCCATGGCAACCACGTGGTTGTTTTCCCATGGGAATCATGGGGTTGTGCCATATGGTGGTGACACCATAGTGCCATAGGCAACACAAGCACATGTTACTATATTAAGTGTAAGATTGTTAACATGTTAACTTTGGGGTTCTGTTGCAATGGCAACCGTGGTTTTGTGTTGCCATTTCAACCATGGGGTTGTGTTGCCATGGCAACCATTGGGTTGTGTTGCCATAGCAACCATGGATTGTATTGCCATGGCAACTATGGGCTGTTGCCACGGGTTGGTGAAACCGTAGTGCCATAGGTAACACAAGGCCATATCGTAACAAGGTTACGATAAGTAGTGTAAGATTGTTGTCATGGCAACCATGTTGTTCTGTTGCCATGGTAACGATGGGGTACTGTTGCCATGGCAACCATGGGGTTCTGTTGTCATGGTAACCATGTTTTTGTGTTGCCATGGCAATTATTGGGTTGTGCTGCCATGGCAACGATGGGGTGGTGCCATGTGGTGGAGACACCTTAGTGCCATAGGCAACACAAGGCCATGTAACTATAGGAAGTGTAACATTGTTCCCATGCTAACCATTGTGTTCTGTTGCCATGTCAACCATGGGGTTCTGTTGCCATGGTATCCATGTTTTCGTGTTGCTATGGCAACCATGGGCTTGTGTTACCATGGCAACCATGGCGTTGTGTTTCCATGGTAACCATGGAGTTGTGTTGGCATGGCAACCATGGGCTTGTGTTGCCATGGCAACCATGGGGTTGTCTTGCCATGGCAACCACGGGGTTCTTTTTGCATGGTAAACATGGTGTTGTGTTGCCATGGAAACCATGGGGTTGTGTTGCTATGGCAACACAAGTGTTGTGTTTTCAAGGTAACCATGGGGTTGTGTTGCCATGGTAACCATGGGGTTGTGTTGCTATGCCAACCATGGTGTTGTGTTGTCAAGGCAACAACGTGGTTGTGTTGCCATGGCAACCATAGGCTTGTGTTGCCAAGGTAACCATGGGGTTCTGTTGCCATGGCAACCATGGGTTTGTGTTTCCATGGCAACCATGGGGTTGTGTTGCCATGGCAACCATGGCGTGTTGCCATGGGGTGTTGACACCGTAGTGCCATAGCCAACACAAGGCCATGTTACTATAGGAAGTGTAAGATTGTTGCCATGGCAACCATGGGGTTGTATTGCTATGGTAACCATGGGGTTCTGTTGCCATGGCAACCATGGGTTTGTGTTTCCATGGCAACCATGGTGTTGTGTAGCAAGGGACACCATGGGGTGTTGCCATGGCAACCATGGGGTTGTGTTGCCATGGTAAAAATACGGTTGTGTTGCCATGGCAACCATCTGGTTTTGTTGCCATGGCAACCATGGAGTTCTGTTGCCATGGTAACCATGGGGTTCTGTTGCCATGGCAACCATGGGGTTCTGATGCCATGGTAACCATGGGGTTGTGTTGCCATGGCAAACATAGGGCAAACATGGCAAAACTCGATGTTACTGCTTTCACACCTCCTACAACCATTCATCAAATGGTTTATGAAACTAACATTTTGGTGTGCCACAATACTGCAGCAAATATGTTTGGAAGTGTCTGGGTTAGCATACTGGCTGCAGAAGCTCCCAACAGGAAACATGGAAGACAACAGGAAGGACTGTCCAGTAGCAAGGTTTTGGAAATGCTGGACCCACAGTAGAAATGTGTCTTTCTCCCCCTCCTCCCAGACATGAATAAAAGCTTTTGGTTAACACTGACAATCCCAACATGATATAGCAGCGCTATCAGCAATGGTAGACGTGTTCATAGTATTGCTCCTTTTGTTACCTGTAAACACAACACACACTGATGAGTGTTTGGTTTAGGAGTTAAAGCACCACTCGAGTGCTGTTCAAGCATCAGCCAACTGTTCTCACAAGCAGGCTGCAGCTTTGTGCAT
Source organism: Aythya ferina (assembly GCF_964211825.1). Lineage (NCBI taxonomy): Eukaryota > Metazoa > Chordata > Aves > Anseriformes > Anatidae > Aythya > Aythya ferina. Next base: position 85,246,079 of record NC_140299.1, read on the forward strand.
AGGAAGCTGCAAAATCTCTTCTGTCTCCCATTTTAGTTGGCTTTCTGCCAAAAAGCATTTCAGAACATTAAGAACAGGGTTCAGTAACAACTTGATCCACAACTGCAAAGGTAAATATCACTGGATTTCCCCCAGTGTCAAGACGAGCTGTAATTCAAGATTATGCACTGGCTCTCAGCGTACTTAGGTTTAGGCTTGGGTTTAGAGCCCTCCATGGAGGCACCCTGATCCAGAGGGCACACACCACATGCTAGGCTGACATCACTGTCAGGAACAACATGGAATGGTCCTGTACTTTCTAAAGGAGAAAATAAATTACGAAGGGAAATGCAGAAAGTCAGCCCAGCAGAAGTGAAAAACGACAGCTGGTGGCAGTGAAACACAGCAGAGAAATAAAGTACCAGACAAGAATTTCATTGGAAAGGAAAGATCTTTAGGCAGCTAGATAGCAACAAAGAATGCCTCAGAGCAAAGGGGCTTGGAAAAAGCAGAGCAAGGTGTGTATAAGGGTAGTAGAAAGTGAAACAGGGCCAACACGCAAAGAAAACATTACACTGGGAACAATGACTAGGCCATCCTGGGCAGATCAGAATCTTCCCAAACAACCTGAGGGTCTACTTCTTTGCATTTCAGACAAAACAAAACAAAACAAAACAAGAAACACTTCCAAAAAGGTACAGATGCTACCCCTACCAACCACCCATATTCCCTCCCCACCATCCCTCACCTACCAGTAATTCCAGGTCATTAGCACCAAGGTCCAACTGTTCTAACTTGACAAGGAATGAGAGTGAACTGCAAGATACAGGGAATAGAAAGGGGAAAAGAGAGGAAGAGGAAGAGGAAGAGGAAGAGGAAGAGAGAATGAGAGAGAGAGAGAGAGAGAAAGGAAGGAAGGAAGGAAGGAAGGAAGGAAGGAAGGAAGGAAGGAAGGAAGGAAGGAAGGAAGGAAGGAAGGAAGGAAGGAAGGAAGGAAGGAAGGAAGGAAGGAAGGAAGGAAGGAAGGAAGGAAGGAAGAGAGGAAGAAGGAAGGAAAGGAAAGGAAAGGAAAGGAAAGGAAAGGAAAGGAAAGGAAAGGAAAGGAAAGGAAAGGAAAGGAAAGGAAAGGAAAGGAAAGGAAAGGAAAGGAAAGGAAAGGAAAGGAAAGGAAAACTAATAATACTGTGTACAAACAAGTGATGTACAATGCACCCGCTGACTGATGCCCAGGCTATCCCTAAGCAGCCAGACCCCCCACCCCGTCCAGCCCCCCATATAATTGTTCAGCATGATGCCATATGGTGTGGATTAGCCCTTTGGCCAATTTGGGTCAGCTGTCCTGGGTTTGTCCCCTCCCAGCTTCTTCTTCACCCCAGCCTGCCTGCTGGCAGGACGGAGCAAGAACCTGAGAAGTCCTTGGCTTAGTGTAAGAACTGCTCTGCAACAATTAAAACATCAGGGTGATACCAACGTTAGTCTCATACTAAATCCCAAACACAGCTCTGTAACCTGCCCTGATACTGACATCAGGCTGACGGGCCTGTAATTCCCTGCAAAGTCCTTCCAGCCCTTCCTGTTGCCTGGAGGCACGTCTGCCAGCCTGCAGTCCACTGGGGCCTCCCTCATCACAGTGGGCAGCAGAAGAGACCTGCTGCGCTCCTCCCTTGCCACGGGAGCCCCACGGCTCCCACTGTCCCCCCAGGCCACAGTGAGCTCCACAGCCCTTCCAAGGAGGCAGGAGCAGCTGGTGCAGCAAGGCTGCCTCTGCCCTCCGCAAGCAACCTCAGGGCCCCATATACAACAGCCTGGCAGCATGGCTCTTACCCTCCAAACCGTCACACAGGTAGTCATTGTGGGCTTACATATGATGTTACAAGCACCCTGAAGTCCATAGCACTAATATCTACCTCTCTGTGAATATAACAGGCCATCAAATTATGGTCCCTTCATTTCGTATTTCATGTTAACAGTTAATATGTCACTCAGTAGTCATGTAACTTATTTCTCTTGAGACCTAAGACAATATTAAATTACATCTCATGCTTCTTCTATATTTGTCAAGGTGGGTGATTTATGGACTAATGAACACATTTCATGTGAACTTTTACAATATTCACCTAGTTTCATTTCCATACTCAATATGATGTTCATGAAGGTGCATGACTACAGGATTGCTTTTCTCCAGTTAATTAGAATTCAGAGCATTTCTCTAGGTTAAAAGCAAAGAGTATGCAGCCACTTATGTTAAAATTGTTGCCCTGATTTTCACTGCTAGTGATTTCAAATTCTTTTCAGGCCAATTGGTCTGCTTTTCACATTACTTAGCTTTCATCATCCCTTTGCACTTCATTTATAACATATTCATTTTTTATATATCAGAATCCTACTCACTGCACTTTAGAAAACAGTCTTCCTAGCAGGGGAGAAGGAACAGAGGTCTATGAAATAGGATATAGCTAATGATGTAATTAGCAGTATACCAAGCTAGTACCAGACCCAAAGGATTATAAATTTTATAAATGTTTATAAATCTAGTTATCTGATTAATTTTATATTTTGGCTTTTGGTTTTGGTTGGATGGTTTATTGGTTGGTTTGGTTTGGTTTGGCTTGGCTTGGTTTTGTTGTTGTTTTGTTTTGTTTTTGAGAAAGCCTGAGAAAGTCATAATTTTGATGAGGCTGAAACTCATGAGTGGTATATGGATAACTTTTCAGCCCAGGGAGGTTTGCATCTCTTTTTCCAGTGAGCTATTCATTCAAGAATAGCTCTAGAATAGTTGAGCTATTGATCAGCATCCAGGTGATTTTTTATATTGTTTTTGCAGATGTGGAGGGATGAGGCATGTGCTACAGGGTAATGGATGCAGTGGAGTTCTCTGTAAAGGTGATCTAGTGTATAGTGTTGGAGAGAAGGCACTACAGTTGGTGACTACATGAAAATAGTTTTTGCTTGTTTGGAAGCTCTCTACAGGTACCTCAAAGGAGGCTGTAGCAAGGTGGGGGTTGGTCTGTTCTCCCACGTGCCTGGTGACAGGACGAGGGGGAATGGGCTAAAGTTGCACCAGGGGAGTTTTAGGTTGGATCTTAGGAAGAACTTCTTTACTGAAAGGGTTGCTAGACATTGGAACAGGCTGCCCAGGGAAGTGGTGGAGTCACCATCCCTGGAAGTCTTGAAAAGACGTTTAGATGTAGAGCTTAGGGATATGGTTTAGTGGGAACTGTTAGTGTTAGGTCAGAGGTTGGACTCGATGATCTTGAAGTCTCTTCCAACCTAGAAATTCTGTGATTCTGTGTGATTCTGTGAAGATGCAAAGCAGGGCATGAAGTGGAATGTCAGCACCAGAGCCTACCTGAGCAAGTTAAGTGATGACCACCATGTTGAAACAGAGGTTATTTATTTGAGGGACTGGTGTGGCAGTTTTAAGTATTTCCCGTTTGGGTATTACAGGTGATGCCCAGTCCTCAGTGTGGGAGAATTATCCTTGGGGCACGTGAATGGTTTGGGTAAAGGAGTGGGAGAGAGGAATCGCGGGAGGTAGATGCAGAGAATAGTCAGACTTGCTAGTGTCTCTGATAAGCACTGGCCTTGGGCAAGGTGGGAGTTGAGCAGCCTGCTTCCACTTCTCTCTTATACAGATGTTGTGGATGGAGGTCTGTAGGCTTGGTATGAGAGGCTACTGAGGGACGGTGTCTTGCCATATGAGGATGGTCCTTATCTGGCAGCAGAAGAGAATCTTGAAGGCCATGGTGCCTGGAGTGAAACCTTTCATTTGATTATTTGTAAAATGAATCTTAATGAAATACATGCTAAACATACATATCTTTACTATTTGACTCTCCGCACAAATCATGCTAGACATCACTCCAGGGAAGGGAACAGATAATGTAAGGATATAAAGGAAATGGTTTTAGTGTTAGGAAAAAGCATTGGTGTTAGCATTAGTTGATAAAGTGAGAGGAATGTCATAAAAGAGCTGGGGGGAGAAAAGAGATTGGAAAGCTGGAAGAGGTAGGTGAAAGGCTGGGCTCCTTCGTCTCCACCAAGACAGGGATGCCTTGTTGGTAAGCTCTGCACCTTCATCTTTTGGAGAGGAATACCTGAGATAGCATTTTGCTAGCACTGTTATCAGATATGAGCGCTATTGCAGAAAGGGTGTTTATCAAAAACAATTCCAAATCTCATATAGAAAATAGAATCATAGAATCATCCAGGTTGGAAAACGCCTCTAAGATCATCTAGTCCAGTCCCATCTGTCACCTTATTAGAAGTTTTCAACTTTGTGAAACTGTCTCAGTGAAAGTTGTTGGCAGGGCTCTTAAACAGGCAAGTGTTTGACTTTGATAGGCACCTTTCAATGTGACACAGATCCTACTCCCACTCCACCTAGGTCTCCCACAAAAAGTTATTTACAACAGAAGCCATTTTATATCTCATGGTATATCTCTACTTCCTTTGGCAGTGTGAGAAAAATCTCAATTAATTTTCTTCAGACAGGATCTTCTGCAAAGCTATTTTATTTGTGATTGGAATGGCGGAAGTCCTGTCAATTAAGAGTGCATTTTAGTAAACAAATCATAACCTTTTATTCCCTATTACCCGACGCCTGATCACCTCCCCTGTTTCCTCATTGACTGAGTACTACAGGTTCACAAGCTACTCAACACTCCTCTATAGCATATATGTACGATTTTCCTTTTTCTTTTTTTTTTTTTTTTTTTTCTCCAACCCTTTAATTTCTCCTTTCTTATGTTTTGAGAATTTGTGATCTTTGTTTTACTATTCTCACACTGCTCATCCTATTTTTCTCAAGCTTCTACCTTGTTCTGGAACAGTGAGGGGCCTTCTACTGTCCACTTACCTACTTTGCATTTCTCCTTGTTATGACTCCACAACTACCTTTGAATACAGAAAACTAGTTCTCTACTGCAAAAACACAACTTAGTTTCTCACAGCAGCCTTTTCACACACTCACTCACAACGGAAGTCTGTACTCTCTCTGTCTCCAAATCCTAACCCTAACTCTGAACTTTCTGTGAAACAAAACAATTTGTGGACTTTGACTGATTCCAAAGTGCTGCCCATACAGCAGGGCCCCACGTGCCCCAAGGCTCCAAGAGCCCTGCTGGCATATCATAGTGGGACTGGCTCTGGTCTGCACTCAGCTCACAACCACAAGATGTGTGCTGCTGTGTCCCCAACCCCAAAGGCACATCCTTTGAAAGTCCCTTCACAGTCACACTAACAATGGGAGTCTGTGTTTTCTCTCTCTCCAAACCCTAAGCCTAACTCTAGACAGTGCCCACGTCCAACACACACCGCACACAGCACTTCCATGAAATGCTGCTTGCAGTGGAAGCAATTTATTTAGTAGCCCTTGATTTCCTTTGGCAGCCTTTTAATGAAATTGCTCACAATGGGAGTCTGGACTTTCTCTGTCTCTCTCTAAACCCTAACCCTAGCCCTAGACATTGCCTAGATCCAAGAAACATTTCACCTAGTGCTCCCAAGAAAAATTGCTCGCAACAGAACCTTTTGGTAGCCCTCCACTTGCTTTGGCAGCACTCTCACAACTTCAGTCACAAGGGGAGTCTGTGCTTCCTTTCTTTCCAAACATAAGGACAGGGCTAAGACAGCTCCCAGGTCAAACATTCGTCCTAGCAAGAGCTCCCATGAAAAAGTGTTCCCATCTGAAGCATTTGGTAGCCCTCAACTTCCTTTGGCAGCCCTTTCACAACCTTAGTCCTAGAGAGAGTTTGACCTTTCTCTCTCAAAACCTTAATCCTAACCCTAGGCAGTGCCCTAGTCAACACCCTCTTCCAATACCCACCCCACCTAGGCTCCCATAAAATAGTGCTCACAACAGAAACCTCTTGATAGTCCTTGACCTTCTTTGGCAGAATTTTCACAAACCCACTCAAAAAGGGAATCTAGCTTAGAGCTTGGGGATATGATTTAGCGGAGGACTGTTAGTGTTAGCTCAGAGGTTGGACTCGATGATCTTGAGGTCTCTTCCAACCTAGAAATTCTGCGATTCTGTAAATATTAATTTGGAGAAGTTTTAGCATCTTCCCCATCTCAGTAGCACATATGAAGCAAGGAGTGTTGCCTACATATTCATTCTTAATCCATCGCTCTCTAATTTCTAATCCCATGTTTCACAACGAGGAGCAGCCCAATGATCAAGCACAGCAAGGACCTGGGCCAGCACCCCGGAGCCCATGTGGGCACGCCTCGGGACGGAGCAGCCCACCTGACCCTGCGGGGACTCTGGAACGCCCCCCCACCGTGGCCCTCCCCTCCTCTGCTCGCTCTGCACTATGGCAGCTTCCACCGTCCCAAACTGCCCATGCTGTCTCTCTCCAGGTGCCCACACAGGTTCCGAGGGAGCCTTCAGACCGCCTCCCTGGTAAGGCAGCTTGTGCTGACGGGCCTGCTTCAGTGCCCCGCGTCTCTTGCTGGGGGAGCAAGCTCTCCTTTTCTGAGAAGAACTTGCTTCTTATTTCCAACCTGAACCTTCCCTGGCAAGGCCTGACAACCACCACCATAAGAGAACAGATGTTTTACTAAGACACACTGAGAAAAGCAGGGATGGAAAGTCAGTTGTCGGGGTGGGAGTCTTCTTCCTGAGAGGAGTCCATTCTCCTGTCCACGTTGGCTTTCATGCGAGCTGCCAGGCGGGAGAACCTCCGTCCTGCTGATGTGCCCTCCAGGCTGTAGAGGTGCCCCAGTAAGGAGAGGCAGCGGGTCTGCTGAAGCATCCAGGCTAGCTTCTTCCTCCTGACACACAAGAGAAACTGCTGAGCCCAGAGGCGCGGCTGTAGAGCACCAAACCAGACTGGGCAGGGGAAAGTGGGGTGGCAGCTGAGACACGTACACCTCCTCAGAGGAAGGGAGCTGGTGCTGGAAGGGCTGCCGGCACGGAAGTGGGCAAATGAAGAAGTGCTGCCAGGGACAGCCAACCGCTACAGAGGGTGTGCTGGCACTACAGCACGGGGGGGGGGGGGGGAAGTGATGCCAGGCACCAGCAGGAGAAGGACTATCGCAACTCTGAGCCTTCTCCTCATCACACCCTCCCCCCCCCAACCTTAACCCAACCCCATCCCATCCCTTGAGGTCACTGCCTTCCTTCCCCTGTTAAGCCCGTCCTCCCTGTTCACATCTCTTCTCTGTTCCCAGCCACCCCAGCCTCATCCGAAACGTGCCAGCAGGTGCATCCCTCGGCACAAGCTGCTTTCTACGCAAAGGCCCAGGGACTGCACAGGGGGGCAGTGTGAGGCTGCACTGGCCCCTGTTTGACCCACATGTCGTGCCTTAATGCCTCGGTCCTGCTAATGAGCTATGGCACAGCTTAGGCGTGGCCTGAAGTCCAGGCAGGCCTGGGCTTGAATGCCTGGCACCAGAATACTCTTCCTTTCCCACGCTCTCCCTTCTGCTGCTTACCGAGCCTCTAGCGGAAGAGAGGGTGTTCTTCTGTTTGTGGCACAAAGAGCACCCTGAAACCTTTCCCACAGAGACTTGACAAAGGCTCCGGCGCGTGTCTGAGGGAATCGCTTTTTCAGAAGGCTCAGCGCCTGCCTGGTTGTTTTCTTGGCCAGCCCCACGCGTCCTAGATTACAGCAGACCTGCACAGGAAGAGGAAGCCATGCAGACATGGACCGCTTTCCCAAGCCTCTCCTCCTGCAGAGGCTGCAGAAATGTATAAGGGGCTGGCCATAGCAGGGACACCCCCTGCAAGAAGGGCGTCACCCTGCCGCTTTACCTCCGCTTTGAGGCTGAAGAAGGTCGCCTCCTCAAAGCAGTCTAACACAGTTGCTGTCTTCCCCATGGAGTTCCTCAGGACCTCCGCTTCGTTGAGCTTCATAAGGGCCTTTGAGCAAGCACACAGGCAGCAGGTGAGCATCGGTGCAGAGCCCCCAGCTAGCTCCACCCTTCCCTCTTGCCTCCTGTGGCACCTGCCTTAGGAGGGCCCGCATCTCCCCATGTGATCCCTGCCCTAGCACAGTGCCCCGTGGGCTCAGAGCTCAGGCACCAAGGGAGCCTTCAGACTGCCTCCCAGGTACTGCAGCTTGTGCTGACGGGCCTGCTTCAGTGCCCCGCGTCTCTTGCTGTGGGAGAGGCAAAGCGCAGGAAACAGTCCGGCTCTGCCCCCACTGTTTCTTTTGGGAGGCCCCTCAGCGGGCGTGTCCTGTTGCAGTGGACTCCAGGTGCAATGCGTGCTGGCAAGCAGGGTCACTCACCATGTAGCTGTTGGAGACGTGCAGGTAGGCAGCCGCACACTCCAGCAGGTAGTAGAAGGCTCGGGAAGCATTGCCTGTTGCCACATAGTGGCGAGCCAAAGGCATAAGCACTGATTCAATGACGGCTTCGCATTTGCAGGAACACTCGCCACCATCCTTCTCTTTGGTCCTGCTGGGCTGCACACTTGTCCATTTGCCCTCTGGTGGAAACTGCTCTGACGCTCTGGTCAGAGGCAGGTTGCCAGGAAAAGAAGAGAGCAAAGAGCAGATGAGCATCACCTGAGATGACCCTGCTCTCCCTACGGGTAGCAACAAACCCCTATTTCCTGCTGTCTCATCCCAGCTCCCACCCCACAGCCAGCCTCCTCCTCCCAAAGCTGGAGTCCCAGCCAGCAGCCAAATGGCAGAGCTCCATCTGTCTCCTCTGGAGCTCGCTCGTTTCCACAATCATCAGAACCTTGTCTCCTCACCTGAACTCCTCCTCCGAGAAAGTCTGCTGCGGCTGCAGGGCATTTGCACTACCTGGGAAGAAGAGAGCGTGTCAAGGGACTCCCCACATAGCCCGGGCTAAGAGCTGCAGGCTTGCAAGGGTCCTGTCGAGCAGACCCAGGGCACAAGAGCTGCGGTGATCGTCCTTGTCCCCTGGCTTATCCCTGGTGTTGGGGACCCGGTGGGCCCCAGCCTGCATGGGCCTGGACTTCCAGGGGGAGGGGGCTCCGCTGCACGGCACACAGCCTACCTTCAGGGGTGTGAGTCCTGTCCTTCTTCAGGTGTTCTCCAGCGAGCACCAAGGCCTCCCAGCTGTGCCAGTCATCCTCGTCAGCAGAGCCCTGGCAGTTTTCCCCATCCTGGGGACTGGGGACGGCGAAGCGATGGAAGGCTACAAAGTCCCCTCCGTGGCAGCTCCAGCATTTGTGCGCGTGCTTCTCCAGGAAGGCAGCACACTTGCGCTGTGTGCTGGCCCTCTGTCTCTTGGGCCACAGCTCGTAGGCTGCCTCCCGCAGCAGCGGGGCACAGAAGGCCAGAACGCCAGCCTGCTGCTCCGTGGTCTCCTTGCTTGTAGACGGCCTCTCCACCCCTGCAAGGCAATGGATGGTGGCCTCAGCCAGAGTGGTAGAGACATTCCCAACAGCCGCTGGGAATTTCCCTCTGCACAAAGCTGGTGGGGGAAGGCCTCCTTCAGCTACAGCGCTCCTGGGTCTACGTTACTGCCACCACTTACCGCTCCCTGCCTGCTGAGAGGTGGCCGGCCCCTCTCGAGCATCTTGGATGTCTCTGGGCACCCCTGTGTCCTTCAGCCACTTAAGGATGTTGTCGCTCACCAGCATGTCCAACAAATAATTCATCTGCTGCCTGGTGCAACTGGGAAGGATGTGAGCCAGCAGCTGGGTGGTAAACACTGGCCCTATGATGGCTGCAAACTTCAAAACCATCTGCTTCTGCAGCGTGATCCGGTCCAGCTCAGCCAGTGCAATCTCTGTCAAGAAGAAGCAAATCGTCTCTCTCTTTTGTGTCCCGGAGCCTGAGCTTGGAGAGGCTGGACAGTTCCACCACAGGAAACAGGGTAGACTTTGGCCTCTCTTCCTCAGGGTGGCACCTGGTGGGCAATTGGAGCCCAGGGGAATGTCTTCAAGATGGCTCCACTCCTCTTGCAACCACAGGCCACAAGGCCCAGGGATAAGAGCTCCTCCACCACGGATGGGGAGGGCACGATCCTGCGGGTACATGCGACCCGTGATGCGACCTACCGGAGCTGAACTAGGCTGATGCCCAGCAGCGCACACAGAGAGCAGAGAGCGCTTTCACCACCTCAGAGCTGGACTTGGAGCTCCCCACAACTGCTGTGGGCCTCACAGCCAGCCCACAGCCCGGAGGGGGACATCTGTGTCCTTAAGCACAGAGCTCTGTCTGCTCAGACCAGAGTCGCCTTCCTGGCAGGGCCCCCCAGGCTGAGAGGGTGCTTCTGCAGCATGCTGATGCCCAGCCCCTCTCTCACATGCACCCCAGGAAAGGACCCCAGCACAGCCGCGAACTCAGCCCCTCACCTTTCAAGGCAGCCGGCAGCACGGTGGTCTCCAGGCTGACATCTGCTCTGACGGTGCAGACCCTGCCACTGTTATTCCCAGCACTGGAGCTTGAGGTGGCTGAGACAATGGGTGAAGCCTCGACTGCAGAAGCTGGGAAGAGAGAGAGAGAGAGCATGAACAAGGTGGGGCAAGTCCAACCTGTCACGGTTGGGTGCGCTTCATGGCCCGCACCGAATGCGGTCAGTGAGCAGGGCAAACCGGTTTCCACTGCAATGGTTTTGTCTGCATTGCCCTTGCAACTCTTTTTCTGCCTTTGGACCAGCTGCCCAGCTGTACTGAACGAATATCCCGCAACAGAACGCAGCGGTTGCTACCTTTGACAGCGCTCCCTCCCACAGCCAGGGAAATTGCCAGTGATAATCCAAAAGGCAAAGCCCATGCAGGCTGTCCCCAGGGCAACAGCACTCTGCTTGGCGTTGCTCTTGCCATTACTGCTCTTGCGTTACTGCCAAGCTCCTCAGTTCCCAGCACCTTTGCGGGCATTTCTGGTTTTGGATTACACTTTCCCAGGTCTGACCCTCTCCTGCAGAAGGGCTTTCTTCTCGAGGGAGCTGGTGGCTTGCCAAGGTGACAGCAAGGTGTGCAGGAGCCCACACCTCAGCCAGATCAAGTTCTGTCCTGCTGCCAGATCGGACTCTGCCCAGACTCACTGGAAAGCCACAGGACACGGTCGTGTGTGTGTGTGTGTGTGGGGGGGTGACGTGCAACAGCATCTAGCCAGTCCGCAACAAGAGTGCTTACCGATCAAGCCCTCCCAGTTGTCCTCTACTATTTTGTCCTGCCTCCCAGTGCTGAACAAGAGCATGTTGTTGCGACGCAGGCAGCGCAGCAGTTCCTCACAGTAATATGGGATGCCAGAGCTTCTTTGGATCAGGAACCTGGGCAGGAGCAGACCCAGCAGTGACCAACACCAGGGAAGTATGGTGCAACACAGTTCTGATGGGTGGGTGGCGAGTCACTCAGGCCTCACAGGGTAACCAGCCTCTTTGTCACAGCTACGTCTCACTTCAGAAGGGGGCGGTCCTCCCACTGGCTTGGGCGTTTGGGACCCCTGACCCTACACTGTTTGCTGGAGTCCATGGGGAAATGGTCGTGGGCAATGTCCAAAGCACAACACAGCAAGCCTGATCTTCCCTGTCCTCAGGAGCCCAGATCTGCTCTGGCAGCTGGCTGGACCCCTGCTCCTGGGAATCCCTACTGCAGCCTGGCTACATTGGTCAAAGCCTTTTTCACACCTCAGCCACGCTGAGGCTTGGGTACCCATCTCCCTCTGCTCTCCTCTCTCCTCTTCTCTCCCTTTTCCTCCCTGCCTTGCCCTCCCTCCTCTGCAACAGCAAAGGGCTGTCACTGCCCACGTGCTGCGTCCTGGGAGCTGCCTATTTTTAGCTCACACCTGCTGTGGTGAGTCTTAAGGAGAAACCCAGGTCCTTGCTGGAGTCAAGGATGCTGCCAGAAGGCCCCGTGCTTCCTTTCCTGCGGGGCGACTTCCTTCCGTGGCAGCATAGGTCCAACCCCTCCGGAAGAGCTCCGTGGCCTGCAACATACCTTGCTAGATCCCTGGGGACGCTGACCACTCCAAGGTCCTGGCAGACTTTCTGCACCACAGCTGCAGGTTTCAGCTCTTCCAGATGAAGACAGCTGATTCTCTGGGACGTTGTGCTGTCTGCTGCAGCTTTGAAAAAGCTCTCCGTTCTCTCGTGGCCAGGAGCTAAGCTCATCACCATAAAGAGCGTGACGCTTTGGAGCACGGGCCACATGACAGTCCAGGAGGCAGGGTCGATGAAGTGGGCGTTGTCGATGACAAATATGCCAAATTCTCCTCCAAGGGTCTGAAAAAAGCAGATGGATCTGTGTGGAGTCTGGCGGATTCTCAAGCATCCTCTAGGGGAGGAGATGCAGCCTCTCTCTCCGGAGACGGAGAATACTCAGAAGTCTCTCCCCAGCCGCTTCCCTCTTCAGAAGCTTACTGGCTTTTCATTTCTGCGAGACTTTAAGGCCTCCTGGAACATCACTTGCCCTTCTGAAGAAGGGAGCTTGGGCAAAGGAATGCAGAAGGCGTCAATCCTCCTCCAGGGCACATACCCTCCAACTTAACAGGAGGCAAGCTACGACGAGGCATATGGGGAGGGTGTGAGAGGGGCTTCTGGGAGGAGGGGCTCCTGGGCCCTGAAGGGCGGTGACCCTGGCACATCGTCCTGCTGCCCACTCAGGCTGTTCTGATGTGGAGCCTGCAGCGGGCAGGGTTGTTTTCTTTCTCTGACCCAGGTAGAAGGAGGAACGCTCACCTTCCGTAGCACTTTCCTACAAGTCTTCTGCAACTCCCTTTTCCTTTGAAGGTCATGCATCTTGCAAACCTCGTCTGAGATGGCAAACTGGACAGGAAAGCAGAGTCAGAAAGAAACATCATCCTGGGACCAGGCATGCCTATCCACCAAGCTAGACGGCAGAGCAAAGCGCCTCTGCTTTTGCATGAGGTCAGCGCAAGCCTCTCTTCACTGGCCTTTCCAGGGCGCTGACCAAGACACCTGGCACATGCACAGGACATGAAGTCACCACAGACAAGGAGCCTCCCTGGACCCAGGAATCAGAACGGGGTGCTATGAGCACTGCAACTCCCAGCCCAGCAGAACACCCAAACAACCACCAGACTACCTCAGGAGGCCTCCCTCTCGCTCTCACCTTGACGAGGAAAATGTTGTTGAGGAGGCAGTAACTGCTCTCTTCTATCGCCCCTTGGAGCTTGGCCTGCAGGGTGCGCTGCCGGTCCTCGCACGTTTCACCCGCCTGCAGTCCCAGGGCCCTGGCCACCAGCATACAGACGGCAGAGAAGGGCTGCCTCATGTTGGCCTTGGTCAGTTCCATGGTGACAACCCTGCGGTGCAAAAGCAAAAGGCAGTTGAGCTGCAGAAAAGGCCCCCAGTAGCCCACGCCTGCCTAGACAGGAGAGTTAGAGACTCACGCTGCCTGGTTCTTACTGCAAAGGAACGCAGGGTACACAGTCCCGGGGGTGTGGGCGGAGGGCCAGGCACAGGGCAGAGGCATCGCAGTCTTCCACGAACGTCAGGGGACGGGCATGGGAAGGGTCTCAAAAAACCCACTTACCTGTGCCCAGTGGCCTGGCCCAGAAAGGCCAGCTCAGTAAGTAAGCGGCTCTTTCCAGAGCCCAGAATGCCTGTGTACGCCAGGATGCGCGGCTGTCCCAAAGTCTCATAGGCCTTCAAGCTGCGTTCAAAGAGGTCAATCTCCATCTCCCGACCTGTGAAGACCAACCAGGAAACAAGCTGTTGCAGCATGCTGAAAAGCAGGGCAGCATTCCCTTTTGCTGGCACGGCGGCTTCCCTCCACCACGTCAGCAAGCCTGCCTACACCCAGGCCTCCTTCCAAGCCCCTCATCTCAGAGCCGCCTGCCTGCTGGCCACACGGCGCAGCTCCTAGGAGCTCTTTCCCCTCCGCTTCTCCTCCCACAGGCAATGAGATTCAGCCAGCTGGACGCAGCTCCCCACACTGATCCAGCCCAAGACTGGAGGGCACACTTTGAGGCACTGCAGGCAGCTGCGCCCAAAAGGCATGCCAAACATCTCACTGCACCCTGAGCCCCAGAGCTCTTGCCAGCACCCTGTAGCTAAGGTGGCATCTTCGGGCCTGTTGTGGTTTTGGCTGCGATACAGCTCCTTGTCTTCACAGGAGCTTGGAGTGTGCTGTGATGTGGTGGACTTGCCACCAAAGGAACGCCGAGAACACACTGAACTCTTGCCGAGCAGTGCTGGCACAGTGTCAAGGCCTCTGCAGTTTCTCATGCTGCCCCACCAGCCAGCAGGCTAGAGGAGGGAGGAAGGGAGTGAGCGGCTGTGTGGGGCTCAGCTGCCTACCGGGGTTAACCTCCAGCAAGGTGCACTGCTTTGGGCAAAGGGAAGCAGCTGGGGTTCTGAAGAGCGAGGACTTCTCTACCTACCCAGCAAGGGGCCATAGTCCGACCTCTTCTTGGTAAGACCAATGTCAAAGATGCTAGAAGCGGGAGAAGACAAAACATGAGTTTCACTTAGTTGTTCAGAAGCCAGGGAATATAGAGCCTGCTGTGTTAGGGGAGGAGACCCGCCGCAGGTAACTGCTTTTCTTTCCAGCAGCATGCTGTCCGGAGCATGCTCCCCGGCCAACGTTCGAGTGGACATGCCAGGACAGCTTCAAGCACGAAGAAGGCCAGCAGCCATGGCGGGACAGCAGAAGGTGTTGGGAGTCCCTCGCCAGAGGCCAAAACCAAAGAAAGCCCAGATGCGGCAAAGAAGCCAGGGTGTGCTGTTGGCTAGTAGACTGCTCTGCCACCCTGGACAAGCAAAAGAAGCCTCTTGGAAAGGAGGACCTGTGTCACTTAGTGGCTCAGGACACCAAGCACCTGGCACCTTTGGCTCAAGTCTTTTGATAGTTTTCAAGAGACAGCAACGTTAACATCCAAAAGGTCCTCCAACCCTGGCCCGGAGGGACAGCTGAGAACTGAGCAGGCAGACAGGAGGAAGAGTGGCCCAGTGGCCCACCTTTCCCCAAGGCGACATGACTGACCCAAAGCTTCCTGCGCAGAAGGAGCTGGGAAAAAATTCCTCCTTGCATCAGAATGACCTCTGCCTTAGCCTTGCACATAGTGGAGCAAACACAGGGCAGGGAGGGAGCCCAGCGGAAAGCCGCTTGGACAAAGCCTGCATGGCTAGCGTGCGTCTCCAAAGCCAGGACAACCTTCTGCACCCCACTGGCGTCACTCGCAGCTCTCTTAGCAGCAGGAGACACAAGGGCAGAAAGGCACAAAGCAGACCCATGCCAGGCCTTTGGATCTTCTTGGCCACAGGGAAGGGATGTCTGTGGGAGGCCAGGCTGGTCTCTTGCTGCACAGCTCCTCTTTACTGGTCAAGGTTGCACCCTTGGCTTCCCCTTGTGGCCCCATCCAGATGGCTCAGAAGACACTCACCACTTGTCGGTGATCCCCACATATTGATAGATAGCGCCGGGATCTGTAACACCTTTCAACTTTGTCTTCGGCAACTCCTTGAAGAGGTAACTGGGCAGGCGAGAGGCCTTGTAGGTGTCTTCATCACAGGACACCAGCCTGGGGTAGTGCACCATCAAGCGGGCACCCAAATTCACCTTATGGCCAATCACTGCCATGGAGAGAGAACACATTGACATGGTTAGGAAAGCAGCCTTGCCCCACCCTTTAAGGCCAAGGGCTACTTCCCCTTGTTGTCCATAGGTGCATGCCTAGTGCACTGCACCAATGAGCACACACAGCAAAGATCTTTTAATTAATTCATTATATAAATATATATATATATTATAATTAAATATTTTATTATATAACTCTGCAGAGTCAGGTGCTTGGCGATCTTCCGCAAAGCCAGCACACCTCTGACTTGAATCACCGTTACTTGTACACAGCAAACTTGTGAAAGCTATCTCTTTGGGTACTTCTGATTGGCTATTACAGCTCACCTAACTTATGTCTCCTGAGTTTGCACATTACAGAGAAAGAGTGGGGGCTGGGGAAGTGGGGACACATCAAATCCCACATTAGCATACGTTAGCATTTTGATGGGTACGATTTTTAATACGTTTATGACCCTTAATGAGCAAAAGGTTACTACAGATTAGTCTGGAGCTGTTGTTCTCCTCCTTGTTTTCACCTTTTGTCCCTTATCTCCCTTGCTGCTGCTAGCTCAAGGCTACCTGTCTCTCTGTTCCCTTATTCTCTCACCTAAAAGACTATACAAGCTATAGAAATACTACACAAGCTACAGGACTCTCTATATTCTTCAAGGTTTCCTTGTTTTTCCCAGCTTTGGGACTACACCCTCAGGCACAGGTCAACCCCGCAGCAGGGCAAGCTGACCCAGCGGGAACCGCAAGTCTCTGAGCCCATTCTCCCACCTCAGGTCGAGACCTGTGACATCTGGGCCGCTCTCGGCAGGCTGTAGCATATGTGCTTGCCCCAGCCTTCCCATCTCTTCATGACTGATGTGTGTGTGACAGGTGTGCTTAAGCACACCCACGCCAGCCTCCCACTCTTCAGACTAAGGTGCGGTACCTGTATGTTCAGCTCTCTCCGGATGGCCACAGAGGCCGTAGAACATCGTCCCGCTGGTGACCCCAATAGACATTGCCCTGGCACACAGGGAGAGAAGTGCAAATTCAGTGGTGCCCCAGGCGCAGTCCTGCTCACCCCGCTCTGCCACTTCCCACGTCTCCCCTTGGCACCAACCAGGGACACCTGCTGTCCCACAGCCGGTGTGTGCCTCGGGGACTTGGAGAGCTCGGGGCACCACACACAAGGGACATGGGGAGGGTGCACGCAAGACGGCTTGGACCCTTCCCCTGAGGCCCGATGGCTGTGACCTGCAGCAGGCCACAGCCCCTCTCACTAGTGGAGGAAAGCAGGTGCTACCCACAGAGCACCTACAATGCCAGCGACTTTGAGATTAGGCCAGAGCCCTGTTCCTGGCAGGCTGTGCTTGGAGGGACTGCGCCTGGCTGCCGTGAGCTAAGCCCAGGGGCCACCTGCTGCCTCTCAGGGTGCTGCCTCAATCCTGCCAGGGACAAAGGAGGCCAAGCCAGGAGGCCACGTCTCTTGCTGGTCAGCCCCCTTGCGCTGTCCCAGGCAGCACGCATGCCCTGCAACACCGCCACACACTCACTCAAGTTTCCTCAATGATCTGGAGCACGTGCTGAAGATCTGAAGAGCGCTGTCCAAGGCACGGGTGCTCTCGTCACGCAGCTTTGCTCCAGACATTCCAAACACACAGAGGAATGTACAGCCCTGCAGAGGACAGATGCAACACATCTGGTTACAGTGCCTATGGCCAGCAGCTAATGCCGTTTCATTGCAGTCGCCAGGGAGACCAGTAGAGCTGCAGGTCAACACAAAGCCACAGAGGACTGATCCCACCAGCAAGGCAGAGCTGCTCCTCAGTCCCTCTCCACTAAACAGACACAGGCCACCCTCTGGGGGTGGGATTGCTCCCCCACGCTCACCTTATCAAACAGAAGGCTTTTGTTGATTTCACCCTTGTGAGGACTGATGATTGTTGAAATCATCCTGTTGGCATCACGGAGGCCCCTCTGAAGATCCAGTAACCTGGCCTCTGCAGAAAACTGCAGCTGGATAAAGAGGCTGGTGACTGGCCGTAGCTCAGACCACAGGTGCAGCGGCATATCCACGTCCAGCTGGAAGTGAAGAGCACGACAGCTTTGCCAGCCTGTTCTCCCGGCGGTTCCTCTGGGCCTGTGCCACGTACCGAGGGAGAGCAGGCATGTTGGCAATACCAGGTACTACTGGAGGAAGGGTAAGTCCCCTGCTCGGTGCCAATCGCAGGCCAGCCTGCGGCAGGCAGGTCATAGCAGAGTCATAGCACAAACGACAGAGGGGAATGTTCCAGCAACACTGCATCTTGTGGCAAGTACGGATGCGAGGGGCGACCCTCTGGCACGTCCCAGGGACTTGAGCAGACTCGCCCCCTTGTCCTCGCCTCGTGCCCACAGCACATCCAGAGCAAGAGTCATGGAAAAGACAGAGGCAAGTCCACCTCCTGCCACCCGTGCCTCTTTGAGGAGCAGCACAAAATGGGCAGTTGCCTGGCACGTGCAGCACCAGTAAGCCTGCCATCAGGTCCCCTGGGTTCCCGCCCCAGGGTGCTTTTTCTTCCATTTGTCTGTTTTCACGAGAGCTCCACCCATGCAATGCACACCTTCTTCTGCCCTCCCAAAATGCAGCCTCCAGCAGCAGTGGCCTTACCTTCCTGAGAGGAGCTGCTGGTATGTACTTCTGCATCTCTGCTGCCACTTTAGGACCATTGGACACGAGAAAAGCTGGCCTTAGGTGCCCTAAGGGAAGCAAACGCAGGCCTTCACTGGCAGGACGGGACTACAAGGGGGTTGAAAGACGGGGCTGGCACTGGGCAAAGCAGAGCAAAGATTCTTTGGCGTTTCCTCCTGCTCCCCTCTGCAGCTGCTTGGCCAGAGCCATCCCCTGGAAGGAGGGGATGGCAGCGACAGCCTCAGCTGAAGCACAGGAGGGACAAAGGCACGAATGCTGACTGAAAGGTGGAAGAGGGCAGGGGGAGTTCCTCCCTGGAACTCTGAAGCAGGCAGGCCCCATTTTTCCAGCCAGTCTCAGAACACGGTGAAGCAGGGACTCACCTATCCTTTCCAAACGCTGCATCTTTGCGTGTTGCTCAAACTGGCCTGCAGCATCTTGGCATTCTGACCCAGACATGTGCTCCATCCTCTGAACCTGCAGACACGCAGAACAAAAGTACTGCCACTGGCCTCCCCAAGGAGCCCCGGGAGACACAGCCCGCCCCTCCACTCTCACTTTCCAGAGAAGGGCAGAACCTCTTGGTGCAGCAAGCCCACCTCTCTGGATTTTCAGCTGGGACAGAAGTGCCTCCTCAGAAGGACCAGAGCCACGCAGGCATCACCCAAGCATGCCCCAGCTCTCCAGGACAGCTGCGCGACCCACGGGGGACATTGCTGGTGGGGCCCACACCCTTCCTGTGCTTCCCTCGGCCAGTCACACCAAGCAAGCACTACCCAGAGCTACCCCTGAGGTGGAAGGGCAACTGCTTCAGCTCTCTACCAACCCTTACAGCTACAACTCTCTCCACGTCCAGCGCCTCAGCCTTCTGGCACCTGCCTCCTTCCCTCTCAGGTGCAGGTCTTCAGAGAGGCTCTAGAGGCCAACCCGTCCACGTACCTTCAGAACCCGTTTGCCACCAAGAAGCCTGGTCTGGATCTTTTCCTGCTCACACAGCTTCCAGCAGGTGGGCGAGACAATCACTTCACTTTTAACCGCAAGGTTTTGGGCGTTCATAACTTCCTCCAGGGCCTGGCTGCAGATGAAGTACTGCTGATGGTACCCGTCTCCAGCAGCCAGTACGGTCATTTGCCCTGCGGAGATCCCTGGGGAGAGAGCAAGAAGCAGCATTGACACCGGGGAG
This sequence comes from Aythya ferina, assembly GCF_964211825.1. Classification (NCBI taxonomy): domain Eukaryota; kingdom Metazoa; phylum Chordata; class Aves; order Anseriformes; family Anatidae; genus Aythya; species Aythya ferina. The sequence continues at coordinate 85,265,357 of NC_140299.1, forward strand.
CAGAAGCAGTCAGCAGCACTGGAGAGTGCCAGGGCTGTGCACGTGGCACAGCTGACCCTGCAGCGCCCATACCTATCTTCAGGTGGAGCTTCTGACCCACGTGTGTGTCACGACTGCCATGCTTCTTCTGGATTTGTTGGCAACACTGCAGCACCAGGCTGATGGTCTGAGGCAGCTGAGCTTCTGATGCTCTCCACAGCACCAGCACAGCATCCCCTGGGGAAAGTGAGGGGAAGGGGAAGGCTCTCCTGAGGGACAGCAGCAAGTGGCCAGCCAGCGTGCAGAGGAGGACGGGCTTGTGGGAGGGCATCCTCCTGAAGGACAGCACCCTGGCCACAGGGACCCCTCCCCTCTGCCAGACCAGCCACAGCACCAGCCAGGGCAGCAAGGCAAGAGGGTGGGTGGCGGGGGGACCCTCTGCCCAGCACTCCTCCACAGCTGCAGCAGCCCAGGGACACCACCGGAGGGATTGCTGCGTGGCCAGAGAGCTGCTCCATCAGGCCAGAGCACAGAGCAAGCGGCTCCCGCGGGAAACACTGCACAGCAGCAGGACATGGAAGCAGCCTCCTCTTAAGGACATACCTCCAAACTTCAGGATGTCTCCTCCAAAATCCAGCACAACTGTGGAGAAAGAAGGGAAGGCAGAGTTATGGGGCACCTTCTTCCGGAATCCGTGGGGCAAGCCACCTGTAGCCACAGCCCTGGCCCCTGTACAGCGAGTTGGGAGGCCACACAAGCACAGTACGGTGCAAGCTGGAAGGCACCTCTGGAGAGTATCTGCTCCAGTCCCGCACCCCGTCTCCACTCAAGCCGAGCCACTCAGAGCCACCTGCCCGGGGCCACGTCCAGACGCCTGGTGAAGATCTCTGAGCGGGGACACTTGCAAATGCTGCCAAAGTGGTGGCCACCACATGCTCACGGTCAGAGACGTCCCCCGGGATAAGGGGCTCAGGAGGGCCACACACAGATGTCAGTGCGAGCCTCCCTAGGTCACTGGCACGCTGGCACTCACTGGATGCCCCCAGCCTGCCTGCGGTCCTAATGGCACCAAAGCGGTGTTCCATCGTGGAACTGGAACGGTCTCTCTGCAAGCACAGAGACAGATGCTGAGAAAGCAGGTGTCCCCTTGCTCATACAATCAGAGAATGATCTAGGCTGGAAAAGGCCTTCAAGATCATCAAGTCCGACCATCCACCTAGCCTACTGAGTCCCCATCACTAAACCATCTACCTTAGTGCCATGTCCACACATCTCTTAAATAGCTGCAGGGACTGGGGCTCCATCGCTTAACTGGGCAGGCTGCTCCAGTGCTCAACCACAACCTCCTTGAAGAAATTCTTCCCAGTACCCAACCCAAGCACAGCCTGCCCCAAATCGAGAGCCTTTCCTCATGGCCTCTCTCTTGTCACCTGAGAAAAGAGACCGACTGCCTCTGCGCTGCAGCCTCCTTGCAGGGAGGTGGGAAGCGCAATGAGGTCTCCCCTCAGCCTCCTCTTCTCCAGACTAAACAACCACAATGCCCTCAGCTGCTCCTCGTAACTCTTGTTTTCTAGACCCTTCAGCAGCTTTGATGATCTTCTCTGTACACACGCAAGCAACTCAGACATCCTTCTCGTGGTCAGGGGCCCCGAATTGAATGCAATATTCGAGGTGTGGGCTCACCACTGCCGTGTCCAAGAGCTATCACTTCCCTAGCCCTGCTGGCCACACTAGTTCTCATGCAGGCCAGAATGCCATCGGCCTTTCTAGAGACCTGGGCACGCTGCTTGCACATGTTCAGCTGGCCGCCAAGCAGCAACCCCACATCCTTTTCTACTGGGCACATTTCCAGCCACCCTTCCCCCAGGCCTATGTGGCTGCATTAGGTTGCTGTGTGCCAAGCGCAGGACCCACCACTTAGCCTGGTTCAGTGGCATGCGACTGGACTTGGCCCAGCCTACCTCAGCAAAGCCTTCCCACCCTCAAGCCAGTCAACCGTCCCGCCTAACTTGGAATTGTCTGCAAACTTACTGATGGAGGGTGCATTCAATCCCCTCCTCCCTCCTGGTCACTGATGAAAATGTTAAACAAAAAAGGCCCTGGTAGAGTGCCCTGGAGAAGGCCACTGGTGTCCAGACACCAACTGGATTGAACCTGGATTGAACTCCGCTTGCTAGGACTCCTTAAGCCCAGCCGTCCAGCCACTTCTTTACCCAGCAAACAGTATGTCTGCCCAAGCCCTGAGCAGCCAGTCTCTCTGGGAGAATACTGTGGGCAGCAGTGTCAAACGCTTTATAAAAAGCCAGGCAGACAATGACCAGAGCCTCTCCCTCCTCTACCAAGTGGGTCACCTTGTCGTAGGAGATCAGGGTAGTCAGGAGGCACCTAGCCTTCAAAATCCCACGCCAGCTGCTTCTGATCCCTCCATTGGAGGCATGTGCCATGTCACAGCACTCAGGATCACCTGCTCCGTAACCTGCCCTGATACTGACATCAGGCTGACGGGCCTGTAATTCCCTGCAAAGTCCTTCCAGCCCTTCCTGTTGCCTGGAGGCACGTCTGCCAGCCTGCAGTCCACTGGGGCCTCCCTCATCACAGTGGGCAGCAGAAGAGACCTGCTGCGCTCCTCCCTTGCCACGGGAGCCCCACGGCTCCCACTGTCCCCCCAGGCCACAGTGAGCTCCACAGCCCTTCCAAGGAGGCAGGAGCAGCTGGTGCAGCAAGGCTGCCTCTGCCCTCCGCAAGCAACCTCAGGGCCCCATATACAACAGCCTGGCAGCATGGCTCTTACCCTCCAAAACGTCGCTCATGTAGTCATTGAGTGTTTGTGCCAGCTCGTCAGCACCTCTGTCTGTGCCGCTCTGCTGGACACACTTCTCTGACAAAGAAGTGAAACCTGCAGGAAGAACAGGCAGAAATCAGGACATGTCTACGTGGGCCACAGGGCCTGGCAGCCAGTCCCATGCTGCCAAGCCTAAGCGCCTGTCAGTCGCTGCATCGCAAGAGAAGCCAATCCGTGCTCTCTTTAGCCATCACAGCAGGAGTCCTCAAGAGCGACAAGATAGCTGTGCCATCTACGGGCCAGGGCCCCCGAGGGCCTGGTGTGTCCCAATGGCTCGTTTCCGGGGAGGCTCTACCATGCCCAACCCACCTGAAAAATCCGCTAAGAACAGCACTCCCATGATAAGCCTGGGGATCTGTCTGTCCCAGGTGAAGTCCTCAGAAAGAAGATCGGGGAGGAGCACGCTCCTGTTCTCCATCTCAGAGTACGGGTACTTCCCCTCCCAGGCAGATGCTATGGTCAGTGCCCTGTGGTACCGGGGTACCTCAGCAGAAGACAACCATGCCCAGCTGGGAGGGAGGAGATGAAGACCCCTCAGCACCGGACGATGCAGTGAGCCTGGGGCCTTCTTGAAGGACAGTTTGGTCTCTGCCACCATGGGTCATCACAATCACCTGGTTGGTAGGTGATGACCTGGTTCATAGGTCATCGCTTAGTGGCTGCCCTCCAGCAACACGGTGGGCTAACAGTGCCATCCTCCATAGATCAATGCCTGCTGAGCAGCAGCCGCTGTGACCCCGTACAAATGTATAGAGCTACTTCTTCCAATGAGGTTATTAAAAAAAAAGGAAAAAAAGTACAAATAGGATTAAGACTGGAAGAGGGTAAAGAACATTCATATATTCATGACAACATTCACCACCAGAACCTTCCAGAATGGTTGCTCAGTTCTTCTGTTCTGGGGGGGTGGTTAGGGGCTGGTGGCAGGGAATGCAGGCTGCTGGTCAGTTAAGTCAGCGGACCACTGACACAACCAGAATGAAGAATGCTAACACATAAATAAAATTCAGAAATTATTCTATTCTGGCTAGAAAAGTTGTTTCATGTTGCTCCATCCATCCAAGAGGAAAGGTTGAAAACAACAGTGGCAACGTGAAGTTTAAAAGAAGAAGAGATAAGGAGTGAAGGATGGAGGATGAGGATGGTAACATAAGCAGCAAACGGTGGTTAGTAATTAACCTCTTAGAAGATCACTAGAAAAGAGATATTTAAGTAGGAGATTTGTTTTGTTTTGAAAACACTGGCTTGTGCTTTTAAGGGTCACCGATTACCTGAACTGTTTGCAAGGTCACTGCTTGAAAACTGGAAAACTTGTTCAATAAAATTAACAATTCTGTATTTTGAAAATGGTATGGTTTAAATATTGAACTTCATAAATGTTCTAATTTGTGTATTGCATTTATGAATCCAGTAGTTTTTAACTGAAAACAACCAAATGTTTTAATTAAGGTTTAATAGGAAATAAATGCATTTCAACTTTCCAAACTCGTTTTTCAGCAATTTTAGCCTACTGTAATTCCAATTACTTGATTCAAATCATGCTTCAGTCTGGTGTAACAACAAAATCAAGTTTAACTTTCATTATTCCATTATTGCCTAACATTTTCCCAGAGTAAACGTAATTTAGATGGATATAAAGGACACCGCATGTAACCAGCACAAAAACAGTCACTTCATTTTAAATGTGCATAAAAAAAAAAAAAAAAACAACAAACCACACAGAAACCCAAACACATGAATGGTTAACTTTTTGTTCCCTTTTTCTCAGACAAAACCTTTGTCTTACTTCGGAGAGCAATGTCTTGATATCTGAAGGAGCTCCCTCCTTGAAGTCATCCATTCCTAGAGTCAAAACGATCAGTAATTCATCTACTCACAAGCATCTTTTCTGCTCTGCTTCCACAAATTATGTCTCATCTCAGAGCAGAGCCATGCTACTCTACCATGTTATTATACCTTCAGCTGGGATTTACATGGCTGGGATTGGTGTGCTTTTAGACCAGCAAAGATCATTCAATACATTCGTTTGACCTCCTGCGTGCTACAAACCACAGAGTTTCACCTCAACATTCCCACATCAATACTGCAGCTCCCAGTTCAGCTATTTTATGGTTTATGATTATATATATTGTAACTATATATAGTTACAATTCCAAGGACAGCTTGCAACATAATTATTCAATTCAAATTACAAATAGGTTCTCGGGCCCCCATACTACCTCATTCAAGTTCCAGGTAGCTGGTCCATAATGCTGTATGATTCTTTCAGGAGGCCATTCATTCTCTCCCCATTCTTGGGCACTACACCCAGCTAAGGAAGCATCAATAGATCGTTTTACTCTATTCAGATAAAAACAAACAAACAAAAAACTCTTTTCAGCTGGAATTAGCTCAAACCTTTCTTTACATAGAAAGAAAAATCTAGGAGCGTAACAGAATGACACCAGGCAGAATGACAACTCCCAGAGGGAAGCCCTACAGTGACAGCGAGCCAGAACAGATGATCTGTGGCCACCCCAGGGACAGACTCAAATGCCATGACCTGCGACTGAAAGTGACCGCCAGAACTGGGATGATGGACGCATAGAATGCTTGCCTTTAAGACAAGAGACCGGAAGGATGGGCAGTGCAAACCCCTTAAGAATAACGCTTCGGAAATGAATTCCCAAGCCTGAGCTCCTGGTGAAGCCCAGATGACTTCCACAACAGCGACAATGGAAACAGACACAATCTGAAACCAAAAATGCACAACACCCAAAACGCATCTGCTCTTTAAGCTGTGACTGCAAGACAAGAAGTGCTTGGATCAGCCCTATGATCACAGAATCACAGAATTGATGACGAAACAAGCATTTAGGACCTTTAGTGTGGCTACCAAGTTGCCCATCTAATCTGTCCAGTGGAAGAAGGCGATGAGGATATCAAAACCTGAGGAGCGCGTAACACATAATGATCATATCAGGAAACATTCGATACAAAATAAAAGTTACACGCACGGAAGAAGTGATCCCTTTAAGCTCCTACTGCAAGACAAGAGGTGCTCAGCTCCCAGTTGAACATCAGCGTTATTCCGATGAGGTCAAGTGTTCAATACCCTCAGGATGGCTTCCCCAGGGCCTGCCGAGCACCAAGAGCAACAGCACAGCACAGACAACAAGCTGGGACTGCCCTGCCTGGCACGTGTTCACGCTGTACGTGACAGAACTCCCCACACATCATCTCTGCCTGACCTGATCAATCCTGAAAGGCCCCATCCGCTGCAATGACTTACAAGCACAGACCCTTGCCCTATGGGTCCATTCACAACCCCAACTCAAACATAGCACTTGCCCCCCCAGCTTAGCTTGGGAATGCTGGGAGGCAGGTTCCATCCTCATCAAGGAACACAAAGGCTAGCCAGGACACTGCTTCAAGCCTAAGGCTCCTCTTCACCTGCAGAAATAAAGTGCCATCAGGCACCAGCACGCCAGCCAAACTTCTTCCAGGGAAGCACCCTCCTCAGAAACAAAACAGTAGTCAACTGACCTGCTCTGCTACTGAAATCAGATAGACACCCCCTAGACAACTCCCTGCCTCCCCCTGCCAACACCCGAGATTTGCCCCTGAACTTAATTCTCAGGGCTCAGAATCCATCCTCAATGTGGACCACAGAGACCAGCTAGGATGTTCCCAGTACCTTCTTCATCCCTGGAAAAGAGGAGTCACCCAGAGGTGGACCAATAGACTACCAAACCAAAAACAATGCCCGTTTTCCAACTTTTCTCCACTCACCTTCCCAACCCACACCCAGCGCTTCCATTCACTGTGCCAAGCCAAGCCCGCGGGGCTTAGATCAAGGAGAAAGAACAGACAAACGTGACAATCCATAAAACGGTCTATACCCACTCCTCTTCTTTCATCCCCTACCGCAAGAGCCAAGAAGCCCCAGACCCGTGTTCCCCAGCCCAGTATCACCGCTTCGCCCACCTAACACCCCAAAGAGATGCACCTCCAGCATTTCAGGAACTAGAACTGCTGACGTCTGGCGCGCCTCAGAAACGTGGCAGGAGACGTACTCTGCTGTCGCAAGGTAGTTTGCCCAACAGGCAAAGCAGACTAACACAGTCCACTGACCAACTCAGGGCCCACACTGCTGTCCACTCACCCTCGTGCTTCGTTCAAGTTTCCGTGCCCATGCCCTGGGCTACAAGAAACAAAGAGAGAAGGTCGTGCCCACGATGGACACGCAAACAGTACAGCTTCTTGCAGAGGACTCAAACACAGAGACCAGAGCCAGAAAAAAAAAACACACCCTCGAGTCCACAAATGCCAAAAAGCCATGAATGCACAGCAGTCCCAGCAGGGGTAATTACAGATTTATCCTTTACAGATGAAAACGGTGACCCTGCTCAGCCTCTTCGTACTACTGCGCTTATGCAGTCGAGCCCCTTGCAATGCTTGCTGAAGCTCTTTGTGAATCCTCTGGACAGTGACACAAATGGCTTGATATATCTAAAGATTGAAATGTAACGCCAAAAAAAGGAACCGTACCCCATGATTTCCCAAAAAGAAATTAGCCAGCAACCCCTCCTAAGCATTCCTCTTCTAAGTGAATTCCAAGCTCTTAAAATCTAGAAGGCTGCAAGTTCTAAAGACTCAACAGCCAGCAAAACCACAGGCAAAAGCTGCAGAAATATAACAAACTGTCCCTAACCCTGAACAAGATTACACCTTACATGCCTACTGCTGCTGGTTTCAGATACATGCTTACACAGGGAGCTTTGACAATACCTTTCTCCTAAACCCTGCTCCCTCACTTTGCCACCAAGGTTGTAACTTTGATAATATTTGACATACAGGCAAAGACTCACAGTAAGCCCCGTAATCCTGCAAAAATCCTGAGGGACCCAGAACCACTAAGCAAACACACAAACTAACATTATTGTCCTATCCATGAACATGCCATAACAATGACTCACCTGAGAAAGAACTGCATGCAATAAAGGCACCTAGTACTATATCAGTTGCTTTACTCTACCAGATCCTACTAGTTGCTACCTTAAAAAGATGTGCGTACCGCTCTCTACTTGGAAACGTATCAGTCCGTAGACTCTGACCCACCTAAAAAGCCCTGCAACTGACTGAAGGAAAAACAAAGCACTTACCCCAAAGAGCAGCCCAGGCAGAAGGAGCTCTCTGATGGCATACCTGGGGCTCATATACCGTTTGGCCGCGCCCAGCACCCAAGCCCAATCACCTGGGAAAGGGAAGGGGCAAAGCACAAGAAACTAGAAAGAGAGCAGAGAAGAAAAAAAAAAAACAAAAACAGGCAAACAGCATGGTGTCAGTGCCTAGCTATTCAGAAAGAGGCAGACCGCTGCCAGACTGCCAGAGAACAATCCTACAATACTGAGAGCACAAGTGATAAAGTGAAAAGTAAATGTCTGACGTACATAAACATAGCTCTCCTGGTAAGTTGATCACGCCTTGATTTTTACAATTATGAGCTCTAACTCACAACATGCCGTAATATTTCTCAGGCTGCACTGGCTTTATGCTGCAAGGTTTTGTTGAGGGGAGCTGCAGGGGCGCCCTCTGTGAGCATAGCCCAGCAGCTGCCCCATGTCAGCTCAGAGCCAGCTCCAGCTGGCTTCACAAGGGACCCACCACTGGCCAGAGCTAGGCCATGAACGACTTTGGTTGGGTTTCTGGGACAGTGTGTTTTTTGCCCCCTTCTTAGGGCAAGAAAAACACTGCATTGCCGCAGTTGGGAAAGAGGAGTGAGCAACCAAGAGAGAATGAATCCTGCAGCCACCCATGTCAGTGAAGAAGGAGTGGCAGAAACAAAACATCCTGGACTGACCACAGCCTCCATTCCTTTTTCCCCCTGTGCTGCTTGCGGGGAGGAGGTAGAAGCAGGTGCATGACAGGAAGGTGGTTTTAGGATGCTTTTAGTTCTCACTGCTTGTCTGGTAGTAATTGGCAATAAATTAATCTTTCCGATGATTATTTTGTCCATGATGGTAATTGAAGAGCAACCTCCCCTTCCTTGCCTCAACCCATGAGCTTGACATCGTCTTTTCTCCCCCCTGTTGTGGAGGGGGAGTGAGAGAACGGCTGTGTGGTGCTTGGCTACCTGTTGGTGTTAAACCACGACAGCATCATATATAGTCACTGCTAAGTAACAATCAAGGGAAAAAATTAGAATAAATCAGATTTGCAGGAAGAGATTGGAACACACTACTTCTCCTCACTGCATAAATGCACCTTTTGCCTTGATCTTGAATGCTGCGGGCAACCCTGCTCTAGTCCACCAAACAGGTTCCAGAAGAAATGGAAAAAACACGGGGAGATACAAACAGCACAGAACAGCTTTCATTTAAGTAATGAAAATGTAAACTAGGATTCTTGCACTTGAGGAAGTCCTAATTGAAGGTACACATGATTCAGGTGTATAAAACTGAGTGCCAGGGAGAAAGTAAACAGAAGTTAATGGTTTGTTGTCTCTCTTGTTTAAATAAAATAAAATAAAATAAAATAAAAAATAGAGAACATCACATTAAACTCACAAGTTTTAAAAACCTTCTTAAATATACCTGGAAAAACAATTTTGCTGTGGAACTCTGCCACATGAGGTGCAGTTACTGAAGCTTAAATGAGCTCAAAAACTGACCAAATCCAGGTGCAAAAGATGTCTGTCTCAGGTGATTATACCCAAATCTGTAGCAAGTGGGAGACTAATGAAAGAGGATCAGTAAATAGTTCCCTTTTCTTACATACCTCTGAAAGCACCTGGCACAGGTTGCCTCAGTAATAATATTTGTAACATTGGAATGGACTGCCCAGGGAAGTAGAGCCCCCGTCCCTCAAGGTTATTTAGGAGATGTGTGGATGTGGCACTAAGGGACATGGTTTAGTGATGGGACTCAGTAGGCCAGGCAGATGGTTGGGCTTGATGATCTTGCAGGCCTTCTCCAGCCTAGATCATTTTATGATTATAAAATAAAATCAAATCATTAATGCCAGTTAAAACAAACACTAATGCCAAGAATTGCAGCTCCTCCATCAACAAGAACGCTTGGCAGTATTAAATACCACCATCAGTGCTTTCAGATTCCTCCTCTGCCCCTTCCCAGCCTCAAACGCAAAAGAAAAGGCAAATGGCACAAGGCAAACTGCAGCCTAATGGCTACACAAAATACACTTTTCCCAAAATAAAGCAGAACACAAACTTACTACACTCTTATCAGAAAAGCACCCATGTTAGGGAAAAAAATAAATCTTCATTCTGACCAACCTGATATTATTTACACAATCTTCATGAGCTTCAGAGAGAATTTTGATGTGCTTTGAAGATATTGGGTCAAAAAGCAGCACTTCAGTCTGTTCACAAGCAACAGTCAACACAGACCTGAAGAGAAGCAGAGCAAAACAGAAACATTTGCCTTTGGTAAAAGAACACAACACTTGTGCACACTCAACTAATCTTCAATCCCTTCATTCATAGAAACACAGCTTTGTAATTATTTAGCTTGGCTTTCTCTTCACATTGCACAGAACCTACAACAGTGTTGTAAGTGACTGCTCTCAGACATCACATTACTAACCAAAAGAAAAGTGAGTTCTCTGACGAAAGGTGTTTTCTGAATGCGGTAGTATTGTTACCATCAACAGAAGTGATAGTCAAGGACATCAAAAGCAAGGCACTGGCACCAGTCTAACTTTGGTGTTAGCAGAGACTCGGCTGGGAGAGCAGAGAGGCTGTTATCCATGTTGTCAAATTAATCTTAAAAAAAAACAGCCATTGAATCAGGCTGCAGTTACTAGAATAAGGACATTCAAAAGTCTGGAGCAAGACTTACTATCTTGTTGTATCAACTAATTCATTTTCTGGGAACAGGACAACTGTTATGAACTGCAATATGAGGGACTTACTTTACTCAGTCTAAAACAAACAAAAAAAAATCCTTTTCTTCTGCATATAAGACCTCCATTTATCCACCCACAGCTTGTCATGGAGATGAAAATCAAAGACCTTTTCCACATTACGCATTATTTATGAATGAGATCAGAAAAGTTTGCAGTAAGTTCAGAGGCCCCATATAGGCATTGAAAACATCACCTGATTTCAATTTTGGCAGGTTGTCTAGTTTTCCATTAGCCTGTTCTAAGTTATCGATATTTATTTCTGTCGTATACATGGAAAGTCTGATTTTAAATACAGTAACACCACAGCAACAGTGAAGTTTGTCTTGAAAATTAATGAGCTAAATTAGTGAAGGCGACCTCCACAAAAGCTGTGATGTTCCCCCAGCTCAGCAACAACTCCGACCAGTTACAGGAAGGGGGCAGAGTACCCCAGCAGTCCTTGGCCAGCAAAGCAAGAGCATGAACAGCAGCACCCCATGGGGAGGCCAGATCTAGCTGAAACTGCACGGCCAGTCCACAGGGTCAGATCCTTGCCCGCCTCCTGGAGTAGTATTTTGAGGAGCCAGAATCCAACAGCACGTGCAAGCAACGGGAGCACAGCACAGCTCACCACAGTTGGCTCTGCTGAGGGAGGCTAAAAAGGAATCAGAAGTCACCAAGGCACAGAGGTGTTCTGGTCAGCACAGGTCAGAGCAGGTCTGCAACGAACCGTCTGACAATTAGGCAAGCGTAAACAAGGCTTAGGCTGCTTCACCTGATATTAAGGTAACTGAGGTCCAGCGCCAGTTTATGCCCAACACCACTTGTGGCACACTGGGACAGGGAAGATGTCCCTGCGTAACCACACCCTTTTGGCTGGATTTGGCTTTGGACAAGAAAGATCTCTGCTTTAGCTACAGGGCAGCCTCTCAAGCACCAGATACAGGGGGCAAGAAGAATGCAGAATTGCACCTTGTGCCAGAGTCCTGCACAAATAACCTTAAATCGTAGTGCAGTGGTACAACTACTGCAGGTGAAACTGCTGACACTGCTATAGGAAACCTCTGTGTGGGTATTTTTCATATCACATCGCCGTGGCTAAGCCAGAACTTTCTCAGCTAACTGCTTTACCCTGCAGAGCGGTGATGGTAGAACCTCGCATTGTGGGAAGTCTGCGCACAACCTGCTGAGGATCTACAGAAGACGTTGGCTTCCATCAAGACAGTCTCTCAGGACTAGTTTTGATAATTGTGGGAGCTTAACTTTACCTTCTCTGAGTAACAGAGGGGTCGATAAGGAGGCAAATTGTGGCACTACAGCGCCATCATGGCAAAACTGCCGCGAGGTCAGGTGCTCAAGGGAACTGGAACGCGGCTCCAATTAAAACTGGCTGAGCACAGAAGAAGGGACTGGCTATCGCCGGTGAGGCGGATTTCTCATAGGTGCGTCTGCACACCGAGGACGCCACCGAGGTCACCGTGTGAGGTGATCTCAGTCCCTCTCCATGCCAAGGAAACGCAGCGTGAAAGCCCCCCGCCAGGCGGGATCCCGCAGAGCTCCTGGGATGGGCCGGCTCCCCCCAGCCGGACCCCGAGGCCTTTGCCCCTTCCTGCAGCAGCTGCCCCGGCTCTGCCCCCCCGCCCCGCAGGCCCCGGCGCGGCCCCTACCCGTCGGGCGAGTACTCGAGGTTGAAGACGGCGCCGTGCGTGCGGGTGCTGAGGTACACGGAGTCTGCGGGCTGGATGGAGCCGTACAGCGCCGTCATGGCGCGGAAGCTGTCCCGCGCCGGGTCCACGGCGGCGCTGCGGCCCAGGCAGCGCCCGCGCAGCCACCCGAACAGCCCGGGGCCGGCCGCCGGCGGCTCCATGGCGCCCAGCGGCGGTGGCGGGGGGGGGGGGCCGGGCCCGGAGGGGGCCGCGGCGCTGCGGGGCGGCTCCGGCTCCGGCTCCGCGCTCATCCCGCGCCGCGCCGCGCCCGCCGCCCCCCGCCCCGCACCGCGCCTGCGCCGCGCCCCCTCCCCGCGTGACGCGCGCCCCCCAGTGACGAGGCCGGGAGGCGGGGCGGGGGCCGGGCGCGCTCATGTTGTCGGGGCCGCCCGGCCGCGGCCCAGCGCGTGGAACTCGGCGTTGGGGCGCAGCGCCAGGCAGTGCGCCAGCCGGTTGGCCATGGCGAAGAAGGCGGCGACGGCGCCGATGTCCCATGCGTCCTCGCGGTCGAAGCCGTGCGCCGCCAGCCTGGCGAAGCGCTGCTCCGTGATGCTGTCGGCCCGGCAGACGGCGAGCGCGAACTCCAGCATCGCCCGCTCGCGGGCGCCCAGCTCGGCCAGCTCCCAGTTGACGGCCACCTGCGGGGCGCAGCGCGTCAGGCAGGCAGGCAGGCACCCGCCCCACTGCCCCTTCGCCCTGCAGGTGCTCGAGGGGACGCCTGCCACCCTGAGGATGCTGCCCCCCCCAAAAAAAACGGAAGGGCCATGCGGAGGAGGTGCAGCACGTCCTGCTGACACCACGCTCACCTGGTCTGCCAGCTCTGGCTGCTTGGAGTATATCCGGTGAAGCGCTCCATGTGCAATCACGCAGTAGGGACACCTATTCGCAGCACTGGTAGCCATGATTATGAGCTCTTTGTCTGCCTTGCTGAGTTGCCCTAAGGGGAAAGCAAAAGATTTGGGAGGCTTTCTTATCAAAAATATCCACCACAGTACCATTGAGGCAACAGGGAGGCGAGGGCTCTGCGTGCTGGCTGCATGCAGCACAGCCCTGCAGACAGACCTCCAGAGAGCACGCAGGGAAATGCCGCAGCCAGTCCCTAGCGGCCATCCAGGCCACCAGCTAACCTCGACTGCTGCTTCTGACGCAGCTACTGAGGATGAGGGACACGACAGGGTAATAAGGATTGTACATGATACGAGAATTCAGAGAACAATGACTTTTTTTGTCAGGCAGAACGCTCAGCCAGTACTTTTCTGTACCTGTCTCTGCAGCACGTGGCTCAGGGCAGGGGGTGATCTGTTCTTTCCCTGACACATACGTTATTGCTTCTTTTACAGGAAAGGGCAGCGTTCTAGAATTTGCTAGGTAGGCTTAAACAAGTAAACAACTTTTGAAGTTAGAGAGAAGAAAGCAGACAGGAGCAATGAGATACCCTAGGACTGCGGCTTTGAGAACTTCTAGGAACCACAGCTTCGTCAGTGTCTAGCCCTGTGCCTTCTCCAAAGAAGCTCTGAAGAAGATGGCTGTACTTTGTTAGAATCAACACTAATCATTTTGACAAACAGCTTCACAACAGGACTGTGCACAGGACTGGAGTAACTTACCCGGCTATCAGCACTCTCATTCTTTGCCCTTTTTATCACATAATTAGAAACTGAGTATTTTGAAACCACACTTCACAGTGAAGGCCAAGGTCCCTCTTCCTCTCCACAAAACCTATGCTTTACTGTACCTTGCAAATACTTCCATAAAACAAGTGTCTTGCAAGAAAGAGTGTGAAAGATGCTAATAAAACCTCTTGGATGAAGAGGAATCAGAAGAGGACTTCTTGCTCTGAAATGGGGTAGTGCCAGAAGGTGGCAACTCTGTGATACTTCCAGAGAGATGCTGAAAAGAAAAGGGAATGACGCAAGATAGTACTAGCATCCTGAGCCAAACAGGATGGAAGCGTGGGAATGAGAAGGGAAAAAATATGACTCTTGTATAGTTGGCAGCATGGCTTCACTCCAGCAGCACCCCCAGAGAAGAAAGCTTCATGCATAGACTGTATGTATGACTGGGTGATCCGTAAGGTTCCACTCCTTGCTGTCCACAAAGACCCTGCCTGCAAACCCTCATCTCCTCTAAGCAAGAGTCTAACTCATGACAGCGTATTTTACACAATCCTGATCTTCCTTATGCACCTGTACAACAAAAACAATGAGAACAGGCACCTCAGTGGCCCACAGCACAGGAAACAGGAGGGGGGATGAAGCAGTCCTCAAACTCTGTTTTCTCAAGGTTTAGAAAGCTGCGCAACGTTCCCTACATGAAGCCCAGCCCGAGCTGCACTGCAGCAACCAGCCCTCCATTACCTTCTACTCCGAGGACACCCAAATCTCCCAGACTGTATGGAAGCAGCATCGGCTTCTTCCTGCTTCTACTGGATATGTTCAACAACATGGGTTTGGAAATCCACGGCAGTGTGTCAGGGCCCACAGAGTACATCCTCTCTCACACAAATTTTCTGTACGGCTGATGGCCAGTTCATTGGGAAGAACTGTTGTGAATAAAGAGCCGCAGGAAGCCTCAGCAAGGACCTTGGAATATCTCCCTTTACCTGGAAGCTGTTTTTATGCTGCGCCCTTAACTATAGCTCCCATCTGACCTACGTGGCAGCTGCAGTGTCTGGACACGTAACCGTGCTGATCTGGAACTTGACGCAGACACAGACCAGCTTTCTGCCTCGATCTTGGATCCACCTCATCTCTATGGCTATGTCTGGGGAATCTGGACTCTTGGCAGACTCTGGTCACCGCTGGCAGACCTACTCTGTTCACCTCGCTCAGGTAGTGAGACACTGTAGCACTGTCCATGTGCCTCTGCCTGTGCTCTACTCATGCTCTACTCCTGACACCTATTCCCATAGGCAGCCACCTCTCCTTTTCTGTTGAGACACAGAGCATGGTGTAGCAAAGTAGCTCAGTGTGGCTTCAGAGCTGCTTTTTAACCACAGGATTAAGTATGAAGATTTACACAACATGAGAAAGCCATAAGTACCTACACAATTCTTAACTCTGACAGTTGTTATTATGAGGTGAGACAAGGCTGGTGAGGGAATAAAACTGACAATGTCAGAAATGCTGCTTCTAGGACTTTTTACATCTATAAAGAGAAGGGCAGTTTTGAGGTGGTTGTATGGTTTACCTGTCTCCTTGTTCATAATGACATTGTAATAAGCAAAAAAAGCTCTGAACTCGTCAGGTGGGTGAGACAAGGCTTTGAAGACATTGGGCAGAAATCCAGTCTGTTCAAGGAAAAAGATAAACCAGTCAAGAACTGTAACTTAACAGAGAACAGCAGGCCACATTAAGCTTAGAGAATAATTAATTAGCACAGCAGTACTGAGCAATCTCCACAGACCCAATCTCTTTGTGCTTTGCACCCATTTATACATGACTAAAAATGTAATGACGTTGTCCTTAACTAAGTGTTGCTGCAGTTTCATAGCAGGGCTGATTGCCTTGCTCACTTCAGACACACCAGTATTGCCTTGGGGCAATATGACAAACTCCTTTTCAAAGAGAAACATTATCATCTGTTTCATCTCCCTGCTCAGAAGCGACAATGCCCCTTTGACTATCCTACAGCTCCTGGAGCTCTCCTCATTCCTTCAAGTTTACTAGACACAAGACAGAGCCAGTCCAGCCCAAACAGCACGGTGTAGGAGGTACAGGCACACTGAGTATAACATGCTGGCACAGTGACGTTCCTCTGCTTCTTTCTCCATTCTCTCCCGGGTAATTGGCGATGCACAGCACATCTCTTTGATGGCATGCCATTCACAGAGAATCACTTGCTACCTCCTACAGGCAAGAGAAGCTCTTACAGCGCCCACCTGTTCCAGCAGCCAGCATTTATCAGTATGGGATTTCAATTGCCCCTCAGTGCCTGGCTGCCAGACATGGCGAGATCCCTCTGCAGTTTTACTCACTCGTTTTTTTGTTGTGATTGCAGTAATCGTCTGTAGACTCTACCAGCGTATGGGCTGCTGTTCTTCAGGGTGTTTATGTAGAGCAGCTCATAGTGTAGCTCAGGTGTGCTACACTATGAGCTGCTGGTGTGCTGAATCTTTGCTACAAAGCAAAGATTCAGCAGACTCACCGGACAGGAAGGGATGGACCAGCTTTCCTGTGAGAGGAAGGTCTTGGAAAAGAGAAGTCTCAGAAGAGCTGTGGCTTGTGCAATGTTTCAGCATCAGTGAAGCATGTGCAACGTTCGCTCTCCGCAGCAGTAGGGAAGGAAACTCTCGTCCTCCATACTCTCAGCTGTGTGTTAGGCTTACTGTTCTGTTGTGCCAGTATGCCAAATGTGGTTCCCCATGTAGCGTTGGGTAAAAAAAGTCAAAGCACAGCAGCAGAAGTACCCTCTTAGCCTTTTCATGCTATCATCAAAACAGCTGCCACCACTTTTTTTTTTCTCCAATTCAAACAAATATATATATATATATATATATAATATATATATATATATTTGTAGCAGTGTTTCAATTGAATGCAGATGCTATCCCCAGAAAACATGCCAACATTCCTGCTTCCACCCTACACAACCCAGTCTGACACACTAGCCTCAGGGAACCAGGAAGACATACAGTGTTTACCCTGCAGAATTACCAGTAAAACCCCCATCCTATAGATTGGAAAGAGCTTTGGAAGAAGTGCAGCTCACCTCAGTCTTGTATCAGGATTGTGTTACATCAAAGTGTACGGGAACTGGTCTCTTACAATGTATTACCTACTCAAAGTTTGGATGCTTTCCACTGATGTAATTTTACAATAAAACTTCTTACCTTCCTTTCTACTTCCTCCATGAGCTCCACAATATCGTATGGCATGTCCTTCTTATTTGGCACTGGGTATCGTCCAATAGGTTTGGCAGAGCTATCTTCTGTGGTGCTGTATGCATGGCACAGGGCTGCCATGCGGGGCCTTCTCTTTAGTCCCCCAGCGGCTAGGAAAGGCAGATGCTGGTGAAAAAGGAGAGAGGAAAATTTATTATTTGGATGGACATTTATCGTGTTGGGAGCCTGGGAAGGGAGGGTTTTTCCTCAGCTATGACAGGACTGAAGGGCACCTCTGTCTCTGTAAATCACTCTGTGCTGTTAGCAGGCAGCTGGCACACTGGAAAAGAGAACCCAAGCCTCACTCTTGGCTTTAGCACTACACTGCTGAGTGGACATCAGATGAACATGACATCCCCTCACCTCCTTCCTACACATTCGTCTCAGATGGCAGGCTAGCGCTGCTGTTCTGCATAGTCCTCACTATTCATGGATCACCCCATCTGCTCCAGTGCTGAACCTGAGGCATCTCACAAGTTAAAATGTTTTCTCCACTGCTCTTCATACAACATCACGTAAACATCCAGCAGTAGACCTAACAGATCTTCAGTAGCGGGCAGCACTATGAATAAATTGAAGACTTTTTCTTTTCTGATCCACCTTTTTTACACCAGTCAAAGCAGCCTCACCTCCTGCAGGCCAGTAAAGTGGCACCAGATTCAGGCCTTTTCGTGGCCTTTAGTAAACAGCATTGTCATACCAAGACCATTGGAAAGAGTTTGGTACTGACAGGACTGTGTGTCACACTTTGAAATACCGCACTAATGCAGTAAGGTGTTGTGATCATGCAGTGTTTGGTAGAGAAGCTATAGGCATTTCTAGGTTATGGGTCTTGGTAGCTCTTCAGCTGTGTCTCAAAGCGCTTCACTCCAGCAGCTCTAATTTACAGCTGAGGAAAGTTGCATTCAAGAGGGGTGACTCCCGCTGGGTGAGCCTTAGGTCGGTGGTGAAGGTGTGGGAACAGCACCAAGGTGTCTTGACTCCCTGTACAGAGCGTACTGTGAGCAGTCTCCACAGCTCTTCATCACTCACCACAGCAATATCCAAACTCCCAAGGAACGCCGTGTAATTACCAGTCATTCCAACAGCATTCCCCACAAATTTGGGGTGAAAATTAAACCTGTTAGATCATGCACACTCCAAGTGTTCGTTTTTGGCATGGGTGTAGCTGAGTTCCAAACTGAACTGTCAGTCCCCTCCTACAGCATGAGTGAGTCACCGTGATAACCAGGGTCATGTCTGCTTGCTGCTGTGAAGGATGACTCCAAAGCAGCTGCACCAGGATGCATCTATGCAGCACGGATGAAAATGAGCAGTACACTGCAGCAAGTAACTAATGAAAGGAAAACCATCTCAGAATGTGACTGCTGAGGCTAAACAGAAAAATAAAAATGGAATACGACAAGCAACTTTAGGGCTGCTGAAAGCAAGGTCTCCGAGTACGTAAAGATCAGCCACCCACACTGTTCGCAACCAAAGCCAGTCAGCACGCACCGCTACGAAGGCCGGACTGCTTTTCCCTCTAATAGCGGAAGGGAAAAGTGCCCGGCTCCGAGGAAGCCGTGCGTGTGAAACGGCACAGCCTGAGGAAGGGCTGGCAGGCGGTGACCGACACATTCACCCGCAGTTTGCAACGCCGAAAGAAAAGGAAAAGCTATCAGGGGGCTCCAGCCGCGCGGCCCAAGGGCACAGGCCTCCGCCACGGGCGGCCTTCCCCTGCCGGGCGCTCCCGGCCTGCGGCTGCACGGCTGCCTCCCGGCCCCCGGGACCGCGGCCCACGGCTGCCCCGGCGCCGTGGGGCCGGGGCCGGGACCGGGACCGGGACCGGGCCGGGGCCGGGGCCGGGGCCCGGGCCGCTCCCCCCGCCCTGGCGCAGCGGGAGCCGGAGCCCAGGCCGCGGGCGTCGCCCCGGCCCCGGCCCCCGCCCGCCGGCCCGGTGGTGCCCCGCGGGGCCGCTCCGTGCCGGGCCGTGCCGGGCCGGGCCCGCTCCCCTACTCACGGGCAGGGGCAGGCAGCCGCGGCGCAGCGCCAGGCCGCGCAGCAGGAGCAGGGAGCCGCTCATGGCGCCTCTGCCCCTCAGCGGCCGCCCAGGCCCAGGCGAGGCGGAGGCGGCGGGGCCGGCCCAGGGAGGCGGGGCGGGACCGGGACCGGGACAGGGACCGGGCTCCCCCTGCCCCCTGCCCCGCGGCCCGCTGCCGGGTCCCACGTGGCAGTTGCCTGACAGCCCCCTCCCAGCGGGTAATAAATAAATGAATAAATAAGTAAATAGATAAACAAACAAATCAGCACTCCCAGCGGGTAATAAATAAATAAATAAATGAATGAACGAAAAAAAGAAAAATAAATGAATGAATGAATGAATCAGCACGTGCCCATACGGGTAGGTGGAAACTCTCTGGCAGGGTTGTGCCTCTCTCTGCGTGACCCCATCACAGGGGCAGCCGCCCCCTACAGCTACAGCGCTGTTCAGGTGCTTTAGAAACCTCTCCAAGCGCAGCAAGGCGACCCGGGACCCCGGCCAGGCCGGGGGGGGGGCTCAGGCAAGGCTCCGCGGCCCGGAGCCTCTGCGTGAAAGCAGCTCCCGAGAGCCGGGGCCGGCCGCCCCCCGCTCCGCCCCGCTCCGCCCAGCACGGGCAGCCCCGGAGCGGAGCGGAGCGGAGCGGGTGGGAGCGGCGCCGATGGAGGGCGGCGGCGGCGGCGAGGCGGGGGAGGCGGCGGCGCTCCGCGAGGCGATGCGGCTGCTGCGCATCGAGCCGGCGGCCGCGGGGCCGAGCGCGGCGGGGGCGGGCGGAGCGGCGCCGTGCTCGGTAGGTGCCGGGGCCGGGGCCGGGGCCCGGTGGGCGCCGGTCGGCCGCGGGCGCTGAGCCGTGTGGCCGCCCCGCAGAGGAACGTCCTGCGGAAGCGGAGGCGCTGGGAGCGGGTGCTGGCGGCGCGGAGGAGGCGGCGGCGGCAGGAGAGGGAGCGGAGCCGGGCGCGGCGGGACGGGGGCCGAGGTGAGCGGCGCGGGGCCGGGGGAGGGCGGCGGGGGGGCGGCTGTGTCGCGGCGCAGCCCCTTGAGGTCTCTCGGCTCTGTCCCGCAGGGGCCGCCCGCCGGCACAGCAAGGCCCTGGCGGAGCAGCGGCTGCTGGAGGCGCGGGCGTCGGGGCCCCGGCTCTGCGTGGACCTCGGCATGGCCGGCCGCATGTCGCTGAAGGTACGGGGCCGCCGCCCGCCGCCCCTCGGCCCTGCGCGGCTGCGCCCGCGGGGAGGGTCCCGCGAGGAAGCGGCTCCGGGGCGGCAGCAGCGGGAGGGGGCGCGGCGGGACGGGGCGTACAGCCAGGGTGCGGACACGCCGGAGGCTCTCCTGGGCTGAGCGCCGCGGGGGACGCGGGACCCCCCTGCTGTTGGCCACGTCTCCACCTCGAGGCCTGTTGCTCTCCAGCACAGGCTGCCTGGGCGCTTGGCAGCCAGGGCTTCAGCGAGATCTGCAGGCAATGGAGCTGCGCTCCCTGCACCTTCCCTTAGCAGCCGCCCAGCGTCGTGCATGGCGAACACAGCCGTCGCGCTCCTGGCCCTGAGGTTTGTGGGTCACTCGTTAATGTGGTGCTCGTTATCTCTTGGAAGGAAACCAGCCGCCTTGCTTCTCAGATCAGGAGGCTCTACGGGGCCAACAGACAGGCCGAGAAGCCGTTCTGGCTCTACCTGACGGAGTTTGTCGTGGGCTCGTTGATCTATGAGGAATGCTTTCGCATGAATGACGGCTTCTCCAATTACTTGGTAAGGGTTTCTGTCTACGGTGCTTTTGAGGCCTAGAAGGAAAGGCTGCCCTATTCCAGTGGCTTGTGTTCCTGTCTAATGGCACCCTACAGCCATGCCCTGTGCAGGTCAGTGGTGGGCTGACCTGGCCTTCTGTACCAAGCTCAGTGGGACTTATGGATGTGACCTACACATGCAGGTTATGGTAGTGACATTGAGCTGTGTGTTGTGCAGCACACCCGGGGTCGTGTGTTGTAACAGTGAGGGGAGAAAATCACGTGAGACAGAGATTCCTGAATCTTTCAAGAATTAAAATCTCACTTGAAATGAGGAAGTTGTTTCTCTCTCTTTCTCAAACCATGTCTAGAGATTTTGATGAAAATTTAATGGATCTTGACGTACTCAATCAGTGCCCATGTAGAATTTTTTTTTTTTTTCAGTTAAAAAAAGAAAAACAAAACAAAACATATTTGTAGGGGTTTAGACGCCTAAAAGCAGTGGCATCACTTTCAATATGCTTCTTTCTGTCTGGAAGCTTGTGTCAGCTGAACTTAGGACTAATGGGCTTCTCTTACTGTGTTGCATTTTCCAGATGGATACTACTCAAGAAAGTTACCTGGACCTGTTTCCTTTAGATGCAATTGTTTATCTCACTCCTGACTCTGAGAATGGTAAATATTTTATTTGCTTTAAGCACAGGTAACCAAGGCATAGGATTGATCTATTTTTTTTAAGCTTTTATTTTAGGAATATTTCATGCATCGTATTCCAAGCATTCGTTGTCTCAAGCTGCATGAGATATCCTGTGTCCTTAGATCTTATGCTCAGTCTACTCCAATTTCAATCTGTTTTGGCACAGGATGAAGTTCTAAAGCAATGCCGCTGTGATTTGCAGCAAACCTAACCTAAAACTCTGTGTAGACACCTGCAGTTTGTTATACTACCGAGTAGAAAAGTGGAGATGCAGTGGCAGTTTTGGATGCATTACAAATATCCCCTTTTTGTTTAATTTGGTGCTGAGTTCATTTTCTCCTCTCCCTCCATTTCTACCTGGCCCCATGTTCATGGAGACACAGATCCCTTTCTCGTTCTATGGAAGAAAGCAGCTCTGGTAAAGAATCTGATTAGGGTGTGTGTGTGTGTGTGTGTGTGTGTGTGTGTTTGTTTGGTAGGTGACCCTGACAGTGGGAAGCTAACTGCAGAGCAGATTAGGATCACACTCACCACATCAGCCTTGTGCCAGAATAGAAGTTATGAAAAGGAGCAAAGCACTGCTTATAGAGCTGCATCCCTGGCAGTCTGTGCTTTCGGTCTACGTGTGCTCTCCCCTTTTCACGCTGCCTGCAGGTTCAGGCAGACACTTCTGTCTTAGAAGCCTTGGCTTCCTGCACAGTCTGAGGGTGAAAGGTGACTGGCCACAGCTTTCTCGTGTAAGTTGGGCCTTGCCTGGAGAATGGTGTAGCGCATGACTTTAGTGTTTTAGGTGATGAGCATGTACTTATCTTGTTTCTAGTCCTTGAAGATATTGATCCAAAAAAAGTGTACATCCTTGGAGGCCTGGTGGATGAAAGTATTCACAAGGTGGGTAGTAGCCTGTTGGAATCTGAAAGTCTTGTCTGCCCTACATTCTACTGAGCAGACATCCGAGTTGCAGCACCCAGTGCTGCTGCTGCCCTGATTTGAGACATCACTATTGTGCCACCATCCGTTTTTCTCACAGAACTTCAAGGTTCTGCCTGGATCCAGCACCAGGCAGAGACCAGAACAGTCTGAGTGAAATGAACTCCAATACAGTTTCCAGCTTCATAGCTGCTTGTCCTCAAAATGATGTTCATGCTATAGATGTTTGTGCACATTGGGTACCTTGTTCCTGTTCCCCTTGCAGAAGCTGACTCTGCGAAGGGCACAAGAGCAATCCTTGCAGACAGCCCGCCTCCCAATTCGTGAGTACATGATAAAAGCTGTAAACACCAAGAACTACCACTCGGAGACACTAGCAATTAATCAAGGTGAGGGGCTGAGCCATGTCCTGTCATGTGCCTGGGTGGGTAAAGTTTACAGGCTCTGAGAGAGCATTTAAAATGAGCGGTGAGGGAAACTGGTAGCAGACTTCTCTTTTGCTAGGCCTTGTCCCTAGTGTTTCAGTTTTAAAAGTCTCACACTTCTCTGTATCAGCCCATTCTCAGGGAGCAGGACTGCACCATTCAGCTTTGCACAATTCAATGTGAGGAGGCTGCCCTTGCTAGAAGTCACTCAAGCTCCTAGGCAAGGGAGGACAGGCCAGTGTCAGCCTGAATCAAGGCAAGTTGCTTTGGTTGTCAAAGCCTATGCTTTTCCTAGTCAGAGCTTCCCCATCATCATCAAAATAGGTACGTCGCTTGCTCTCAGATAAGCTACCTTAGACATTTGCTCGTAAGATTTGAAGTGAAAAGGAGCACAAGCCCTATGCTAATCTACTCTGGCATCATCTATTCTCAGTTCCTAATGTTTTGCAGCCAGTGGAATATGTAGTATGGCTTGCCATGGATAAGCGTATCAGAGCATGGTACATGTCTCTGTTCCTAACAGTCTTTGATGTCTTGTCAACTTACTACAAGACCCGAAGTTGGCCAGATGCCTTGAAAGCTGGAGTTTCTTCTGGAAAAGGCTACGTGCTTCCAGATGCAGAGAAGTAACTGGAGATACCTCAGCATGACAATGCACAAGAAAACTCTTTTATTTTATGATGTTAAGGAGTTCTGCAGGGAAGAGCAGCAAACTTCAGATTTCAAGCAGAGCCACTAGCATGAACATGTGTAGAAAAAACAGCTCTGCTTAAATTTATTTGCATACAGACTTCGTCAAGAGTGACACATTCTGCCTCAACAGTACAATGCTGGAAATTACTTTTCATCCTGAAATGAAAAACAAAAGCCAGTTGAGCCTTGGCATCAACAAAGAACTGACAGGAATTCAGTTTAACAAGCATCTGCGAATGAAAATAGAGAATCTGTGACTCTTAAACCTGCAGCTGTTCTAAGACAGGGAGGAGAGCTTAACGGTTACTTCTTTCACCTTGATTAAATAGGAAGAATTACAGAGCACATTGTTGAATAAAAGTCCTTCCCAAAGAAAAAGGCAATGCTGTTCTAATTGGGGAACATGGGATGGGAAGAGATTCTGCAATGATTAAAGTTCACAGGTACACCATGTGCTATTTTCTTCATACCTCTTGTACTGAAGAGTTGGTGTGTTGTTGAAGCCTGTAGGTAATTCTGTGCATGCTGCTCACAACCTAAAATAAAATGTTTAAAGTCACATTGCATCCTTAAAGCTACTGCTGTGTTACAATTACCCGTCATCCTGCACTAATGTGTGACGTTTACTAACTCTGATGTTCCTCTTGAAAACGGTATCTGGGATTTGACTGCGCTCTGCGCAGAACCATGACACATTTTATGTCCTGAGCAGAGAGCATTTTTGATGCACACAAGATAAAGTTATCAAAGTCATTGTTGCTTTAAAAACAAACAAGAACACCCACTGTCAATGACTGAAGCTGTTGATAGGCAGTAGTTGTTGATCCCCATATAGGCTGAATTTGTCTTTGCAGGTGCCTGTTGCTTTATTGTAGCCTGTGGGCTCTTTCTGTTTGTAGTCATACTGCACTGCTCATCAGTTGTTAGTGCATAGTTAGGTGTCACTGCACCCTGCTAAAGCAGCAAGTCTGCACTTTGGCTTAAGTATAAGAGATTTTTGTCTTACTTATTCATCCCCTGAGATTGTTAGGCAGCAGCACACACACTAACTAAAACAACCTGCCAGCGATAACTGTCACAAAATCCTGCTTCAGTGAATATTCAGCTATCCTCCCCCCGTGGCTGAAGGCACTTTAGCCTCTGCAGCCAGGAAAGCAGATGGCCCTCGAGCAGCTTGCCTAGCTTTCTGCCTGTAGGTGCACAGTGAGAGGCAGCACCTGCACTGGAGTCAGTGTAGGGCTGCTAAAGGCTGCCAGATTCCTATGGGTGTTTTTCAGCATCTCCATGGCATGGGAGGTCCCTTAGGACTGCTACAGCATCCATGTAGTACCCACCTGCCAGCACCCTCAGCTGCCTCCATCTCCTACACTAGGGTTCAGCTGCAAGGACTTGTCCTTTACTTCAGAATCATGGGGCAGTCCTGACCACCCGCTTCCTGGGCACATGAGGAGATGG
Organism: Aythya ferina; assembly: GCF_964211825.1. NCBI lineage: Eukaryota > Metazoa > Chordata > Aves > Anseriformes > Anatidae > Aythya > Aythya ferina. The sequence continues at coordinate 85,290,581 of NC_140299.1, forward strand.
GGTGACCTTGTGTGGAACAAGGCAGCTGGGAGTCTACCTGCTCCCCTTTGCTGCCTTAGGCAGGCCCCTCCATTCTGAGCACACTCATCTGCAGGGACTGTTGGAAGCACCACCCCTGCAAACAAATTCCTAAAGTCAGAAAACAGCACTCGGGGACCTTTTGCTGCCTTCTTTATCACTGGAAACCTGAGGATGTGCCTCCAGCACTGGAAGGCACACTGATTGACTACGCAACTTAGAGAACGTTTACATGCTAACAGCTCATACGTAGCTAGGGATACCTAGCACATAATGCAAGATGAGCTATTGATAAGAAAGTTGGGAAAAGGGGCTTGCCTTCTCCAAGGGAGGCCAACATCATGGCTCATCTCAATGGCTGTCAGGTTGGTACTTCAGTCTTAGGACTTCCTTTTTCGGAAGACAGGGATTCTTAAACAGCTGATATATCATAGCGAGGGGGGGCAAAGGGAAGAAGATGCTGATTAGGGACTTTCTTTAGCATCAGCAAATGGGAACAGAAGATATGGCTGACCCGCAGAAACCATGTCAAAAGGAGAGGATATGGTGTATCCCCAGCCTGGGAAAACCTTCTCTACCCCCTTTGCAAAAGCAGTCAAACAGCACATATATATATATATATTTTTTCCCCCCCCGAAGTGTTTTCAATCACAAGCTCAGCCACAGAGACTGGACTAAGCCGCCTGGGTTTCTTTGTCAGACCAGGGTGGACGTCGATCTCACTCAACTTCAGAGCCTGCTTGGTCATCTCCCTGCCTGGCATGTTTGTAAGGACGGAGGAAAGGCAGACAAAAGGCTCTCTCCGCAGGTGACAGAAGAAGACTACGACACCACCCTGAGACTAGCCATCTGCAAAGCATTCGGGAGGTAAGGGACAAACCCCAGGCTAGATACATAAGTTACTGAAGTGCTCTATGAGTTTGCATATTACACAGTGCTTGTGTACACAGAATTACACAAAGCTTGGCTAGAGCGGGGCATGCCCTTCCCCATGGCCACCCTTGAACTGGGCAGTTGCCAATGCGCATAGACATGCCCTTCCATGACTATTTGCTGAGCTCGGGGTCTAAACATCCAAGGCAGGAGAGCCTGGTATTGCATGGAGGGAACACATCTGAGCTCCTCTCCACTCACCGCATCCATCTGCCACCAACTGGCCTGTCAAAACAGTGGGGGCACCCTGAACTGCTGCATGAGGCAAAACATGGCAGCAGTGGGGGCTGTGTGCTGGCGAGTGAGGAGCTTGGTGCCCAGGTCTGGGCAGCCTTGCCTGTGAAGCTGCTGGTGAACAGCCTGCACAAACTGGTGATAGGTGCCTACCACATCCACAAGTGCGGCCCTGAGCTCCTGCTGCCTCTGCCTGCACAGCTGGCAGTGTGTCACCTGGAAGCAGGCCACTGCCAGCTGAACAAGGTGCCCAAATGTCACCCTCAAAGCATCCTGCAGATCTTCAAGTGGCCGCTCTATTTTCAGAAGCTCCTTGCAACTGGACAGCAGGTCCTGGGAGGCTAAGCCAAGGGCACCCTTGCTCTCAGCACCCTGCTCAGCACATCGGTCTTGCAGGTGGGTTGCTTGGTTCCCTGAGAGGTTTCCCACAACCTCCTTGAGCTCTGTAGTGTAGGCCAGGAAGCAGGAGAAGTCTGCGGGGCTCATCTGTGCTTGGTCATTCAGCTGGCTGAGGGCTTGGACATGAGGGTCCCACACAGCCTTGTCCCTAGCGATGGTCACAGGGTAACTGTCCACAGAGGACCCAGGAAGACTGCGGTTGGTGGATGGTGGGGTGGTGAGGGGCTGCAGAAACAAGCTTCACATAGGAATGGTGGTTTCCTGCTCTCCTTCTTCATCAGGCCTGTGAAAGCAGCTGACATAGGATAGCTGACAGCTGCACTTGTCCATTCCAAATTGTGGTGGAGACGTCTTCATCATGGAAAATCCCCAAAATCTGGTCATGATAGGTCCAGAAAGTGCCTGCTCATCCTTCTTTTGGTTAAAGCAGAAGAAGGAGTAATTTGAAGTCCTGTGGTCTCCTGCTCTTTTCTCCAATGAGCCCAAGGGAATTGGGCCTGAGGAGATGGAAAGCCCTTGAGAAGGAGTCAGGGGAGAGTCTTTCTCCACTTCTGTAACCTGTTCTCTGGGAGAAATCTGAACAGACCAGGTCTGTTCGTGAGCAACATTTTCTGTGTCTTTTCTGGACTCCCCTTCATCCAGCCCATGTCTGCTTCTCAGCTCTTTCTCAAAGGGTAGTGTAGCTGAGGATATCTGCATCTCCTTTCTGACAACATCAACCTCTAGGCACCTACTGGTCCTCTGAGAGTCCAAAAGCTCTAGTGGAGCATCTATTCTCTTCTGAGATGGGCTGGGTGATGTTAGGTCTGATCTCGCACCAAATGAGAGCCAGGAGAGGCGAGTTACAACCCCTGAGGTGCTGCTGCAATCTGTTAACAGCTGGGTTGCATCTGGGAAGCCCATGTGATTTTTACTGAGCACTTTCTGTAAGGCTTCCTTGTTTATTTCTTGTCTGTTTTTTGCCTGCAATGAGGCATGGTCACTCTCATAGTCAGCACAGCCATCAAGGTTAGCTTTTCCTTCCTCACAGGGAGCCAGGACAGGCTTCTCCCATGCAGCTTGCTCCCCAGCAACAGGAAGCAGATCCTGGTCCCGTGTCACCCCATGGGGAATGGCCATGCTGGCAACACAGCATGAAGACGGCAGAGTACATTCATTAGCAGGGCAAGTCACCTCTTGGACCTGGAACAGAGGGACATTGCCAGCCTCATGCTTGACTTCCATCATCTCACCCTCCCCTCCCAGTGCTGCTTGGGCCAGCCAATCTCCGATGCTCACACAACTCTCAGCACTTGGCCACCCAGTATTTACCTCCATTGTGGGACTTCCCTGGACAACTCTGCTTTGTTCCCTGGGAAGGTACACGGGTTCCTCCAGGAACAAGAAAGGTGGGTATACAGCACGTGCTGGACAAAGGTCATCCACAGGTATGGCAATGCCTGCACTCTCCTCCCTGTGGTCACCCTGCAGGCGGACAGCTGAAATGGAAGAAACCACCAAATCAGTCACTGACTTTGTTTCCATGGTGTCAGGTTCCATTTCCATCATGTCAGAGGATGGGTTTGTGCTAGCCGTGTCTCTCTGGGCCTGGGTGGCAGCAGGAAGTCCTGATTCTGCATCTTTCTCAAAGTTCTCTGGGGATGGTGGATCTGGGGGCTGAGCAAGCAGTGGTGGTGTGGGTGGCCAAGTGCAGTAGCTCTGCAGGGAGTCTGGTAAAGCCAGTGGGAAAGTGACCTGTGAGGTATAATTGGTTTTCAGAAAAGATCTCCTCTTCCTCAGGCTCTTGGCATATGTCAGCTGCTTCTCCTTTCCATTCTTCTCTCTTGCTGTCTGCCTTGTCATTAGGTTTTCCCCCAGGCTGTAACACCTTGGTTTCTTTAGGATGCAGGAGTTGTCTATACCTTCCTGGGACATTATCTTGTAGGCTGCTGGCAAGGAAAGAGGATGCAAGTCAGAAAATGGCCCCAGGCAGCAGGATACAGATACACCTATGTAGCGGGCCAAAAAGCTTTTAACTCAAGTCCTACAATTGCAGACATAAGGGTTTGGCAACAGAGCCTGCTTCCTAAGTGCCAAAGGAAAGCCTCTCTTATTGCACTGACTTGGACCAAGCTACATCAAGAAAAATTTATTTGGACCTATGGCTATAAAAACTGAAGTAGAGGATCAGTTATGAAAGGAGCTGGATAGATAATCTCTCCCCTCGCTTACTGAAGTCGCTTGGTCTGACTGTAAATTTGGTGATATAAGCAGTACGCTAGAGTATTACCTACAGGAGCAGATTTATTAACACTGAAGAGAAGCCTCAGAAATTCCCAGCCTGGATATTTAGACCATAAAGACACACAGAGATGACAGCTTTGTGCCTGAACATTGTATTGTCACCATGCAAGAACTCAAAAGCCAACACTATTTTAACTACATAAAATGAATTCTTAAGTTCAGTTAGTGCTAGCAGAGCTGGTTAATTCAGAAAACAAGAACCCTCTCCTTGGTGAAAAAATACAATTACAGAGAGCTGTTGCTCAGCCGTAAGTCTACCCTCCCCATTTACATAGCGTGCCTCTAACCCCAGAATTTGTTTTGATCTCAGGGGTGCATGGAGCAATGAGCTGTTTTACTGCTTCCAGCTTTCCCAAAACTTGAAGAATAGCAGAGTGAAGGTAGTGCCTGACAGGAATATCTGTCATCAAGGTGTCTGCAAGTGCAAAGGCATATATCTTTCTTGCATTCTGTTTCTGGAACTCGTTACCTTTCCATCACCAAAGACTCAGCCTATACAGAAGGATGCACAGAACTTACTCCTGCAGCATGATGGCTTCAAGATCAGCCAGAGCCATACTTTGGTATTCTGGAATTCCTCCAGAAACCTGGGGACTTCCCAGAATGCCAAACTCATTTGAAAACCAATTTTTTTTCAGATTGAGTGCTTAGATGTGATGACAAACCTCTCTGCCAAGCTGCTGTTCTGACCTCTATATGCACGTTCACTGACAGCTTTGTAAAGTATTCTTTGATGAAGAGTGGCTTGCAGAGAACGGGTGTTCAAAGGTCTTACAACAGTCTTGGGAAAACTCTGAACAGCTGAAGGATGCTCTTTCCCAGAAGACTGACATGGCAAACAGGCATCACCCTAGCTTAGGAGAAGGAAGGTGAGGACAGGAGGTGACCTGCAGTGGAGTGGGTACAGGTTTACCTGCCAGGGTGTCCAGGGGGCTGAGGCTGTCTGCAGCATCATAGAACTCTTCCTCAGAGCTGGTGTCACCAAAGCCTGGGGGTGGCTCCAAAACGAGATCACTCGCTTCTGCTACCTGCTCTGCTCCACAGCGTGCCTCTTCTTGGGCTGACACATCTTTCCAAGGCCTTCTTCCAGGGCTGTGACTGATGTTGCTCTTCTCTACACTGCCTGCAGGGGATACGCTGCAACACAGGCTGTAATAGCCCATGGCATTTCTCTCAGATAGCTTGGTCCCTAGCATAGACACACCTATGTCCACTCCTCTCTCCTCCCAGGGGCTGTGCTCACATCCATGCTCCTCTGCTTCTGGTACCTGCAAGAAACAGAAGAAGTCCCTGCCTTTTGCCCTGCTGGAGCCTTCTGCAGCACAAACAGGAAAGAAACTCTCATCTGAGTTGTTCATTTCGTGTACAGTTGGTGTGTAGAAGTGGAAGAACTCTGGCCTGGAGGAAGAGCAAGCTTCCAACTCATCTTCCTCCAGTGCATCCATTGAGTCACTTGAGCCGCTTGTCTTAAACCCTCGGCTCTCTGTTTTGGCTGAATCTGAAGCCTCAGATGTACTGTCTGTTGTGTTGCCACCTGCATCGTGTTGGTCACTTCCTCCAGCCTGGGGCTTTGTGCTGCTGTCCTTCTCTCGGCTGTGAAGCTCTCCCAGCTCCTTCTCGCACGCACGAGGGGTGCTGCCGTATGCTGTGGGCATGCCCAAGCAATGCTCTGAGGAGGAATCCAGTTCCCAGGAGTCTTCAGAATCACTGCAGGTTCGAGATTCGTATCCTGTGATTTAAACACATCTGTCAGCCTGTCCTTTGCAGTGGCAAAGAGGAACAACCAGAAAAGGGTTTACAAACTTGGTCACAGAGTAGGGATTCAAAGCCCAGAGAACTCTGCCTTCAGGTCCTCATCAGTAAACAATGTAAAGATGCAATCTGACCTGCAGGATCATAACCCATAAGTGGAGGCTTGGTCCTTCCTGCCTGCTTTGTCTGCTTTTACTGCAGCACAGTAACACCAAAGGGAGCTGCAGAAAAGCAGCCAGGCAACACGTTGCCTAAAGCCTCTGCCTGCAAACCCTATTAGACTGAAGTTATCCTTACAGGAGACAGGACAGCATGGCAAACAGACTCTCCTTCTCCTGGTCAGCAGATGCTGGCCAGAGGGTAAATTGTTCTGGAGGCTGGTAAAAGCACAAGTGCTCAGTAACAGGTTCAATAGCAGAAACCGCCTCCACTTCTTGGAAATAGATGATAATCATTGCTTCTTTCCCCCTGCCCAACATGTCTGGGGTTCAAGGAAAAATGGCAGTGACACTAAGGCTGATAGTCTCAACATTTTGTAGATGTCACTGTTCATTCCCAGGCTACTGTTCTAGCATGACACTGTTCTTAAGAGGGAATAACACCATCAATACTGCTGGATGACCCACCCACTTTCTCCCCATTCTTTGGCAAATTAACCTTCTTCAGCTGAGACACGGTGCGGTTGCTGTCTTTTCTCTCCCCAAGTAAATATGGAGGCATTCGCATCCACGAACAGTCTGTAGTAGCCAATGATGAGGCAAACAAGATCTTTTGCACTGTTTGATTCCAGCAGCAGAGTCAGCATCTTTTTTTTTTTTTTTTCCAGTAAGGGAACAGAAAACAACAACGTTAGAACAGGCAAACATCACCTGTACCACAGTCTGCAGGAACATGCGGCACACTGAAAAGACATTTCTTCTCCCCCATATGGCCATAATTGTACAGCATTCTGTTTCTGTATGAAACACAGAGAAAGAAGAGAAATAATTTTTGTTGGGTTTTCTTTGATAGGTCTCGCTGATAAAGCACAGCAAGAATAGTAACTTTTCTTCACTCATTTGGTATTCTTCCTAGAATAGACTCAGAAGGAGAGCTCATAAGCCTTTTGTACTAATGATACCATCAGCTTAATGTCAGATTTAATTAAAAAAAAAAAAAAAAAAAAAAAAGACAGTGTGCATGACTCCCCCCTTTTTCTCTGTCCCTGATGCAGTCACATGCTGGCTACCACAAGAGCACCACTTACCTTCAGATCCTGTAGGTAGATTTTTACCATGCTCACTTTCTCAGACTCCTCTGTAAGCTCCACCCTGCTGATGTTTGCAAACTCTGCCAGACTTGTTATGATGTTTAGCTTGCTATTGATAATCTGGCTCACCCCATACTTGGCACCCACCAGCAATGCAACGTATGATTCTCTGTCCTGTAGCTGTAGGGAGAGAGGTTGAATCTTTAGCTGAAATCTAAGCAGGAACCCATTTGCCTGTGCTGGGCAGGGACTCCTCAGCCACCCATTCTTTTGTGGTATCTTTTAACACTGGACTCCCTTTACAACTGGACTCTAGCCAGCTGCAAAGGGAGCCCCTTGTTACTTACAGGCCGTCAGGTCACCTGCTCCTGGCCGTTCTCTTCTCTGACTTGGGGACCGCAAGTTTCCCTGTGCCCCCAAGGCAGGTGGCCCCAGAGGTGCACCAGGCATCTAACAGATCCAAAGAGGTGGTCAGCAGCAGCTTGCTATCAGAAGTGTCACCTGGCTGGCTGTGCCAGATAGACCTAGTAAGACCTACTGGAGCTGGCCAGAAACTTCAAGAAGGCGTTTTTTGGACCCACCTATACTGCTCAGCACTCCATGAACTGTTTGTGGTCCATCATTCATTACAGATCCACATGGGGAGAGGCAATTAGCCAAGAAACCTCTTGCCTGAACAGAATTCTTTTTTACAGAAAGGTTTAAGATTGGCCAAAATATTTTCATAACAGTTGTTTTTTGAAACATGCTCAGATCTTAATCTTTGAATACCTTTTGACATTCAAAACATGGACAGATTTCATCTGATGGGCCAGTCACAAACTTCAATTAGGAAACTATGCATAATTATCAGGTAACTGTTTTGTTATTGACTTCAGTGGAGCTATGCTGAGTTACCCTTGCAGACACCCTGGCCAATATTTACCAAGAGGTCCCAAGGAGGGGAAGAGTGGTATTATACTAGAGCTCATTGAAACAGCATCAGCAGAGCCAATATTACATTTTCTACAAGCATCAAAGCAAAGACATGGAAGAAGGCTCAGCTGCTAGTCTTATGTCAACAGTGTAGAACAATATTTAAATATTCTTGCTTTAGATAGGGTTTGCTTTGGTTTAGAGCTGATCTTGTTCACCGGTGGAAAAAAAGGGTAAAACTACTCCTTGTGTCCTGGATTTCCAGTTATTGTCCAAGTATACTGCACGGAAGATGCACAGAGGAGGCACTGAGACAGCATATCAAACCCCAGTTACATTGATAAATAGCACTCGTACCATCAGGGTGGCATTAAAGATCTTCCCATTGTACATCTTCAGGTCACTCAGGATTTGTAGGTAGTTCAGACGCACTTGGACTGCTGCGAGCATATGCTTCATTTTGCAAGACAAGAAACATTGTTTAGAAACATGACGGAGAATAAGATTCGTCAGCTAGCCTATTGGCTAGAAGACATTCTTTTCATACAGGACACAGTATTTGACCAACACATAAAGCTTGCTTTCCATATGCAATAAATCTGAATAGGACCATACTATATTACCACAATTACCATCTGACAACTGCACAAGCAAACTGCATCACAACACACTATATGGGGAAATTAGGGTGCATATGCTGCAGAGATTACAAAATGAAAATACAAGGGGAGAAAAAAAAAAACCACAACAAGCAGTCACATAGAGAAGAGACCCACACAGGAAAGACATGCCCTCTTTGGCCTTGAGAAATGCTTCCAGTATTCCAGGAGGCACCTCAAACCCAGGCCACGCATACTACCTTCTGCCGAGGGTCCAGCAGGATCTGGTTCCGCTTCATATGGTAGCTGATGGCTTTCTTGATATCCTTCCCTCTCATGTTTCGAAGCAGAGTTGGTGAGATGAAGTTTTCAATTCCCCAGTCTCTCCTGACAGAAAGACAGGAAGGGGAACAAAAGAGGTCCCAACTGTGCTGTCCCACAGCAACAAGAGAACATGCTGAATGGCAGCCAGCTGATGGGGCTGGAGGAACATGTGGTCTCATGTAAAACGCCTGTTTTTCCACTGTTACGCAGGTAACAATCTAAAAGGTCAGTAAGCATATTGGTCTTGTCTGTCCTTGCTACGCGCAGGATGAAAACTGTCTTTACTTCGGTTACAAGATTACCATGTTTCAACATCTCTGGTCCCCTACACCTAAAAATTTGGCACATCTGTTTTGCTGAAAGGTTTACTCAACTGAAGAATTAAATATCCATCAACTAAGAACGGCATACTTGTCTGTACTTGCTTCTCACTCTCCACTGACTGCATGTGGTCGAGTATGTCTGGCTGTACACAGGGAATTAGTGGCACTGTATAGGGTGGTTTTGGCTCTGTGGTGCAGTTACAGCACAAATGCCAGTTACTTAATGATTGACCCACGACAATTTCTTAAAGCAGGGCTGGTCTTCAGGGAAAGTTTGATTTAACATCACTGGCAGGCAGCACAGCACACCTGCTGGTTTTTCTGTAGTTTTCCGGATCTTATTATTTCGCATAAGGACTGAAATTAGGTATTTCTGGGAAAGTTCTGGTGGGTGAATGGATGTAAAGTACTGACTGTGAAAAGTTGGTGATAATTCTCTCTCCAAATTACAGCTTGTGTATTTCAGTATACTGGCAGAAGCAGCCTTAGTAAGCACAATTAAGCAGGAGATTTGCAATTTGATTTCCCTCCTGAACCAGAATCTCTGCCTGGTTAGGGAGATGCTCAGATGTTATCATACCCATACTATTTAGGCAACTCAGCAGGTTAAAGACAGGGAGGCTCAGGAAGCTAGCTACCTTGCGTTAAAACACCAGGCAAAATGAACGGAGTGTAGTCTCCTTGGGTCAGAAACAGTCTCCTAACCGGAACTAAACACTAGGCAAACATAGAGATGATGACACTATTTTTTCCAGGCTTACTCACAACGTAACACAGAAATTTTCGAACTTACTCAATGTATTTCAAGGATACTTTCTGTGGGTGAGCACAAGCATAGATTCTCTCTTGTATGTGTAGAGCAGCCAGACGTAACGCCACACTGCATTTCATTTCCACAGCAAACCTTTCCTGAAGCACATCGCTGCAGCTCTGGAACAAACTCAGCTCAGTTAGCATGATGTCACTATTACAAAGCTCAAAAAGAAGTCAGGATAAGACCTCCTATATGACTAGTATGGGCCAAATAGAGGAAGTCACCCAGCTCATTTCATTGTCATTCTGTTAAAAAGCCAAGCTCGCAAACTGATTTAAGAATTTACTGCAAGTTCAGTACAAATGCTTTATTCTTATATGCTCTGCATTTCATATTCACGTAACTGAACTGGCTTAAAGCATGCTTCAGCATCAAGAAGAAATGAGTACTGGATGGGAAAAGATCCAGAATTATGAAATGCCTCAATTTCACCTGCAGGTAAAGATATTCGAAGGCAACTGGGTCTTCCTGCAGGAGGTCTAAGGGATCCTTTGGGACAAAGCAAATTCTGAAGAGGCACCGGTAGTCGTGGGATTCTCTTTTTTGGACCACCTGCAATGGACAAACAGCATCATGCCAGAACAACTGGTGCAGTCCCTCCATACATGCATACTGAGCACCTGGCTCATATGAACTCACAGAAATCATTCAAAGCACTGGCAAGTGGGATGGCTGCAGATCAGCCACTGTCCTTAGCAAACACAGGGAGATGCTTCTGTATTTATATCTTAGATTCTTTTTCTGGTTTTCGCTTCTTCCTGTGGTAGTGCCCAAACAGCATTTGATAGAACTTTATTAGTATCTACTGATCTCATATTTGTAGCATAAGCATGACAGAGGTTTCAAGGCCATATGAAAATTGCAAAGGGGCAGGTTTCTCTGCTTTAAAGTTTAGTCTTCAGATACAGCAGCCCAAAGCAGACACTTGGATCATCATCATAATTTCACTACAATGTAAAATCCCTGGGTTATATATTAGCATATTTAATTCTGGGCAAATCCAGTAAAAGTTAATCAACAAAATCTACACAGAAATTCTCAGACACATGCTTAAGGGATAGATGGTATTAGCTACCAAACCTCTCTGCATTACAGTGGATCACCAACCAGCAAAGCGTCATGTTCATACTGTTGACTCACAAGTAGACTCATTCTCCCACATAAGATTAGCTCAGAATTACTAACAGAGCTAGCAACATATTTGTTTCCTTGCTAGGAGCTTGATCAAAGTTGTTGTTTGGCTGGGTTAACTCTCTTTGTCTATCAAGGAAACTGCAAATGGCTCAATACACAGCTATTTTAAGACAATTTCAACTGATCCTCTGCGTTGATGGGCCTGTCTGATAGGTGGCACAAAACATACTTGTTCCCTGATTGCTCTACGTAATCCAAGCCCTATCAGCCTGTGGGTATTGCTTTGCAAGTTCTCTAAAGGGAGCAAGGCACTTCTGAAAGCTCTGTTTCTCAGGGGGCTCTGGCTAATGCAGTGGTAACACATGCAAAAAGCAGAGAGAAGAGGGAAGCATCTCTCTCTGGAGATGGGGCAAAGCCCATTCTCTTGTGACACCTGCGGAGTTGGGCCTTCTCTGCACCTCACTAGCTACAACTCACTGGTATCAGTGCCCCCTAGCACGGCTGTGGGGCCACGCAAGGGGTTCTCCACACCTGCTCAATGAGCTCCTCCTCATGCAGCAAGTGGACCTTTGCTGCATTGTACTGCTCCTCCAGGGTGAGGGCGAAGTGTGCAATGCTCCGGATAGAGAGCTTCTCCTTCAAGGTGAGAACAATATCCTGGGAAGGGAAGGCACATGGATGGTCAAATAATTATAGTTGTTGATCAATACTAACACACTCAGGGTAGATGATTCCAGTCAGCCTCTGGAAGCTGTGTGGGAAAGCAATGAAAAGGCAGCGGCCAAACCCAAGAGTCTCCACAGCCAAGAACAAGCTTGCTGCAGCAACACAGCAGCAGATTTTTTAGTGGTGTTTCACAGTAAACCAGTGCCTTCCTTTCTTCACTGACAACTTCTGAACACAATGATCTAGACCACAGAGGTCTCAAGGTTAGAGAAAGCCTGTAAGTTCATCAGAAGTGGAGGTACAGATGATGACAGACTCTCTGTGATGCCACACGCAAGCTTGGTGGTTAGCTGCTGTGCTATCTCAGCAGGACAGCCAAGCAACAAAAGCGTACATCGGCCAGGCAGGACAGTGTTCAGTGCCACCCATGTCCACTGATGCTATCCAGCGGGCAATGAAGGGAGCCAAAGGAACTGCAGGGGAAGCATGGGAAGAACAGATGAAGGCAGGAAAACACATTATTTTTAGTAGGTCAGGACGTCAAGGGAGGGAAACTGCAGCTTGCTAAGAGTGCAGTAAGATGCAAATCTTCAAGATGTGGTAGACATCAAATTAATTTCCTAGAATTGCATTGCCTGGGCTGCTTCATGTCCAAAGTTTTTGCATTACAGTTTTTAAGTTTGGTGGTTTTGAACACTTTGTCACCTTCAGTTCGATTGTTTGCTGTTAACCATTCTAGCTTTCTAGAACTCTACAATACTTTTTGAAGAAAGTGAAAAGAATTGGTGAAAAACATTTTTCTCCACCAAACCCCAAGAATTTGAAACCATAATCATTAGTGAAAATCTTACCAAATTTGATGTAATATTTCAGTTATATGAAGAGTTCTGTTGGAATACTAAGCATCATGGAAATAAATGGGTTTTTGGCAAACAGAAAACATTATGAAAGGCTTGACTAAGTACAAACTGAAACAGAACTCCTTCAATGCATTCAGTTCTCATGGGGTGAGCATAAATATTTGACTTGTATCAGTTTTATGCAAGGATCTCTAACACAACAAAGGAACTTTAGAAAACAATTATTTCAGGAAGTATTTTACACATTTGAGTGTTACTGTGAGGATGCTGGTGAGGGTTTCACTCAACTCCGGTACAGAAAAGGTTGTTCCAGGTTAGAGGTGAGAAACTCAAGTCAAACATGAGGAGCTAATCCATCTTTTAGAAATAAATCCCTTGCAGGTGTACATTCAAATCCTTTTTCAACTCATGCCCCACCTCCTCACTGCCTCCTTGTTTTATTACACTTTTTTCTTTTTATTTGCTCAGCAAATGATTCTCACAAGGTTTGCAGGGACTTCACTGCATGAGTAGACCACAACAGTTTTGTGAAGTTGGGATGAAGCAGACAATAAAATTCTTCTTCAAGAAAATTTTCATTGCATTACAAATAAATTCTCCTTGCTTTGCCCTGAATATTCTTCCAGCCCAATTATCTCTAGTCTGGTCATCACATATCTTTCCACAGTGACTGCACTGCTGCACTGCTGCAGGATAATACTTAACACTTAAAAGAAATTACGGCCTGCTATCAATGTCAACGAGCCAAGTTCATTAACTCCAACAGAAACAGTGAGCAACACTGCAGATCAGGCCAGAAAAAAAATCAGTTTTTAGGCCTCAATCTAAATAAGACAATTATGGAAAGTGTTGTATTAATGGCTTTAGAATCTGGTGCCTTGTACTTTGAAGAGAATAATGGTTAACTCATCTGTGATGCTTCCAAGCACAACTAATCCTAGGGAGGTGGTGCTGCTTTTCATCTCAAGGGGTTCATTGGTTTTCAAGTCCCTGCAGGGAAGATGTTTTCACCAATGCAGAAATGAGGCTGCAACATGGACGTGGGCTTCAAATAACAAGGCAAAAGTGCACTTGCTGAGCTCACACAATACCCACACCTGGACTCCACTCTCCACGTCCCAGACCAGGAAACTTTTTCTCCTTCTCAGGTATGCACATCATCAGTGCTGTATTAAACAACCTTCTCCTCTGCATTTGGTCATGTGGCTTCCTAGGAAAGCAAAGTTTGTGTGGACAGCTGGTGATCTGTCAGTCCTCCAAGCAAGCTGTCTTCTTGCACAACTTCAACCACACTTAACAAAGTTGTAGTGGTCTCCTAGCCAAGCTCCTGTAAGTTCTGTGAAAACCAGTTGCTGAGAAGAAAAAGAACCAAAGTAACGCTTCCCCTTCAGGAAGGACAAGGAAAATCCAGCTTGATCAGCAGCAGTTGACAATCCAATTGGCACCAGCTGGCCAGTGCAACTAAGAGGTTGCAAGTTCCACTACACACACTGTTGCAACTGGACTGAATAGAGGTGGTGGGAATGAAGACAGATAACCAAGTTACCTTTACGGTAGTGCTTGTCTCAAACCTGAAAGCTTTTGTCTGCCCATTTTCCAAGTATACCTTGAGAACGTTTGGCATACAAAGAAGAGAATTCCCCTGCAGAACATCAACAAAAAAGAAAACAGTAATTAATCATTAGACATTATGCCTCTGGGCACCAGGCTGCTCTGCCTGACACAATACATCCTAGTATAAACCATAGAATGGTCTGGGTTGAAAGAGACCTTTATAGACCACCTAGATCCAATCCATCTGCCACAGGGAGGGGCACCTTCTGCTAGATCAGGTTGCTCAAAGCCCCATCCAAGCCGGCCCTGAACATCTCCAGGGACGGGGCTTCCACAACTTCTCCGGGTAACCTGTTTCAGTGCCTCACTGCCCTCACAGCAGAAAATTTTTTCCTTACGTCTAATCTAAATCAACCCTCTTTTAGTTTAAAACTGTTACCCCCTTGTCTTATTACTACAGGCCTTGGTAAAAAGCCTCTCTTTATCTTTCTTATAAACCCCCATTGAAAATATTGAAAGGCTGTAATAAGGTCTCCTAAGATCCTTCTCCACACTGAACAACCCTCTCAGCTTTTCTTCACACGAGAGGTGTTCCAGCCCTCTGATCATTTTTGTGATCCTCCACTGGACCTATGTTAGCAGGTCTGTGTCTTGCTTCCTGGGCTGAACACAGCACTCCAGGCAGGGTCTCATGAGACCATTGAAGAGGGTGAGAATCACCTCCCTCGATGCCATGCTTCTGTTTATGTAGGTGTGCTGGGTCTGGCTGGGATGGAGCTACCTTTCCTGCAGCAAACCACACAGTGCTGTGCTCTGCACGTGCAGTTAGAACAGCGTTGGTATCACACTAGTGTTTTTTCTATTGCTGAGCAGTGCTGGCTGGACTCCCTCCAAACCCCACAGAGCCACCCTGCTGGGGGTGGGCAAGAGGTGGGAAGGGACACCACCAGGGCAGCTGACCTAAACAAAAGGGATATTCCATACCATACAGTGTCACACTCAGCAATAAAAGGTAGGGAAGGGGAACGAGATGGGGGGATCTCGTTATGAAGACATCTCTCCTTGCAAACAACTGTTACGCTTATTAGGGCCCTGCATCACAGTCTGTGACCGAACATCGCTTACTGATGGAAAGTAGATTTTTTTTTTCTTCTCTCTCTGCTTCCACACAGCCTTTGCTTGTTTTTTTCCCCTCTTCCTTTTCCTTTTAATTAAATTATCCTTATCTCAACCTGTGACTTGTTTTTTCTTTTTTCTTTCCAGCATACCTTCTTCTTGCTTTTCTTTTGAGTTATGGTGGATTTGGGCTGCCCAGACAGGTAAAACCACCAGAGTGGATATTAGGATATGACTAGATTTTTGCAGGCACACACTGCCAGCTCATATATAATTTTTCATCCACTAATATCCTCATATACTTCTCCATAGGGCTGCATTCATCATCCAGTCTGTTCTGATTGGTGATTGCCCCAATTCAGGTGCAGCACCTTGCACTTGGCCCTTCTGAACTTCATGAGGTTCACATGGCTCCACTCCTCAAGCCTATCAAATGAAAATCTTTCTCTACTTTTACAACTGTCTTTTATGGCACCACTTATTCTGTAAGTATGTTCCCAGGACAGAGCAAGGGAAGGAGAGCCTAACAAATACCTTTGCCAGGTATCTCCGGCTAGTTCAACAGCTGCACATGGCCCAGATATGCCCACTGTCTGGTTCCCACATAGCATAGGAAGACCTGACAGATACAGAAAAGCTGAGAGCTATCCTCCCGCCTTATCAGAGAAGGAGAAATGGCTGTCAGAAAAGACATCTTCCTGTTACTGGGCACTAACCTCCCACTCTGACACTTTCCTCCCACTGGCAGCAGCCATGCCTTCAGCTCGAGACATACTTAAATCATCCATGCTACCAAAAAAGCACCTCCCTTGAATGCTCTGTGAAAGAACTGGGAACATATTATATTCTTTCTGGAGCTGTCTAGAGTTCTTCCTTTAGTAGAGGTTATTTGCACCTTCCTTCTTGTTTTTAGCCTTGTTCTTGTTCTTCTTCCGTCCTGAGAAAGCTTACTCCTCCATCCTTGGACTTGACGTTCAGCACATCTTTATGTTCTCGAAGCAGCATATTCCTCCAATTTTAAAGCAGTTCATTCTACTTCTCACGACATTCCCAAGGTTGAAAATGGCATTTTGAAGATGACCTCTCTTATGTTTCATTTGCTGTGCAACACCTTATAAATCTCACAACCTTAATTGCTTTTGATAGTGAGTCCATATGCCATGTAAGTACCACAAGTAAGAATATAAAGACACTTCTGAATTTTGTTCCTTGTTTCTCCACTGCCTGTTTTGTTGGGTTCAAACAACTTACAGTCACCACTGAGAAAAATGAGCAAACATTGCCACTGCTCCTGAGCACAAGCTCTAACTCTTTCATGCTAAGTAACATGAACACATCACATTTTTGACAGCCTTTGCTTCCTCCAACAATTTCAGAAAAGTTGTGCTGGTTTACACCTAATCCAATATTTTTCTAGTAGCTCCACATATTGTCATATGAATATCACCTTGTGCAGCCAGAACTTGAAATCTATATATAAATTCTCATCTACAATTTAAGTATCATCACTTTCCTGGTCAGATCCAATTAGCTGACCAGAATATCCAGATGGGATTTCTCTCCTTTCATGCAGGCTCTGATAGACTACTACAAATTCATTCTGAAAGCCTCACCTATTGCTTAAGCCTGTACCCCTCATGTTTTGTCTGGTACAAGCTTGATTTACTCCAGATTACAGCTAGGCCCACAGGTTCTAGTAATGCATTGACTGATGCTGACTTCATGATCCTGAGGGACCTGACTCTTGCATATCATTCAGCTGTATGGAAATACGTACTGCGCTCGTAACATAAAATGGAGGCTGGGTAGTGCTGAGGCTCATCAACAATTTATGTTTCTAAACATAATTGTTATGTTTCAGGTTTCAACTGCAAAAGGCAGCTTCTGGGTTCCTTCCAATTGCCATAGAGATAATTTAGTCATCAGCATTAATGCTCCATTAAGATCATAAGAGCGGTGTATTTACTGAAACAGGAGTCTGCAGTTTTTCAGGGCCACGATACATTTGGCCAGGGCCAGGAGGAGATAACCCAGGTACTTTGGCAGAAAAAGAACCAGCACTGACAGCAGGATTCACCTCTTA
Organism: Aythya ferina; assembly: GCF_964211825.1. Lineage (NCBI taxonomy): Eukaryota > Metazoa > Chordata > Aves > Anseriformes > Anatidae > Aythya > Aythya ferina. Next base: position 85,307,837 of record NC_140299.1, read on the forward strand.
TCTTTAGGGTTAGGATTTGTCATGCCCAAACTTTAGTCTAGGTTTACTACGGAGAGAATGGCAATTCAAGAGATGACTAGTACATCCCTTGGTGGCAGTGTCACAGCTGTCTAATGCTTGCATAAAGTTTACTTAAACTTTAAGTGGCAAAAGGATAGAAGTAGCACATGCAGATATTTTTCATTAGCCCTAATAAGAAAATGAAAGATAAAGCCTTCTGGAGATGCCAGCACTTCACCGAGGAGCACAGGAAACAAGGTGGGACCAAATGCCTGGATGAAAATCCAAGTCAGACAAGCACAGTGAAGGTACAGCCACTCTGTGGGTCCTGGCCATGTTGACCCAGCCCAGCATGGGACCCATTTCTTCTCAGCACACAGTGCTCACAGTGCCCGTGTGCAGCCATACCCCACTGACCTGTGTGTGTCCATTCACCAGCACTTCCTCTGCAAAACGTACTTTCACAGGGTTTGTTTTCAGCCTTGCCCTCTTCTCTGCAGTGAGGAACGATGACTTAGGCCCACCCTGAAAAGATAACAGCACTCAGTTGGCAGCTTGGCCTGTTGTACCCATGCACAGAAGGAGCAGCCCACAGTATAGTCATGGGTGCAATCACAGCCAATGCTGCTTCCACCACACCACCTCGCACCTACAGAAGCGGGAGACGTTAGGAGCCTCTCATCTTCCTGCACAATCCAGGCATGCTGCAGGATTTCAGACCTATCTGGGCAGTCACTGAGCCCAAACCCAGCTGCCCAATAACAAGTGGACAAACATGCAACACATACTGTGCACAACCAATTTCGCTACATATTTGTACAGTTACTGTGTTTAAGCATCTGCCCAGCTCTTGCAACGAAACCAGGATCCTGCAGAAAACCTGTTAACCCAACAGCTGGCTTGTGATGGGTATCAACACAGGATACCATAAACTGTCACACACAGAGTGCTTGAAGTCATAGACGAAAACTCTTCTATCAGCATATCACATGAACACAGCAGTGTATGTAGCACTGATGCAATTTCTAGAGCATACTGACCTATTGCAAGTGTTTTAAGAAAACTGCAAGGCTAAAAAGACAACTTGATGTCATCGTGCTGCTGTCACATAACCACAATTTCACCATGACACTTTCACAAGAGATAACATGAGCTTAGGAACCGGAACCACTAGGTTTTTGTACCAATAGGTCCCTCCTCTTGTAAACCACGATATTCCCTACAGAGATGCCAACAGCTGATCAGAGACAGCATCTCTTAGTATCCACCCAAACAGCTTCCAGGTGGAGCACTTATCACAGTCTCAGCAGAGGCACAAATGCCTCCCAGCCTGCCACAGAATCATCTTATTCCAAGCGCATTTGGCAAGGACAGAGGAAGAGAGGTGGGCAGGAGTCTCTGTGCCCTGCCAGCAAGTCCTTCTAGAGACTGCCAGGGCACAGAGAGCATCATGCCCATCAGCTACTCCCAGGAAAGCCTGGACCATCCTGTCTGGCATGGCCAGAGCAGCCACGTCAGAGGGTCTGATAGCCATCAGTGAGAGTTGTTACCTCTCAGCTCTAAGCACAGCTGCCTTCAGAGTGGGGCAAGAGCCAACCCCAAACCCAAGAGATAAGCTGTGGCTGTACTTGGAGGTGTCCTTAAAGTGACCTGCAAAGGAAAAGACAAAAATGGATTTGTGTCCCATTTGCTTCTAAAGCAATGCATAAAGGCCTGTGAAGGGTTTTTCCAAATCTCATAAAGGGTTTTTCTAATCTCTTTTTCTCTGAAAAGCAGTTGCATTTCCCCTTGCTGGCTGACATTCAAGTCTTGTACATCTCTCATTTATCTTTTATCTCCAAAGCTAGACCAAGCATTGGCAAGACTTACTGATGTACTGGACATGGGAAATCAAATTAATAAAAGACAGGAAGCCACCACTCATGGGATTTGCCTAACACTTTTCTGTTACTTTGGCTTTGTGCACATCTGTTCAATGCCAACACCTAGGAGACTTTGTGCAGGAAAAAGGTATTTAGGAGGCTTTGTCTTTAGTGCATTTTCACTGAACTGTCAAGAAACCTCATTAACCTTAAGCCTGAGAGCTCCAGCAACAATTCTGAAGGAAACCAAACATTTTTCTTTTTTCAAAGAACGGAGCTAAATTTAAAAGTCCAAACAATCAAACGAAAATAACTTCCCAAAATGCTTTGCTAGAGGGAAAAAAAAATTATCTCCTACAGGCCGCTGTCATACATCAAAAGAAGCCAAAAAGCACACAAACCCAATTTTGTCCTTGCTTTGCAGCTCAGCTTTTACCCACTTTGAAATCTATGTTGGCACACAATTTATGCTGGCAGTACACCCCTGCTGGTGATTTTTACACTGTAGGAATGGGCAACCAGCACTAAAGTTTGTACTAAAACTTGGCTTCTCTTCCCAAAGTAGGATCAACACCCAGGTCCCAGACCTTCCTAGAGATAGATCAGGGAAGCACAACCCAGCCGGCACAAGCAGGCTTGCTTGCTCAGGAGAGAGATGGAAGAGTAAAGAGCAGGGGAGGAATTTATAGGCCAGCCCTTTGCTCAGCTCAGTCACAGGGCCTGCTGAACTATCAAGGGGAAATCCTCAGGTGATTAGTACTGAATCCTCAGGTGATTCAGTACTGAATAGGCAGGCAGAGCCCAGAGAAAAAGGGATAAACATTTTCCCACAGTCAGAAGGAGTGCTAGAAAGCACCCGAGGCTTGAGAAAAACTCAAGAGCTTTAAAGGAGCACTGAGGGTGAGGGCAGGGTGGTGGTGGGGGATTCCACAGCCTCAGCATTTGCCTTACAAGTCCTGGAGTGTAGAAGGCTTCCTGACCCCTCTGGGGCCAAGACAGCTGTGGCACGTGGGTAGCACCCATGCTGCTCCTGGCAGGCTGGCACGAGACATGGCATGCTGGGTGAGATGCCTGTGGCCTTGGGGGAGGCCTCCCCATGGCCATGCCCTCCTGGCTCACAGGCGGCTGATGCAGAACCATGGCCAGGCACCTCCTGAGCCCTTCTCAGGATGCCTCTAGCTCCAAATCACTCACTGAGCCCCCCGCATGGGGCAGATTCTGTGGGGGCTCTTGCCCCCTGACCAGGGGAGCTGTGAGGCATTACCACTGATTATCGCTAGAAGCTCTTCAAAAGGCACAGGTGTGCACAGTAGTTCCTTGCAGCTCCCTCACAGCTTCGGCCAAGCCCATGCATCCTGCAAGCCACCCCATCTGCCCCACCTTCCCAGGGCTGCCCAGGATGGGAAGCACAGCTGCTGAGAGTGCTTGAGAAGCCATTTACCGACGTGCTGCGCAGGACGGTTAGGAAGAGCTCGTCACCAGCCTCCCTGTAACAGAGACAGATGCAATCAGCCAGGGTCAGCAGCTGCTCGTACCGTTGTAAACCCTGGTGAAAGTGGGTTCCCACACTTCCACTCTTTGCCCCCGTCCCCTTGTCCGGACAGGGTGAACAGGACCATACCTGATCATGTCAGCCACCCGTTCAATGGACATGTCCTCTACCATGGTGGAGTTTATCCGGAGGAGCTGGTCACCTGGCAGCAGCTTCCCATCAGCAGTGCTCCCTGTGGACAATTGGCACATTGTTAGTCATGGACTGGCAGACCTCCTTCCCGGGGGATGCACACTGAGCTCTCCTCTTCCCACCCACCACCCGCTTGCCTCAGCAACTCCCTCTGTGTGGCAAAATAAAAAGGGGCCAAGAGGCTTGGGGCCCTGATGTGAGCTGGTACACTCAGCCTGTATTCACACCACCTAGCCTGGGCTGCTCTCTGGCCACCAAACCTCTTAGCAACCCTCTTGTGCGTGCCTTGTCCATTGTCACAGTGCATTATACAGCACTCACAGGCACTGTGTGCCTTGGGCATAGTGGGGATGTTCATAGGATCTTGGGAGGCCACAGGATGACTGAGAGGGATCACCAGACTGCCTGCTACACCTCTCCCTGGGAGAGAGAGGCTACGCTCCTGGCATAATGATGGCCCTTGGCCACCCAGGAGAGCATGGAGGTCTTTTCAACCACACTGGTTGCTGGGAAGACCCACAAAGAGGTTTTCTGAAGACTAACAGCCACAGGACCCAAGAGGCTACAGAGCAGGCAGACTTCTGGTCTGAAGAACAGAATTGTGCAGGCAGCCCCTGGCTCCATTACCACAAGCCTACTGGTCAAGGTATTTTATTTCTCAACCAGACAGGTTTGCCCACATAGCACACTAGCACCCAGCACCCTGGCACACAGAAAAACACAGAACACAAAGACAAAGGGTTGGAATTAAACACAGGACTTTTAGCCATGGCCAAGACTTAAAAGGACAAGTTTCTCTGTGTCTGTTTTATTAAAACACTGATGCTTTCAGATTAGGAAAAAAGAAGAGCCTAACAAAAACCACTCCATCTACACTTTTTACCCTTGAATATTCAGCTAATTTAGTCACAGGTTTCACATGGGGGGATGTCACAGCCTACATAGCCTGCTGGAGTCAGAGCCCAGACCACTCTTCAGCTACCTTTCCCACACCATCTACCTGTCCAGCTTGGGCAGTTTTTCCTCTGGCTGTCAGACTGTTACCAATGGGGGTACAAAGCAAGATTTTTGTGTATCTATTAGGAAAAACAAACAAGCAAACAAACAAACAACAAAAAACACCTTAGAAGCAGAGTTATGTCCCTTCTTATGGGGAAGAGTTGATTTGCTCGACCTAAGCAGAACTCCAGCTAGACTGCCTGTATCTAGCAGTGATCCTCTCTCTATTACAGGGCATTAAGCCCAGACAGCATTTTCGGCAACAGGATCTCACTGCAGAGTAAGAACTGTAAGATTAGATAAAATTCTTCCTTGGCATTTCAAATTCAACTCCAAAAAGAACTTTTCTTTCAAACAGCTTTTTGTGTCTCTCAAGATCAGCTGTGTCTGAGTGCAACCAAACAATTCATGGTGAAGCTGGCACTGTTTTAGATTTCCTCTGTGCTGTGAGAAATCAGACTCAATCAGTTCAAGCACTCTGCATGTCACGGGCACACAGGCTTTCTCTCTTCAGAGATCAAGGTTCACGTGCTAACCATAGGCATCTGGCAGAAGTTTATCACAAAGGCTATTTGGGACAGCTCAGGCTTCTCACACATATGCTTGTAGGGAGAAGAAAATGGTGCTTACCTGCAGTGACAGATGCAATTGTAAGAGGAAGGTTTGGGCAAATCTCAAAGCCATAGTGATGGAGGACCAAGTCTTTGTACACCGTGACAGTGAGCCTGACATGGCTGGCAGGCTGGCCTCTGCCATCCGTGGTGGCATTTGTCACAGGCAGTCTGCCACTGTGAGACAAGAAATTGGTGATTAATTAAGATATAGTCAGAAAAAATGTTATCAAAGGGGCTTAGATTCCACAACCCCCCGATTTCAATGGGCTGCACAAATATACATAGAGGTCAGAACTCTTTTGGGTACCCATGGGAGTCTCCATGGTGGGCAGGCCAGCAGTGCTCCCCTGGGCTCCAGGGAAGTGTGAAGATAACAGGCCAGCAGTACCAGGCAGTTGCAGCCACAACTCTTTCAGCCACCTCAGTCCAGTGGTTGCACGGAAGGAGAAATCCAGGTGAGCCCCACAGCAAGCCCTGACCTCCATGGGTCCAAGCAACACCTTCACCCAGCAATGTGGTGAGAGAATTTGCAGCTCTCAGCTCCTGCCAGGATTCCATCCAGTTTAATTTTGATTCACAGACCTTAGAAAAGCAAAGCAGATACGGGCCACGATCTCTTGCAAATGCAACACTGCCTTGTCCTTAAGACCTGGGCCAATGGCAAGACACAAGAGTTACAAGCCCATCTTCAAGAGAAGCACATTTCACATTGAACAGTATTGTGTTTCTGTAGGTATGGTTCACAAAATAGGAATGGGTGAAAGAAGGAACATTTGGCCCACTTGAAAATGAGGGAGATGCTTGAAAACACTGCTTATTTCTATGGAATGCAGTATGCATATTTTAAAGGAACTGTAACACTGAGCGAGAACTGCGACCTATGACTCTCCACGTTCACTGGAAACAAGCTTGTGCTGTCTCTGATCAAAGCTGATCAACAAATACAATGTTTACCTGGACGCACCATCCCGGGAGCGATGAAGCCATTTCGCTACCATTTGCTCTATTCGACATGCTTTACGTGTCTGGATTAAGTTAGTCTCCAAATCTTCCATTTATCTGAAAGTGATAGAAATCACAGGAAAAAAAAAATCATAAAAGATAGAAAAGTCTGAACAGTGCCTAGAAGATTTAACACCACCAACTCACAACTCCTGTTTCCCGTGCCTGCACTTTTGTTTTGTCCAGAGTGGTGGTTATACTGCATTAAATTCTCATAGCAGAGAACAACCTAGTAGTCTCTGCAGTCCTTTCTCAAGGTATCTGGATCCTGCAATTTGTTCTCTCAGAAAGGGAAAACTGAGCTTTCTTATGACTATGGGAAATGCCTGGGATCTCCAATTAATGTGGTCCTGCCCAGGACCACATCCAGATGGTTTTAAATATCTCCAAAAAGGGAGACTCTAAACCCCTCCGGGCATCCAGTGCTACTACTGCTCAGTTGAAAAGTGCTTCCTGATGTTCACTGGGAACCTCCCGTGTTTCAGATTGTGCCCACTGCCTCTTGTCCTGGCACTGGGCAGCACTGAAAAAGATTCTGGCTCCATCTTTGCACCCTCCATTCAGGTATTTATACATATTGAGATTTCCTCTCAGGCACTCTGTTTTCCAGCCTGAACAGTTTCAGCTCTCTCAGCCTTTCCTCATAAGACAGACGCTCCATTTCCTTTATTGTTTTCATGACCCTTTGCTGGATATTCTCCAGCAGCTCCATGAATGCCCTGGGGAACACAGAACTGGACACAGCGCACTAGGTGTGGCCTCTCAAGTGCTGGAGAGACGGGAAGGATCACCTTCCTCGACCTGCTTGGCAATACTTTCTTTCTCTAATGTAGCCAAGAGTACAGGTGGCCTTCTTTACAGTGAAGGCTCATTGCTGGCTCATGTTCAACTTGGCGTCCACCAGGCCCCCTAAGCATTTTCTGCCAGGTTGCTTTCCAGCTGGGTGGCCCCCAGCATGTCCTGGTGCCCAGAGCTGGTTTTCTCCAGGGGCAGAACTTGGCACTTCCCCTTATTGAACTCTGGGAGGCTCCTAACCCAACAGCACATTTCTCCAGCCTGTAAAGGTCCCTCTGAATGGCAGCATGACCCTCTAGCCTATCAGCAACTCCTCCTGGTTTTGTCATCTGCAAACTTGCTGAGGGTACACTCTGCCCCATCATCCAGATCATTAATGACAACACTAAAACAGGACTGGACCCAGTATTGACCCCTAGTATACAGCGCTAGTTACTGGCTTCCAACGTGAACTTCCAACTCTGGGCCCAGCCATTCAGCCAGTTTTTGATTCACGTCACTGTCTGCCCATCTTACCTGTACATCAGCAGCTTCTCTATGAGGTTCTCATGGGGGGCAGTGTCAAAAGCCTTAAAAAGTCCAGGTAGATAATGCCCACTGCTTTCCCCTCATCCATCAGGTTGGTCATTTCATCATAGAAGCTTATCATATTAATGAAGCATGACTTCCCCAATGTGTATCCATGCTCGCTCCTGCTGATGATTTTCTTGTCCTTCAAGAATTGACCCTTGACTGCCTTCGGAAGGCAGATAACTAGTATATCACCTCATTGTGAGGGGTTTCCTGGGATTAATATAACCACAGAAATTAAACGTAGAGCAGTAAGGAAGCAGAAAACTGAGTGGCCAGTGCAAGCTTCTGCACATAGCTCACAAACTTAAATTGAGTTCATAAATGATCTCAAATGAATTTCTCTAAATGAAGTCCATAAACTTAAACCTGTCTCTGGTAAAACTGATCTAGAGTACTGATGTCTACTAATGCTAGAACTCTGAACATATGTGGTTCCAGAAATAATCAGTGAAGTGAATGGCTCATTCTGGATCTTCTAATTAAAAGTTCTAGTTAAGCAATATGAAAATGGTCACTCAGCCAACCTGTTCCTTGTGCTTATACCTCCTACTGTGAAACCTATGGGATGGGGTGTGACACAAGCAACGTGGTGAAAAAGTGCATCTACCAGGGTAGTAAGGAATGACTCCCAACCCTCCAAAATAGGTTCTGTGAAAAAGGTTAGGCAGTCAAAGACCCAAATGAAGTGCTGTTATACACAAATGCACACAGTATGTGGTAACAAACAAGAGGAGCTGATAGCCACTGCCCAGCTAGAAAACTGCAATTTGATTGCTGTCACAGAAACTTGATGGCATGAATCAAATGACTGCAGTGCAGCAAGCAATGGCTATAAACCATTCAGAAGGGATAGGCAAGGAAGGAAAGGTATGGGAAATGCCCTATGCAAAAAATGGAACTGGCTGCACAGAGAACAGCAACGCACAGATTGAGAGCTTATGGATGAAAAACAGAGACTAAGCCAACAAAGGAAAATTTGTGGTTTATATCTACTACAGGCCACTCAATCAAGGAGAGGATGCTGAGAGGAGTTCTTTCTTCAGCAACAGTAAATATCATGCTCACAGGCCCTGACCCTGCTAGGGGACTTCAACCAACCTGATATCTGCTGGAAAAGTGGCACACCAAACTGCAAGCAGTCAAGGAGACTATTGTAGTGTGTTGAGAATAACTTCTTAGTACAGATGATGGGAAGACCAACAAGAAGAGAGATGTTGCCAGACCTGTTATTCACCAATGTGGAAGAATTTACGGGACAGCTCAAGACTGCAGGTAGCCTGGCCTGTAGTGAACATGCCCTGGCAGAATTCTCAATCTTGAGCGATACAGGATAGGCAAAAAGTAGAGTTAACACCCTAAACCTCAGAAAGACAAACTTTAGGCTGTTTAGGGGACTAGTTCATGGGATCTCTTGGGAAACTGCCCTAAGAGATGAAAGGGAGAATGAGAGCTGGGAGATATTTAAAGACATTTTTCTTCGGGCACAAGAGCTCTCAATCCTGACATGCAAGAAGTCAGGCAGGGAAGACAGGAGACCAGTTTAGCTAAGTCAAAACCTCTTAGCCAAACTCAAAGCAAAAACAAAGTGCAGAGGCAGGAGATACACATGCTGGAAAGATTATAGAGAGATGGCCTGAGAACACTGGAAGTGTACCAGGAACCACAAGGCACAGATGGAGCAGAACTTGGCCAAAGATGTGAAAAAATAATCCAAAGGTTTCTTCAAGTACACAGGACAACAAAGATAGATAAAAAACTGTGCACCCCACAATGAGTGGTACAGGAGACCTGCCTACAATCAACATGGAGAACTCAACTTCTTTGCCTCAATCTTCACCAGCAAGCTACATCACCCAAGTTGCAAAATCCAAATACAGGTACTTGGAGAATGACATAATGCTGATGCGCCAGGGGAGTTTTAGGTTGGATCTTAGGAAGAACTTCTTTACTGAAAGGGTTGTTAGACATTGGAACAGGCTGCCCAGGGAAGTGGTGGAGTCACCATCCCTGGAAGTCTTGAAAAGACGTTTAGATAGACGTTTAGATAGTCTTTAATAGACGTTTAGAGCTTAGGGATATGGTTTAGTGGGAACTGTTAGTGTTAGGTCAGAGGTTGGACTCGATGATCTTGAGGTCTCTTCCAACCTAGAAATTCTGTGATTCTCAACATTTTTGGAGATGACATCAAGTTGTGTAATGCAGTTGACATGCTGTACAAAGGGATAGCATCCAGAGGGACCTTGGCAAGCTTAAGAGGTGGGCCCGTGCAAACATGAGGTTCACCAAGGTCAAGTGCAAGGTCCTGTGCCTGGGTTGGGACAATCCCAAACATGAATACAGACTTGGTTACAAGTGGATCTTGCAACCCATGAAGCCAGCTACATCCTGGGCTGCATTAAAAGCAGCATGGCCTGCAGGGTGAAGAAGGTGATTCTCCCCTTCTGCTCTTCTCTCGGGAGACCCCGCCTGGAGCCCTGCATCCAGCTTTGGTGCCCCCAGCACAAGAAGGACAGAAACTTGTTAGAGCAGGTCCATAGGAGGGCCACAAGAATTATCTCTGATCGTCCAAAGGGCTGCTCTCATCCTCTAATCTTCCGATGGCTGGAACACCTCTCCTACAAAGACCGGCTGAGAGAGCTCGGGTTGCTCAGCCTAGAGAATAGAAGGCTCTGGAGAAAACTTACACAAGCCTTCCAGTACCTAAAGGGGTAAAGACAGGGAGGGACTCTTTAGCTGGTAGTGTAGTGACAATGGGCAATGGTTTTAAACTCAAAGAACGTAGATTTAGATTAGATATTAGGAATAAATTCTTTAATACGAGGGTGGTGACATATTTGAACAGGTTGCCCAGAGAAGTCGTGGATGCCCTATCCCTGGAAGTGTTTAAGGCCAGGTTGGATGGGACTTTGAACAAACTGGTCTAATGGAAGGTGTCAAGTGGAAGGTGTACTTGCTCACAGCAGGGGGACTGGAACTAGATGATCTTTAAGGTCCCTTTCAATCCAAAGCATTCTGTGATTGTTTTAGTCCTACTGAAATGAAGAACTGTGGCACTGAGATCCTCTGGCTCAGATTTATTTAACTCATTATGACTTTAATTGCACCTAAAAACGTTTAAAAAAAAAAATGCTGTTTCTTTCGAAGATGTGAAGGTCAGGTCAGCTTCCAGACCCCTAAACATAATCTGCCAGTCTACCTCTGCTCTACAAAGCCGGCTCATTAGTAATTTTAATATCATACCTTCCAAGTTACAGAAAGCCTGTAGCCACCATTCTCATTACTTGTTCAAATGCTGTAAAGAACTGTGGGCTGCAGGTGGACCAAATGCAAAATGAATCAGAAAATATGTTTGCATCTACAAAAAGTTATAAATAATATCAACACTTCGTATTTCAAATATTGACAAAGAAACAATCACCTTTCACACTGTCTTCCACTCAATCTGCAAGATTTGTAAGTCCTCAGCTCTTGATCTTCTGCTCAGACAGTAAACTCAGCACATCAGGGATATTCTTTGTTATGCTGAGATGACAGCAGCTGCTGATCCATGGCAGAAGCTCTGCTGCAAGAGAAACATTAGTAAGTGAATATCAGAATAACAAGATATAAAAGAGATGCTTGGAAGCTGACAGAAATGAGGCATGAGACATTTTGTCTGAACACAAGCTGGATCTCTATTCCTCTTCACATTTTCCACTCACTACATTCTTCCTAACAATGATGAAAGGATGGGACCAATATTTGTTGATTTCTCTTTTGCTTCCCCGGAAGCTGTTTTGGCCCCTTTCACTACCCAACCACATAGCAATGGACAGAAAAGAGGGTCATAAAATTCAACCCTTCATTTCTTTCATGAGCATTTTTTTGGCTGCTCTTTCTTATGCAGCACAATCAAAAAGTGATTCTAGCCACACTGCTCCTACACCTGCCTCTGAACAGCATCTTTGAGCTGAAATGAGCATCCTTGCAATCAAACAGTACTTTCTGAAGGAAGAAATAGATTATTGGATAGGAAATCTGGCCTCTTTCCAGATGGGTGACTGGGAAATAATCATAGCACAAGTACAAGCATAGCAGTTCTGCAGCCAGGAAGACATAAATCGGACATTTCAAGCCAAGGCCTAATCATTCATCATCTACACTTAACATCATTCTTTCAGTCAAAATATTTCACCTTCTCTGTCTGTAGGCAGCCCTAGACACTGTTACACGTGTGTCACAGTGTGGCCGCTCCGTCCTCTATCCCTGCCCCTTATATTTTTCTTCTTTGCAGAAAGGACAGACTTTCCCTTCCATACTTGTGCTGCCCTTCATAAAAAAAGGATTTCTGGAGGAAGTCTGAGTCCACATGACAAGGACAAAAATCTTGAAGAATGAACACAAACGCTCAGAAACCCTTGATGGAATATAAAAGAAGAAAAAAAAAATCACTCTTCTTCCTGTAAAACATAACGTTTGAGATAGGCATCTTAAAAGAGAATGCTTTGGCAGTTATTTCCTTATAGCAGTGCAAAACTCAGTGCAGTAGGGTTTGTTTTCTTTCTCAGGGTATCCCCTGGGCATGCAGGCACCTACACGTGCTGTGTGTGAAAATGTTATCCATCCCTTTGCATGTACAAACCAAGCTTGTGTGACTGGCACCTCCTCTTTGTTTCAAAACATCCCCAGAAAAGCTCTCACCGGAGTCTTTTTCCCACTTGCACCTGCCATTTTGAAACGTTTTTGGATCAAGTCCTCAAACACATCATGGAACTGCTTGACTGGACCAGAATCATGATACCAAAAGATCCTTAAACTTTGTTAGAGGAAAACAAGACTTTGAGGAAAGCAAAGAACTGCACAAACAGAAACAGTTGAAATAACCTGTCGTAAAACATCTCTAGATGTGTTCCAGCCTTACTGCCACTGACCTGAATCACAGGTCTTCTAGAAACATCATTCTCAGTGATGACTACAATACAATCAAAATAGCGCACCCTTTCCTTCCCCAGTTCAATAACATATACTGACAAAGAGCTTCTTCGACCTCCCAAGAGGGAGGCTTAAAGAGCTTCTTTAAGGCTTCTTCAACCTCCCAACCTCAGGCCAGCTTCCTAGTCACTCTGCAACAATGCTTGCAGGCAGAGATTATCATGGAAGTACATAGTTCAGGCACCTAAGCTCCAGCTAATACTGTGCAGCCCTGACATGAAACCTTGCCATGCTGAGCTGAACTGTATGACCATGGAAGACACTGAAACCTTGCCTCTGGCCACCCTAGCATGCCATGGACCAAATACTAGCAGCAACCTCCACAGCAGCTGGGGTGTTGAAAATACAGGCAAATAAGATTTAATGTCAGTCACTGCCATGATCCAAAGCATAAATACAGCGCTTTGTGTTGGTTCTGTCTATTTTTCATTTAAATCAAATCTCTCTTTTTGTGCATGATCAAAACCTGAATACTAGGTTAGATCTTTAAAAAAAAGCTGTATGTTGTCCCTCAGGAGCAGCTCAAAGTTCCTAAAATAACCTCTTGTCCTCTTCCCAATTGTCCTTTATGGGGCTGTTGAGTCTCACAGAAGGTGCAAGACTGCTCCATTCATTGAAGCTAATTAGGCCTCAGCATCTTTTCATATCCTTTGAATCACAGAATCACAGAATTTCTAGGTTGGAAGAGACCTCAAGATCATCGAGTCCAACCTCTGACCTAACGCTAGCAGTCCCCACTAAACCATATCCCTAAGCTCTACATCTAAACGTCTTTTCAAGACTTCCAGGGATGGTGACTCCACCACTTCCCTGGGCAGCCTGTTCCAATGCCTCACAACCCTTTCAGTAAAGAAGTTCTTCCTAACATCTAACCTAAAACTCCCCTGGCTCAACTTTAGCCCATTCCCCCTCGTCCTGTCACCAGGCACGTGGGAGAACAGGCCAACCCCCACCTCACTACAGCCTCCTTTAAGGTATCTGTAAAGAGCAATAAGGTCGCCCCTGAGCCTCCTCTTCTCCAGGCTGAACAAGCCCAGCTCCCTCAGCCGCTCCTCGTAGGACTTGTTCTCCAGGCCCCTCACCAGCTTCGTCGCCCTTCTCTGCACCCGCTCAAGCACCTCCATGTCCTTCTTGTAGCGAGGGGCCCAAAACTGAACACAGTACTCGAGGTGTGGCCTCACCAGAGCCGAGTACAGGGGGACGATCACCTCCCTAGCCCTGCTGGTCACACTGTTCCTGATACAAGCCAGGATGCCGTTGGCCTTCTTGGCCACCTGAGCACACTGCTGGCTCATATTCAGCCAACTATCCACCATCACTCCCAGGTCCTTCTCTGCCTGGCAGCTCTCCAACCATTCCTCTTCCAGCCTGTAGCTCTGCTTGGGGTTATTGCGCCCCAGGTGCAGGACCCGGCACTTGGCCTTGTTGAACTTCATGCAGTTGACCTCAGCCCATTGGTGCAGCCTATCCAGATCCTCCTGCAGAGCTTTCCTACCCTCAAGCAGATCGACACATGTGCATAGCTTGGTGTCATCTGCAAGCTTACTGAGGGTGCACTCAATGCCCTCGTCCAGATCATCGATGAAGATATTAAAGAGGACTGGCCCCAGCACCGAGCCCTTTGATGGACGGCTAACTTCCTGATCAGATCTCTTGGTCTTCAACGTAATCCTAATGATGTTGAACTTCAGTAGCTCCCCTGGAAAAGGAGCAGAGGTGTCTCTGCCTTGCATGCAGTGCTATGGGGGTACTGTGCTCTACAGCAGTGAAAGCCACTAGAGAATGAGCTGTGAAAAAACATGACACGGCTGTGCACTTCAAGATGTCTTCTGCTTTTGCCTTCTCGTGGCAGAGACACAGCAATATAAACAAGTCCACAGTCCTGCTGGTATCCAAACTGCAGCTATTCCTGCTAAAAAGGCTTGTGCAGGAGAATTTTACCTCCAATGTAGCTGGCAACTGATCCTCAGACAGTGCAGTTTGGAGACAAAGTGGAGCTGCTCCCTGCACAGGCTACCCAAACTCGTTAAGGCCTGCTATTCCCTAGAGACCAGTCACCTTCTACGTGCTGCCATCACAAGCTCTAAGCAGAAACTGCAGCAGCAGAGTGTTTTCTTGTGCAACGTGGCTGATCTTGGTTTGGAGAACAGCCCAGAAACACTCTAGCTTACACTCAGCCTCTCTGCTGTCAGGAAGTGTCAGAAAGCCCCAGTTTTTCCACCTGCTTTCAGAGATCAAAAGGACAGTGAAAAAAGGGTTCAGCTCAGGTGCTCTTTGAGGTCATCCCCAGGCAATGAACACGTCTGACTCTGGAGGAAGGCTGGGCTCCTACAGGACAGTTTGGGATCCCTCAGGCAAGGGATGGCTCTGCACTCTTGACAGTGTAAGCAGGTGTGGAACCAGGCAGATGCAGGTTCAAGAGAACAGGCAGGTTCTCACACAGCCAAACTCATGTCTCTGTGACCTGCCAGGGTCATGGAGTGGGTCCTCTATGGGGTAGAGAGGTGTCAGTGAAACTAGTCACGTCTGTCCTCGATTCTTAAACCCTTCTTCTCCTGCATGTGCCATCAGAGAGCAAGCCCATTCCTTGCTTTCCAGGCAGACAGTAGAAAACTAAGCTAATTCCTGACAAATGTAGTCATTGTGAGCCTGAACTGCATCAGAAGACACTTTTGGGAGGACTGGCTGTCTCTGCAGCAAAGCTTTTGAAGGTCAGCCAGTCCTGACAAGTCACTGGGACAAAACAGTATTTTACAGACATTCCACATAATAGCTTCTAAAGATGTTCTCTGAGATGTGGTCAGAGGAGATAGCTGGTCCAAAGGACCAGGATTAAACCTGCAAGGGCAACCTGCACTCCCATCAGAACATGAGAAAGCCCCAGCCAGGAGGATGATACTAGAGCCCCCTCCCCAGAACATTGTCTCCATAGCACCTGCCAATAAGGGCTTTCCTCTTCTTTGGAGACATTTTACCCACAGCACTGACCCTGCAGTGCTGCTGAGATGCACACACCAAGGATTCAAGCTGTGCCATGAGGCAGGACAAGCTGGATGGCACATGAACACAGAGGAAAAGCACATGCCTGCAGCTACAGCCCAGCAGCCAGCACTCACCCACTACCTCCCAGGTCCCACATCTCCTGGGACTCTCCTCAGGCTCGCTCCCATGCTAACATAGCAGATACTGACAGGGCAGGCCTCATTCCTCCTCCAGTGGACACGACTTTTACAGAAATCAAAGACTGTTACATCCCCATCACAGCTCCCTTCTTCCAACTCTGTAGTGAGGCAGGTGAAGATTTGAGGAAAAATAAACAGGAGCATACAGGCTGGGGCAAGCTATGCTGCTTTCGTTATTTGAGTGTGATTGAGCTGTTGCTAACAAGTTTTCCACAATCCCATAGTTAAGTAACATGCCTTTGGAGAAGAAAAAAAAAAAGCATAACAGAGGGGAAAGGAGAGGGGAGAAAGTAAAGAATCACCATGGTCATCCTGTCTCATAAGTCAATTCAGTATGAGGAGTAGCTCTCCCTGAGCATATCTATAACTCTTCCCTGGCTTCCGCTGAAACAAGCTGCATTCACACAGACTTGCCCAGCTCACAGGACAGCCCAAAGAGCCCAAATGCATTGTGGTGTCTCCTGAGGGGCATGGGCCTGCCTGGGGCTCATCCCAAAGAGTCCCTCTCTATGCTCAAAGGACAGGCAGCCACAAACATCCTTTTCTGACAGTCCCCTCACCCATGCAGCAGTGCTGATTCTACTCATGAGGAAAACACCCCCATGACACTGTTCAATATTGCCAGATGTCTCTAATGGGATTTAGACTATCCTCCACACCCTTATGTCAGCTACTTTTCCAGTCACCCTGGGGCTCTCATTATAATCGCTTTGGTACCACAGAACAGCCTGCTCTCTTACAAGGACTTTACAACTGAGCTGATGTCCCCCTGACTGTATGACTGTTCCGAGTGTTTTTCCTCAGCTTCCCCATGTCAAAAAAGCTCATCTGGGACAAAGAAATTGAAAAGCTTTGACTTGGTTAAAAGGGGAAGGAACCTACAGCATCAGTCGGTAGGTCAGCAAGCCCATGGCCTAGCACTGAGGAGCAGGTGACAGTTGCTTTTCTGCTACCAAGAAAGGGATCTAACACAGTCCACGTGACTTACAGCTTTTGTTAGCAAAATGTCCTCCAAGGTCTGTACACACACCCTTTTACCAAGCTGTTTCTAGAAGACCTTAAAAACAACTGGCATTGGGTGTTTGTGTTGGGGTTCTGGGGGAAGGCAGACAACAGTGACTACATGAATTGCTCTTGTGGTCAACCTTCCTCTGAAAGCTGGCAGATGATGCTGATGTGTGCTCTGAACAAGTACAACCCCAGCCTCACTGCTTCCCTACTCAGGGAGATAATAGGCAGAAGAACAAACATTGCAAGAAGAATAGGTCTGCTGCATCACAGGACCCTTCCTCCGACAGTGCAGAAGTGTGGACCACATCCCTCCAGGCTGGTCCTGCAGCACACCAGCAGATCCTACATAGTCTATTGTACAGCCTGTGGTTCACCTGCTACCATGGGTAGCCAAAAAGAGAACCTGTGCTGCTCCAGAAATATATGGTCTTGTTTGCTAAGCAGCACCAAGCAAGTCCAGCAACAACTAATTCCTGCTCCAATGTGAACAAGCCTTCTTCATGTGTTCCAGTAGTCACCATTTCTGATTGCAATGCTTTCAGTGGGGGCAAGCGAGCAAATTCTGGCTCATCAGGTGTTGTCACTAACCACCTTAGAAAAAAGCACCAATACAACTTAGTTTTTTTATATAGCCATCAATGTATCTTGGGCTTCAGGTTTTTGTCTTAACAGAACAAAAGTACTTTTTGCATGAGTGGTACATCACACCTCAAGGAATGAGACACCACCATCAGCCCACCCACAGAGCCAGGACCAGCGTCTGACCCTGTGGGTCAGGCCCTCACTAGCTGAACACGTTACAGTAGCCTAAGGGACTTGTCATTTCTAGTCTGCAGCTAGTAAAGTCATAGTCCTTGACTGGACTCCTCCTCCCACAACATACCATATCCTCCACTTTGAACTGAGGAAAACAAGGCAACATGGTAATGAAGCTCTGAAACATTTCAGGAGGTGCAGTCTGTGTCAGAAACACGATGTGTCCCAGTCATTGCCCTCAAAAAGTGCTTCCAAGTCATAGCATTATTTTCTTCTTGTTTTTCTTCTTGTTTAAAATGAAAAAAAAAAAAAAAAACAATATTCAGCACTGTTTTTTTTTTTGTTTTGTTTTGTTTTGTTTTTAATATCAGGGAGAATTACCACTTGCCTTTCTGACTCTGTAAAACAAACAAACAAAAAACCAACAGCCAAAAAAAAACCAACAACACTACTGCCTTTTAATCTTAATGAAAACCCAGGTTTTCACCTAAAAACAAGTGCTGCCAGGAAAACAAACAAACAAACAAACAAACAAAAAAAACGAACCAGCCAAAAACAACAACAACAAAAAAACCCTGTCCACCTTCTTGAAGTCAAAAGCCTTCACCACAGAAATACCAAGCACTTTGGCAATCCAGGAAAGACAAGAGTTTCTCCTTCAGGCCTTCTTGCTGGTGAACCCTGCCTGATGAATATGCTGCACACAGAAAAGGATTTCCAGGAACATCAGGGATATCTAAAGACACACCACTCATGTTGCCTCTACTTGGATATTCCAAATACCCCTGGAAATCCTATGGTCTTTCTATTTTCCACAGTGCTGGTCAGCAACGATCAGGTTTTCCTCAGACTCACTCTGGCTCACCCAGACCACAGCATCTTCACAGGTGCCTGTCACTTGGGACAGAGCTTCTCAGGGCCCCAGATTCACCTTTCAGTTGCTCTTCACAGGGGAACCCGCCTTGCAACATAGAATCATAGAATATCCCGAGTTGGAAGGGACCCATAAGGATCATCAAGTCCAACTCCTGGCACCACACAGGTCTACCCAAAAACTCAGACCATATGACTAAGAGCACAGTCCAATCGCTCCTTATACTCCAACAGGCTTGGTGCAGTGATTACTTCCATGGGGAGTCTGTTCCAGTGTGTGACCACCCTCTTGGTGAAGAACCTCTTCCTGACGTCCAGCCTAAACTTCCCCTGCCTTACCTTAACACCATTCCCGCAGATGATTACGGAGAATAGGTGAGTGCCTGCCTCTGCACTCCCCCTCGCTAGGAAGTTGTACACTGTGATGAGGTCCCCCCACAGCCTCCTCGTCTCCAGGAGGAACAGGCCAAGCGACCTCAGACACTCTTCATACATCTTCCCCTCTAGTCCCTTCACCATCTTCCTCGTCCTCCTCTGGAGGCTCTCCAACAGTTTTGCATCCTTTTTGTACTGTGGTGCCCAGAACTGCACACAGTGCTCGAGGTGAGGCGGGACTAGCACAGAGTAGAGTGGGACAATCACCTCCCTCAACCAACTAGTGATGCCGTGCTTGATACACCCCAGGATACGGTTGGCCTTCCTGGCTGCCAGGGCACACTGCTGGCTCATATTCAACTTGCTGTCAGCCACAACCCCCAGATCCCTTTCTGTGGGGCTGCTCTCCAGTGTCTCATCGCCCAGTCTGTACATATAGCCAGGGTTGCCCCATCCTGGGTGCAGGAGGACCCGGCACTTGCTTTTGTTAAGCTTCATGTGGTTGATGATCGCCCAGCCCTCCAATCTGTCCAGATCTCTCTGGACAGAGATGATTAGCAGATGTGTCCAGTGGAGCAGCATGACCTGGGGACGAGTTGACCATGGAGGAGAGGAATGTTATGAGACCGCTCAGCCTGCACACACACCGTACACTGGCAGAGGTACAGACTCAGCCCTGCTAAGGTCCTGTGCAAGGTGGCTCCATGCCCCACCCCAGAGGAGGAACTTATTGCAGCAGAACAGAGGAACGGACGCAGCAGCTATTGACAAGCTGAAAGATGAATCTGAAGGTCCAAATGAGCCATGCCCTCCACAGGAATTACCTAGAGTAGCCACTGCCCAAGAGGCCCAGAAGAACCACTGCCATTTGGAATCTTTAAGCAAAATCCAAGTAATGCTTGGCAAGATCTGAGGAGGCAGGAGCACTTCTTGCGGTTTGCCTGAGAACAGGCACAAACAGCAAGCTGACAGCGTGCTACCAGATAGTCGTTAACACAGTCCCTCTCATTAGCCTGACCACACTTACTACTGGTGCCCAGAAGCTGTTACTGAACACAAGCTGTTGGCTGCTGTGCAGCTCAGCCAACCTGCAGGGCCGTGCCAGCTGTTGGCTTTCTGTCAGCAGTCATTTGCAGTAGTTTGGACTATACCATTACACCTTCATACTGCTTTGGTTTAAGAACTTTCTGCAGACCTAAGAGGATTCAAGTCCAAATTAGTTTCAAAATACAAGGTTCTAGGCATAGTATGGAAAGAGTTTAGGCACTGAATAACAACATTAGCAAAGACCTCACATTCCTGCCTTGCGCACAGATTCAGAACAGAAGAAGAGAGTAGTAAGAATAGTGCCATGGGCCACTACACACAAACCAAAGAAAATTATACATATTTTTGAGCAAGGGGAGAAAGGAGAAAAATCAATGCCTCTCTTCCTGAATAACTTTCACTTCTAGAACTAGACTTGTGTGGAAGTGTGTGAACAGTGTGAACAGCAGGGTTAACAGTGTGACCAGCAGGGCTAGGGAGGTGATCGTCCCCCTGTACTCAGCTCTGGTGAGGCCGCACCTCGAGTACTGTGTTCAGTTTTGGGCCCCTCGCTACAAGAAGGACATGGAGGTGCTTGAGCGGGTGCAGAGAAGGGCGACGAAGCTGGTGAGGGGCCTGGAGAACAAGTCCTACGAGGAGCGGCTGAGGGAGCTGGGCTTGTTCAGCCTGGAGAAGAGGAGGCTCAGGGGCGACCTTATTGCTCTTTACAGATACCTTAAAGGAGGCTGTAGTGAGGTGGGGGTTGGCCTGTTCTCCCACGTGCCTGGTGACAGGACGAGGGGGAATGGGCTAAAGTTGCACCAGGGGAGTTTTACGTTGGATGTTAGGAAGAACTTCTTTACCGAAAGGGTTGTTAGACACTGGAACAGGCTGCCCAGAGAAGTGGTGGAGTCACCATCCCTGGAAGTCTTTAAAAGATGTTTAGACTGATTAAGGAGGTATTGGGGAGGCAAGGACAATCCCCAGACATGGACTGTATATCTCGAAACAAGACACTGAAACTCATGATAAGGAAGCGGCAGACGGACAGAGAAACAAACGTAAGGACTATAAATCTCAAAACTGGACATTGGAATTCATTATAAAGATACAACAAACGGAAGAATTAGCAACAACCAGCTCTTGCAATTAAGAAACCTGCCAATTCAGCAGATTCCTGACCAAAGGTGAAAAGTACACTGTGAGGAAGACTCGGGGTCTTCCTCCCAAAGACCCCTGCCCACATCCCAAAGACCCCTGCCCACAGTTCTTGGAAGGCTCTACGCAGGCGCAAGGTGCCAAAAGGCTAATTAGCATGAGAAGCGAGGGAAGGCGGGGATAGGTAATGCATATGTATAGGTGCTTGTAGAATATTGATAGATTGATTGTATAAATTCAAGACTGCTTTCCGCTTTAGGTATGCATGATAGGTGGAGAGATCCCCCGTGCATCCAGC
Source organism: Aythya ferina (assembly GCF_964211825.1). NCBI lineage: Eukaryota > Metazoa > Chordata > Aves > Anseriformes > Anatidae > Aythya > Aythya ferina. The sequence goes on from NC_140299.1 coordinate 85,329,016, forward strand.
GCTGCAATAAAGAATATACCACTTAAAGGAATTTCGGCTTCGATCTTTGAATCAAGACGTAGAGCTTAGGGATATGGTTTAGTGGGGACTGTTAGCGTTAGGTCAGAGGTTGGACTCGATGATCTTGAGGTCTCTTCCAACCTAGAAATTCTGTGATTCTATGAAGACTTTGATCCCTTCAGTTATATTTCTCTGGACAAGAACTACCAGCATATAAGGAAATGTTCCCCTTTAATTTCACACAATCACAGAATTGCTCAGGTTGGAAAGGATGTTGGAGGTCATCCAGTCCAACCCTCCTGCCCAGTAGGCTCACCTATAGCACATTGCACAGGATGGCATCTAGATGGGTTTTGAATATCTCCAGAGAAGGAGACTCCACAACCCCTCTGGGCAACCTGTTCCAGTGCTCTGTCACCCTCACAGTATATTCAGCTGGAACTTGCTCTGTTTCAGTTTATGCCCATTGCCTCTCGCCCTGTTGCTGGGCACATCTGAAAAGAAACTGACTCCATCCTCTCCACACCCTCCCCTCAGATATTTATATAGATATTGATGAGGTCTCCCCTTGGTATCCTCTGTTCCAGGCTAAACAGGCCCAGTTCTCTCAGCCTGTCCTTGTGTGACAGGTGCTCCCGTCCTCTAATCATCTTAGCAGCCCTCATCCAAACCCACTCCGGTACTTCTATGTCCCTCTGGTACTGAGGAGCCCAGAACTGGGCACAATACTCCACGTGTGGCCTCAATAGGGCCAACCAGCTGGGGAGGATCACCTCCCTTGAGCTGCTGGCAACACTCTTCCAAATGCAGCACCTGCAATTTGCACAGCATGGAGGGAAAACACACACACAAAACAATCCTGTTCAGAACTCCACGTACTGGCACTGATCTCCATGTTCTGGTGCAGACCTTGAACCGAGAAACATGCCTCTGAAATTCAGCACTCTGGAGTATTCCCAGTATCTTCCTGTGGTCGCTCATGCAGAAGAAAACTAACCTGATCATACACAAGCTCAGGGCAGGCAATGTAACAGGTTCCTCCACGTCTGGAGGTGGTCTTTACTTGTGCTTGGGGTTTTATCAAGCTTGAGGACTATATGTTGGGAAACAACTTCTGCATAACTTTTCAGTAAATGATATGAAAGGAAGATTAAAGAAAGGAAAACCACACGCACTTAAAGAACACTGACTTGGGAACGTCATGCTGCATACAGAGCCATTCATTTCACAAGCAGCCTAGGAATCCTCTTCAGTTTTAACAGTATCAAGCTCTTTGGAAGCATTACAGCCCAGATGGCTAAGCAGCACTAAACACACTGCTCTATTTGCTGGCAGTTTGCTTAGAGAGTAATTTACTAAAACTTAGATGGGTGAAATCACCTAGGGATGGTTAGATAAATTAGATAGCACTACGCTTGGAAGCATGTGCCATATGCCTGATACCAAAGGCTGCATTATGGAAGCAAAGGAGTCTCTATGGCAAGCTCCACACTTAACTGCAGGCCCAGCTGCAACTGAATGCTTGCAGTTCTGCTGCCCAGCTGCTCTTCCCCACAGCAGCCATAATTGGCACAGAATGCAGCTGAGAGGCTCTGGTGGAAAAGAATTTCACTTGCTATTTCCTGGAAGTTTTCACTGGCTTCTTTCAAGCCTCCTTTTCTTCCAGAGCACTCCTACCCCAATAGTCAATCTGAGAAATCTGAGAACCCATCTCCACACTGCCATCTCTACCATCCCCTTTTGCACAATGGGGCCAGCACCTCTTTTTCAGTTATGCTGAGTCCTTGCAGATGGTCCCAGTGCCTCTTTCCCCGCCTCCCCCCCCGGTCTTCCCACCCAATTCAGTCCCTGAGCTTACTCATCACAGGCAATTCAGAAACAGAGAAATGGACCACAAGTGAAGTGCCTCTCTAGTTGATGTCAGGTAAAATGTACACAGTGAGAAAAGTTCCGCTTTGCAGGCTTCTAGATTTTTTTTTTCCCAGCTTTGATTTTTATCAGGTTGTATGATAGCCTTCTCAACATTTCATTATTTGCCTTGTTACAGATCACCCAATATGGGAGTGGGAACTGCAACAAAGGAAAAATGGAGAAAATGGTTCACTGAGGGCTTCGTATCTCACATCACTACACTTCATCTCCAGTTCTGCAGATTTTTCTGTGTCAATAGGACTGCTCCTCCAGGAGGAGACCCTTATAGCTAACACGCTTCCTGGTATTTCTGGTCTTACAGCCCCTTTAGACCATAGGTCTGATATATATCTCACAAACAGGTAAGTCTGGAACCCAAATCTGCCACGAAGGAGAAACTTCAGATAGTTGCCCATTGCTTTAGTTACAATCGTCTTCAACAAAGCACACAGAGTGTTATCAAAAATACAGAAGGTAGAGATCAGCACATACATCCAGAACAGGTTTCTCAGGTGGAATGTGGCAGGTGTGTTTCAGTGCTTAGATAGCCACCATAAGCACATACAAATGGAGCAAATCCGATCAAAATCCATAGCACCTACCAGACAAACACGCACAGGCTGTCTGATCCTACCTACTGTCCTCTGCAGAGTTCTGATTTCTGCATGTCATCAGACCCACAGAGACCCTGCCTCTGCACAGCAACACCAGTGCCCTTGGTCATGAAGAACCCCTCTGGAAACCAGTTTACCCACCACTCACATGTTAAAGCCACTTTGACTTCAGCTCCCTCAACCTCAGGTAAAATTTCTCTCATAATATTTTCCCATTGCGGTTAAAAAGCCAGTATCATGGACTGAATTCTACAACTGAAAGTCTTCTTTGAGAAGAGGGGAGCATCTATTGCTTCTTCCCATGCAAAGGAAAATTAGCTCACAGCGTTTGGTGTGAGAGTGAGATCAGGCCAGAAACAACTAAACAAGTCACATGCAGACAGCCACTCAACATTCAAGGTCGTTAGCATTTCATTCAGACTGACATAACAGAAAAAGCTGCCATGCAGGCAGGCATGCATTTTTTTGGTTACGAGAGAAGAGCAGGACGCTAGACCACACCCCAGAGCTGCTGTTTTTCTGCTGGACCCGACTCAGAACGGGGCAACCTCTCCCGCTTTGTACTGGGCTGACCACTGCCAGCAAAGCCACCGCCATGGCTCTCGCGCCTCTGCCGGCAGCTTTGGGCCGGACATCTCCGAAGCCAACCGAGCACCAAGATACCAACTCGATACCAAGACCGGGAGAAGCCGCGCTGCCATCGCCCCCCACCCCCGCGCCCCCTGCCTTGCAGCCCAGGACCCCGTGCGCGCACCCCGAGCTGCCCCGACGGCGGCGGCGGCGGAGCCGCGGCTCGGGCGGCGCCGCTGGGAGCGGAGCTCGTTACCTGCTGCGCGGAGGCGAGCGCAGAGCCGCCGGCGACAGCGGGACAGGTGCGGCCTCTGCCCGGGAAGGCGGAGCCGGGGCGGGGGTGGTGGGGGCGGTGGGGGCAGAGGGCACCGCCCCCGGCCCGCCCCGCGCAGGAGGGCACAGCGGGGGTCCCGGCGGCCCTCGGCTCCGCGCCGCCCCCTCCCGTCCCTCTTCGTCGCCGCCGCTGGGCCCTGCTCGGTCCCGCTGCCTGCCCCTTCGGGGGCGGCTGTCCCGCTCTCTCGCACCCCGCAGGTCTCCTCCGCGCAACCTCGCGCTGCCTGCTGCACCTCCGCTATTTCTGAGAGGCTCTTTCTGACTATGCTCCACGTCTCCGAGCAAGTCTCAGGTTTTCTCAGTCTCCGCAATGTCTTGAAGAAGACAAATCCAGAATCCTTACAGAGGTGAATGCGCTGCAACTCTTTGCCCCAGGTAAAAGCAGCAGTGAGACTGGGAATGCGTTCCCCAAAGGCAGACACAAAACACATTTACACAACATACCTAAGTGTCCGTCTGCTCAGGGAGATGAAAACAGATGCATTAAGTACCCATAGAAACACAAACAGCACCAGCGGTCTCATCCTGTTCTCGCTGGATGGTTGGCATGAAGGTCCATTACTGAGAAAATGATATATATATATATATACGTATGCACACATGCATGCAGATATGTGTGTTAGAATTAGAACACTTATATTGGATGGGACCTTCAAAGATCATTGAGTATAGATGACAGACCTCTTTCAGGGCTAGCCTAAAGTTAAAGCAGTTATTGAGGGCACTGTCCAAATGCCTGTTGAATACTGACGTGCAACCAACTCCCTAGGAAGCCTGTTCCAGCATCTGACCGCTCTCATGGGAAAGAAATTTTTTCTGACGTCTGGTCTCAGCCTGCCCTGGCGCAGCTCTGTGCCATTACCGCGTCTCGCCATCAGCTACAGGGAGCAGAGGCAGGCACCTCCCTCTGCACTTCCCCCCTCCTGGAAGTTGCAGAGCGCAAAGTCACCCTTCAGCGGCTTTTTCTCCAAGCTAGAAAACCTGAGTGTGCTAGGAGACAAAGCTGTGCATTTCTAACCTCACCTGCAAGGGAGACCTCCCTCCCTTAGTAGCACCTCTGCCTCTGGTTCCAGCTCCTGCTCACAGGCAGCTTAACCCCTTCTGCACCCAGGCCTCCTTGCCAGGTTGTTCCTGGGTCACAAATCACCAGTTGTACCAGCAACTGTGATCTGAAATTTCCCTTTATGCCCCTTGGTCCTGCTTGCCCTGGTTGCTGGCGCCAGCAGGTGGGAGCCCCTTGCAGCAGCAGCACTGCTCCAGCTGCTGGCACAGCCCCCCTTGCACGCACTGAGCTTCACACAGGCACTGGCACACAGCTGCCCAAGGCTGCCCTGGTCCCCCCTCAACAGCCAGTCCCTCCGGTGGTCTTAAGCCTTGAGACCCGCACCCCCTGGCTCCCCAGCCACATCCCCTCCTTGCCCACTTGCCTGGCTGGATCTCCACTTGTGCTTGCACACTCACGTGCACACCCACACTGCTCCAGGTGCTGCACCACTGACACGTGGGCCCTGTGACCCTGTGCACACATACACTCCAAATAGAGACCCTCCCCCAGGAAAGCAACTAGAAGTGGAGTTCAGCTGGGAGGCAGGACAGGCTGCCCCGATCAGGCAGACGGCATAAGAGGACAAGCATCCTGACCAGCAAACCATTTATATGCTGCTGGCCCTTTTTATCCCATTATCTCTCATTTTTCCCACATTTGTTCACCACAGGCTATCACCATCCCTGCCCTTCCCCACGTTTATTCCTGCCCTGAGCACCATGCAATAAGCCCTCTGCAATCTTGAAATGCTCTTCTCCTGCATGCCATAGCATGTCCCATGTTCCTGGCAGGGACCCTCCTAGGTCCCAAGGGTGCTTGGGCTCTGACTCCCATTGAAGTGTTTTATGCCTGGACCCTGGGGCTGAGGTTCTCCTGAGAAAGCTCTGGGAGGGTCCCGGGTAGGGTACCCCTTCTGCTGAGTTCCTAATTTGAGTTTCCACCTGCCTTTGTGCTCCTCTGAGCTTGTGGAGACAGACCTTTGTTAGGCTGATGGCTCCTGGGAGTAAGTGGCACAAGATACTATTTGGGTTCCTCCCCCACCATTGCCTCTCTGTGCTCCTCTGAGTGTGCAGAGCAGCTTCTATCACATAACACGGTGTGCTGTGCTCTTTCTCCTGATGTGGACAAAGAAAGTGGGTGTAGGGCTGTTTGGTGATTGTCCAGCACTGCACAAATGGGTATACAGGAACCCACATCCACTGTGTCAGCTCTTCCTCTCCATCTCTGACACTAGCCTTCCCTGTAAAAATGTCCTGTTCTGTATTTAAACTCCTCTGCTACTCTCTGCAGCCCTTTATTTAGGATAGGGTTGGACAAGAAAAGAGTTGCCTACTGAAAGGTATTGATTTTTTCTGTTTTGTGCCTTTCTGGTTTTGCTTTTTCATACTCCCTAATTAGCCAGAGTATTTCCGCACTGCGGGTCCTTCTGCCTTTACCTTTGTTCTTTTTTGCTCCCGGCTCAAGAACTGCTCGTCTCCCAAATCAACACCGATTGAAACTATGATTATTTTTCTCTTCTGCTGTTGTAAAAGCTGAATTTGTCTGTCACTGTTCATGACCAGTACTATTTTGTGATTGCTGAACTTAGCCAAAATTACATTTGCTCCTGCCATCTGTAACTAATATAGCATTAAATAGTGCCCTGGAATAGGTTTTGCATCAACTGCTGTTCATGTACCTTTCACGGACAATGGACAAACATACATCTGTACCTATCAGTGCCGATAGATGATGTTTCCAAAGCAATCTACACAGGAAGCAGAATCTTAATTAAAAACAAAATTAAACAATAGTTGTCTTTCATGTCTTTTCATGAAAAGTGGAATCCATTAAAAAGATGAATCAGAGCTCCATGTCAAACTATCAGATGCATTAGGTATCTACCTGTGTACATTGTAGAGCTGAACATGTAGTTTTCCTCTCTCTGAGTATTCCAAGTTTCAGAAGTTTGGGAAACATCTATCTAAAAAGGCATGAGACATTTTATCTCTCAGCAGTATTCTTCCTTGCCTGTGTATTCATCATGTCAGAGCTGATCTATAAAAGCCTTCCATCTGGGGAAACATTGCAAAACCATGTGGAAGCGTCCAAATGGTTGATTCTGAGATGTTCTTCTGAAGAATGCAAGAACAGTTCAGATGTGTGGGGGTTAAACTACATGGCCCACAATTTGGCCTTGAAACTTGTGACTTCCTTCTTACACCTTTGACAATGTATTTCAAAGACAGAAAGCTCAAAAAGGAACCCACACATTTTATATCTGTTGTAAAAGGCAAAAAGGGGAGAGAGTGACAAGAGAGATGCTTCTGCTAATGAAAGTGACCAGAAAACATTCCCAAGTGACCAGAAAACATTTCTCCAGAAGGTTCAGGCTCACTCAAACTGCAGACACACAGCATAATATTCTGTCATTCTTAAGAGTAGCAACTGCTTCTCAAAATCATCCACACAAATGATACAAGTGATGTTCCCTTTCTTGTTCTCCTCAGTATAAAGTGCATTAAACTTTCAGAAGACATCAGAAATAATTTTCAATCATGTCTGGGCAGAACAGGAGGAAAAGCCTTCCCTTGGAGTCCTAGCAGAGCTAGGGTACCCCCTTGGAGCTGTAGTCCCAGGCTAGAATAGGAAAACAGGACTGGCCGAAGGCCTGGGGTGTTGGGAACATCCCTGGGATTCCTGAATCAAGAACCGATGGGTGATTTCAAACTGTCTGACCTCACCTGGGTTGACTAATGCAGATTCCAGCCTGACTGGTCAAATAACACTTCTCTAAGCATTGTCTCTCAGAAAAGAAAACATACTTTGCAGGTGCTTACTTTGGCACCAAAAAGCTCCTTTGCACAAACAAGAAGACCCCCGGACTCAAGGGCTGTCAAAGGATCCCCACTGATACACTCCAAGACAGAAGCCCCTGCCCAGCCCCTTCTGGAAAAGGTAGCTTGGCCTTGTGGGGGGTGGACACCCACCCTACCCTGACCACCCCACAGACCCTGCCAGGAGCATGGGACATGCTATGGCGTGCAGGAGAAGAGCATTTCAAGATTGCAGAGGGCTTATTGCATGGTGCTCAGGGCAGGAATAAACGTGGGGAAGGGCAGGGATGGTGATAGCCTGTGGTGAACAAATGTGGGAAAAATGAGAGATAATGGGATAAAAAGGGCCAGCAGCATATAAATGGTTTGCCGGTCAGGATGCTTGTCCTCTTATGCCGTCTGCCTGATCGGGGCAGCCTGTCCTGCCTCCCAGCTGAACTCCACTTCTAGTTGCTTTCCTGGGGGAGGGAGTGTCCTTTTCATGTGCAGGTGTTTTATGGCATTTCAGAGACAGAAAGAGAAGCAGAATAAAGTTGTTTGGGCCATCTGAGTTTGTAGGAGTGCTGAGGGTGTCTGTCTGTGTTGGTGTGTGTGGCCAGCCATGTACCTAAGTGTGTGCATGCACCTTCTGGTAACACACATTCAGATTTGCTCCTGGCAAATCCTGGAGATGCAGCAAACTTGCCACTCTTGAGCTGCTGGATCCATCATCCCCTGACAGGGAACAGCCAAAGATCATGTCTTTGCTGATGAGGCAGTTGCAGCACTGTGGCAGAGGCACACAAGGGAAGATTGAAGCATTACCACTAGTAGTACCCAGTAGTGGTAATACTGAAGTATTTCCTGAGTATCTGTCCAGGTGTGTTTTTTTCCCCATATTATCCACTTGGTTTACGTAACACAGGACAGTGGGCCTGAATGCTGCTTTATTTGTTGTTACTTGGTCTGCAGGAAAATAACATCTCTCCCACAGTCCTAATGTCACCTAAGGATTCCAGTTTCTTCAGGAGTACCATGTTGAATGTACTCCTGCATGAGAATTTATGCAGTCTCCTTCCTTATGCCTAACAGAGGTCACTGCAAGATAGTATTTTAAGTCTCTTTCTCTGATTAAGCTCCTTACCATTCTGCTTCCCCTTCAGATTAGGAGTTGACAGCACTACTGCAGCAGAGCATTCGAAAGAGTAATGTAATTTCCATTTTGGTCTCTATCATTCAATGCAGTTATCTGTGCCAGAACATCTTCCCCCCTTGTACAGTCACCAAAAGAACCCTGCTTGGCTCTGCTGACTCTCCTGGACCTAAGAAGCAGACATGAGCTGCAATCCATGGCAGAGCTTCTGGCTGGAATTAGTTGAGAGGACAAGATTTCCAGTCCGGTGAATTGAGAAGCAGAGCTTTAACTGTGCATAGTTAGATGCCTATCTTGCAGACTTTGTCTCTTCAGTGACCTGGGGATGGTTTTACCTGCTGCAGATATGAAGAGAGGGACTAAACAGAGGGAACACTGTGCCCCCTCTGGGTGTCTGTTACGATAGCCCTGGATGGTATGACTGCTGTGAACACTGACTGGACACTGATGTTGCTGTACAGCTGCCCCTGACACACCATGTACAATGTCTGGATTTACATGTGCACCATTTGAGTAGATACACTGGCTAGAAACTTGCAGAATCCCTACATAATAGCCATTGTCATCTTCCATGGAAAACAAATGCAATTAATAAGAAAGCTATCCAATATTGACTGGCCCAAAAGAAAAGAGCTTGCACAATGACATGGCAGACCAAGCCTCAGAGGCAATTCTGCCAGTGCCATCCTGTCTGGGAGGGTCTGCCACAGGCTGGCTTAGATACCTGTATCTTCCCATGTGCCTGTGCAGTATTGTCTGCAGAAGATACATGCTGTAGTTTAACACTGGTGAGTAGCTAAAAACCACACAGCCACTCTCTCACTCCCCCTTCTCAGAAGAACAGAGGGAGAAAATATGATATAAAAAAAAAAAAAAAAAAAAAAAAAGTGGGTTGAGATAAGGACAGGGAGATTGCTCACTCATTACTGGCATGTGCAGAACAGACTCAGCTTGGGGAAGACTCATTTAATTTATTGCCAATTACTAATAGACTAAAGCAGTGAGAACTAAAAGCAACCTAAACCCACCTTCCTATCACCCACTCTCTTTTACCTCTCTGCCCAAGCAGTGCAGAGGAACGGGGAATGGAGGTTGTGGTCAGTCCAGAATATTTTGTTGCTCTCTCACCCAACACTACAGAGGACAGGCAGGTTCTTCAGGGACCTTTGGCAGAATGAGGACTGGCCACAGGTTTGTGGTTATAATTATACATATATATATATATAAAGAGATTAACAATTAACATATTTTATTATCTACAATTTCCAGCACCTAGCTGCACAGAATTTCTAGAACTACAGTAGAATTACTAGTTACACAGGCTTTTCAGTCACCTGGACCCCTGCAGATTGGGTCAAAATCTTATCAACCGGTGCAAGATACAAGCATAACCTAGACTCGGGATTTACATAAAAGAACAGGAGTCACTCAGTCACTGCTCAGAGGAAGAAGACAACAGCAGAGGTGCCCCTGTCCACTGAGAGACCACAGGTTTTGCCACCCAGCAGCAGCTCCAGTTTAAGACCCCCTTAGGGCTGGTAGCCTGCTGGCAGACAGTGCTCCTGGTGCTGTTACGCTTCCCTGAACCAGAACCCATGCTAACCTATGCTACTAAGTTCTACATCTACACATTTCATTAAGACCTCCAGGGATGGTGACTCAACTGCTTCCCTGGGCAGCCTGTTCCAATGCTGCATAAGCCTTTCAGTGAAGGAATTCCTAATATCCAACCTAGACCTTCCCTGGCACAACTTGAGGTCATTTCCCCTTGTCTCATCACTTGGTGCTTGGGAGAAGAGCTTGATCCCCACCTCGCCATAGCCTCCTTTAAGGGAACTGTGAAGTACACTAAGGTCTCCCCTGAGCATCCCCTTCTCCAGGCTAAACAATGCCAGCTCCCTTAGCCACTCCACATTAGACTTGTTTTCTAGAATATTATGGATATTTCACATATTCTTTGTCATGCTAACCATACTGTCAGGGATCAGGAGCAGGGAGCACCAGTCACATACTTCTTCACGGTCACTCTCTGCCCATGCGCCATGTGGGGTCCCTCCCATGGGATGCCATCCTTCCCAAATTGATCCTACGTGGGCTTCCCACAGGAAGTGGGAGCTCTTCAGGAACATCTCCAATATGGGTCTGTATCATGGGGTCCATCCCTCAGGAGCAAAATGCTGCAACATGGGTCTCCCGTGGGCAGCAACTACCCCCAGATCCCCTGCTCCTGTGTGGTCTCTTCTCCACAGGCTGCAGGTCATTCTCTGCAGGGCGTCTGGAGCACCTCCTTCCTTCCTTCTACACTGATCTTGGTGGCAACAGGGTTTCTTCTCTCTCAGTTTCTCAGTCCCCTCTTCCAGCTGCTACAATGCAGCATTTTTATTTTTTATTTTTTAACTGTTCTTAAACACCTCCCAGAGGCACAACCAGCATCACTCACTGGCTCGGCTCTGGCCAGTGGCAGGTCTATTTTGGAGCTGGCTGGAGCTGGCTCTGATCTGACATGGGGCAGCTGCTGGGCTTTGCTCATCCATGCCAACCCTGCAGCCTCTCCCACTACCAAAACATTGCCATGTAAGCCCATTGTATATGCATCAGCCCTAGACTCAAAACACACATGGAGAGGTGGCATGGCCGTAAACCAAGCCTGAGAAGCGGGGAGGCATCAGTAGAGTGGATGGGAACTGTCCCTTCAACTTGAAACAGCACTGACATTCATTTGTTTTCAGGCTGGCTTAATGAAACGCAGAAAATGTATCTTTGCACAGTCTGACTGACTGTGCGGAGCCCATAGAGAGAGATTACAGAACTGAAATTTATTGGCCAGATGAAGACAGACAAATTCTTTTTGCTTTCACAAAGGTAAACACTGCCATTAGTGTATGTATCAATATTGATCCTTTTGATGGGGCGAAAGGGTCAACATAGTAGGTAGCACAAAGGCTCCAGCCTTATCTACTTTGCCTCCCCCTTGTGCTTCTGCAAGTCTTCCCCTGGGTCTCTGAAACCTCTTTGGTATGCATCAGTGATAAACATCCTGATCTGACTCCAGCAGTGAAGGTTTCTGGTACTTCTCTGTATCTTATTAGCAGGTGCTCAAGGGGCTAGAGAAAGCTATTGTTGCCTTGCCTAAAGGGAAGGTGTGCTGTCCTTTCAGGTGGCTGATGAGCCATCTCCTGGATGTTGGAGCAGCCCTGGAGAAACACCCCAGAACAGTGTGTGCAGGTCCACTTCACAAAGCATCCTCATTAAGGAGGATCAAGGTGTCTTGTCAAGTTCCTTTTCCCCCACAGAAGCGCTTGAGATCTCAGATGATTAGATCTGTTGTACTTTCTTTTAGGGCCTTGCCCTAAAACTCTCGGGAGGACAGCCTTTCAGCTGCGGTAATGAGGAAGGGCTGCCCATTCATTCGGACTAGGGACTGCAAGCGAGTGTCCTGCAAGCTGGGCAAAGTCCCCGTTCGGAGTAGGGTGGTTTGGGAAGGCTCCTCCTCGGCTATCCTCTGCCAAAGTCAGGGTTCCTGTGGTAGCACCTAAGGGCAGAGCAGCTTCCCCAGGCGGCAGGGATGCAATGAGCCCCCGAACCCACCGGCACAAACAGGCAGCCGCCCGCGCGCCCTCCGCCTCAGCCGCCCCCCGCCCCCGCGGCCCCGCCCCGCCCCGCCCCGCCGCAGGGCGCCGGTAACGCCGCCGCCCTCCGTGCGCATGCTCGGAGCCCGCCCCGCTGCCGCCTGTCCCTGGCCGGCAGCCGTAGCGGCGCGGGGCCGGCGGCATGTTCCGCATCGAGGGGCTGGGGCCCAAGATGGACCCGGAGGAGCTGCGGCGGAAGATGCGCCGCGACGTCCTCGCCTCCGTGCGCAACTTCCTCATCTACGTGGCGCTGCTGCGGATCAGTGAGTGCGCGGCACCGCGCCGGGCCGGGCCTTGCTGCTGGCGGGCTGCGCGCTGCGGCGGGGCCGGGCGGGCGGGGGCCTCGGCGGTCAGAGGAGCGGCGCCAGGTCGGGGGGAGGGAGCTGGGTGGCGGAGACGCAGCCCGTCTGGGTGGTTGAGGTGCGCTGCAGCTTCGCGGCAGGCTCGTTGATGCTCCTTCTGTTTTCTCTTTTCAGCTCCTTTCATCCTGAAGAAGCTGGACGGTGTATGAACAGTGTACGAGTTGCAAAGAAGACGCGGCTTCTGAAAACATTAAATGAACTGTAGCTGCTTTCCCTTTGTTGTTAATTAAACGCTGTGCAAGAGACAGTCCTAAATGGTTTTAAAAATTGACATTTAAGCATATCTGACCTGAAAATGATAGCTTGGTTGGGAGTGTGGGGAAGATGTCTGTTTTTCCTGCAGCTGACTTCTGGTCGCAGAGTACTCTGTACTACAGGAAGCAGTATGTTATGATGGAATACTTCTGGTACTGTTTAAAAAACAACAACAACAACAAAAACACCTCCATCTTCTTTTTGTATAAAGTGCTAGGACGTTGCTTTGTTATGCATCTGCCTCTAAATTGCCGCATAGCTATTAATATTACTGAACCTGTCTGTATGAGAAATTAGGTTGTTAATCCAAGTCAGAAAGTTGATTTTAAGTAAATGGAAGAGCAGTCCTATCAATTAATGAACAACTCTGGTACTGATTTATTTATAAAGTCTCCCAGGGGGAGCAAAGTCACTCCCATAGTAAGCAAAAAGAAGGATTGATACCACCTGATCAAACTGAACAGGTACAAGTCTGGGGGGTTGATGATGTGCATCCCAAGGTCCTGATAGAACAAGCTGATGCAGATGCCAAGCCTCTCTCCATCCTATTTGAAAAGTCCAGCTATCTGACCCAAGGAAGCCAGCTGATGTAGTCTCTCTGGATTTCACTAAAGCATTCGATACTGTCTCACAGAACTTGTCTGGACAAAATGACCAGAGAACAGTTAGATAAAATCATAGTAAGATGGGTGAACAATTGGCTGACAGGTGAGACCCAGAGGGCTCTTGTAAATGGGGTTACATCAGGCTGGTGATCTATCACTAGTGGGGTTCCCCAGGGCTCAATTTTAGGACCAGTCCTCTTCAGTGTTTTCATAAACGATCTGGATGAAGGACTTGAAGGATTTTTGAGCAAGTTCACAAATGATTCCAAACTGGATGGAGTTGTTGACTCTGTCAAGGGTGGTGAGGCCTTGGAGAGAGATCTGGACAAATTAAGAGAACTGGACAATCACCAACAGTATGAAGTTTAACAAGAGCAAGTGCCAGATCCTGTACCTGGGAAGGGGCAACCCTGGTTATACGTAGAGTGGGGGATGAGAGGCTGGAGAGCAGCCCTGCAGAAAGTGATCTGGGGTTTTTGGTTGACAGCAAGCTGAACATGAGCCAGCAGTGTGCCTTGGTGGCCAGGAGGGCCAACCATACCCTGGGGTGCATCAAGCACGTCATCGCTTGCTGGCCAAGGGAGGGGATTGTCCCACTCTGCTCTGCGCTGGTGCAGCCTCACCTCAAGTACTGTGTGCAGTTCTGGGCACCAGAGTATAAGGAAGAAAGACATAAAACTGTTGGACAGTGTCCAAAGTAGGGCAATAAAGATGGAGAAGGGTCTAGTGGGGAAGATGTAGGAGAAGCAGATAAGTCACTTGGATTGTTCAGCCTGGAGGAGACAGCAGGAGACCTCATTGTGGTCTGCAGCTTTCTCACAAGGGGAGAGGAGAGGCAAGCACTGGTCTCTGCTCTGGTGACCAGCAACAAGACCTGAGGGAATGTCAGTGTTCACCGAGAGGGTGGTCACGCACTAGAACAAGCTCCCCAGGGAAGTGGTCACAGCACCGAGCCTGCCAGAATTGAAGAAGCGCTTGGACAGTGCTCTCAGGTGCATGATCTGATCTTATATTATTATTATTTCACTATTTTGTTATTATTTTGAGTGGCTCTTTGGGGAGCCAGGAGTTGGACTTGATCCTTGTGGGTCCCTTCTAACTCAAATATTCTAAGATTCTATGATTCTATGAAGTCTGTTGGGCCTGATGACATGCATCTCAGGATCCTGAGGGAAATGGCTGATGTCGTTGCCAAGCCTCTCTCCATCCTACCTGAAAAGTCTTGGCAGTCAGGTGAAGTAGCTGGTGACAGGAAAAAGGGAAACATCACTCCCATTTTTAAAAAGGATGGAAAAGAGGACCCTTTTTTAAACTAAGAGAGGGGAGACTTAGATTAGGGGTTAGGAGGAAATTCATCACTGTAAGCATGGTGAGGCACCGGAACAGGTTGGCCAGAGAAGGAACCTGTGGATGCCTCATGCCTGGAGGTGTTCACAACCAGGTTGGACAAGGCCCTGAGCAGCCTGATCTAGTGGGTGGCATCCCCGCCTATGGCAGGGGGATTTGAATTGGATAGTCTATGGTCCCTGTCAACCCAAGCCGTTCTATGGTATGATTCTAAGGCCCTCTCTCATTCACAGTACTTCATAAGGGACTCTGACATAGTCCATTGTCTTAAACTAATGTGAGAAAAATGCTGGCATTCATGAGACCCTTCAGAGAGATGAGGACAAGACCCACCCCCAACAGGTGGCAGATGGGTACTCCAAACTTAAGAAGTGTTGGAAGAAGCTGTCCCTACATTGCTATCAGCAAGGAAACAGATAGTGAACTAAGTTACCTGAAATGCAGTATGACAATAGAGAACCTAAGCGTGGGAATGCAGAGCCATGTCTGCTTTAAAATGCTTGAAGTGGTCTTCCTGTACAAGTTCCTACTCATACCTTTCTCCAAGTGATGCCAGGAGTGGGCACTTTATTCAGTTCATGGGATAGATATGGCCAGGCCCCCGTGACATTGTGAATTTTCTTCGGTAACGGAATGAGCACAGGAGCTGGAAGAAACTAAACACTTACCTAGAGGTGATGTGGCTACCTGGCATGGCTAGCATTCTCCCCGTGTTATGGCTGATGCACCAGGCAAGCTGTCTTTGTGCAGGCGGGCGGGGTGTGAAATCATCTACTGGCAGAAATAGCTTGGGCTTTCAACTCAGCTGCCAGGGAAGCTCACATTCTTGTGAACCAGAACTAGGTGATTTGCAATTTCTGATGTTTAAACATGAAAAGAGACTGTCAAAATTAGAATCATAGAATACCCCGAGTTGGAAGAGACCCATAAGGATCATCAAGTCCAACTCCTGGCACCACACAGGTCTACCTGAAAGTTTAGACCATGTGACTAAGAGCACAGTCCAATCACTTCTTAAATTCTGACAGGCTTGGTGCAGTGACTAGTTCCCTGGGGAGCCTGTTCCAGTGTGTGACCACCCTCTCGGTGAAGAACCTCTTCCTGATGTCCAGCCTAAACTTCCCCTGCTTAACTTGACACCATTCCCACGGGTCCTACCACTGGTGATTACAGAGAATAGGTGAGTGCCTGCCTCTGCACTCCCCCTCGCTAGGAAGTTGTATGCTGTGACGAGGTCCCCCCACAGCCTCCTCTTCTCCAGGAGGAACAGGCCAAGTGACCTCAGACACTCTTCATACATCTTCCCCTCTAGTCCCTTCACCATCTTCATCGTCCTCCTCTGGACACTCTCCAACAGTTTTGCATCCTTTTTGTACTGTGGTGCCCAGAACTGCACACAGTGCTCGAGGTGAGGCGGGACTAGCACAGAGTAGAGTGGGACAATCACCTCCCTCAACCAACTAGTGATGCCGTGCTTGATACACCCCAGGATACGGTTGGCCATCCTGGCTGCCAGGGCACGCTGCTGGCTCATATTCAACTTGCTGTCAGCCACAACCCTCAGATCCCTCTCTGTGGGGCTGCTCTCCAGCATCTCATCGCCCAGTCTGTATATATAGCCACGGTTGCCCCTTCCCAGGTGCAGGACCTGGCACTTGCTCTTGTTAGACTTCATGTGGTTGATGATCGCCCAGCTCTCCAATCTGTCCAGATCTCTCTGCAAGGCCTTTCCACCCTCATCAGAGTCCACAACTCCTCCAAGTTTGGTGTCATTGGCAAATTTGCTCAAAGCACCTTCCAGCCCAAATCATTTATAAAAACATTGAAGTGGATTGGCCCTAAAATGGAGCCTTGAGGGACCCCACTTGTGACCATCCACAAGCCTGATGTGGCCCCATTTACCACAACCCTTTGAGCCCTGCCCGTCAACCAATTGCTCACCCATCGCATGATGTTTTTGTTTAGCTGTATGCTGGACATTTTTTCCAGTAGGATCCTATGGGAAACTGTGTCAAAAGCCTTGCTGAAGTTCAAAAAAATCACATTAGCTGGTTTCCCTTGGTCAACTAGATGTGTCAACCAGATCTTATCATAAGAGGAAATCAGATTTGTTAGGCAGGACCTACCCCTCATGAACCCATGTTGGCTGGGACCAATGACTGCATTGTCCCCTGGATATGCCTCAACAACCTCAAGAATCATCTTCTTCATAATTTTACCAGGCACTGACGTGAGACTGACAGGCCTTTAATTGCTAGGGTCTTCTTTCTTACCCTTCTTGAAAAATTGGGACAACACTTGCCAGCTTCCAGTCTACTGCTGTTATAAGTTGCCCCCTTAATTAATTTTCAGAGAGCATTGCATTAATAATAGAAAGGAATTTATTGAGTAAGCAACAGCAAGCAAAACAGCGCTGGGCGGCCGGGGAGTCTCAGCTCCGCCAACGGCGCGCACCTCACCCCCGCCAGGGTCCCTTTTTATATCTTGGTAATTCCAGGATTACACAGCACATCCTGGTATATTCTGCGACTGCGCGCACTGTTGCTAGGGGGTCGTCTCTGTCCCTCTGGTGGTCGTGAAGATGAAGGCCGTAGTCTTCCTCAGCGTTGTGGTTCAACTTCTTTTTTTATTTGGTCATGTTGGCCCAGCGTGAGACAGGAAGGCAGGATGTTGATACAGTAGTTTAGCAACTTATCAGGAGATGGTTACATGAACTTTGCAGCAGTGTCTTTGAACAAGAGGCAACTGAGATGCAGAAGGAGAGAAGGGGAGGGGGTTCTCTTTTTTGTTACATTAAGCAAAATAATTTTCATAGTGTCTAGCCAAGTATTATACATCTCCTTACTTCAGCAGGGAGCTTTCGCAACTCCCGCTCCTCAAACGGAACTCCTTGTTTTTGTAATACAAAAGACAATGAACAAACATTTATTGTGTATTACAATCCCTCGTTTTTCTTTAAGTTACTCATTTTGTTCATTGAATCTCTGCAATGCCTGGCTACTAAGAACTAATGTTTCCTCGATTCCTTTGTTGGTCCTTATTGGCTCGTATTTGGCATCTATGAGCATTAGATGTGCCGCTTCTAAACGTCCCTTTACAATCGCAATCAATTTATTAAAAATACATGGTCCAAAAGTTAGTGCTATTATTAATAACAACAAAGGTCTTGTTATTGTTGATAATAAAGTAGTAAGCCAAGGTGAATAATTAAACCAAGACTCGTACCAGCTCTGTCGGGCTTCATTCTCCTGTTTCCTTTTTTCCAACCCTTCCCTGGGTCTTGCCATTGTATCTCTTACCACTCCAGTGTGATCAGCATACACACAGCATTCCTCTTTCAGGGCTGCACACAGCCCGCTCTGCTGTAAAAAAAAATACCAAATCTAATCCCCTACAATTTTTAACACTACCTCTGAAAGCGACCTGATAGATTTTCCAGGGCCGAGATGGATTGTTCAATTTGGGTCAGGTCCTCGTCCACAGCAATGCGTAAGGAAGTAAATCCTTGATTTTGTTTAACCAATGAAGCTACCCTGGTCCCCACTCCAGCTCCTCCCAGGATTACTAGGGTGGCCAAAGTTAGAGCCGTGAATGGTTCCCGTTTTTCCAGATGATGACTTTCCACTGTGTCTGAGTGTACATATAATCCTCAGGGTGGTATAGAATCCTTGGTATAATTATCACCTGTATACAAAAATCACAAGATGCATTAAAGAGTTTTAGTGATAGACAAGGAGTTACACCCACCGACGAACAAACCCAGCTAGCATTGTTGGCTGGGATTAACCACTCAGCTGATTGTTTTCCATTCTCCGTGATATTACATAGGTGACACTTCCCACTAGGAACCCTGCCCACACACCTACCACCTCCAGTGACTTGTGTTAGTGTTACCCTTATGTCTTTTCCCCAACTGCATTGTAGAGGGCTGTTCTCGTTTGTGTGGGTGGGCTCCCCAGGATCCCCGATAGCATCATAATATGAAGGCCTTATACTAAAGCATAATCAACAGTGTTTTGTCACATTTGGGTTTGTTTTGTTTAATAATTGGTAGCTGGCATTCATGACCCCCCCATATGTTATTCTCAGCTATGTTATCATTCTCGGCTTTACGTGAGCTCATAGGGCTGCTAAGGGTTGGCACTGTGAGGAATGTTTTAACAATTCGTGTCCATAAAGAACAATTTCGTTTGAATCCTGTCTGCCTCTGGGCCCTGCACTGGCAATTTAATTCTTGAACCACAGATGCAGTGTGTCCCAGTCTCCCCCTCATTCTAGTCAATTTATTACGTCTTCAGAAAACACTCCTTAAATTTATGAACCTGTTTGCTTTTGTTATTCCAGACTTCTATTTCTAACAGTTACAGCCTTTTTTTTCCTGTCTTCTTCGAGATTTACTTAACACTGCTATAGATGTGTCTGTGAATGGCTGGCGAAGAATGTTTTAATTACTCGTGAAGCGTCAAATAAGAAACCTGTTTGTGTTTGATGTCTGGGAGTTTCAGAACAACTGATAACAACTAGTGACTGTTATGGGATACTATGCGGATCTTTGGTATCTGGCTAGGAGGCCGAGAGATTAAGAGGAAGGAAAAAGAAGCTGAAGGACGGCTGGGAGAAAAGACTTGAAGAGGATGTTCTATAAACTTGGCATGGTGCCGAGGGAGTACAAAGGGGGAGAGGAAGACTACAAGCCTTCAGCATGAAAGACCCCCAGAGGAGACTGATGCGCATGCTCCAGTAGGAGGGACTGGACCCCGGAAGCTAATTATAATAATCTATTTTTTTAGAAGTAGTAATGAATATGTATTAGTCTAGGAGCATAAAAATCAGCTGCTTGATGTAACTGGTATGCGTCCTGGTGGAGCGGAGACTCCTGGTGCACCCAGCGCTGTTTGCTTACCTCTATTCCTTTATATTCTTTCAATAAATCCTATTTTTTTATGTAATCCTAATTTGAATCCTGAGACATTTATAACAATTTGGGGGCTCGTCCGGGATGGCTATAGTTCCTGAATTCTGATTTAATCTAGGAGAGGCACCCCACCATTTGGTGGCTCCTGTTTGAGTCAGATCGGGACTAATGCCATCCTGAACCTGAATAAAGGTAAGCAAAGAATTTGATTTTTTTTTGAGCTCCCTTGCCGGCTGTTTTTTGCCCGTAATTCTGTGCGCAAAGATCCGGACGAAGACGACAGGGTCGTTTGGATACCGTTCGGTTGGATTCTGGTGTCCGGAATCGAACCGGATGAAGACGACAGTTGTTTGGATACCGTCTGGTTCGATCCCAGACGAAGACAGCAGAGATGCTTGTGGATACCGTCCGGTTGGATTCCGGACGAAGACGACTGATTCGTAAGATACCGTCCGGTTGGGTAAAGGTGCGGTTGCCAGTGTTTGTGTGTGTGAGAGTGTAACTGAGACTTCTAAAGTCAGCGTGGAGGTCTTTTTGTTTTCTCACCGGTTCTAATCTCCTGTGGGGGGGCTGGGCCGGTGAAGGGAGTCATATGCAGGTGGGTGATAGGTCCTAAACCCCCTGCAAGACACTCTCACTGGGGGCAACCAAGGGCTGTGGGAATTGCCACTAGTAAAATTCCCGGATGGGTCAGATAAAATCAAAGACCAAGGACCAGAAAGGGAGCAAATTACCAGATATATGACCAAAAAGTCCATTACGAATAATGATTAGAAATTGGAACAATAGGGGCCCCAGAAAATTAAAGAGTAAATTGAAAATGATCCAGTATTTTATGATAGAATGACCAAAAGAACCCTTAAGACCCCATGTATTTTGATCCACGGAGGATGGGGTCTGTCAGGCTTTGAACATTAATAGTAGAATACCCGTGGATCCGGAAAAGAGCAAGCTGAAACATTGGAATTAGAAACTAGAGAGCAATTGATTAAGAATGAATATGTGCTACATTTGTGCGTGTGCTGCACCAGATAACAGGAGCCTCTCGGACCCCGAGAACCAGATCAAAAACAACCTCATGGTACAGACTTTAATCAAGGGATCTGAGATAAGGAGGACTGTTCACAAAGGGACAGGTTAGGAATATGTATATGTATAGGAATGTTCATGTATATGTAACTCTTTACTAAAGCAATTTGCCACATTAGGCGTGCATGACTTTGGTGGGACTAACCGCCCTGTGCTGCATGGAACTGAGTAAACATACCTACTTTACAATCTTACTGATTGTGGAGTCAGCTTTCTGTGAGTCATTTTGGTGAGCCAGGCAGGAGACACTCTGCTCGGCTGTGGGATCGGCTGCAGCGTGGACGCCCCTAGGTGCACCCGGAGCGTTTTGCTCGGAGGGGACTCCACTCTCGGCTGCTCACCGCAGGAGCAAAGATCTCCTGAAACTGCAGATAAACGGTACGTTTTCAGCTGCTGGAGGGATACTAACTGGAGTGTTAATAATTGTATGTGTTTTTATGTATGTATTTTGTGTTGAAATTTTGTATATTGTAATATTTGCATATTGTATGTATTTTGTGTTGAAAGTATTTGTGTAAGTGTAAGGGTTTGAAACAAAGTGTTACAAGTCACTTCACGAAGAACACAGTCAGAGACAATACTTATTTGGTTATCATTCTAAATTATATTCCTGTGGTATGAATGAGATGTGCTGGAGGCCTCCGTGTGCGATTGTGCTGTGTGAGTGAGACGCAGCGTTGCTGCAAAGCGATTGCAGAGTTCCGATCTGTTGTTCCGTACTCTCCGCAAGGGGAGCGGGCAGAGACGAACGAAGTGCTTGACAGACTGAAAAGAAGTGCTGTTTTATCCAAGTTTTGAGTGGTGGTGCCTAATATATGGGCCCGGTGTATCTTGTGTATCTTGTGTATCCTATTTTTGCTCTTAAATGTTTTGACTGTGACAAGAAAAAGGCAGGAGCATGATATGACATGCTTCCTGCAACACATGAGGCCTGCACAGGCCGAGACCTGGACTCGCTGAGACCTGAACAGGCCAAGAGACCGGAGCGGCATCGAGAGACTGGAGCGGCGCTGGGAGACCCGAGACACTACGGAGGGACTACCGCTGGACGGAGAGAGCCCTGAGAGACGCTGCAGAGCCACGGACGGCTCTGAGAGACACAGAATAGACCTGACAGAAGCTGCAAAACACAGGGAAATTGAAGTAATTGCGGAACATCCGAGATCGAGTTGCTACGGGAGACCAGAGGCGTCAGTGGACACCGGTAGCCGACCCTCACCGTGTGGCGAGTCGGCTCAGAGCAGAGGGGCGGACATCAGGACCCTGCAGCCTGTCTGATGTGACCATGGAGGCAGTGGCAGCAGCGGCTGTGCTGCTTCTCTCTAGCATTCTTTTTATAAAAGGTTTATCTTGCAATGCAAAAAAGACTGTTAGTCCCCAGATCGGTGTTATAGCTATTACTAATGACGACTTAGCTCTATTGCAGGGCAGGAGTGCAGAGACGCAGATTACACTGCCAAATGACCACCGGCAGGCTCTTTCACAAACCTAAGGTTGCAGCTGGCACTGCCTGCAGCCGTATAGCAGATGTTACACTCTCTTTCCTAAGTAGTAATCATGTGTCTTATCCATTTGTGGTGAATGGCCAGTGGCAAAAAGAAAAGGGGGGAGACAAAGACAGAAACGGTACAAGGAGGATGCCACTGACACTAACAGCATGGGTAATAGGAGTAGTATAAGTGACACAGGTGACGGTGCAGGGCACTCTGCCTGCTGCTCGCCCTCGCCTGACTGTGCACTGCTGCCGACGGTGCTAGAGTAAAATGTGAAGACTGCTCAGATGGCAGTGATGAGAGTGCTTGTGTGAAGAAGATGTGTGAAGAAGATGCGTGCTGAATCTGACTTTGTGTGCAACAGTGGTGAGTGTGTGCCAAACAGATGGCAGTGTGATGGGGATCCGGATTGTGAAGATGGGTCTGACGAAAG
Source organism: Aythya ferina (assembly GCF_964211825.1). NCBI lineage: Eukaryota > Metazoa > Chordata > Aves > Anseriformes > Anatidae > Aythya > Aythya ferina. Next base: position 85,351,565 of record NC_140299.1, read on the forward strand.
TGCTGAGCTGTGTCATATGAGAACAGTGTCATGGAAATGTGATGGTGAAAAAGACTGTGACAGTGGAGAAGATGAAGAGAATTGTGGCGATGTGACAGAGATCCTTATTGTAAGGATGGAAGTGATGAAATTAACTGCCCTTCCTGGACCTGCAGGCCAGACCAGTTCAGATGTGAAGATGGGAACTGTGGCCATAGGAGAAGGCAGTGCAGTGGTGTGAGAGACTGTCTGGATGGCACTGATGAAGCAAAATGTAACAATGTTATTCAGTGCCTGGGACCTGGCAAATTCAAGTGCAGAAGTGGAGAATGCATAGATATCAATAAAGTGTGCAACCAGCAGAGAGACTGCAAGGACTGGGGTGATGAGCCCCTAAAGGAATGCAACATAAATGAATGTGACTGTCCAACTGGGAAACTGTGGAGATAGTGATGAATGCCAAAACCCTGGTATCTGTAGTCAAATCTGTATCAACCTGAAAGGCTATCAGATGAATCCTGCTACAGGAACCTGGAAAGGGCCATACGGCAAAGCAAATTAGATAACTGTTATTAAACTTGTCAGAAGATAAAAAGGAAAGTGTTTCAACAAGCAGCCACGGGAGGGAAGGATCACTGAACCCTCGATGTGCGGGACTGTACCTTGTTTTACTGACTACTGAAACAGCTGTGAGAACTGCAGAAAGGGACCCACGCATCCAGAATAAAAGGACCAGTAACTACTGAAACTTGGAGGGTTGAGTCCGCTCCTGGGAAACTGAAACTCAAGCTAAGGGAGAACTAATATTCTGGCAATGAGGCTCTGCATGAATTAAGGATGCCAAATAAAGGGGACAAGCCTAAAGGGAGAAAAGGGAGAAGGCAAGACCGGGGCAGGACCCTCCACTGCGGTGTGTATGGTCTACCGAGGGAGGCAACCCCTATGGGTATTTACTGCCGAGTGAGAGGGCCTCGACCGGACTTCTCCCACACTAAGATCAGGTTGTCCCGAGAAAATAACATAAAAAACCTCTTTTTTAAACCTATATAAAATTGTGATCATTTTACAGGAGCTGGATCACCCTGACAGGCCGAACGGTAACACAAGCCTGAATTGACCCTGAAAGCGGGCCTAACTCCTTGACGGAAGGCGTTTGCCTATTATGATCCAGCTACGTGGGCAGAAGACAGATCCTGGGGCTATAGGACCCCAGTATATATACTTAATAGAATAATTTGGTCCAGTCCGTAGCAATGGTTTCACACCCCCAGTATGCACAATAATACACATTTGGGTAATTACAGTACCCCTTTCCCGGGTTAGAACTTGGGCAGAAATAAAATCCTGATCGGTTAAAGCATGGCTGCACTGACACCAGGTCACATAATGTGATGTGGAAACTGGGAGCACCCGCTGTCGTTGTTTGCTGGATGATGAATTGATCCTTCCATCTGATCAAGCTCCATTTAAAAGGCTGGTGGGGATGCGCAGACCCATAGCTGACCAAAACGATGATACTGACTCTCATGTATCGTAGGAGGTGGTCGGAGCCCATCTAAATTGTCGGCCCCTCAGTCCCCCACCATTTTCACTTCTCTGCCTCGCTTGTCAGTTCGGTTGCAGCGAACTACAAGGTATCGGTTCTTCTTGGCAGCAGCAGTTTTCTTCAGAGGAACCTACTAGGGAGCCTTCAAAACAGGGCCTCCTCCCCTTCCCATGATACACAGATAATATACAATACTTATCAAGTCCGTCTTAGTGTCAGCTTCAAGTCATCAGGGCCTGGAGCTGCCTCCCATTTACCTTCCCGGATTGGTCCTTTCACACGGCTGGCATGCGTCCATCCTTTCTCCGCAGTTCAAATAGCCGTTTCTGTGGTAAGCAAAACAACATAGGGGCCTTCCCCATCGTGGTGTTAAAGAAGACTCTTTCCAAGTCTTAATTAGAATTGAGAGTGATCAAGTGGCAATTCCAAGTCATAGGGCATACCATATAGCATTTCAAAAGGAGAAATTCCTACATCAGTTCTGGGCTGCGTCCATATGTTTAACAGTGCAAGGGGTAAGCATTTTACCCAAGAAGCCTTGGTTTCCAGCACAAGTTTTGTTAGTTGTTTCTTAATTTCACCATTCATTCGCTCTACCTTTCCAGAAGAGGAAAGGGGGTTGCCAGGGGCTGTGAAAATCCCACTCAATCTCTAAGGCCTGCTTTAATCCTTGCAGTAAAGCTTTACACCCATTCAGTCACATGGTCAATTAGGACAGACAAGTAACTCAGTAAAGTCTACCTGTATACTTTGGAAAGGTCAAAGCCCTGGCTCCCGTCCCCCTCTAGATAGGTTACAGAAGACCTTTTTATTTACCCTTTGACATATAGTAGTACATCCTCTGCATGTGTGCTTCCCTAAAGTATATATTCCTACACAGACATGCTTTCTTAGAACAACATCATACATTGCTTGCACCTCTCAATTACTCTTCTGTTGTAAAACAGTTAATATTTGCCTCATTATCACTTTATTCAGCATTTCTCTCCCATCAGGGAGTATCGATTTTCCTTAAAACGATCCACATATTTGTAACATTAATACCTCCTTGGGAGGTTGTAATTGCTCCAAAATCTTTTTTAGAATTTACCCAAACAGATAGGTGGCCCTGTAAACCCCTGAGGTAAAATTGTCCACCTATATTGTTGCTTCCGCCCCCATTTCAGGGTCTTTCCAGTCAGAGGTGAATATCCATGTATGTTTGCTCTCAGGGCCAGAGAGCACTCCATTAATAACACTGTTATTCCAGTCTAACAATTTACTAGTTCAATGCCCAATTTAATCATCAAATCCCTTCCCAACAAGTTAGTCTCTGTCTTGGATACATACAATAATTGCCCAGTGATCATTTTATCCCCTGGTCTCAGCTTGGTATCCCCCAAAAGTGGCACTGTTATCCCACTCCCTTCTACCCCCATCACATTTAGGGTTTCGTTAGTTAATTTAATCCCTGATACTTTACAAGTCAGTAATGACTTAGCTGCCCCAGTGTATTGGGTTTGATGGCAAGGTTCGGGGGGTGTGAGGGGTGTGGGGGTGGGAAACTGCAGTGGCAGCCCCCGTGAAAACAAACAAACAAACAAACAAACAAAAACAAACAAACAAACAAACAAAAAAACCAGAAACCTCCTCGTGGCAGGTAAGGGACAATTTCATCTGGCCCTAAAGGGGCCCACTGCTGCCCAGAGCCATAGCAACACAGTCAGTGCCTCTGAGAGAGCACATCCACGAAAACAAACAAACAAACAAACAAAAACCTGCTGCTCAACAGCAGCTGGGACAGCAAGAAACCCCCCCGCAGACACCAAAGTCAGTGCAGAAGGAGGGGGAGGAGGCGCTCCAGGCGCTGGAGCCGAAGCCCCCCTGCGGCCGCTGGAGAGGCCCCTGGTGGAGCAGGCTGTTTCCCCCTCCGCGATGCTTGGGAAACTGAACAAACACCACAGCAAATATACCAAAACTTCTAGACCTTTACTTACATAATGCCTACATCACCTTTCCCTGCTCATTCAACTTCGAATACCTTTAACACTTTCAACAAACCTTTTAACACTTCCTTTATCTTTCTCTAGCCTTTACTTTTCTAATGCCGACATCAAAGGCTCAGTCAGGGGCCAACTTAATTCCGTACCTTTTCCCTCCAAGATGCTGAAACAACATCAATATACAACATTTCATCCTGTTTTCTTCTTTCCACAAAAACAACATTGACTGTATTATGGTGTTATAATTTTCATAGTGTCTAGCCAAGTATTATACAGCTCCTTACTTCAGCAGGGAGCTTTCGCAACTCCCGCTCCTCAAACGGAACTCCTTGTTTTTATAATACAAAAGACAATGAACAAACATTTATTGTGTATTACACTGGGACCTCTCCAGATTCCCAAAATTGTTGAAAAATAATTGAGAGAGGTCCCATGATGACATCAGCCAGCTTTTTAAGCACTCTGGGATGGATCCCATCCGGACCCATGGACTTGTATGGATCCAGGTGGAGCAGCAAATCCCGCACACATTCAGGGTCGGTTGGGAGCTTGTCACATCTTAAAGGGCATATTTTGTCTGTGTTGACGCACTGAGGCTGTGACCATCACGCTCACAAGCTAAACACCATTAGCCGGTTTTACCAACTCTGTACCGGGTCTTTGAGTGAAGGAAGAAGGAGCAATCAACACGGAAGAAAACTGCAGAGGGCCCTCTGGTGCCACCTAGCTGCCGCACAGGAATGCAGCTGTTCCAAATCAAACTTCACTGGTCCCTCCTGTGAAGGGAAATGCCTCCCGTGGAAGTGTCACATGCTCAGTCATCCTGCTCCCGAATACAGGAAATCTTAGAATTTCTGTTGAAAACCAACTCTCTTTGGGAAAAACAAAACAAAACAAAACAAAACAAAACAAAACAAAACAAAAACACTCTGATTTAAGGACTAAGCCTCCTGCACACCTTGTCCTACCATCTTACTTATGAATGTATACTGAATTCCTCACTTGAAACTCTGTGGGGACATTGCTCCCCACATTCCTACTTCTGGAGGACAGCTCAGGAGGCAAGCTAATAAACATGTCTTCATGGAGCAAGCATTCAACCCAGTCCCAAGAAAAGGAGAACTGTTATTTCCAGGCAGAAGGTTTAGCCTCTAATAAGGACAACTATTTTAACAGCGATACCAAACCCATGGTCTCAACACCTATGGGTGCAACACCTTCACAGGTTTTTACAGTGTGGGTCAGTGTGTCCTTGGCTTTGAGTCGTACACTAAAATTATTGGCTTGATCGAACGACACCCTCTGTTAGGACAGGAGCCTTTTGGGTCAGGGCATTTCACATGTACGGCAGGTCTTAGATACAGGGGATTTAGGATGGCTTCACACACTCTTACAAGCAGCAGCAACAATGCATTTTCACTCTGAAGAACTTTGCAAATAGTAAGGAAACTGCATGTCTCATCCCTAGGGATCAAATATCAGCTCAGATACATCAAGGCAAGCATCCACTGAAGGAAAGGCTCCGATGGAAACTTGAGTGCAAGAACTTTCCCTCTGCAATCTGAACTCCAGCTCAGGTTGGAAAGATCCCAATAGTCTGGAGTGTGTGCAGTAACAGCAAGAATAGGTTTTACTCCAGCATATTACGCCAGTTCAGAGACCTCCCATAAGATTTGCTGGTGTCATACTCTATATAATGTAGATAGATAATGTAGATTCAACTGCATCCTAATCCCTGCCTGTTAAGTACACCTCACAAAATCATCAGTTTCATCACCAATTTCAGTAAGAACTGGTCTGACCTCAGGCAATGTCCCTCGTAATTATATTCCTATTCTACTGCGAGCATCTTCCTCAAGCAAGAATCTGGATGTCCCTGATGAAACATGGGGATTCACCTGAGTAGAGCCAAGGACCTTTTAACTCATCAGCCCCAATCATGACCAGAAAGGCTCATTGTGGCCCCATGGCAATGGCAGAACTTCATAAAACAGGCTCTCTTGAGTCCCTATACACATTTCATCAGACTGCACCTGTTCTGGGGCAGGCACTGGGTAGAACCAATGAGAATGGCATGCTCCTAACTGCTCTCACTAGTACTCCTCTTCAGGACCTGAACCATGGCAGAAAAGCAACTGTAAGCAGCCTGAACATAAGCCTGAGGACATTAGATCCATCCACAGACATGGCTCATTCTGCTCATTCTGTAGCAAACGAGGTGCAACAACTAGCAAGCAAGGAGGTCATTTTTTGAAAGGAATGAAAAAACCTGTCAGTGATGGGACAAAAGAACCGTTCTTGCAGCACAGATCACAACATCACACATAAGGGGAGCATGCAAGCATTTGGACATAGCATGAGAAGTCAGACATAAGCAACATGGCACAGCTCTTGGACAATTGTATAAGCCCCACAAAGAACTTCAGTTCTCCTGACCTCAGCATGTTTCTCCTGAAGTGCTGGAGCCTCTTGAGAACATTTTCATTTGTACTGCATCAACCTGGCTGGTAGTTCAAAGCAGCAGAAGGGTGGTCTGGCACCCCTCTGACCTTTCCCCATCCCCTCAAGACCTTATCTTCACCAGTGGCTGAGCAGATAAAGCTACATTTTTTCTGTTATCTTCATCCCATGCTTCCTCTTGATCCTCAGGCTCTGCATTGTTATTGCGATTTCCCAGCTCCTCTTCCTCTTTTAGGAATCCATCAATGTTCAGCCCCTGCAGGAGTGCCACCACTACCTCTGGCTTGGGCAGTTTAGTTATCTTAAAGTGTTTCTTATAATGGGGTGTGTCCTTGTGGATAAGCCTCTGTTTCTCCACTGGGAATGGTCACTTTTCATCTTCATCCTCATCTTCACTCCTTATTAATATGTCCTCAGTAAAGTGTACAGTGGGCTGCAATGGCAAAGCCCCAGAAAGACTGTGAGCCTCAGATAACAGCCATAGCTGCAGGCAGCACATAAATCTGCTGTCCCTCTACTACCAACACATGCAAAGCCAGCATTTCCGCTTTAATGTTAAAGAAGATGCAGGAATACATACCCCAATTTCCCTATACTTGTTTTCGCCCCATCTCCCATATCAACTCCTTCACCTAGACACATCTGTCAGCTTCATGGGCACTCAAACCTGTAACCCTGACTTTTGCACAGTCCCTGCCTCATTCCCATGTTATTTTTCCTAGTCTTTGATGGACCCTGTTCCACCACGCTCCCTGAATCTCTCCTTGCAGTTAGCTTCCAGCGCCTTTACTTGCCTCCAGCAATGCCCAAATCATACTCTGTAAATCCATTTATAATTTTCTCAGAAACTTTCAAATCCTTCCACTTTTTAACATAACCCTGATGCAGTTCCTAGATTCCTACCTCATTGTATTCTACTTCTACATCTTCCTCCTCTTGGACAGCTGCTTCTTTATGCTCTTCTTCAGCTTTTGGCTTTACAACCTTCTCCAGCTCCTGCATCTCAGACAGCTGCCCATCTGGCCAGCTCCTTTGTCCCTCTTCTCCCTGCTCCTCTCCCCTAAGGTCAGCAAGAGGTGGTGCTGTTAGAAAGGTGGGAGTCCTCACTGTGATTTGATGTGGCACTCAGTCTTTCTCCTGGGAAGATGATAGATTACAAAAATCAAGACGGAAACCAAAGTAGGAAATGTATCGGTATAATCTGATTGGTGCAGGGTGGGGTATGGTCCACTGCCAACAGAACCAGCTTTTTCAAGTTGCCCACTACCATCCTAGCTCTACCCGTTTCACCATCTATGTGGGCATTTATTGTCAATATCACACCTGGGCAGCAAGGCAACATCCCCCAGTACTCTATTCCCATCAATCTTTATTCAGTATATCAGAGCCTTCTTTTTCTCTCCCTCTTCTGTGACTGAAGCGGCATTGAGGCACACATTCCCCATCATGGCCTTTTCCGTATCCTTGCTGTATCTTGTGCTGTCTCAGTGGTCCTAGCAGACACCACAAGGTAGCTTATAACTCATGAAATGCAAGCAATCCATGCTCAGTCCAGTCTCACATTTCCCAAAAGTTAAGTTCTTTCTGCCCAGCTTACAAACACTGCCTCTCCATTTCCCCCATCTGCAACATGTTCTGTACAGTTATCCATTTCTTAGTGAACAGCGCTCGCTTCTGACTTAGGTGAATTCAGGTCTGTGCCAGGTTTTGCAGCATGTACCTCATTGCACGGAACTTCAACAACTTTCTTCATAACCTTCAGCTCACTGGGATGAGGGGTTTCTCTGCGCTGTAGGCCCTACCGAAGAAAAAGCACTCATGCAGAGCATGACATTTAACAATCAGAGGAATACGTGTCATACCTCAAGATTGAATCAGTTCAAATGACATGTTTTATCAGACCACTAGAGCCCAAGCTGGACATGAACAAAACGTCACAGAATCTGATGTGGACTTCTCTGCTATTACAGTGTGCAGCTGGGTACAGGACTTCATTCTGGTCTAACCAAAGCTCGCACAAGTTTGGTAGCACTCCCAGAGTTATCTGGCTGTAACAGAGCAGGGCAGTAGCAGTGTCACAGCAGTAGCAGTGTCAGTCCTTTCCAGGGGAGAAACTGCTCTAGGATATTCCAAATCACACTAAAACTCTGCAAAACTCGATGTTACTGCTTTCACACCTCCTACAACCATTCACCAAATGGTTTATGAAACTAACATTTTGGTGTGCCACAATACTGCAGCAAATATGTTTGGAAGTGTCTGGGTTAGCATACTGGCTGCGGAAGCTCCCAACAGGAAACATGGAAGACAACAGGAAGGACTGTCCAGTAGCAAGGTTTTGGAAATGCTGGACCCACAGTAGAAATGTGTCTTTCTCCCCCGCCTCCCAGACATGAATAAAAGCTTTTGGTTAACACTGACAATCCCAACATGATATAGCAGCGCTATCAGCAATGGTAGACGTGTTCATAGTATTGCTCCTTTTGTTACCTGTAAACACAACACACACTGATGAGTGTTTGGTTTAGGAGTTAAAGCACCACTCGAGTGCTGTTCAAGCATCAGCCAACTGTTCTCACAAGCAGGCTGCAGCTTTGTGCATAGGAAGCTGCAAAATCTCTTCTGTCTCCCATTTTAGTTGGCTTTCTGCCAAAAAGCATTTCAGAACATTAAGAACAGGGTTCAGTAACAACTTGATCCACAACTGCAAAGGTAAATATCACTGGATTTCCCCCAGTGTCAAGACGAGCTGTAATTCAAGATTATGCACTGGCTCTCAGCGTACTTAGGTTTAGGCTTGGGTTCAGAGCCCTCCATGGAGGCACCCACCACATGCTAGGCTGACATCACTGTCAGGAACAACATGGAATGGTCCTGTACTTTCTAAAGGAGAAAATAAATTACGAAGGGAAATGCAGAAAGTCAGCCCAGCAGAAGTGAAAAACGACAGCTGGTGGCAGTGAAACACAGCAGAGAAATAAAGTACCAGACAAGAATTTCATTGGAAAGGAAAGATCTTTAGGCAGCTAGATAGCAACAAAGAATGCCTCAGAGCAAAGGGGCTTGGAAAAAGCAGAGCAAGGTGTGTATAAGTGTAGTAGAAAGTGAAACAGGGCCAACACGCAAAGAAAACATTACACTGGGAACAATGACTAGGCCATCCTGGGCAGATCAGAATCTTCCCAAACAACCTGAGGGTCTACTTCTTTGCATTTCAGACAAAACAAAACAAAACAAAACAAAACAAGAAACACTTCCAAAAAGGTACAGATGCTACCCCTACCAACCACCCATATTCCCTCCCCACCATCCCTCACCTACCAGTAATTCCAGGTCATTAGCACCAAGGTCCAACTGTTCTAACTTGACAAGGAATGAGAGTGAACTGCAAGATACAAGGAATATAAAGGGGAAAAGAGAGGAAGAGGAAGAGGAAGAGGAAGAGGAAGAGAGAATGAGAGAGAGAGAGAGAGAGAGAGAGGAAGGAAGGAAGGAAGGAAGGAAGGAAGGAAGGAAGGAAGGAAGGAAGGAAGGAAGGAAGGAAGGAAGGAAGGAAGGAAGGAAGGAAGGAAGGAAGAAGGAAGGAAAGAAGGAAGGAAAGGAAAGGAAAGGAAAGGAAAGGAAAGGAAAGGAAAGGAAAGGAAAGGAAAGGAAAGGAAAGGAAAGGAAAGGAAAGGAAAGGAAAGGAAAGGAAAGGAAAGGAAAGGAAAGGAAAGGAAAGGAAAGGAAAGGAAAGGAAAGGAAAACTAATAATACTGTGTACAAACAAGTGATGTACAATGCACCCGCTGACTGATGCCCAGGCTATCCCTAAGCAGCCAGACTCCCCACCCTGTCCAGCCCCCCATATAATTGTTCAGCATGATGCCATATGGTGTGGATTAGCCCTTTGGCCAATTTGGGTCAGCTGTCCTGGGTTTGTCCCCTCCCAGCTTCTTCTTCACCCCAGCCTGCCTGCTGGCAGGACGGAGCAAGAACCTGAGAAGTCCTTGGCTTAGTGTAAGAACTGCTCTGCAACAATTAAAACATCAGGGTGATACCAACGTTAGTCTCATACTAAATCCCAAACACAGCTCTGTAACCTGCCCTGATACTGACATCAGGCTGACGGGCCTGTAATTCCCTGCAAAGTCCTTCCAGCCCTTCCTGTTGCCTGGAGGCACGTCTGCCAGCCTGCAGTCCACTGGGGCCTCCCTCATCACAGTGGGCAGCAGAAGAGACCTGCTGCGCTCCTCCCTTGCCACGGGAGCCCCACGGCTCCCACTGTCCCCCCAGGCCACAGTGAGCTCCACAGCCCTTCCAAGGAGGCAGGAGCAGCTGGTGCAGCAAGGCTGCCTCTGCCCTCCGCAAGCAACCTCAGGGCCCCATATACAACAGCCTGGCAGCATGGCTCTTACCCTCCAAACCGTCACACAGGTAGTCATTGTGGGCTTACATATGATGTTACAAGCACCCTGAAGTCCATAGCACTAATATCTACCTCTCTGTGAATATAACAGGCCATCAAATTATGGTCCCTTCATTTCGTATTTCATGTTAACAGTTAGTATGTCACTCAGTAGTCATGTAACTTATTTCTCTTGAGACCTAAGACAATATTAAATTACATCTCATGCTTCTTCTATATTTGTCAAGGTGGGTGATTTATGGACTAATGAACACATTTCATGTGAACTTTTACAATATTCACCTCAGTTTCATTTCCATACTCAATATGATGTTCATGAAGGTGCATGACTACAGGATTGCTTTTCTCCAGTTAATTAGAATTCAGAGCATTTCTCTAGGTTAAAAGCAAAGAGTATGCAGCCACTTATGTTAAAATTGTTGCCCTGATTTTCACTGCTAGTGATTTCAAATTCTTTTCAGGCCAATTGGTCTGCTTTTCACATTACTTAGCTTTCATCATCCCTTTGCACTTCATTTATAACATATTCATTTTTTATATATCAGAATCCTACTCACTGCACTTTAGAAAACAGTCTTCCTGGCAGGGGAGAAGGAACAGAGGTCTATGAAATAGGATATAGCTAATGATGTAATTAGCAGTATACCAAGCTAGTACCAGACCCAAAGGATTATAAAGTTTATAAATGTTTATAAATCTAGTTATCTGATTAATTTTATATTTTGGCTTTTGGTTTTGGTTGGATGGTTTATTGGTTGGTTTGGTTTGGTTTAGCTTGGTTTTGTTGTTGTTTTGTTTTGTTTTTGAGAAAGCCTGAGAAAGTCATAATTTTGATGAGGCTGAAACTCATGAGTGGTATATGGATAACTTTTCAGCCCAGGGAGGTTTGCATCTCTTTTTCCAGTGAGCTATTCATTCAAGAATAGCTCTAGAATAGTTGAGCTATTGATCAGCATCCAGGTGATTTTTTATATTGTTTTTGCAGATGTGGAGGGATGAGGTATGTGCTACAGGGTAATGGATGCAGTGGAGTTCTCTGTAAAGGTGATCTAGTGTATAGTGTTGGAGGGAAGGCACTACAGTTGGTGACTACATGAAAATAGTTTTTGCTTGTTTGGAAGCTCTCTACAGGTACCTCAAAGGAGGCTGTAGCAAGGTGGGGGTTGGTCTGTTCTCCCACGTGCCTGGTGACAGGATGAGGGGGAATGGGCTAAAGTTGCGCCAGGGGAGTTTTAGGTTGGATCTTAGGAAGAACTTCTTTACTGAAAGGGTTGCTAGACATTGGAACAGGCTGCCCAGGGAAGTGGTGGAGTCACCATCCCTGGAAGTCTTGAAAAGACGTTTAGATGTAGAGCTTAGGGATATGGTTTAGTGGGAACTGTTAGTGTTAGGTCAGAGGTTGGACTCGATGATCTTGACGTCTCTTCCAACCTAGAAATTCTGTGATTCTGTGTGATTCTGTGAAGATGCAAAGCAGGGCATGAAGTGGAATGTCAGCACCAGAGCCTACCTGAGCAAGTTAAGTGATGACCATCATGTTGAAACAGAGGTTATTTATTTGAGGGACTGGTGTGGCAGTTTTAAGTATTTCCCGTTTGGGTATTACAGGTGATGCCCAGTCCTCAGTGTGGGAGAATTATCCTTGGGGCACGTGAATGGTTTGGGTAAAGGAGTGGGAGAGAGGAATCGCGGGAGGTAGATGCAGAGAATAGTCAGACTTGCTAGTGTCTCTGATAAGCACTGGCCTTGGGCAAGGTGGGAGTTGAGCAGCCTGCTTCCACTTCTCTCTTATACAGATGTTGTGGATGGAGGTCTGTAGGCTTGGTATGAGAGGCTACTGAGGGACGGTGTCTTGCCATATGAGGATGGTCCTTATCTGGCAGCAGAAGAGAATCTTGAAGGCCATGGTGCCTGGAGTGAAACCTTTCATTTGATTATTTGTAAAATGAATCTTAATGAAATACATGCTAAACATACATATCTTTACTATTTGACTCTCCGCACAAATCATGCTAGACATCACTCCAGGGAAGGGAACAGATAATGTAAGGATATAAAGGAAATGGTTTTAGTGTTAGGAAAAAGCGTTGGTGTTAGCATTAGTTGATAAAGTGAGAGGAATGTCATAAAAGAGCTGGGGGGAGAAAGAAGAGATTGGAAAGCTGGAAGAGGTAGGTGAAAGGCTGGGCTCCTTCGTCTCCACCAAGACAGGGATGCCTTGTTGGTAAGCTCTGCACCTTCATCTTTTGGAGAGGAATACCTGAGATAGCATTTTGCTAGCACTGTTATCAGATATGAGCGCTATTGCAGAAAGGGTGTTTATCAAAAACAATTCCAAATCTCATATAGAAAATAGAATCATAGAATCATCCAGGTTGGAAAACACCTCTAAGATCATCTAGTCCAGTCCCATCTGTCACCTTATTAGAAGTTTTCAACTTTGTGAAACTGTCTCAGTGAAAGTTGTTGGCAGGGCTCTTAAACAGGCAAGTGTTTGACTTTGATAGGCACCTTTTAATGTGACACAGATCCTACTCCCACTCCACCTAGGTCTCCCACAAAAAGTTATTTACAACAGAAGCCATTTTATATCTCATGGTATATCTCTACTTCCTTTGGCAGTGTGAGAAAAATCTCAATTAATTTTCTTCAGACAGGATCTTCTGCAAAGCTATTTTATTTGTGATTGGAATGGCGGAAGTCCTGTCAATTAAGAGTGCATTTTAGTAAACAAATCATAACCTTTTATTCCCTATTACCCGACGCCTGATCACCTCCCCTGTTTCCTCATTGACTGAGTACTACAGGCTCACAAGCTACTCAACACTCCTCTATAGCATATATGTACGATTTTCCTTTCTTTCTTTCTTTCTTTTTTTTTTTTTTTTTCCAACCCTTTAATTTCTCCTTTCTTATGTTTTGAGAATTTGTGATCTTTGTTTTACTATTCTCACACTGCTCATCCTATTTTTCTCAAGCTTCTACCTTGTTCTGGAACAGTGAGGGGCCTTCTACTGTCCACTTACCTACTTTGCATTTCTCCTTGTTATGACTCCACAACTACCTTTGAATACAGAAAACTAGTTCTCTACTGCAAAAACACAACTTAGTTTCTCACAGCAGCCTTTTCACACACTCACTCACAACGGAAGTCTGTACTCTCTCTGTCTCCAAATCCTAACCCTAACTCTGAACTTTCTGTGAAACAAAACAATTTGTGGACTTTGACTGATTCCAAAGTGCTGCCCATACAGCAGGGCCCCACGTGCCCCAAGGCTCCAAGAGCCCTGCTGGCATATCACAGTGGGACTGGCTCTGGTCTGCACTCAGCTCACAACCACAAGATGTGTGCTGCTGTGTCCCCAACCCCAAAGGCACATCCTTTGAAAGTCCCTTCACAGTCACACTAACAATGGGAGTCTGTGTTTTCTCTCTCTCCAAACCCTAAGCCTAACTCTAGACAGTGCCCACGTCCAACACACACCGCACACAGCACTTCCATGAAATGCTGCTTGCAGTGGAAGCAATTTATTTAGTAGCCCTTGATTTCCTTTGGCAGCCTTTTAATGAAATTGCTCACAATGGGAGTCTGGACTTTCTCTGTCTCTCTCTAAACCCTAACCCTAGCCCTAGACATTGCCTAGATCCAAGAAACATTTCACCTAGTGCTCCCAAGAAAAATTGCTCGCAACAGAACCTTTTGGTAGCCCTCCACTTGCTTTGGCAGCACTCTCACAACTTCAGTCTCAAGGGGAGTCTGTGCTTCCTTTCTTTCCAAACATAAGGACAGGGCTAAGACAGCTCCCAGGTCAAACATTCGTCCTAGCAAGAGCTCCCATGAAAAAGTGTTCCCATCTGAAGCATTTGGTAGCCCTCAACTTCCTTTGGCAGCCCTTTCACAACCTTAGTCCTAGAGAGAGTTTGACCTTTCTCTCTCAAAACCTTAATCCTAACCCTAGGCAGTGCCCTAGTCAACACCCTCTTCCAATACCCACCCCACCTAGGCTCCCATAAAATAGTGCTCACAACAGAAACCTCTTGATAGTCCTTGACCTTCTTTGGCAGAATTTTCACAAACCCACTCAAAAAGGGAATCTAGCTTAGAGCTTGGGGATATGATTTAGCGGAGGACTGTTAGTGTTAGCTCAGAGGTTGGACTCGATGATCTTGAGGTCTCTTCCAACCTAGAAATTCTGCGATTCTGTAAATATTAATTCGGAGAAGTTTTAGCATCTTCCCCATCTCAGTAGCACATATGAAGCAAGGAGTGTTGCCTACATATTCATTCTTAATCCATCGCTCTCTAATTTCTAATCCCATGTTTCACAACGAGGAGCAGCCCAACGATCAAGCGCAGCAAGGACCTGGGCCAGCACCCCGGAGCCCATGTGGGCACGCCTCGGGACGGAGCAGCCCACCTGACCCTGCGGGGACTCTGGAACGCCCCCCCACCGTGGCCCTCCCCTCCTCTGCTCGCTCTGCACTATGGCAGCTTCCACCGTCCCAAACTGCCCATGCTGTCTCTCTCCAGGTGCCCACACAGGTTCCGAGGGAGCCTTCAGACCGCCTCCCTGGTAAGGCAGCTTGTGCTGACGGGCCTGCTTCAGTGCCCCGCGTCTCTTGCTGGGGGAGCAAGCTCTCCTTTTCTGAGAAGAACTTGCTTCTTATTTCCAACCTGAACCTTCCCTGGCAAGGCCTGACAACCACCACCATAAGAGAACAGATGTTTTACTAAGACACACTGAGAAAAGCAGGGATGGAAAGTCAGTTGTCGGGGTGGGAGTCTTCTTCCTGAGAGGAGTCCATTCTCCTGTCCACGTTGGCTTTCATGCGAGCTGCCAGGCGGGAGAACCTCCGTCCTGCTGATGTGCCCTCCAGGCTGTAGAGGTGCCCCAGTAAGGAGAGGCAGCGGGTCTGCTGAAGCATCCAGGCTAGCTTCTTCCTCCTGACACACAAGAGAAACTGCTGAGCCCAGAGGCGCGGCTGTAGAGCACCAAACCAGACTGGGCAGGGGAAAGTGGGGTGGCAGCTGAGACACGTACACCTCCTCAGAGGAAGGGAGCTGGTGCTGGAAGGGCTGCAGGCACGGAAGTGGGCAAATGAAGAAGTGCTGCCAGGGGCAGCCAACCGCTACAGAGGGTGTGCTGGCACTACAGCACGGGGGGGGGGAAGTGATGCCAGGCACCAGCAGGAGAAGGACTATCGCAACTCTGAGCCTTCTCCTCATCATGCCCTTCCCCCCCCCAACCTTAACCCAACCCCATCCCATCCCTTGAGGTCACTGCCTTCCTTCCCCTGTTAAGCCCGTCCTCCCTGTTCACATCTCTTCTCTGTTCCCAGCCACCCCAGCCTCATCCGAAACGTGCCAGCAGGTGCATCCCTCGGCACAAGCTGCTTTCTACGCAAAGGCCCAGGGACTGCACAGGGGGGCAGCGTGAGGCTGCACTGGCCCCTGTTTGACCCACATGTCGTGCTTTAATGCCTCGGTCTTGCTAATGAGCTATGGCACAGCTTAGGCGTGGCCTGAAGTCCAGGCAGGCCTGGGCCTGAATGCCTGGCACCAGAATACTCTTCCTTTCCCACGCTCTCCCTTCTGCTGCTTACCGAGCCTCTAGCAGAAGAGAGGGTGTTCTTCTGTTTGTGGCACAAAGAGCACCCTGAAACCTTTCCCACAGAGACTTGACAAAGGCTCCGGCGCGTGTCTGAGGGAATCGCTTTTTCAGAAGGCTCAGCGCCTGCCTGGTCGTTTTCTTGGCCAGCCCCACGCGTCCTAGATTACAGCAGACCTGCACAGGAAGAGGAAGCCATGCAGACATGGACCGCTTTCCCAAGCCTCTCCTCCTGCAGAGGCTGCAGAAATGTATAAGGGGCTGGCCATAGCAGGGACACCCCCTGCAAGAAGGGCGTCACCCTGCCGCTTTACCTCCGCTTTGAGGCTGAAGAAGGTCGCCTCCTCAAAGCAGTCTAACACAGTTGCTGTCTTCACCATGGAGTTCCTCAGGACCTCCGCTTCGTTGAGCTTCATAAGGGCCTTTGAGCAAGCACACAGGCAGCAGGTGAGCATCGGTGCAGAGCCCCCAGCTAGCTCCACCCTTCCCTCTTGCCTCCTGTGGCACCTGCCTTAGGAGGGCCCGCATCTCCCCATGTGATCCCTGCCCTAGCACAGTGCCCCGTGGGCTCAGAGCTCAGGCACCAAGGGAGCCTTCAGACTGCCTCCCAGGTACTGCAGCTTGTGCTGACGGGCCTGCTTCAGTGCCCCGCGTCTCTTGCTGTGGGAGAGGCAAAGCGCAGGAAACAGTCCGGCTCTGCCCCCACTGTTTCTTTTGGGAGGCCCCTCAGCGGGCGTGTCCTGTTGCAGTGGACTCCAGGTGCAATGCGTGCTGGCAAGCAGGGTCACTCACCATGTAGCTGTTGGAGACGTGCAGGTAGGCAGCCGCACACTCCAGCAGGTAGTAGAAGGCTCGGGAAGCATTGCCTGTTGCCACATAGTGGCGAGCCAAAGGCATAAACACTGATTCAATGACGGCTTCGCATTTGCAGGAACACTCGCCACCGTCCTTCTCTTTGGTCCTGCTGGGCTGCGCACTTGTCCATTTGCCCTCTGGTGGAAACCGCTCTGACGCTCTGGTCAGAGGCAGGTTGCCAGGAAAAGAAGAGAGCAAAGAGCAGATGAGCATCACCTGAGATGACCCTGCTCTCCCTACGGGTAGCAACAAACCCCTATTTCCTGCTGTCTCATCCCAGCTCCCACCCCACAGCCAGCCTCCTCCTCCCAGAGCTGGAGTCCCAGCCAGCAGCCAAATGGCAGAGCTCCATCTGTCTCCTCTGGAGCTCGCTCGTTTCCACAATCATCAGAACCTTGTCTCCTCACCTGAACTCCTCCTCCGAGAAAGCCTGCTGCGGCTGCAGGGCATTTGCACTACCTGGGAAGAAGAGAGCGTGTCAAGGGACTCCCCACATAGCCCGGGCTAAGAGCTGCAGGCTTGCAAGGGTCCTGTCGAGCAGACCCAGGGCACAAGAGCTGTGGTGATCGTCCTTGTCCCCTGGCTTATCCCTGGTGTTGGGGACCCGGTGGGCCCCAGCCTGCATGGGCCTGGACTTCCAGAGGGAGGGGGCTCCGCTGCACGGCACACAGCCTACCTTCAGGGGTGTGAGTCCTGTCCTTCTTCAGGTGTTCTCCAGCGAGCACCAAGGCCTCCCAGCTGTGCCAGTCATCCTCGTCAGCAGAGCCCCGGCAGTTTTCCCCATCCTGGGGACTGGGGACGGCGAAGCGGTGGAAGGCCACAAAGTCCCCTCCGTGGCAGCTCCGGCATTTGTGCGCGTGCTTCTTCAGGAAGGCAGCACACTTGCGCTGCGTGCTGGCCCTCTGTCTCTTGGGCCACAGCTCGTAGGCTGCCTCCTGCAGCAGCGGGGCACAGAAGGCCAGAACGCCAGCCTGCTGCTCCGTGGTCTCCTTGCTTGTAGACGGCCTCTCCACCCCTGCAAGGCAATGGATGGTGGCCTCAGCCAGAGTGGTAGAGACATTCCCAACAGCCGCTGGGAATTTCCCTCTGCACAAAGCTGGTGGGGGAAGGCCTCCTTCAGCTACAGCGCTCCTGGGTCTACGTTACTGCCACCACTTACCGCTCCCTGCCTGCTGAGAGGTGGCCGGCCCCTCTCGAGCATCTTGGATGTCTCTGGGCACCCCTGTGTCCTTCAGCCACTTAAGGATGTTGTCGCTCACCAGCATGTCCAACAAATAATTCATCTGCTGCCTGGTGCAACTGGGAAGGATGTGAGCCAGCAGCTGGGTGGTGAACACTGGCCCTATGATGGCTGCAAACTTCAAAACCATCTGCTTCTGCAGCGTGATCCGGTCCAGCTCAGCCAGTGCAATATCTGTCAAGAAGAAGCAAATCGTCTCTCTCTTTTGAGTCCCGGAGCCTGAGCTTGGGGAGGCTGGACGGTTCCACCACAGGAAACAGGGTAGACTTTGGCCTCTCTTCCTCAGGATGGCACCTGGTGGGCAATTGGAGCCCAGGGGAATGTCTTCAAGATGGCTCCACTCCTCTTGCAACCACAGGCCACAAGGCCCAGGGATAAGAGCTCCTCCACCACGGATGGGGAGGGCACGATCCTGCGGGTACATGCGACCCGTGATGCGACCTACCGGAGCTGAACTAGGCTGATGCCCAGCTGCGCACACAGAGAGCAGAGAGCGCTTTCACCACCTCAGAGCTGGACTTGGAGCTCCCCACAACTGCTGTGGGCCTCACAGCCGGCCCACAGCCCGGAGGGGGACATCTGTGTCCTTAAGCACAGAGCTCTGTCTGCTCAGACCAGAGTCGCCTTCCTGGCAGGGCCCCCCAGGCTGAGAGGGTGCTTCTGCAGCATGCTGATGCCCAGCCCCTCTCTCACATGCACCCCAGGAAAGGACCCCAGCACAGCCGCGAACTCAGCCCCTCACCTTTCAAGGCAGCCGGCAGCACGGTGGTCTCCAGGCTGACATCTGCTCTGACGGTGCAGACCCTGCCACTGTTATTCCCAGCACTGGAGCTTGAGGTGGCTGAGACAATGGGTGAAGCCTCGACTGCAGAAGCTGGGAAGAGAGAGAGAGAGAGAGCATGAACAAGGTGGGGCAAGTCCAACCTGTCACGGTTGGGTGCGCTTCATGGCCCGCACCGAATGCGGTCAGTGAGCAGGGCAAACCGGTTTCCACTGCAATGGTTTTGTCTGCATTGCCCTTGCAACTCTTTTTCTGCCTTTGGACCAGCTGCCCAGCTGTACTGAACGAATATCCCGCAACAGAACGCAGCGGTTGCTACCTTTGACAGCGCTCCCTCCCACAGCCAGGGAAATTGCCAGTGATAATCCAAAAGGCAAAGCCCATGCAGGCTGTCCCCAGGGCAACAGCACTCTGCTTGGCATTGCTCTTGCCATTACTGCTCTTGCGTTACTGCCAAGCTCCTCAGTTCCCAGCGCCTTTGCGGGCATTTCTGGTTTTGGATTACACTTTCCCAGGTCTGACCCTCTCCTGCAGAAGGGCTTTCTTCTCGAGGGAGCTGGTGGCTTGCCAAGGTGACAGCAAGGTGTGCAGGAGCCCACACCTCAGCCAGATCAAGTTCTGTCCTGCTGCCAGATCGGACTCTGCCCAGACTCACTGGAAAGCCACAGGACACGGTCGTGTGTGTGTGTGTGTGGGGGGGGTGACGTGCAACAGCATCTAGCCAGTCCGCAACAAGAGTGCTTACCGATCAAGCCCTCCCAGTTGTCCTCTACTATTTTGTCCTGCCTCCCAGTGCTGAACAAGAGCATGTTGTTGCGATGCAGGCAGCGCAGCAGTTCCTCACAGTAATATGGGATGCCAGAGCTTCTTTGGATCAGGAACCTGGGCAGGAGCAGACCCAGCAGTGACCAACACCAGGGAAGTATGGTGCAACACAGTTCTGATGGGCGGGTGGCGAGTCACTCAGGCCTCACAGGGTAACCAGCCTCTTTGTCACAGCTACGTCTCACTTCAGAAGGGGGCGGTCCTCCCACTGGCTTGGGCGTTTGGGACCCCTGACCCTACACTGTTTGCTGGAGTCCATGGGGAAATGGTCGTGGGCAATGTCCAAAGCACAACACAGCAAGCCTGATCTTCCCTGTCCTCAGGAGCCCAGATCTGCTCTGGCAGCTGGCTGGACCCCTGCTCCTGGGAATCCCTACTGCAGCCTGGCTACATTGGTCAAAGCCTTTTTCACACCTCAGCCACGCTGAGGCTTGGGTACCCATCTCCCTCTGCTCTCCTCTCTCCTCTTCTCTCCCTTTTCCTCCCTGCCTTGCCCTCCCTCCTCTACAACAGCAAAGGGCTGTCACTGCCCACGTGCTGCGTCCTGGGAGCTGCCTATTTTTAGCTCACACCTGCTGTGGTGAGTCTTAAGGAGAAACCCAGGTCCTTGCTGGAGTCAAGGATGCTGCCAGAAGGCCCCGTGCTTCCTTTCCTGCGGGGCGACTTCCTTCCGTGGCAGCATAGGTCCAACCCCTCCGGAAGAGCTCCGTGGCCTGCAACATACCTTGCTAGATCCCTGGGGATGCTGACCACTCCAAGGTCCTGGCAGACTTTCTGCACCACAGCTGCAGGTTTCAGCTCTTCCAGATGAAGACAGCTGATTCTCTGGGACGTTGTGCTGTCTGCTGCAGCTTTGAAAAAGCTCTCCGTTCTCTCATGGCCAGGAGCTAAGCTCATCACCATAAAGAGCGTGACGCTTTGGAGCACGGGCCACATGACAGTCCAGGAGGCAGGGTCGATGAAGTGGGCGTTGTCGATGACAAATATGCCAAATTCTCCTCCAAGGGTCTGAAAAAAGCAGATGGATCTGTGTGGAGTCTGGCGGATTCTCAAGCATCCTCTAGGGGAGGAGATGCAGCCTCTCTCTCCGGAGACGGAGAATACTCAGAAGTCTCTCCCCAGCCGCTTCCCTCTTCAGAAGCTTACTGGCTTTTCATTTCTGCGAGACTTTAAGGCCTCCTGGAACATCACTTGCCCTTCTGAAGAAGGGAGCTTGGGCAAAGGAATGCAGAAGGCGTCAATCCTCCTCCAGGGCACATACCCTCCAACTTAACAGGAGGCGAGCTACGACGAGGCATATGGGGAGGGTGTGAGAGGGGCTTCTGGGAGGAGGGGCTCCTGGGCCCTGAAGGGCGGTGACCCTGGCACATCGTCCTGCTGCCCACTCAGGCTGTTCTGATGTGGAGCCTGCAGCGGGCAGGGTTGTTTTCTTTCTCTGACCCAGGTAGGAGGAGGAACGCTCACCTTCTGTGGCACTTTCCTACAAGTCTTCTGCAACTCCCTTTTCCTTTGAAGGTCATGCATCTTGCAAACCTCGTCTGAGATGGCAAACTGGACAGGAAAGCAGAGTCAGAAAGAAACATCATCCTGGGACCAGGCATGCCTATCCACCAAGCTAGACGGCAGAGCAAAGCGCCTCTGCTTTTGCATGAGGTCAGCGCAAGCCTCTCTTCACTGGCCTTTCCAGGGCGCTGACCAAGACACCTGGCACATGCACAGGACATGAAGTCACCACAGACAAGGAGCCTCCCTGGACCCAGGAATCAGAACGGGGTGCTATGAGCACTGCAACTCCCAGCCCAGCAGAACACCCAAACAACCACCAGACTACCTCAGGAGGCCTCCCTCTCGCTCTCACCTTGACGAGGAAAATGTTGTTGAGGAGGCAGTAACTGCTCTCTTCTATCGCCCCTTGGAGCTTGGCCTGAAGGGTGCGCTGCCGGTCCTCGCACGTTTCACCCGCCTGCAGTCCCAGGGCCCTGGCCACCAGCATACAGACGGCAGAGAAGGGCTGCCTCATGTTGGCCTTGGTCAGTTCCATGGTGACAACCCTGCGGTGCAAAAGCAAAAGGCAGTTGAGCTGCAGAAAAGGCCCCCAGTAGCCCACGCCTGCCAAGACAGGAGAGTTAGAGACTCACGCTGCCTGGTTCTTACTGCAAAGGAACGCAGGGTGCACAGTCCCGGGGGTGTGGGCGGAGGGCCAGGCACAGGGCAGAGGCATCGCAGTCTTCCACGAACGTCAGGGGACGGGCATGGGAAGGGTCTCAAAAAACCCACTTACCTGTGCCCAGTGGCCTGGCCCAGAAAGGCCAGCTCAGTAAGTAAGTGGCTCTTTCCAGAGCCCAGAATGCCTGCGTACGCCAGGATGCGCGGCTGTCCCAAAGTCTCATAGGCCTTCAAGCTGCGTTCAAAGAGGTCAATCTCCACCTCCCGACCTGTGAAGACCAACCAGGAAACAAGCTGTTGCAGCATGCTGAAAAGCAGGGCAGCATTCCCTTTTGCTGGCACGGCGGCTTCCCTCCACCACGTCAGCAAGCCTGCCTACACCCAGGCCTCCTTCCAAGCCCCTCATCTCAGAGCCGCCTGCCTGCTGGCCACACGGCGCAGCTCCTAGGAGCTCTTTCCCCTCTGCTTCTCCTCCCACAGGCAATGAGATTCAGCCAGCTGGACGCAGCTCCCCACACTGATCCAGCCCAAGACTGGAGGGCACACTTTGAGGCACTGCAGGCAGCTGCGCCCAAAAGGCATGCCAAACATCTCACTGCACCCTGAGCCCCAGAGCTCTTGCCAGCACCCTGTAGCTAAGGTGGCGTCTTCGGGCCTGTTGTGGTTTTGGCTGCGATACAGCTCCTTGTCTTCACAGGAGCTTGGAGTGTGCTGTGATGTGGTGGACTTGCCACCAAAGGAACGCCGAGAACACACTGAACTCTTGCCGAGCAGTGCTGGCACAGTGTCAAGGCCTCTGCAGTTTCTCATGCTGCCCCACCAGCCAGCAGGCTAGAGGAGGGAGGAAGGGAGCGAGCGGCTGTGTGGGGCTCAGCTGCCTACCGGGGTTAACCTCCAGCAAGGTGCACTGCTTTGGGCAAAGGGAAGCAGCTGGGGTTCTGAAGAGCGAGGACTTCTCTACCTACCCAGCAAGGGGCCATAGTCCGACCTCTTCTTGGTAAGACCCATGTCAAAGATGCTAGAAGCGGGAGAAGACAAAACATGAGTTTCACTTAGTTGTTCAGAAGCCAGGGAATATAGAGCCTGCTGTGTTAGGGGAGGAGACCCGCCGCAGGTAACTGCTTTTCTTTCCAGCAGCATGCTGTCCGGAGCATGCTCCCCGGCCAACGTTCGAGTGGACATGCCAGGACAGCTTCAAGCACGAAGAAGGCCAGCAGCCATGGCGGGACAGCAGAAGGTGTTGGGAGTCCCTCGCCAGAGGCCAAAACCAAAGAAAGCCCAGATGCGGCAAAGAAGCCAGGGTGTGCTGTTGGCTAGTAGACTGCTCTGCCACCCTGGACAAGCAAAAGAAGCCTCTTGGAAAGGAGGACCTGTGTCACTTAGTGGCTCAGGACACCAAGCACCTGGCACCTTTGGCTCAAGTCTTTTGATAGTTTTCAAGAGACAGCAACGTTAACATCCAAAAGGTCCTCCAACCCTGGCCCGGAGGGACAGCTGAGAACTGAGCAGGCAGACAGGAGGAAGAGTGGCCCAGTGGCCCACCTTTCCCCAAGGCGACATGACTGACCCAAAGCTTCCTGCGCAGAAGGAGCTGGGAAAAAATTCCTCCTTGCATCAGAATGACCTCTGCCTTAGCCTTGCACATAGTGGAGCAAACACAGGGCAGGGAGGGAGCCCAGCGGAAAGCCGCTTGGACAAAGCCTGCATGGCTAGCGTGCGTCTCCAAAGCCAGGACAACCTTCTGCACCCCACTGGCGTCACTTGCAGCTCTCTTAGCAGCAGGAGACACAAGGGCAGAAAGGCACAAAGCAGACCCATGCCAGGCCTTTGGATCTTCTTGGCCACAGGGAAGGGATGTCTGTGGGAGGCCAGGCTGGTCTCTTGCTGCACAGCTCCTCTTTACCGGTCAAGGTTGCACCCTTGGCTTCCCCTTGTGGCCCCATCCAGATGGCTCGGAAGACACTCACCACTTGTCGGTGATCCCCACATATTGATAGATAGCGCCGGGATCTGTAACACCTTTCAACTTTGTCTTCGGCAACTCCTTGAAGAGGTAACTGGGCAGGCGAGAGGCCTTGTAGGTGTCTTCATCACAGGACACCAGCCTGGGGTAGTGCACCATCAAGCGGGCACCCAAATTCACCTTATGGCCAATCACTGCCATGGAGAGAGAACACATTGACATGGTTAGGAAAGCAGCCTTGCCCCACCCTTTAAGGCCAAGGGCTACTTCCCCTTGTTGTCCATAGGTGCATGCTTAGTGCACTGCACCAATGAGCACACACAGCAAAGATCTTTTAATTAATTCATTATATAAATATATATATATATTATAATTAAATATTTTATTATATAACTCTGCAGAGTCAGGTGCTTGGCGATCTTCCGCAAAGCCAGCACACCTCTGACTTGAATCACCGTTACTTGTACACAGCAAACTTGTGAAAGCTATCTCTTTGGGTACTTCTGATTGGCTATTACAGCTCACCTAACTTATGTCTCCTGAGTTTGCACATTACAGAGAAAGAGTGGGGGCTGGGGAAGTGGGGACACATCAAATCCCACATTAGCATACGTTAGCATTTTGATGGGTACGATTTTTAATACGTTTATGACCCTTAATGAGCAAAAGGTTACTACAGATTAGTCTGGAGCTGTTGTTCTCCTCCTTGTTTTCACCTTTTGTCCCTTATCTCCCTGGCTGCTGCTAGCTCAAGGCTACCTGTCTCTCTGTTCCCTTATTCTCTCACCTAAAAGACTATACAAGCTATAGAAATACTACACAAGCTACAGGACTCTCTATATTCTTCAAGGTTTCCTTGTTTTTCCCAGCTTTGGGACTACACCCTCAGGCACAGGTCAACCCCGCAGCAGGGCAAGCTGACCCAGCGGGAACCGCAAGTCTCTGAGCCCATTCTCCCACCTCAGGTCGAGACCTGTGACATCTGGGCCGCTCTCGGCAGGCTGTAGCATATGTGCTTGCCCCAGCCTTCCCATCTCTTCATGACTGATGTGTGTGTGACAGGTGTGCTTAAGCACACCCACGCCAGCCTCCCACTCTTCAGACTAAGGTGCGGTACCTGTATGTTCAGCCCTCTCCGGATGGCCACAGAGGCCGTAGAACATCGTCCCGCTGGTGACCCCAATAGACATTGCCCTGGCACACAGGGAGAGAAGTGCAAATTCAGTGGTGCCCCAGGCGCAGTCCTGCTCGCCCCGCTCTGCCACTTCCCACGTCTCCCCTTGGCACCAACCAGGGACACCTGCTGTCCCACAGCCGGTGTGTGCCTCGGGGACTTGGAGAGCTCGGGGCACCACACACAAGGGACGTGGGGAGGGTGCACGCAAGACGGCTTGGACCCTTCCCCTGAGGCCCGATGGCTGTGACCTGCAGCAGGCCACAGCCCCTCTCACTAGTGGAGGAAAGCAGGTGCTACCCACAGAGCACCTACAATGCCAGCGACTTTGAGATTAGGCCAGAGCCCTGTTCCTGGCAGGCTGTGCTTGGAGGGACTGCGCCTGGCTGCCGTGAGCTAAGCCCAGGGGCCACCTGCTGCCTCTCAGGGTGCTGCCTCAATCCTGCCAGGGACAAAGGAGGCCAAGCCAGGAGGCCACGTCTCTTGCTGGTCAGCCCCCTTGCGCTGTCCCAGGCAGCACGCATGCCCTGCAACACCGCCACACACTCACTCAAGTTTCCTCAATGATCTGGAGCACGTGCTGAAGATCTGAAGAGCGCTGTCCAAGGCACGGGTGCTCTCGTCACGCAGCTTTGCTCCAGACATTCCGAACACACAGAGGAATGTACAGCCCTGCAGAGGACAGATGCAACACATCTGGTTACAGTGCCTATGGCCAGCAGCTAATGCCGTTCCATTGCAGTCGCCAGGGAGACCAGTAGAGCTGCAGGTCAACACAAAGCCACAGAGGACTGATCCCACCAGCAAGGCAGAGCTGCTCCTCAGTCCCTCTCCACTAAACAGACACAGGCCACCCTCTGGGGGTGGGATTGCTCCCCCACGCTCACCTTATCAAACAGAAGGCTTTTGTTGATTTCACCCTTGTGAGGACTGATGATTGTTGAAATCATCCTGTTGGCATCACGGAGGCCCCTCTGAAGATCCAGTAACCTGGCCTCTGCAGAAAACTGCAGCTGGATAAAGAGGCTGGTGACTGGCCGTAGCTCAGACCACAGGTGCAGCGGCATATCCACGTCCAGCTGGAAGTGAAGAGCACGACAGCTTTGCCAGCCTGTTCTCCCGGCGGTTCCTCTGGGCCCGTGCCACGTACCGAGGGAGAGCAGGCATGTTGGCAATACCAGGTACTACTGGAGGAAGGGTAAGTCCCCTGCTCGGTGCCAATCGCAGGCCAGCCTGCGGCAGGCAGGTCATAGCAGAGTCATAGCACAAACGACAGAGGGGAATGTTCCAGCAACACTGCATCTTGTGGCAAGTACGGATGCGAGGGGCGACCCTCTGGCACATCCCAGGGACTTGAGCAGACTCGCCCCCTTGTCCTCGCCTCGTGCCCACAGCACGTCCAGAGCAAGAGTCATGGAAAAGACAGAGGCAAGTCCACCTCCTGCCACCCGTGCCTCTTTGAGGAGCAGCACAAAATGGGCAGTTGCCTGGCACGTGCAGCACCAGTAAGCCTGGCATCAGGTCCCCTGGGTTCCCGCCCCAGGGTGCTTTTTCTTCCATTTGTCTGTTTTCACGAGAGCTCCACCCATGCAATGCACACCTTCTTCTGCCCTCCCAAAATGCAGCCTCCAGCAGCAGTGGCCTTACCTTCCTGAGAGGAGCTGCTGGTATGTACTTCTGCATCTCTGCTGCCACTTTAGGACCATTGGACACGAGAAAAGCTGGCCTTAGGTGCCCTAAGGGAAGCAAACGCAAGCCTTCACTGGCAAGACGGGACTACAAGGGGGTTGAAAGACGGGGCTGGCACTGGGCAAAGCAGAGCAAAGATTCTTTGGCGTTTCCTCCTGCTCCCCTCTGCAGCTGCTTGGCCAGAGCCATCCCCTGGAAGGAGGGGATGGCAGCGACAGCCTCAGCTGAAGCACAGGAGGGACAAAGGCACGAATGCTGACTGAAAGGTGGAAGAGGGCAGGGGGAGTTCCTCCCTGGAACTCTGAAGCAGGCAGGCCCCATTTTTCCAGCCAGTCTCAGAACACGGTGAAGCAGGGACTCACCTATCCTTTCCAAACGCTGCATCTTCGCGTGTTGCTCAAACTGGCCTGCAGCATCTTGGCGTTCTGATCCAGACATGTGCTCCATCCTCTGAACCTGCAGACATGCAGAACAAAAGTACTGCCGCTGGCCTCCCCAAGGAGCCCCGGGAGACACAGCCCGCCCCTCCACTCTCACTTTCCAGAGAAGGGCAGAACCTCTTGGTGCAGCAAGCCCACCTCTCTGGATTTTCAGCTGGGACAGAAGTGCCTCTTCAGAAGGACCAGAGCCACGCAGGCATCACCCAAGCATGCCCCAGCTCTCCAGGACAGCTGCGCGACCCACGGGGGACATTGCTGGTGGGGCCCACACCCTTCCTGTGCTTCCCTTGGCCAGTCACACCAAGCAAGCACTACCCAGAGCTACCCCTGAGGTGGAAGGGCAACTGCTTCAGCTCTCTACCAACCCTTACAGCTACAACTCTCTCCACGTCCAGCGCCTCAGCCTTCTGGCATCTGCCTCCTTCCCTCTCAGGTGCAGGTCTTCAGAGAGGCTCTAGAGGCCAACCTGTCCACCTACCTTCAGAACCCGTTTGCCACCAAGAAGCCTGGTCTGGATCTTTTCCTGCTCACACAGCTTCCAGCAGGTGGGCGAGACAATCACTTCACTTTTAACCGCAAGGTTTTGGGCGTTCATAACTTCCTCCAGGGCCTGGCTGCAGATGAAGTACTGCTGATGGTACCTGTCTCCAGCAGCCAGTACGGTCATTTGCCCTGCGGAGATCCCTGGGGAGAGAGCAAGAAGCAGCATTGACACCGGGGAGCAGAAGCAGTCAGCAGCACTGGAGAGTGCCAGGGCTGTGCACGTGGCACAGCTGACCCTGCAGCGCCCATACCTATCTTCAGGTGGAGCTTCTGACCCACGTGTGTGTCACGACTGCCATGCTTCTTCTGGATTTGTTGGCAACACTGCAGCACCAGGCTGATGGTCTGAGGCAGCTGAGCTTCTGATGCTCTCCACAGCACCAGCACAGCATCCCCTGGGGAAAGTGAGGGGAAGGGGAAGGCTCTCCTGCGGGACAGCAGCAAGTGGCCAGCCGGCGTGCAGAGGAGGACGGGCTTGTGGGAGGGCATCCTCCTGAAGGACAGCACCCTGGCCACAGGGACCCCTCCCCTCTGCCAGACCAGCCACAGCACCAGCCAGGGCAGCAGGGCAAGAGGGTGGGTGGCCGGGGGACCCTCTGCCCAGCACTCCTCCGCAGCTGCAGCAGCCCAGGGACACCACCGGAGGGATTGCTGCGTGGCCAGAGAGCTGCTCCATCAGGCCAGAGCACAGAGCAAGCGGCTCCCGCGGGAAACACTGCACAGCAGCAGGACATGGAAGCAGCCTCCTCCTAAGGACATACCTCCAAACTTCAGGATGTCTCCTCCGAAATCCAGCACAACTGTGGAGAAAGAAGGGAAGGCAGAGTTATGGGGCGCCTTCTTCCGGAATCCGTGGGGCAAGCCACCTGTAGCCACAGCCCTGGCCCCTGTACAGCGAGTTGGGAGGCCACACAAGCACAGTACGGTGCAAGCTGGAAGGCACCTCTGGAGAGTATCTGCTCCAGTCTCGCACCCCGTCTCCACTCAAGCCGAGCCACTCAGAGCCACCTGCCCGGGGCCACGTCCAGACGCCTGGTGAAGATCTCTGAGCGGGGACACTTGCAAATGCTGCCAAAGTGGTGGCCACCACATGCTCACGGTCAGAGACGTCCCCCAGGATAAGGGGCTCAGGAGGGCCACACACAGATGTCAGTG
Source organism: Aythya ferina (assembly GCF_964211825.1). NCBI lineage: Eukaryota > Metazoa > Chordata > Aves > Anseriformes > Anatidae > Aythya > Aythya ferina. The sequence goes on from NC_140299.1 coordinate 85,380,380, forward strand.
CGAGCCTCCCTAGGTCACTGGCACGCTGGCACTCACTGGATGCCCCCAGCCTGCCTGCGGTCCTAATGGCACCAAAGCGGTGTTCCATCGTGGAACTGGAACGGTCTCTCTGCAAGCACAGAGACAGATGCTGAGAAAGCAGGTGTCCCCTTGCTCATACGATCAGAGAATGATCTAGGCTGGAAAAGGCCTTCAAGATCATCAAGTCTGACCATCCACCTAGCCTACTGAGTCCCCATCACTAAACCATCTACCTTAGTGCCATGTCCACACATCTCTTAAATAGCTGCAGGGACTGGGACTCCATCGCTTAACTGGGCAGGCTGCTCCAGTGCTCAACCACAACCTCCTTGAAGAAATTCTTCCCAGTACCCAACCCAAGCACAGCCTGCCCCAAATCGAGAGCCTTTCCTCATGGCCTCTCTCTTGTCACCTGAGAAAAGAGACCGACTGCCTCTGCGCTGCAGCCTCCTTGCAGGGAGGTGGGAAGCGCAATGAGGTCTCCCCTCAGCCTCCTCTCCTCCAGACTAAACAACCACAATGCCCTCAGCTGCTCCTCGTAACTCTTGTTTTCTAAACCCTTCAGCAGCTTTGATGATCTTCTCTGTACACACGCAAGCAACTCAGACATCCTTCTCGTGGTCAGGGGCTCCGAACTGAATGCAATATTCGAGGTGTGGGCTCACCACTGCCGTGTCCAAGAGCTATCACTTCCCTAGCCCTGCTGGCCACACTAGTTCTCATGCAGGCCAGAATGCCATCGGCCTTTCTAGAGACCTGGGCACGCTGCTTGCACATGTTCAGCTGGCCGCCAAGCAGCAACCCCACATCCTTTTCTACTGGGCCCATTTCCAGCCACCCTTCCCCCAGGCCTATGTGGCTGCATTAGGTTGCTGTGTGCCAAGCGCAGGACCCACCACTTAGCCTGGTTCAGTGGCATGCGACTGGACTTGGCCCAGCCTACCTCAGCAAAGCCTTCCCACCCTCAAGCCAGTCAACCGTCCCGCCTAACTTGGAATTGTCTGCAAACTTACTGATGGAGGGTGCATTCAATCCCCTCCTCCCTCCTAGTCACTGATGAAAATGTTAAACAAAAAAGGCCCTGGTAGAGTGCCCTGGAGAAGGCCACTGGTGTCCAGACACCAACTGGATTGAACCTGGATTGAACTCCGCTTGCTAGGACTCCTTAAGCCCAGCCGTCCAGCCACTTCTTTACCCAGCAAACAGTATGTCTGCCCAAGCCCTGAGCAGCCAGTCTCTCTGGGAGAATACTGTGGGCAGCAGTGTCAAACGCTTTATAAAAAGCCAGGCAGACAATGACCAGAGCCTCTCCCTCCTCTACCAAGTGGGTCACCTTGTCGTAGGAGATCAGGGTAGTCAGGAGGCACCTAGCCTTCAAAATCCCGCGCCAGCTGCTTCTGATCCCTCCATTGGAGGCATGTGCCATGTCACAGCACTCAGGATCACCTGCTCCGTAACCTGCCCTGATACTGACATCAGGCTGACGGGCCTGTAATTCCCTGCAAAGTCCTTCCAGCCCTTCCTGTTGCCTGGAGGCACGTCTGCCAGCCTGCAGTCCACTGGGGCCTCCCTCATCCCAGTGGGCAGCAGAAGAGACCTGCTGCGCTCCTCCCTTGCCACGGGAGCCCCACGGCTCCCACTGTCCCCCCAGGCCACAGTGAGCTCCACAGCCCTTCCAAGGAGGCAGGAGCAGCTGGTGCAGCAAGGCTGCCTCTGCCCTCCGCAAGCAACCTCAGGGCCCCATATACAACAGCCTGGCAGCATGGCTCTTACCCTCCAAAACGTCGCTCATGTAGTCATTGAGTGTTTGTGCCAGCTCATCAGCACCTCTGTCTGTGCCGCTCTGCTGGACACACTTCTCTGACAAAGAAGTGAAACCTGCAGGAAGAACAGGCAGAAATCAGGACATGTCTACGTGGGCCACAGGGCCTGGCAGCCAGTCCCATGCTGCCAAGCCTAAGCGCCTGTCAGTCGCTGCATCGCAAGAGAAGCCAATCCGTGCTCTCTTTAGCCATCACAGCAGGAGTCCTCAAGAGCGACAAGATAGCTGTGCCATCTACGGGCCAGGGCCCCCGAGGGCCTGGTGTGTCCCAATGGCTCGTTTCCGGGGAGGCTCTACCGTGCCCAACCCACCTGAAAAATCCGCTAAGAACAGCACTCCCACGATAAGCCTGGGGATCTGGCTGTCCCAGGTGAAGTCCTCAGAAAGAAGATTGGGGAGGAGCACGCTCCCGTTCTCCATCTCAGAGTACGGGTACTTCCCCTCCCAGGCAGATGCTATGGTCAGTGCCCTGTGGTACCGGGGTACCTCAGCAGAAGACAACCATGCCCAGCTGGGAGGGAGGAGATGAAGACCCCTCAGCACCGGACGGTGCAGTGAGCCTGGGGCCTTCTTGAAGGACAGTTTGGTCTCTGCCACCATGGGTCATCACAATCACCTGGTTGGTAGGTGATGACCTGGTTCATAGGTCATCGCTTAGTGGCTGCCCTCCAGCAACACGGTGGGCTAACAGTGCCATCCTCCATAGATCAATGCCTGCTGAGCAGCAGCCGCTGTGACCCCGTACAAATGTATAGAGCTACTTCTTCCAATGAGGTTATTAAAAAAAAAGGAAAAAAAGTACAAATAGGATTAAGACTGGAAGAGGGTAAAGAACATTCATATATTCATGACAACATTCACCACCAGAACCTTCCAGAATGGTTGCTCAGTTCTTCTGTTCTGGGGGGGTGGTTAGGGGCTGGTGGCAGGGAATGCAGGCTGCTGGTCAGTTAAGTCAGCGGACCACTGACACAACCAGAATGAAGAATGCTAACACATAAATAAAATTCAGAAATTATTCTATTCTGGCTAGAAAAGTTGTTTCATGTTGCTCCATCCATCCAAGAGGAAAGGTTGAAAACAACAGTGGCAACGTGAAGTTTAAGAGAAGAAGAGATAAGGAGTGAAGGATGGAGGATGAGGATGGTAACATAAGCAGCAAACGGTGGTTAGTAATTAACCTCTTAGAAGATCACTAGAAAAGAGATATTTAAGTAGGAGATTTGTTTTGTTTTGAAAACACTGGCTTGTGCTTTTAAGGGTCACCGATTACCTGAACTGTTTGCAAGGTCACTGCTTGAAAACTGGAAAACTTGTTCAATAAAATTAACAATTCTGTATATTGAAAATTGTTATAAATGGCTCAGGATTCAAATTAGGATTACATAAAAAAATAGGATTTATTGAAAGAATATAAAGGAATAGAGGTAAGCAAACAGCGCTGGGTGCACCGGGAGTCTCCGCTCCACCAGGACGCACACCAGTTACATCAAGCAGCTGATTTTTATGCTCCTAGACTAATACATATTCATTACTACTTCTAAAAAAAATAGATTATTAAAATTAGCTTCCGGGGTGCAGTCCCTCCTACTGGAGCATGCGCAGTCTCCTCTGGGGTCTCTTCTGGGGGTCTCTAGGAGTCTTTCATGCTGAAGGCTCGTAGTCTTCCTCTCCCCCTTTGTACTTCCTGGGCACCATGCCAAGTTTATAGAACATCCTCTTCAAGTCTTGTCTCCCAGCCGTCCTTCAGCTTCTTTCTCCTTCCTCTTTATCTCTCGGCCCCCCCTAACCAGATACCAAAGATCCACATAGTATCCCATAACAGTCACTAGTTGTTATCAGTTGTTCTGAAACTCCCAGACACACGAGTAATTAAAACATTCTTCCCCAGCCATTCACAGACACATCTATAGCAGTGTTAGAAATAGAAGTCCGGAATAACAAAAGCAAACAGGTTCATAAATTTAAGAAGTGATAAATTGACTAGAATGAGGGGGAGACTGGGACACACTGCATCTGTGGTTCAAGAATTAAATTGCCAGTGCAGGGCCCAGAGGCAGACAGGATTCAAACAGAATTGTTCTTTATGGACACGAATTGTTAAAACATTCCTCACAAAAATGGTATGGTTTAAATATTAAACTTCATAAATGTTCTAATTTGTGTATTACATTTATGAATCCAGTAGTTCTTAACTGAAAACAACCAAATGTTTTAATTAAGGTTTAATAGGAAATAAATGCATTTCAACTTTCCAAACTCGTTTTTCAGCAATTTTAGCCTACTGTAATTCCAATTACTTGATTCAAATCATGCTTCAGTCTGGTGTAACAACAAAATCAAGTTTAACTTTCATTATTCCATTATTGCCTAACATTTTCCCAGAGTAAACGTAATTTAGATGGATATAAAAGACACCGCATGTAACCAGCACAAAAACAGTCACTTCATTTTAAATGTGCATAAAAAAAACACAACAACAAACCACACAGAAACCCAAACACATGAATGGTTAACTTTTTGTTCCCTTTTTCTCAGACAAAACCTTTGTCTTACTTTGGAGAGCAATGTCTTGATATCTGAAGGAGCTCCCTCCTTGAAGTCATCCATTCCTAGAGTCAAAACGATCAGTAATTCATCTACTCACAAGCATCTTTTCTGCTCTGCTTCCACAAATTATGTCTCATCTCAGAGCAGAGCCATGCTACTCTACCATGTTATTATACCTTCAGCTGGGATTTACATGGCTGGGATTGGTGTGCTTTTAGACCAGCAAAGATCATTCAATACATTCGTTTGACCTCCTGCGTGCTACAAACCACAGAGTTTCACCTCAACATTCCCACATCAACCCTGCAGCTCCCAGTTCAGCTATTTTATGGTTTATGATTATATATATTGTAACTATATATAGTTACAATTCCAAGGACAGCTTGCAACATAATTATTCAATTCAAATTACAAATAGGTTCTCGGGCCCCCATACTACCTCATTCAAGTTCCAGGTAGCTGGTCCATAATGCTGTATGATTCTTTCAGGAGGCCATTCATTCTCTCCCCATTCTTGGGCACTACGCCCAGCTAAGGAAGCATCAATAGATCGTTTTACTCTATTCAGATAAAAACAAACAAACAAAAAACTCTTTTCAGCTGGAATTAGCTCAAACCTTTCTTTACATAGAAAGAAAAATCTAGGAGCGTAACAGAATGACACCAGGCAGAATGACAACTCCCAGAGGGAAGCCCTACAGTGACAGCGAGTCAGAACAGATGATCTGTGGCCACCCCAGGGACAGACTCAAATGCCATGACCTGCGACTGAAAGTGACCGCCAGAACTGGGATGATGGACGCATAGAATGCTTGCCTTTAAGACAAGAGACCGGAAGGATGGGCAGTGCAAACCCCTTAAGAATAACACTTCAGAAATGAATTCCCAAGCCTGAGCTCCTGGTGAAGCCCAGATGACTTCCACAACAGCGACAATGGAAACAGACACTATCTGAAACCAAATATGCACAAGACCCAAAACGCATCTGCTCTTTAAGCTGTGACTGCAAGACAAGAAGTGCTTGGATCAGCCCTATGATCACAGAATCACAGAATTGATGACGAAACAAGCATTTAGGACCTTTAGTGTGGCTACCAAGTTGCCCATCTAATCTGTCCAGTGGAAGAAGGCGATGAGGATATCAAAACCTGAGGAGCGCGTAACATATAAGGATCATATCAGGAAACATTCGATACAAAATAAAAGTTACACGCACGGAAGAAGTGATCCCTTTAAGCTCCGACTGCAAGACAAGAGGTGCTCAGCTCCCAGTTGAACATCAGCGTTATTCCGATGAGGTCAAGTGTTCAATACCCTCAGGATGGCTTCCCCAGGGCCTGCCGAGCACCAAGAGCAACAGCACAGCACAGACAACAAGCTGGGACTGCCCTGCCTGGCACGTGTTCACGCTGTACGTGACAGAACTCCCCACACATCATCTCTGCCTGACCTGATCAATCCTGAAAGGCCCCATCCGCTGCAATGACTTACAAGCACAGACCCTTGCCCTATGGGTCCATTCACAACCCCAACTCAAACATAGCACTTGCCCCCCCAGCTTAGCTTGGGAATGCTGGGAGGCAGGTTCCATCCTCATCAAGGAACACAAAGGCTAGCCAGGACACTGCTTCAAGCCTAAGGCTCCTCTTCACCTGCAGAAATAAAGTGCCATCAGGCACCAGCACGCCAGCCAAACTTCTTCCAGGGAAGCACCCTCCTCAGAAACAAAACAGTAGTCAACTGACCTGCTCTGCTACTGAAATCAGATAGACACCCCCTAGACAACTCCCTGCCTCCCCCTGCCAACACCCGAGATTTGCCCCTGAACTTAATTCTCAGGGCTCAGAATCCATCCTCAATGTGGACCACAGAGACCAGCTAGGATGTTCCCAGTACCTTCTTCATCCCTGGAAAAGAGGAGTCACCCAGAGGTGGACCAATAGACTACCAAACCAAAAACAATGCCCGTTTTCCAACTTTTCTCCACTCACCTTCCCAACCCACACCCAGCGCTTCCATTCACTGTGCCAAGCCAAGCCCGCGGGGCTTAGATCAAGGAGAAAGAACAGACAAACGTGACAATCCATAAAACGGTCTATACCCACTCCTCTTCTTTCATCCCCTACCGCAAGAGCCAAGAAGCCCCAGACCCGTGTTCCCCAGCCCAGTATCACCGCTTCGCCCACCTAACACCCCAAAGAGATGCACCTCCAGCATTTCAGGAACTAGAACTGCTGACGTCTGGCGCGCCTCAGAAACGTGGCAGGAGACGTACTCTGCTGTCGCAAGGTAGTTTGCCCAACAGGCAAAGCAGACTAACACAGTCCACTGACCAACTCAGGGCCCACACTGCTGTCCACTCACCCTCGTGCTTCGTTCAAGTTTCCGTGCCCATGCCCTGGGCTACAAGAAACAAAGAGAGAAGGTCATGCCCACGATGGACACGCAAACAGTACAGCTTCTTGCAGAGGACTCAAACACAGAGACCAGAGCCAGAAAAAAAAAAACACACCCTCAAGTCCACAAATGCCAAAAAGCCATGAATGCACAGCAGTCCCAGCAGGGGTAATTACAGACTTATCCTTTACAGATGAAAACGGTGACCCTGCTCAGCCTCTTCGTACTACTGCGCTTATGCAGTCGAGCCCCTTGCAATGCGTGCTGAAGCTCTTTGTGAATCCTCTGGACAGTGACACAAATGGCTTGATATATCTAAAGATTGAAATGTAACGCCAAAAAAAGGAACCGTACCCCATGATTTCCCAAAAACAAGTTAGCCAGCAACCGCTCCTAAGCATCCCTCTTCTAAGTGAATTCCAAGCTCTTAAAATCTAGAAGGATGCAAGGTCTAAAGACTCAACAGCCAGCAAAACCACAGGCAAAAGCTGTAGAAATATAACAAACTGTCCCTAACCCTGAACAAGATTACACCTTACATGCCTACTGCTGCTGGTTTCAGATACGTGCTTACACAGGGAGCTTTGACAATACCTTTCTCCTAAACCCTGCTCCCTCACTTTGCCACCAAGGTTGTAACTTTGATAATATTTGACATACAGGCAAAGACTCACAGTAAGCCCTGTAATCCTGCAAAAATCCTGAGGGACCCAGAACCACTAAGCAAACACACAAACTAACATTATTGTCCTATCCATGAACATGCCATAACAATGACTCACCTGAGAAAGAACTGCATGCAATAAAGGCACCTGGTACTATATCAGTTGCTTTACTCTACCAGATCCTACTAGTTGCTACCTTAAAAAGATGTGCGTACCGCTCTCTACTTGGAAACGTATCAGTCCGTAGGCTCTGACCCACCTAAAGAGCCCTGCAACTGACTGAAGGAAAAACAAAGCACTTACCCCAAAGAGCAGCCCAGGCAGAAGGAGCTCTCTGATGGCATACCTGGGGCTCATATACCGTTTGGCCGTGCCCAGCACCCAAGCCCAATCACCTGGGAAAGGGAAGGGGCAAAGCACAAGAAAGTAGAAAGAGAGCAGAAGGAGAAGCAGCAGCTGGCGTGTTTTTGTTTGTTTGTTTGTTTTTAATCTGATTTAGCTCAACAGCGAGCGGAGTGCAGACAAGAGAATCGGGCTGTTTCTAGAAGCAACGTTCCGCTTGCTTAGGCTGCAGCTTTTAATCTTGAAAGGACAATATGACCAAGCAAGTAACTGGATTTTTTTCAACTGAAATTAGCTCAAACCTTTCTTTACATAGAAAGAAAAATCCAGGAGCATTAAAAAAAAAAAAAAAAAAAAGCACAACATGCCAAAGAAAAACAATTCAATGTAATAATATCACTTTATCACTTGCAGGAAAAATCACATACTTGAGTAGGCTATCTGAGAACCAAAAGGCCATGTTGACGGGTCAAAACACACTAAAGGACACTGGGTCCTGGCCCTCCGCTGCACCGACTTGAAACCCATCCCTAACACAGCATGAAAACTTGAAACCCAACCCAAACTCAGACACAGCATTTCAGCCTCAACACAGTTTTGGGAACTGCTGGAAAGCAGGCTTCATCCTCAATGAGGTGTGCTCAGGCTACACAGCATGGGGCTTCAGGCACCTCTTCCCCTACGGAAGAAGACCGCCATCAGGAACCGCCACGCAAGACAACCTTTTTCCTCTACAACACCTTTCTCAGGAACAACGCAGCATTCCAGAGACCTGCTTTGCTCCTGTTCTAAGGGCTATCACAGCCCACCTTGCCTGTGGCACCTGATAAACAGAGGAGAAAGCAACCACAGCAGCAAAACCCACAGCAGCCTTTGGACAGTTACTCTCATCCCCTCCTTAACCTCAGCCTCTTACCTGCCCCACGTGGCAGATGCTTCCACCTGTTCTCTTAAGCCACTTAAAGCACCTCTGAAAGGCAAACTGGAATTTTACTCTATTGGATGTAGGAAAATAACTGCAGTGACAACCGCACCCCAAAAACAACTGCTACCTCTGTTCATCACTCACCAGAGTCACTCCAGAGGCAGCTCAGGTCATGACGTCCTGGACTGCACACTGAGTTTCAGCCTGAACAAAGGAAAACACAGCCAGAAGATAAACTTTCAGCTGCCAGCGTTAGCACCCATCCCTCATCAACACAAGCGACTCCATCTTTAATTGTATCCTTTCAAAACAGCAGTCCACTTGCCTCTGTACCTGGAAATTAAGTCCAAGCTCAGAAGGAGTAGACAGCATCACCCATGCCACCTGGGAACACAAAAGGACAAAATGACCACTGTGCTTGCAAACAACCACCTGCCACACTGCTCCTCTATCCCAAACAGCCTCACCTCAGACCCTGAGGGAAACACCTGAGTGTCTTCCGTTCGCTTTGGATAAGGGATGACCAGGCTGAAAACACTCTCACCTTCCCTCACTGCTCCGTGACATGGGGATTTCCCTTCCCTGTCCAAGACTGCACGAAGCACCTGCAGAGACAAGAGAGAAGCACACCCTGAGGCACCTCACAGCCAGAGTGTACCTGCTGCAATACTCTCTCTTCCCAGCTCCGTTACTCCAGCTGCTCACCAGCTTTAACTGAGATTCTTGGCTCACAGCGCCAAAGCAAACTCTGCCCAGGCCACACAACACACACTACACAGCTACGTTATTTAAGACACACGAGCTGGAACGTTCCTGCCCAAGAATCAGTCGCATCACACAGGAAGGATGCCGCATGCTCCTAGAAACCAAACCTACCAGTCCTGAACAGCTTCCCTGCCAGACAGCTCCCCACCTCCTCCTGCCAACCACGCTCAGCACACGCACTATTTGCCTCTCAAAAACAACAACAACAAACAAACAAACAAACAAAAACCCACAAAAAGTAAGAACATACACACACAAAAGCGACTGAGCTCCACAGATGCCAAAAAGCCACGCACACACAGCAGCCCGGCAGGGGTAATCACAGACCCTTTACAGATGAAAAAAGGAAACTCTGATACGACCCTGCTCAGTCTCTTAGTAATCCTGTGCCTACGTGGTCAAGCCTCTTGGAGCATGTAATCAAGCTGTTTTTAGTTCTCTGGAGAGTTACACAAGTGATTAAAATATAACTCAAAACCAGAAGTGTATCCCACCATCCCTAAAAACAGTGATCCAGCAACCTCTGCTAAATATCCCTCTATTAAGTGAATTCCAAGCACTTAAAATCTAGAAATCCATAGACTCCAAGCTGCCTAAAGAAGCACCTGTAGAAACAAGAGAAAAAGCACACCCTGAGGCACCTCACAGCCACAGCATACCTGCTGCAACACCTCTCTCTTCCCAGCTCCTTTACCTCAGCTGCTCATTAGCTCTATCTGAAATGTGTGCCCAGGCAGCGCTGCACAAAATTGTGCCATCAGACTTAAAAAAAAAAAAAAAGGCCCACAGCACAACAGCTGCTGCTCCTTCTGTGCTCTCTTTCTACTTTCTTGTGCTTTGCTCCTTCCCTTTCCCAGGTGATTGGGCTTGGGTGCTGGGCGCGGCCAAACGGTATATGAGCCCCAGGTATGCCATCAGAGAGCTCCTTCTGCCTGGGCTGCTCTTTGGGGTAAGTGCTTTGTTTTTCCTTCAGTCAGTTGCAGGGCTCTTTAGGTGGGTCAGAGTCTACGGACGGACTGATGCGTTTCCAAGTAGAGAGCGGTACGCACGTCTTTTTGAGGTGACAGCTAGTAGGATCTGTTAGAATAAACTAATGTAGTACTAGGTGCCTTTATTGCATGCAGTTCTTTCTCAGGTGAGTCACTGTTACGGCATGTTTACGGGTAGGATGTCAATGTTAGTTTGTGTGTTTGCTCTGCTGTGTCTGTGGGGACACGCTGTGCTTGGCTGGGAACCTGGGGCGGAAGTGATGTCAGGGCCTGTCTTCAATCAGGGCGGAAGCACTGTGTGATTGGCTTGGAGGAAGCCAGGGCAGAAGCAGCATGCAGGGCTTGCCGGCGCCATGGGCAGAAGCTGTCGGGGCAGGCCGGGACGCCGAGGAGGGGTGGCGCAACGAGGTTGGTGGTCGGTGGCGCGCCACGGTGGGCTGGATAGGGAGGGGGCGAGGCGGCGGGTGGTTGGTGGCTTCTGTGGAAATGGCCCTTGTGCGGGGTGGGGGCGGTGCATTCAGAGGAACCTTGACAGGCTGCAGATAGGGGCAGGCAGGAACCTTTTGAAGTTCAGGAGAGGGAAATGCCAAGCCCTACCCCTAGGGAGGAACAACTCTATTGAGCAGCACTAGATATCTGGGTACTAAATAAGCATTTCTTCATGGAAGGGGTGGTTAGGCATTAGAACAGGCTGCCCGGGGAAGTGGTAGAGTCCCCATCCTTAGAAGTATTCAAGAGACGTGTGGACATAGCACTTAGGGATATGATTTAGTGGTAGCATTAGGTTGATGCTTGGACTTGATGGTCTTAAGGGCTTCTTCCAACATAAGAATTCTTGTTGAGGATGGGGATTCAACTAACAAGTGCATTTTTGGGAACTGGCTCTCTCCTTCACTGTAGGTGACAGCAGCTTTGTGGGCCCTGCGAGGAGGCACCTCTGTAGTGATTGCAAATGGAGTCCACCCGAAAATCTCGGGTCATGTCATCACAGATATTGTAGAAGGGAAGAAAGTTGGAACTTCGTTTTCAGAGGTAAGACCTGCAGGTGAGTACGGAAGTAATATGTACGCTGGGAGCAGTAGAGATTCCCTGGAAGTTTAGGGTTGAAATTTGGCTAGGCCTGCCTGTTCAACAAATGGGAAACTATGCTCTGCTTGACGAGCGGCTTTGGAAAGGTAAGTTTCAATGTTGGAATGGAACATCTTGAATCCTCTGCTTGGGTTCCTTCCAGCTGATGACTTGCTGCATCAGCCTTGCATTCAAAGAACTAAGTAGAATTTGTCTTGTTTTCAGTCTTAGAGGTTATCGTCTCTTATTGATGATTTCAGGGTGAAAGCATGCATATAGAATGTAGTGCTGAACTAAGATAGTGTGCGGTTTCATTTTTTATCCTAGGTTCTTCTTATGACTCAGTCTTTTGTTACTGTATGTAGCAATGTTTTCCTGCCTGTGTGTTGCTGTGACAATGTAACAAGGGCTGCAGAAAGTCAGGCCAAAGATCTGTGATCTTAGCAGAATAGAACAAGTATAGAGTGATACTCGTGACTTGCACTGTAAGACAAGCAAATGCCTTGGAGTATAAAAATGCTAAATGGATTTCTTGTTAAAATTGGCCATATCCTTTGGACCCAGGTAAACACTTAGCATCCATGGGTCACAGGAGTCACAAGCCTTAACCAGGTATTGTGTGTAAACTCTGGAGCTAGCACTATGTGAAGAACTGCTTGCTTTACTTTGTGTGTGCTTGTGGGCAGGAGGAGTGAAAGTTGCTTCCTGCTAGCTTTTGATGCCCCCACCTTCTGTATGGAAAGAGAACATGGGTGATCGATCTCTGTTCAACTTCTATGATGAGACATTGTCTTTTCCCTCATTGCTTTTTCACATGAAAAAGGTGTTTTCTTAGTCCTTTTCTACAGAAACTGTTCCAAAGATCTGTCGATCCCTGTTTCTCTTGGCTGAAACGGTTTTTATTCTACTGTGACCCTTTCAAGGTGAGCGAAAATAAAAGTTTGTGTAGCGTCCGAGATGCAAGTGAACCTTCAGTTTATGAGATAGCAAGGCTAACTTTGAGTTTTGATTAGATTGTGGATGGTTTTTGTTGCCTTTCCTAGGCCTTCTCCAAAAGCTTAAACAGGGAAGTTGCTGTTCAACGCTGATGAGCATTGAAGTGATGTTTTCATAGGATTATGTGCACTACCAAGGCCTGATTTCCCCTTTTGTCTCTGCATTGCTTCATGTTTATCTGCTGTGAATTGTACTTGCTATTTTGTTGCATAGTGGCTGCAAAGGAATCACAGGCTGGTTGAGGTTGAAAGGACCTCCAGAGGTCACGTGGTCCAACACCCCTTTTGTGTTCAAAGAACACAAAAATACACGCCACATTATAAAGTATGACCTTGCTTTAAAAAGCTGTTTTAACAGTCCTTCATTAAGTCTTATTAATCAAGTGTCCCCTAGTTCTTTCTTACGCTTCCCACTATACCTCCTGTTATTTTCCTTACCGTGGGAATTCCTGCTCTGGCAATTTCTGTAGGACACTTCTTGAATAGAAGTCCGGGCATATTAGTCACATGCCAAGTCATCTGTTCTACAGACAATTTCAAGAGTTAAAAGTGAAAACGTAGCTTATCCAGGAGCTCCTTGAGAACTCCTTAGTGAAATGCTGCCTGAGCCTTTTGACTTGTTACTTCAGTTTCTGTTTCAAAACTTGTTCTGTATCATTTCAGTTTGAGATGGATTCTTTGACATCCGTGCCAAGAAAAAAACCTCTCCTCTGTAGGAGCCCTTCAACGTACACAGAGCAGAGAGAGAGCAGCTATTGTGCAAGCTGTTGCTGAGGCTGGTTTTGGCTTCCTGTATTGTTTGCACATTCCCAGGTTGTTTTGCAATCTTTTCTCTTTTCAGTAGTTATGTAATTAAACTTTTTCAAAGGATGCCTTCCTTTTTTTGCAGTAGCCTCCCACTCCCTGAGATGTAGCTGTCCTTGTATTCTTTTGCTCTTTGTCAAGTCTTTTTGATACAGGTTGTATACTTGTTTGTCCCCTACGACATGGATGATCTTACTGAATCTCTGTGATGCCTTGAAAAGGGCTATGCTCGGGGACCGTGGCAGCATTTTGGTATCTGATACAAATTTTCCTGTTGTGGCATACAGTAAACTTCTTTGATATGTCTCTTAAGACCGTACCTGTTTTCCTGCTTTGAGTAAGGAGTTGAAAGTTGAAAGGTTAGTGTTCATTTCCTTCCACCTTTGTCTGCATGTCTTGTGGTTGTGTGTATGTGTTTGTTTTGGCAGGCCCTACAGTAGAGCAGCAGGGTGGAATGTCTCGAGCCGGTAGCAGGACGCTGGCAGCTCTGCAGCCTGAGCAGGTGAGAGAACGGTATGTTCTTGCTCTTTAAGGCTGTGAACATGTGGCAAGTTTTAAAATACAGGTTTATAACACAAATGGGTCCTGGAAAAAATCAGCTGGCTCCAAGTATTCAGGGCATCAAGCCAGTGAGAAGATGTGTCAGTAGGAATGAGCTGAAGTGAGCCAGATGTCAAACACCATGGAGTTCGTGTAAGAATGCAGTTCAGACACTTTTCTCTTTCAGAGAGCAGAGATTTATTTATTTATTTTTTTATCATCTCGCTGACTTATTAACTGATCAGAGAGAAGAAATTCTCTTGGCAAACAAAAAGGACTTAGAAGAAGCTGAAAATAAAGGTAATATTACGGGTCCTTTCATGCAACACCTGTTGTCATGAGCTTTTCTGGGCCTCAAAGGAAAGGAGCAGAACAAGAGTAGTCTGTCACCTGCAATTGGATATTATGGCCATCACAGATTAGGGAACCCAGGACATTGAGAGCTTGTCAGTGTAAGCAGCTGCAGCTTCCGTAAAAGCTGTCTCTATCAGAGAAGATGGAGAGAGAGGCCTTTGAAAGCAGCAACCCACAGCATTGTTTAAAAAACTAAAAATAGAACAGTGTTTTCTTTTGCCAACGGAGGCTCACTTTAGAAATTAAATCTAGCAAGGATCTTCCCTGTTATCATCATGCATGAAATAGCATGAATATTCTCCTGGGCTGGTTAACGTAATGTTTGGCCCCTGTGGGGAAGGTTGTTACTTAAAACTGATGCTTTCCAGAAAGAACCACCTTACCTTCTGACTGAGGAAAGTACAGTTCAGGCAGCACAGACTAAATCCATTCTTTTGTGTAAGAGTGGTGCGTGAGGAAGCTGGTCTTGGGTTAGAAAATGTGTGGAACTGGCGCATCACAAATTGTAAAGTTCAGTAAAAGACATACGGCAACCATTTTGTACTGAGGAGAATGCCTGGAGGGACATTTCTGAGTAAACTTCCTACCTGAACGTGTTCAGACTAGAAAACTCCGGCAGCTCTTGCCCAATCTGAAATGCTATGCGTTCCTTTGCTCTTTGGGAGTTCTATCTGTGAAATAGAAAGAGGCAATTACTGCGCAAACCTTCCAGGAATATTGCAAGGGTAGAAATTGGTAAGAAATTCAGGTACACGGTTGTGTAACGGTACTAGAAATAGGACAAACTTTGTCTTTGCGGATGTTACTTCATATACAAATCATTCATATCGTATTAGGTGTATATGTGATGGTAGGTGAAAGCGTTGTCAAATTGGAGCAGTTTGATTGTAGCTACTAAACTTAATGCTTTACATTGTTCATCTTAGGTAGGTTTCTTGCTGCGGCGTGGGAAACAGCGGCTTTTTTTCCTGGTTTGACCATTAGGTCACTTTTTCTTGAAACTAGCCAGATAAATCTATCTTGAGCGCAATTTTTTCTTTCTTCTAGGAAGATTGGCACTTCCTTTGTTGAAACATCTCAGTCTGTCTAATCAAAGCTGAACAGCTTGGCTGTTGGGCTCTGTCAGATTGCAGCATCTTCACAGGACAGCGTCGGCAGCATAGTTCGGAGAGCACGCATAGCAAAAGATCTAGAGTTGGAGCAGGTGACAGTGCCTGTTGGGGTCTTTCTTGCGATTTTTTTGAGTCCCGTCCAGACTGACTGTCTTCCACAGGTATGTGAGGAGGGCAGAGAGATCTTTGATAACAAAAGTGTATTTCTACTGGTGAGTTATTGGAAGGCTGCAAGAAGTCTTGCCTCAAAAGACTTCTGCTTGTATTCTTCTGAAATGAATTCTGCTGTCATCCCATTTTTTTTTTTTCTACAGAAAACTACAGTCTTCTTGGGACTTGCTTCTGCAATGCTGAGAGTTATTCAGCGTTGGTTTTTGATACCCAACGTAGAGAAGGAGTTAGCTTACATTCAGGTGGTGCAATTTCTGCCTGTGTCTTATCACATAGCTTCCCTGCTTAACTTGCAACTTACAAGGCTCCTACCAATGAGCACTTTTCTGTCCATGCTGACTACAGCTGAATTGCAGGCTACGATTAAACATCAAATGTTTAATATAGGTCGTTAATAACAAACTGCAACTGTTAAGAATATATGCTGACAAGATCAGCACGAAGTAGAAGTTCTAGGCTCTGAGTGGTCTGTCCCATACTGATACTGCATGTTTGCACTGAGGCAGAATATCTTTCCACAAGCGTGTAAAAGCTAAGTCTAGGCTCTTACTGCCGGTATCTTTAGCAAGACTGATTGAGCATTTCTCTAACATATGAGCAAGTATTTGAGGAGCAAGGGATGGGTATGGGCACTTAAAAAGAGACTGCCGAAGGGCAGCTTCACAACTGAATTTTGTGAGTGTTTGTCCTCGTTTCATACTGAAGGGGAGTCTGCTCTAGGCAAAGTTCATGTGAAAGGAAAAGGCAGTAGTCTCCCTTTCTGCCATTATTGCTTCCTTGCTGCTCGCTCTGTTCTTCACAGAAAACCAGTATGTTTCCTTGCCAAATTCTAGTCTGCCTTCCTAGACTCCAGCCTTTGCCTCCTGGGTGTCTTGCCTTGCCTAGCCAAACTCTCCCATTCTCCTCTTCTTTATCTCATTTGTTTTATCAGGCTGATTCTTACTGGCTTCCCACCCTCAACCCCCCACCCCCCCCAACCTTTCTTTTTTTTTTTTTTTTTTTTTCTTTTTTTACAGACTTAGGATGGCTTGTCTTGTTACTTTTCTTCCTGCCAGCCCCCATCCTCAAGTTCTCCGATGTAACTTCAGAGGATCATCTTTGATACCTCTGCATCTGAATAATATGGTTTCTCTCCCATGCTGTAGCTGATAGTAGGATGGACTCTGAGTGCAGAGGAGAGGTTGCTTCCTCCATAGTTTACTATTGCATCTCATACTGGTTTGGGTAAGCAATTACCGAGGAAATTTGACTTCTCCATGGAGTAGTGTGTGCCTGATAGCTAGCTGGAGATAGCATACACGGAATTGAGTCAGTGCTCAGAGTTCAGTCTTGAGTTGCAGTAAAGGTGAAACAATTGCAGACTAACAGTTTACCTTCTAGTGAGCTGCGAAGCGAGTGCGGAGTTCCGATCCGCGGTTCCGTATTCTCCGTGAGGGGAGCGGCCGGAGACGAACGAAGTGCGTGACAGACCAAAAAGAAGTGCTGTTTTCACCAAGTTTTGATTGGTGGTGCCCAATATGTGGGCCTGGCAGTGTATCTTGTGATCCTATTTTTGCTCTTAAATGCTTTGAGTGTGACAAGAAAAAAGGCGGGAGCGTTATCTAAGTAACTAACAGTTTAGAAGTGTTGGTGTATTTGCTGTGGCGTTTGGTCAGTTTGCCAAGTACTGGAGAGGTGGAGGGGGCTGACTGATTATCAAAGCGGTAGAATGGAGAGAGTCCTTTCTGTGGTGGTTTGGGCTTGAGCCCTGGCAATTTGGTAAGAAGGGGGAGAGTGAATTTATTTAGGTGTCAATGCCTTTTTAAATGGTATTTATTGACGGATACACAGGAGTGATTCCTTGTTTTGTATGGGCTTATTAACAAAGTGCATGAGAAAACTTGGCATTTGGCTCGAAATTCGGTCCTGTTGAAATGTAAATTTTGTGGAAAAGGTGGTAATGTTTGTCTAGAAGATGAAAGGCTGAGTGCTTCAGCTCTTTTCCTGAAGTTCCATGGATTTATGATTGGAACATGGAACGGGGCTCCTTAATAACCTGAAATAGTAAAGTTTGTATGCGGGAAGAGGCATTTAATCCCAGAGAACTGGGACATTTGGGAAGAAGATTAGGAAAAGATGGTAAAAACCCACAGTAAAAAGGTTTGTGTGGAAATTGAAACAAAGGACAGTAACTAATAAGGAATAGTAATAAATAAATAAAAGGGAATGGAAAATCAAAGAAATGAGTAATATCCAAAACAAAGATGTTTTAAAGAAAGCCTCCTTGGGTGCACACTGGCACATTCAAAGGATATTGTTAGAACTGGGAGCGCAGAAAGGAAGAGGACTTTCACTAAGTATTGCAATCAGTGGTGGCCACTATATAAGCTAAATGGCCACTTTATGGATCAGTGGACTATAACACTATCTGGCAATTCATGTTTTTGAGGAGAGAAGGAAAATAGGATGAAGTGTAGTATACTGATACGTTGTTTCAGCATCTTAGAGAGAAAAGGAGTGGAATTAATTGGCCCTTGACTGAGCCTTTGGTGTTGGCGTGAGAAAAGTACAGGCTGGAGAAAGATAAAGGAAGCGTTAAAGGAGTTGTCCCTGGTGTTAAAGGTGTGGCATGTAGTATTTAACAGAGCCGTTTGAAGTTGAATGAGCAGGGAAGGAGGATGTAGGAATGTTAATAGTTCTGCCTCAGCAGGAAGCTGTGTGTTTTTTTTTTTTTTTTTTTGTTTGAAATAGCAAAACAAATTACGCAACATTGCTTAACTTGTCAGAAGATAAATAAGAAAGTGTTTTGACAAGCAGCCACGGGAGGGACAAAAACAGCTTACAGGCCTTTTGAGAAAGTACAAGTTGATTTCACTGAATTGCCCAAGGTAGGGAGGATAAAATATCTATGGGTAATAGCAGATCATTTAACACAATGGGTAGAAGCTTATCCTGTAGCTCGAGCTATGGCACAAATGGTGGTAAAAGCTCTATTAGAACTTTTACCTGATACCTAAATATGAACACCTGATTAGAACACCTGATACCTAAATATGGGATAATCCAGTACATTGATTTTGATCAGGGCACACACTTTACTTCTAAAATAATAAAATTATTATGTCAATCATTAGGTATTCAGTGGGAATACCATACTCCGTGGCACCCACAAAGCTCAGGGAAAGTAGAAAGATTGAATCAAACACTAAAACAACACTTGGCTAAATTAATGATCCAGACACAAATGCCCTGGATGAAATGCTTACCATTGGCACTTTTAAACATAAGAACTAAACCACACAGTGAGAGCGGATTATCGCCATATGAAATGTTATATGGTATGCCTTATTCTGAAGGGATGCCTCTAGGAAAAATGTAGTTGAGGAGCGTAGCATCCAGAAATACGTAATTACCATTGGAAGGAGGTTACAAGAGCTAAGAGAAATTGGAATGATGGCTCAAACACCACCTTTAGGATTTGCTATTCATAAGATACAACCAGGAGACAAGGTCTTAATATAAACCTGGAGGGAAGAATCATTGAGCCCCCGATGGGAGGGACTGTAAGTAGTAAGTTTTACTTACTACTGAAACAGCTGTGAGAACAGCGGAAAGGGGTTGGATCCACAGATCCAGAATAAAAGGACCAGTAACTACCGAAACCTGGAGGGTTGAGTCCACTCCTGGGGAACTGAAACTAAAGCTAAAGAAGAACTAATATTCTGGCAATGAGGCTCTGCATGAATTAAGGACGCCAAATAAAGGGGACAAGCCTAAAGGGAGGAAAGGGAGAAGGCAAGACCGGGGCAGGACCCTCCACTGCAGTGTGTATGGTCTACCGAGGGAGGCGATGGATATTGACTGCCGAGTGAGAGGGCCTCGACCGGACTTCTCCCACACTAAGGTGAGGTTGTCCCGAGAAAATAACGTAAGAACTTTTCTTTTTAAACCCATATGAAATTGTGATTCGTTTTCCAGGAGCTGGATCACCCCGGCAGGCTGAACGGTATCACAAGCCCAAATTGACCCTGAAAGTGGGCCCAACCCCTTGATTGAAGGCGTCTTGCCTATTATGATCCAGCTACATGGGCAGAAGACGGATTCTGGGGCTATAGGACCCCAATATATATGCTTAATAGAATAACTAGGTTACAAGCTGTAATGGAAATAGTTGTAAATAAAACCGGAGGTGCGCTTGGCTTAATTGCAAAGCAAAATACCAAGATGAGGACTACTTATCTACTTATGTATCAAAATCGCTTAGCTTTGGATTATTTACTAGCACAAGAAGAAGTCTGTGGAAAATCTAACCTTAGTAATTGCTGTTTAGAGATTAATGATGAAGGTGTTTCTTCCTAGTAGCTGGTAGAATGCTATGTTTTGGTTTAGGATGAGAAGAGCGCTGATAACATGCTGATGTTTTAATTGTTGCAGAGCCGTGCTTACACCAAGCCAAGGACGTTTCAGCTTCTCACTGTCCTGCCAGCGAGCAGGCTGGGGGTGCAGCAAGAGCTGGGAGGAGGGCTGGACTGCTCGGGGTTAGGCTGGGCATCGGACAGCTGGGCATCAGCGGTGGTGAGCAATTGCATTGTGCATCACTTGTTTCATACACATGAGTAGTAGTAGAACTATCATCATTATTGTCATTATTATTATTTATGATTATTTATTACTGTTATTTTCTTGTCTTTATCTCACCTCACAGGCTTCACTTTCCCATTTCTCTCTCCCATCCCAGAGAGGGAGGGGGTGAGGTGAGTGAATGGCCGTGTGGTGTTTAGCTGCCAGCTGGGTTAAACCACAACAGAAAGAAAAGCTGTAAATGAACTTGTAAAAGAAATGAAGAAGATTGCACACGTCCCAGTTCAAACTTGGAATGGAATCGATCTAAGAAGATTATGGGAGAGGGCTTTATGGGCAGTGATTGTTTTGCTAAAATGAGGATGGTTGTATTGTGGATATGTGGAGAATTGTTAATAATTCCATGTTTAATACCTTCTATTACCAGACTGATACACTCCAGTTATACAAGGAATGCAAATATCTGCAGTACCTGTTGTGGGAATAGGAATGTTGTTTTTGCAGAGTTACGTTGTTTAGAGGGCAGGAATGTGGTACTGAGATATGCTTACAGTGATAAGAAAGCTTAGCAGGCAACCTTGTAAAATGCAGACAACCAGACTTCTTAGGACAATTAGGTGAAAATCACGGTGTCAAGTCAGACAAGCGAAGAAACATTACCACTCCAAGCAGGAAAAATGTCAAAAGAAATTTGAAATTTAACAGGCCGGCAAGTGAAGGCCATGCATTGTTTGTGAAGCATCGGATAGATGGTGAACCTGGATTACCCAGTCAGTGGGGAAACAGGGGAGGGTCCTGTCATCAAAAAGTATATAAACTGTGTTTTGGAACTAGTAGGTGCGCTCTCCTGCTTGTGGGGCGCCCGCCATTGCAATCGCGAACAAATTACTTCTTCACTGAGATCCTCGCCTGGGCCTAAGTTACTGGCTACAGAGTTTCTCACACTGTTGACCCAGAACCAGGGAGAAGAGAAAACCCATTGCCTGACGATAATAAAAAGAAAAGAATATCCAAAATTGATACCAATTTGGCAAGTATTGACTCGATTGGAAAGGAAAACACGAATCAATACCATGAAAAAGGAGATGGGGGACTGTGAAATATGTTCATCTGATTCGTGTCAATATGGAACAATGCTAGGGCCTCATAATGAAATGTGACCTTCTGTCTTACATCCCCTTGTATAAATAACCACAAGTCCAAGAGAAACAGAGTGGTTAGTGTATATAGTTCTTGTATCTTGCAAACGAATGGTCTAGCAGTTTGTGTTGATAGAGGGTTTGAAGGGTAAACCTTGAGACTCGGGTCTGGGAGATAAGAGAATAGGGGGGAGTTTTTTGAGATAACTGCTGACTATTGCATGAGACACAACTTTCTGGCATCTGGCCCAGAGACTACTAAATAAGGGGAGGGGGGGGGGAAGCTGAAGAACGACTGAAGGACAAAACTTGTGAGGAAGACTACGAGCCTTCAGTATGAGCGACCCTCAGAGGGACCACTGGAGACTGATACGCATGCATCCGTGGGATGGTTCGGGTTCCGGGAAACTAATTATAATACCCCTGCCTTTTCCAAAAGTGGTGATGAATATGTATTAGCCTAGGAGCATAAAAACCAGCCGCCTGATGTAACTGGTGTGCGTCTTCGTGGAGCAGAGACTCCCAGCGCACCCAGTGCTGTTTGCTTACCTCTGTTCCTTTAATAAATTGTAAACTTTGATTGTAACCCTATTCGGGACTCAGTCATTTATAACAATATACAATAGCATGTTTGTCTCTAGTACTTACAAGGCGAAGTTCTGAGATCATATTTCACAGACTGCTTCTTACAGATTTCAAGAAATCCAATTGTTCTGAAGTACAGCCGTGCTCTATTACTATCTAAAGGGAACAAACTGTTTTCAAACCCATTACAGATTGGATGTTTTTTATTTATTTAAATAAGCTTGTCTCTGCAGCTTTCCTTCGTGATGCTGATCTTCGGAGAGGCAGATTGTTAACAAGATACAATCAAATTGCATTTTAATGTCTAGTTTTGTATGTTAAAGACACACAGTATCTGGGTACAGCAAGGTTCCACTAATTGACAAGGATCTTTCTGAAGTCTTCCTTATTTTTTCAGTATTCTTTTCAAATTGTGGACAGCAGGAGGAGGTAGAATATCAAACACGGTGACTGTTTTTTACCCAGAGGACACTAGTAGGGAAAAGGAGTTGGTCTGAGTTGACCTTGACATGCTTAAGGGGTTGGTACATGAGAACCTCGTGAAGTTCAAGAAGGCTAAGTGCAAGGTTCACCACCGTCATCAAGGCACTCCCAAGAATGAATGCAGGCTGGTTGATGAGTGGATTGGGAGCAGCCCTGCAGAGAAGGACTTGGGAGTGTTGATGGATGAAAAGCTCTACATGAGCCAGCGATGTGCAGTTGCAAACCAGAAAGCCAGCCGTATCGTGAGCCACATCAAAAGTATGACCAGAAGGTCCAGGGAGGTGATTCTCGCTCTCTACTCCACTCCTGTGAGGCCCCACCTGCAGTGCTGCATTCAGCTCTGGGGACTCCAACATAAGAAATAAATGTGTTAGAGCAGGTCCAGAGCAGGGCCACGAAGTTGATGAGGGCTGGAGGACCTCTCCTATGAAGACAGGCTGAGAGAACTGGGGTTGCTTAGCCTAGAGAAGAGGGGGCTCTGAGGAGACCTTATAGTGGCCCTCTAGTACCTGAAGCAGGCTTCGGGTAAGCTGGGGAGGGACTTTTTGTCAGGGAGTGTAATGACAGGACAAGGAGTAATGGCTTTAAACTAAAAGGGTAGATGTAGATTAGAATAAAGGAAGAAATTGTTTACTATGGGTGGTGAGGCACTGGAACAGGCTGCTTGGGGAAGTTGTGAATGCCCCATCCCTGGAAGTATTTAAGGCCAAGTTGGATGGGGCTTTGAGCAATCTGGTCTAGTGGGAGGTGTCATAGAATCATAGAATGATTTGTGCTGGAAGGGAACTTGAAGGTCATCTACTCCCCCCTGCCATAGGCAAGGACACCTTCTGGTTATAAACATAAAATCAGCGTGATAAAACAAAAGGCTTCTGTATAAGAGAGCACAAGTAAAATGTTCGTTGTAGGAAGAGCTCATTAGCTACTTCCAGCCAGAATGATTAGGGATAAGAGTTCTTGCATCTGAAATAGTTTTATACAGCTAGCGAATTTGTGCCAGAGCCTATGTTCAGGGTTTCCTTTGACTTACTGCAGTCTCCCTTTGCCAGTAGTACCCTGAAGCTCAAGTTTGTTTCTGAAACGTTAAGATACTTCATTTCTGGAGTTACACGTTCTGACTCGGAAAAAATTCTTGGTGCTGTATATTAATATTGAGTAAGTCAGCAGAATGCAAAATCCTGTTCTTACTCTATTTTGCAGATGTTATTCTCCCAGAGGAGTCAGATCACTTTGTTGTTGTCGTTGTTGTTGTTGTTGTTGTTTTAATTCCCTTCTGACAGGTGTCTTCTTTGGCCATAGCTAGCGGAAATGGCTTGCTAATAAAAGGAGGGAAAGAGGCAGCATACAGCAATCAAATCCTTTATCATCTGACTCAAGAAGCACTCTCCATTCATGGAGTCAAAGATGCAGTGCAAGTAGTAAGTGTCTAGAATTAAAGCAACAACTTTTGTGCTGTAGCATGTAGAAAAAGCACAGGCAGAGCTTGAGAATTCAGGCCATTGACTGTTTGTGTCACAGCTTTCACGTGTGAATACAAGCAAGGAAGTGGAAGATCTCTGCCATTTGGAGAAGCTGGTAGATCTAATCATTCCACATGGGTCATCCCAGCTAGTCAGGAATATCCAGAAAGCTGCTAAGGGAATTCCAGTGATGGGACACGGTGAATGGATCTGTCATGTGTATGTGGACACAGATGCCAGCGTGGAGAAGGCCACATGAATAAGTAAGCTGTGAGAGGGTGACTTGGATACCATGAGTGTAACTGAACTACACATTTGGAATATGTGGTATGGTTATATTATTATTATTATTATTATTATTATTATTATTATTATTATTATTATTATTATTATATTATATTATATTATATTAATATATATATTAATATATTATTATAACCATACGTAATAATAATTCACATGCTCTTCAAATTCTTTGTCATAAATGTTACGTAACCAATTGTTTACTCTTAAACCTCAGTCAGAGGCTCGAAGTGTGAATATACTGCTGCCTGTGATGCTCGGGAAACACTCCTAATTCACTGAGACCTGCTGAGAACCCCGTTGTTTGATCAGATCATAGACACGTTGAGAGTAGAACAGGTTAGTCATTTATACTTGTGTTGGCTTTTGTTTTGTTTTATTTACTTGTTGTTCATTTTAGGAGCCCTTGGTCTTGCTGACATAGCCCTATGTAGTTTTATGATAACATAACACTTACGTTACCCACATGTCTCTTTGTACACCTTTGTACTCTTTTCGGAGAGCTTTCTTGGCTTCTCCATGCAACCCCAAGCTTTTCCATAGAAACGATCTGCAAGCAGCTTCTTTGGGGTGGCTGCATGCCATTGCTGGGATACAACTACTTCCTTTTACAT
The DNA here is from genome assembly GCF_964211825.1 of Aythya ferina. Classification (NCBI taxonomy): domain Eukaryota; kingdom Metazoa; phylum Chordata; class Aves; order Anseriformes; family Anatidae; genus Aythya; species Aythya ferina. The sequence goes on from NC_140299.1 coordinate 85,405,044, forward strand.
AGAAAAAAAATCATTCTCTGCCTTGGAAGAGCATTTCCCCAACCCTTTCTCTACTACTCTTAATTCTGACTTACTGGCTGGCAACCTCCTGGGCCCAAATACTATTCTGATTAAATCTATTAACTTACCTTCTTACCTCAGTCGTTTCCCATTTTATGTTTCTCCTTCTCTAATCTGCTTCATCCACATATTTTGAACATTTTGTCTCACTTGCCTTTATTCCCACCCATTTTCCCGCCCATTATTTCCCCCTCCCACTGTTCCACAGGAACAGTGAAAGGCCACTGTCCTACATAATTGCTTTGACATGCGTAATGTTTTGTAGCAGAGATGCATCACGAGAGAAATATTTGTGAAGTACTTAAATTACACTCAAAACATGGATTTTTCACATAGCATTTCCATTTGGCAAATAGTGTATACAAGCAGTGATTGATGCAGGAAAACATGGTAAAATAGGTCATGTTCTGATAATGTTAAAGTCATATTAAGAGAAGCTTGCCAGATAGCTAGTCAGGAGCAAGTCCTCACTCGCTTGTGTTTTCTTTTTGTCTTTTTTTTTTTTTTAATGTCCGGTTTGGTTGTGTTTTGTTTTGTGTTTTTTTTTTTTTTTCATAGAATACCCTGAGTTGCAAAGGACCCATGAGGACTACCAAGTTCAACCCCTAGCTCCACACAGGACCACCCAGAAATCAGACCATGCATCTTGGAGCGTTGCCCAAACACTTCTTGAATTCCAGCAGGCTCAGTGCTGTGACCACTGTCCTGGGAGCCTGTTCCAGTGCCCTGCCACCTCTTGGTGCAGAACCTTTCTCTAACGTCCAGCCTGACCCTCCCCTGTCACAGCTCTATGCCATTCCCTTGGGTCCTGTCGCTGTCACCTGAGAGAAGAGATCAGCACCTGCTCCTCCACTCCTCCCTCTCATTGTTAAGGTGTCTTAGCTGCTATGATTAAATTCAGAGATTGACGATGCATTAGATCTTCTTCATCAGGATCGTAAAATAACTGAAAGTCCTTGCCTTGTTTTGGGCCCAGTAACTCTTTTGTGTCTGAAACATACACTTTGGAGAGGGCTGGTGTCAGTTTACAAAAGAAAAGGATAAAAACAGGTAAAGTCTTTTGTAGGGGAGACTTGCAAACCTGGAAATATCTGCCTTCCTCGAAACTCCCCTCCCCTCATTTTATATTGCTGACTTTGACATTATATGGCATAGGCTATCCCTTTGGTTAAGTTTGAATCGGTTGTGGGTATGTGCTCTCCTAACTTTTAGCAGACCCTCGACCTTCTCACTGTGGGGGGAGAAGAGAAAGCCTTGGAACTGTGTGAGCACTGTTTAGCAACAGCCAAAACAGTGGTTTGTTTAAGGCAAAAATCCAAAATGTAGCAGTATAGGGACTGCTATGAAAAAAATTAACTCTATCCTAGCTATACCCAGAACAACAAGCTGCACTTTTCACCTGTTACGCACTGGTACAATCTACAGCACAAAATACTTCTGGTATTGCAGGTGAAGATTCATGCTGGCCCAAAGTTTGCCTCTTACTTGACATTCAACCCCTCAGAAGTGAAATCTCTCCACGACGAATATGGGGATCTGGAGAGCTGCACTGAGGTTGTGGACAGTGTACAAGAGAGTGTCGAACATATCCACAAGTATGGAAGTTCTCACCTGGATGTTACCGTCACGGAGAATGGTTTGTGACCAATCTGTTCCCTTAAGCTTCTGCTTTGGTTTCACTGTGGGATCTTGTTATTAGCATAACTACTTACATTGCAGTAGTTTCTCTTATCTTGGTTCTGTAGTGAGCATAATCAGCTGGAACCCTATGAGCTAAATCTATCTGTAGTTGTGTTTAATTCAAGGAAAACATGTTGTGTGCCCTTATTCCAGGAGGTGAAGGCATGTGTTTGAGCAACTGGCCAACGACAAGTCAACGCATGCTCTTGTCAGGCAGATTGCTTTGTGTTCCTGTATTGTACAGACTTACCACATCAGACAGTTTTGCAGAAACATCTCCTGAATCCTGGAGATGTCTTTAGGCCTCCGAAGGAGGAAGAGGTGAGCTTCTATAGAGGGAATATGGGCTGTAAGAAAGATCAGACTATATACGTTTTGTCTTCCCAGGTTGCTTTTAAGCCTTGCAAACAAGGACCACAAGTGTTTTTCTCCATCTCTCCCAGTCCTTTATTTCCCAGTTCCGCATCTGTAGCGTAAAAGCTGCATGTATCTCAGTTCCCAGTTTCTTGCTCCTTTGATGCCGCGAACTTCTGTTCCTATGCGCCACTCTGTGCTTCTTCCACTCCTCTGCATGAGGTTTGAACACTCTGCCACTTCAAAACGTAGCTAGAACTGCTCCCAGCCAAAGGATGACTCTCCATACAAGGCTAAAACTTCTGAGAGTCAGCTACAGTAAGGTCATTTTGATTTGTGGCTCATCAGTGTGAGATTCAAGCAGGCATCTGTTTCTGTACCTTCTGCAGAAATTAAACGAGTAGCACCGAAAGGCATGCATTTGATACTGTAAGCCACTACCTGGTGCACTAGTGATTTACTTGGGTGTGTACTGGAGATAGAGTTCATCTTTAGCATTCGTCCCGTTGCTCTGGGCAACTGACTTGCAGCTTACAGCCTTACAGAGAAAGGCATCCTTCAGAGTACTAAGGCTCGTACAACTCTGCTTGAGGTTGCTCCAGTCTCGCATGTTCTGTGTTGAACTGGGTTAGTTAGCTGACTTCATGTGGTGTTTCGGCATTCTCTTTCCCAAATACTGTTTTCAGTATAAACTTAATATAGGACTTTCCATTAATTTCCATTAATTCCATTATTATAGGACTTTCCATCTGGAGCAGTTCCATGTATCCATTGAGATAATGTAGAGCTGAACATGTAGTTTAACTGTCTGACTGCAAAATGTAGCTCGGGGCTGCTGTCACTTCTTCCCAGTCATACAACTATCCCTGTTTGTGAGGTCTAGGCTGTAGTAAGAATTAGACGTCTTTTCACTTCTTGTCTTTGCAAGCTTCTTGTAATATTTACAGTTGTGTCTATGTGATAAACATATTACAAAGAAGGTGTGTATGAACATGCTTTAATCCAGGCTGTTAAATACTGTCTGATAATGTTGCAGGTGAAAGTTCTGTTCTTGTATCTCTTCACGGTATGAGGCTGTGCCTATTGGACTGCATGATCACTCTGTACTGTATCCTATTTTCTTCTCTGCCTCTTTTTCAGAGAAAACAGTGGAGTTCTTCCTCCAGCATGTGGACAGTGCTTGGAATGCCAGTAACCGATTCTCTGATGGATAGAGATTTGTACTCTGTATGTGCCTGTGGTGTGCAGGCAGCTAAGCACCACAAAGCCGTTTGCTCCCTCAGCAGTGTGGGAGGAAGGAAAGACTGGAACAAAACTGAGTATCAGTTACCTAAGTAAACAGGTGCACATACTAGGAAGTGCAGAAGACAAGGGAAACATTAATTCCTGAGGTAGAAACTACTAGAAATCGCTGTAGCAGGCTTGAACATGCAGTGCTCTGTGTGTTAAAAAATTGTGTTTAGGGTTTTATAAGATCACACAATAGTCTGTTTAAGAAGAGGAAAAAGAAAAACAAAAAAGGATATAGGAATGGAATCCTGACTAATTTAGTTCTTATTGTTCAAAGGGTAAACCCTCAAACAAATGTACGATGTATGTAAGACACACGTAGCTTTCTGGCTTCTTTCTCTCTAAAAGTGAAGCTGAAACTGACAGAAGTATAAACATTCCAATTTAGAATAAAGCTCCTCTGATCAGAACAGGTAAAAATAACTTCTGACACTTGGGGAGGAGTGAAGGAAGGGAGGTGAATGACTGCTTCTACATAAAGATGCAGGGCTATATAGTACAAAGTTGAATATCTTCTGAGGATTAACTACCTTTACCTTGTGTGTTTTCTACAGGTGATGAAGTTGGAATTAGTACTTCTCGTATCCATGCACGTGAACCAGTGGGAATTGAAGGACTCTGAACTACAAAGTGGTTATTGACAGGGGACAATCATGTTGTTTCTGACTTCTCAGAGCACGGGAGCATGAAGTAGCCCCATGAGAGCCTACCTCTCCCTCAGAGAAATACCGAGTACATTGAGAAAACTCATCAATAAAATGTTTATTGAAGACGTTCAGGCTTCAGGGTACTCTTTGGGGAAAGAGATTTGCTTTTCAGCTCTGAGATCATTGTTCTTGGTCATTGTGCAGTACAATGAATATGAAGTGATCCCACCCGTGACACGCATTATTTGTTGCTGTCTCTTACTGTTTCCTTAGATAGTATCTGCAAACTGACCTTGCTTTTGCCAGAGAGGTTTCTTTAAAACATACAGATACCGTAAGGAAAAGTTGAAATATCTGCTGCGTTCTGTTCATGCCCTTGCTCCCCTCCAGCAAAGATGCCTGGTGGTAGAGTGTAATTTTTTTTCCCTGTCTTTAATCTGAACACCTGTCTTGGTGAAGAAACTCGGTAGCTTTCCTTTAGTCACGTGACCACAGCAGCTCTTGAAAGCTCTAAAGCTTTAAGACACTTACTGTCTTTGTTTGATCACTCTGTGATTCCTATGCGTTTGGAACGTATATTTCATTAATGTTTTGACCAAGCAACCTTTTTTATCTAATTTCTTTGTATTTTTGACAACTGTAGATAAATAGCGCAACTGTATACAGTGTGAATTTTGTTACCTCTGTCCACCAGACATTTATTTCTCATGGGTTTTCTGTGAAATGTAATCCCTCCAAACCCGTCATCCAGATGCAATACTACCTTGAAGTTTAAAAGAAGCTCTGAATAAATGCTGCCTTTTGCGTACTGGAACAAAGGAACTCACGTGTGCATGCTGCAGCCAGGGCTCAGTGAAGCCCTCCATAGGTCAGGGTGGTTGGAGTGTCAAGGTGCATGGGGAGGGAGTGGAATGGTGCCACACTGCAAATGCTGGCAGGGCAGGGAGTGGGATGGGTGCAGCCTGCACAGGGACATTCTCTCCTGTGCATCCGTTTCTTGCTGCTAACTTGCCTCTGCATGCTTTGTTGACTGCTGGCGTGTGCGTGGTACTCAGGAGCCAACATAGTGGCACACAGGACCTATCCGGGCATCTGGGTGTCTGCTGGGTAGCCATGTTACCGCACTCACCCATTTAAGACCATTGCACTCTACTCTGCAACCCTGAGAAAGCCATTATGCCCCACGCTCCTCTTGTGCTTCTATGCTCTCCTGAGACTTTGTGACAACTGCTTGCACTGCAACCACAACTGGTACTGCCCATCAATGATAAAAGCACTGATACTGCAGCACCCAGTACTGCACGCCTGCAGTAGCGTTCCCTGCAATTCCTCTGTCCAGCTACCGCTGTTACTCCTTCCTCTGTCCCACTCGTCTCTTGATCTTTTTTGATTCCTCTGCCCTTCTCAGTGTCTGTCTTCCTCTATCCTTTCCCCTGGTCTCATAACATCTAATCTAACTCCCCTCTTTCTCTTTTAGTTTGGAAACTTCCTTGCCCTGTCATTATCTGTCTGAGCAAAAAGTTGCTCTCCAACTTTTTTTATAAGCCACCTTTAGGCACTGAAAGGCGGCAATTAGCTCTCCCTGGAGCTTTTTCTTCTCCGTGATGAACAACTCCAGCTCTCTTGGCCTGTGTTTAGAGGGGAGAATCCCCATCATTTGTTCTAACTTTCGTTGGGTTAACCATTTCCATTAATGAGGGAACAGTTAAGGCAATTACTCCACAACTACCCAAAGCAGCGATAGTGAGAAGCCCACTTCCAGCATCCATTTCCCATGCAGGGACAGATGGACACCGCTTGATGTCTTGCCCCCCAGGAGAAGGGGAGTCGCCACCTGTCCGTGGTGTTTTTTTTTTTTTTTTTTTTTTTTTTTTCTTTTTTCTGCGAGTGATATTATTACATTGTTTATTTACATGTTTTTGTTTTTGGTGTGTAATCTGTTATGCTCCTAGATTTTTCTTCCTGTGTAAAAGAAAGGTTGAGCTACTTCCAGCTGAAAAAGTTTCGGTTACTTGCTTGATCATATTGTTCTTTCAATATTCAAAGCTGAAGCAAAAGCATGGGGATTGCTGCTTGTAGAGAAACACCAGTTCTCTCACTAGAGTGCAACGCTTTCTCAAAAACATGACAGGCCATTAGCTCAGGGTAGCGATCATGCAGCTTATCGGTCACAGTGCGCACAAGAGCATCAGGTCCCCATCTCGTCACAGAGCCTGTCCGTGGTGTCTCCACTCCACTCTGTGCCCCATCCCGTTCCTTAGAGTCAGCACTTGGAGATCCCCTACTGCGACAGCATGTAATGTTGGAGGCGTTGGAAGTCCTGATCCATCCATTCGGAGCAGGAGACCATGTTTTGATGCAAATGTGGAAAGAATCAAAGCTGCAACGTGAGTGGGAAGGACTGTTCCAAGTGCTCCCGACTCCTGAGATGGCAAGAAGAACGACTGAGAAAAGTGCCTGTTCCTGTCCTGGTCTCCATTCTGCCAACCTGCTCCTTTTCATTCCTTCTTTCTGCTTCTTTATTGATGACATAACTTCGTCACATCATGGTGCCTTCCTTTTTGCTTTTTTTATCTTGAGGGCAGGCTCCCCTCCTATACCCTTCTCTCCACAGCAGTTCTTTTCAAAACAACTTTTCATTGGTCAAACAACTTTGCAAATAACAGTAACAGTAAACACCCAGAAACTTCCATGCCTCAATGGCTGGAGAACAAGAAACCCGAGACTGCATGCAGTCTCCTGAATCACCCTTCTCTGTTCCCTCTAAACTCATTTACATTCCTGATGGCCTCATTGAGAAGAGTCTAGTGTTAGGGTGGTGTTAGTGTCTAGTGTGGGGCTTTCCAACCCCCATGGCCACCCTCCCAAATCTTCCCCTTCTTTATTAATATCAACCATTTTCTTGACATGAATTACCACTCCATATATAATACTTCCAATTAGGTGGTAAATTCTTCCTTGCCCTCCCATCACCACGTAGCTACCAATAACCTATACCTAATTTTCACCCACTTTCCAAAGATCCATCCACTCCAGACTCCTTATCAGGGTCGTATGCTACTTGGATAGTAATATTACAAAATGACCTTAAATTGGCTATAGATTATATCCCCCTGCATTTACCGTTTTTGAACAGTCAGGTTCCCGACCAAAACTAAGCCCCAGATCACGCAAGATCTTTTGTTCGCTGCTATCATTGACCCCCATACACCGACTTTTAACAGTAACGTTTCCCGTGCTTGTAAAGCAAATTTCGGTCCCTCAGGGAGGGTATAATTTACCCTTTCCATTCCCCAACATTGAGCGGACCACGTCTGATTAGTCTATATAATGCATTGTTCCAATTTCTGGAGGGTATCCCATATAGCGGGATTTCCATATTGCCCCTCGGAAGTGCAGTACATATCCAACAGTCAGATAAATTTAAAGATCGGGCGACTCTTTCAGGTATGTTTACATACGAGTTTTCCTTCCATGCTTGAGCTGATACAATAGTTACAAGCAATGACCAAAGTCCATACGTGTTGCCTTTTCAATTTCAACTTATTGGGTCCCATCGTTTCAAGTGTCCATGGACCTTGCGTTGACTTCTTGATTCTCATGTGGTGAATCCAAGCAGGTTGTTCTTTAATTTTTACTGCGGTGTATGATGTAAGCAGCACCTGAAAGGGTCCTTCCCATTGGGGTTCCAAAGTTTCTTCTGCAAGAGACTTTACATATATAGATGTATAATCTCCAGGTTGTACATTGTGTATAGGTCTATCCAAAACGCTACTCCGGGTTCCAGCTACGTATTTTCCAATTTTGTCTAATTGTTTCCCTAATGCCACCATATAGGATGTCATAATTTTGTCTCCTGCTTGTGCGGACATCCCCTTCTGTATTCCATAGGGTTGTCCATACAGGATTTCAAAAGGGCTCAGTCCCTCCTTTGCTCTTGGCCTTGTTCGTATGCATAAGAGAGCCAAAGGAAGAGACTGAGGCCAGGCCAGATTCGCTTCCTGTCCCAACTTTACAATCTGTTGTTTGATCAAGTGGTTCGTCTTTTCTACCTGCCCACTTGACTGAGGGCGATATGGGGTATGAAGTTGTCAATCTATACCTAGATGGCGGCTGATTTGTTGCACTATTCTTGAAATAAAAGGCGGTCCCCTGTCAGAGGATATAGTAGCTGGTACCCCAAAACGTGGTATTATTTCCTGTATTAGTATTCTTACCACCTCCCTAGCCTTGGCTGTTCTGGTAGGAAACGCCTCTGACCAACCTGAAAAGGTGTCAGTTAATACCAGCATGTATCGGTACCCCCCTTTTCTTGGGAGTTCCAAAAACTCAATCTGCCATTGTTGTCCAGGCCCGTTACCTTTTCCAATTTGGCCTATCCCTAATTTTGGAGTATTTTTGGGATTAGTCTGGAGGCAAAGGTCACACTGCTGAGTCAGTTGTCTCGCAGTGGTTCCTTGCTACAATTTCTCTGATCCAATGTTTATATAAGGCTTCAGTCCCCCAGTGCCTCTTTCTATGTTCCTCTCTTATCAAGGGCCATATCATATAAGAGGGAATAATCATTTTCCCTTGGGGTAAGAGCCCACCCTTCCTCGTTATAGGAACCTGCTAGATCAGTAATTAATTTCTGATCTTCCTTGGTATATTTGGGCTTACCTTCTAGGGAGATTTGCCCACTGGGGATCAGGGCCCCTTCTGTTTTTACCTCCCTTTTGGCTGCATGTTTTGCCTCTCTGTCTGCTGTCGTGGTTCAGCTCGAGTGGGCAGCCGAGCTCCACCACAGCCGCTCTCTCACTCCCCCTCCTCAAAGAGGAATGGGGAGAAAACATGTGAAAATGGCTCAAGGATTGAGATAAGGATGAGAAAATCACGCAGTAATTATTGTAACGGGCAAAACAGACTCGGCATAAGGAGATAGTAAGATTTATTGCCTATTACTAACAAGCGAGAGAAGTGAGAAAACAAAGGAAAAAGCAAACCAAAAGCACCTTCCCCCCCATCCACCCTCTTCCACCTCCTCCCCCCGAGCGGCACAGGGGAACGGGGGAATGGGGGTTATGGTCAGTCTACAGCACTTCTTCTCTGCCGCTCCTTCTCGGTCACTCTCGTCCCCTGTGCTGTGGGGTCCCACCCATGGGATGCAGTCCTTGATGAACTGATCCGGCGTGGGCTTCCCACAGGCAGCAGCTCTTCCAGAACTGCTCCAGATATGGGTCCGTACCACGGGGTCCATCCCTCAGGAGAAAACTGCTCCAACCTGGCTCCCCTACGGGCAGCAGCTCCTGCTGGGTCACCTGCTCCTGCGTGGGCTCCTCTCCACGGGCTACAGGTCCGGCCCGGAATCTGCTCCGGCAGGGGTCTTCCACAGGCGGCAGCCTCCGTCGGTGCAGGGCCACCTGCTCCACCGTGGTCTCCTCCACGGGCTGCAGCGTGGAACCCTGCTCCACCGTGGTACTCCATGGGCTGCAGGGGGACATCCTGCTTCACCATGCTCCTCACCACAGGCCGCAGGGGACTTCTGCTCCGGCGCCTGGAGCACCTCTCCCCCTCCCTCTACACTGACCTTGGCACGTGCAAGGCTGTTCTCTCACTCCCTTGACTCTCCCGGCTGCTGTGTGGCGCAGCGTTTTTTCCCTGTCTTAAATATGCTCTCACAGAGGCGCAAAACAACATCGCTTATTGGCTCGGATCTGGAAAACAATGGGGCCCTTCCCGAACATGGGGCAGCTTCTAGATCTTTCTCACAGAAAGCACACCTATGGCTCCCTGCTACCAAAACCTTGCCACGTAAACCCACTACATCTGCCAGCTCATTTCCTTTTTCCAATTCTGAGTTTGCTTTTTGGTGTGCTCTGATGTGCACGATTGCCACTTTCTCAGGGAGTTGAAGTGCTTCCAACAACTTCAAGACTACTTTTGCATGCTTGATATTTTTGCCATGCAAATTCAGTAATCCCCTCTCCTTCCAGATCACTCAATACGCATGTACAACCCCAAAGGCATATTTTGAGTCTGTATAGATGTTTTTGATTTTGTCTTGGGCCAATTCCAAGGCTCGGGTCAGATCAATTATTTCCACCTTTTGTGCAGGGGTGTTCGCAGGTAAAGGCCCGGATTCTACTGCCTCTTTACAAGTGGTAGCTGCATAACCATTGTGTCGTTTACCACTTACGACTTAGCTGCTCCCATAAGTGAACCAGTTTTCTGTGTCTTCCATAGGATTGTCTTTCAGATCTGGACGGCACGAATATACTGCTTTGATGGTTTCCAGACAGTTGTGATGCACTGGGTCCCTTGTGTTCCCACTGAGAAAAGAAGCTGGATTGACAATGTTGGTGACTACAATTTCCACATCATCCTGTTCCACCACTGTAGCCTGATATTTCAAAACTCTTTGTGGGGAGAGCTAATGTCCACCTTCTGCTTCCAGTACTGCAGATACCGTATGGGATGCTAACACGGTTATTTTCTGGCCCAAGGTAAATTTTTCGGCCTCCTGGATGTTTAGTACTATGGCCGCAACCGCTCACAAACATCCAGACCATCCCTTTGCAGTTGTGTCCAATCGTTTGGAGAAATAAGCAACTGCCCTACGGTATGGGCCCAGGTCTTGTGCTAATATTCCCAGGGCAATCCCCTGCTTCTCGTGGGAAAAAAGGTAAAATGGAGTACTCACATCTGGGAGTCCCAAAGTTGGAGCTGACGTCAGGGCCTTCTTCAGTAGCTTGAAAGCTTGTATTGCTTCCTTGTTCCATTGAAGGCATTTCTGTTCAGTAGTCGTGAGTGCATACAGGGGTTTAACAAGCAGTCCGTAATTCTAAATCCATAGATGGCACCACCCGCTCATACCCAAAAAGGTCCATAGTTCCTTCACTGTTTGTGGTCTTGGAGTTTGGAATATTGCCTCTTTTCGAGCCTGTCTCAAGGTCCTTTCCCCAGCACTGATTTCATATCCCAAATAGGTTACCTGTTGTTGTACTACTCGGGCCTTTTTCTTAGATACCCTGTACCCTTGGAGTCCGAGAAAGTCTGGCAGATTCACCGCCCAAGTCAGGCAGGTGTCCCTTGTTCTAGTAGCAGTCAGAGTATCATCAACATATTGCAGCAATTTCCCTTCTCCTGGTGGGGCCTCCCAGGATTCAAGATCTTTCGCTAACCGATTTCCAACTATTGTGGGGCTATTCTTGAAGCCTTGGAGTAACACCGTCCAGGTGAGTTGGGTGCTACGCCCACGCCCACTCTTGGGGTTTTCCCATTCAAATGCAAATCTTTTCTGGCTGGCTTCATGGAGAGGGAGGCAAAAGAAGGCATCCTTTAAGTCAAAAACTGTAAACCAGGCTAGTTCTGGTGTTAATACAGTTATTTATTGCCCGTAGATCCTGGACCACCCTATATGACCCATCCGCCTTGTGGACAGGTAATATAGGGGTATTAAAATTGGATTCACATTCCCTCAACAATCCTACTTACACTTTTATTATTGGTCGAATTCCTTCCCTATCTTCCTGCTTTAGAGCGTACTGCTCGATCCTCACTGGCTGCTTTCCCTCCTTGAGCCGAATCTCAACACGTGGGGCATTTTTAGCTCTCCCAGGTTCATCAGTAGCCCATACGCCTGGGTATACCTGGTTTACGACTTCTTCATTAACTTGTCCTTCCATTGGCAGGTTGACTAGGGCTAAACTCATTACCTGTATATATTGTTGATCCTTTACCTCCAGAGTAATCTCCCCTTTTTCAAATTTTATTACTGCTCCTAATTGCTCTAATAAATCTCTACCTAAGAGTGCCCTTGGGGAGTTAGGCATATATAAAAATCTGTGTATGCCCCATTGTTTCCCTAACTTGTACTTCAAAGGTTGACAAAAATAAGCCTTTTCAGGTCGATCGGTTGCACCTTTTACCCTAACATTATCATTCCCTAAAGCCATTAATGCTTGATTTAGAACTGAATATGTTGCCCCCATACCAATATGAAATTTCACTTCCGTTTCTCCCCTATCTTCATTATAACCAGTGGAGGATCCGTTAGGGTAGATTCCCCAGGTCCCCGTTATTTCTGCCAAAATCAGGGGCTGATTACCCTAGGAAAAGGCTAGTCAGTTTGTTCTCTGAATCCGAGAGATCTGGGTCCGAATATTTTTCATTTATTTTTTTTTTCCATTACATTTCAAAGTTGGTCCAAAAATTCCATGGGGGTTTCTTTTGGACCTTGTTGGAAGCATATTCTCAATTCCCAATTCAAACAGATTCGAGTATTAACTTAACTTCATAATTTTCGGGATGATTAGGGTCTCAGTGGGGTCGGTCAGGGGAATGCAATTGTCATCAGTTCCCTGAGCGGTCCCATTGGCAATCTGAGCTTGCACATGAACTCAGGTTGTTTTAAGAGTTAACTGCTTTTCTGTTTCCATAACAACTCTCTCTGGGACCCATCATGATCCCTTTGCCCCAGAGGGCTAACACCTGTGATTTTGAGATCTCAGCCTGGGGCTGAGACAGAGCTTTTAAAATTCCTACATCCTCTTTCCCTGCTCATTCAACTTTAAACACCTTTAACACCTTCAACAACCCTTTTATCACTTCCTTTATCTTTCTCCAGCCTGTACTTTTCTAATGCCAACACCAAAGGCTCAGTCAAGGGCCAATTAACTCCGCTCCTTTTCTCTCTAAGATGCTGAAACAACATATCTGTATACTACATTTCATCTTATTTTCCTTCTCTCCTCAAAGGACTTTATTGACTGTAATAAAGGACATATTGACCGTAATACGGTGTTATGATTAATAGTTCCATCGTGGGGCCACTCCTCTCCATCCTCTAGTTTATAAAGTGGCCACCACTGATTACAATATTTGATAACAGTTCTTTTACTCTCTGTCCCCCCTCTTCCCATTATATCCCTCCAATGTGTTAGTATACATTCTAGGGGGCTTTTCCGCGGGATTTCTTTGCTTTGACCTTTTCCCATTCTAATCTATAGCAGTTAATATTGCACCATTTTCCTAGGAGCTCTTTACTAGTCAATCCCAATCCCTCCAAAATCCACAATATATAGAGATACACAAATAAAATCAGACCACTGTAAATTAACTGCCTGTAGACAATTACACTGAGGACATTTAAACCCGACGAGCAGATAATATGCCTGGGCAAATTTCGTTCCCTTAGGCATACACCTCAATGGCAGTTCTTATATTATATTTACATATTCACATATTAACATACGTTTAAAAGAATACTTTAACAAAAATGCCCGGGCCTTTACATATACAACAACATACAGTTATTATTCCAATTAGAATTATTCCCCAGCAGCTGCAAACATTATGCCAGTTACCATTAAAGCTCGCCTACCCTCCTCCCGTCTCTTCTATGATCTTCAGGATGTTCCTTGTGGTTCCTAGAACCAGGGTATGGCAGCTTCTACTCTAAACCCCTTTTGGCCGCTCTATCGGCCACCTCCGTTTGGCCACTCTACCGGCCACCTCCCAGGACGCCTTCAGGGTTCGTGTTGCACGCTAGACATCTCTATGCGGCTTATCGACCTCCCCGGCCAATTGGCTTACCTTAATTAAGGTGTACCGTTTGCCCGCAACCACAGGAACTTCCTGTATCCCTGCAGTGAGCGGCTGGGAGAGGAGCTCCTCTGAGAGAGAAAAAGGGGCTCGGGGCGCGCCTAGGAGGTCTGCTCCACAGTCGATCCTGCAGCCGAACAGAGTCCTCCTGCCTGGCTCGCCAAACTCATGCGCAGAAAAGACTCCACAACCATAGGGTTGCGATCCTGGGGTGTCATGGCATACCGCTACTTGTGTTTGGGGAGCTGGTCAGAGCACCCACCTCCATTTCTGTTTATGGTGGCTGAGTTTGTTCAAGTAATCCCTGACTTGATACCTGTCCCCTGCTGGTGGTTCTGCGGAGTCCTGCCTTTAGGCACAAAGACCCAGGACCAGCCCTTCAGAAACCCACACTGGCTACTTCTGATCCCTCCGTTTTCTCGCATGTCAGCTGCAGCGCCTTCCCTGGCCCAGGCTCAGTGCTCATCACAGCAATGGCTGACATCCCAGCAGAAGCCAGCCCGCTCTCTTTGGGCGCTACCTCAATGCATGACTTTGCTCACTTTGGCCCCTCCAGCTCTCTCCCCACTCCCGGTGCAAGGACGGAGTGAGAGAGCAGCTGTGTGGTGCTCAGCTGCCCACTGGGCAGCCAGCATGGGGCACGAAGGATTTGAGATAACAGCATCACTGGCGATCACCTGATTTTCACCTACGTAGAAGCAAGCAGCTCCAACGCAGCCGTGTACCTACTGCTCCATGGGATGCTACTATGCAGTCTAACCCCTCATGGTTCTGAACTACCCCTGCTGATAAGGATGTGACCTCCTGTAGCGCTGAGGTGATAGAATCTGCCGGAACATTAGTAATTTGCTCCACTGTAGCGGACGTTTAGTAAAGCATGTTGTGTTAAAGGATAAGGAAGTTTGGCAGGACCTAAACCCCCTTGCGTTCCAACTTGTCCTCAGATATCAGAGGGGCTGGGGGTGGCTGGGTTTGGATTCTGAGCGATGCCCTGTTTGGAACTATAAATCCAGTTGTATTCAATAGACTAAATTATCGTGATCATGGATGCACATATCGTGTAATACACTTTCAGTCTAGTAAATGACTGGTGTAGTTTATTGGAGCAACACGAGCACAGGTTCTTTTGGATTGCCGCTGATGAAGACTCTGTCTGCAAAGCACGTGCAAATACCAAGAATATGACTAACACAACCAGCTACATATACGTTAACTTGTGGAACAACTCTATAGAGAATGTTAGGTTTCCCAGGGAAGCACTCGCTGTAACTGAGGGTTCAGACCTCACCCTGTAGGCATCCCTGTAGGGGGGAAGAGAGGTTCAGCACGGCAGCCTTCGGCTGATGCCAGGAGTCAGCGACGTCCTCCCTACTTGTCTGTGGTGGTGTCTTCCCCAACATTTTCCTCTCTTGAGCCCTTTTTTTACTATGTTCCTGCTTTTAGGTAGTGAGCGACTCAAGTCATATGCGCCTTTGTTGTGACTGGTATACATTTTCCTGGCTTTTGTTTTTGCTCAGGGAAATTCAGAGCGTGTGCTCAGTGAGAGGTAGTTGCACCTTGGAGGCGGGTAGCCTTGGGGATAGAGGTGTATTTTGGCACTGTAGTGAGATTATAATGAGCAAAGTTCATCCAGAGGACATGAGTAGGTTGTCAGTTAGACTCAGGGCTGGCCATGTAATCTATCAGTTCCGTACCATCAGGCTCACTCTAAAATCGCACTGTTCCTAGCAAAATGGCCCAACGCCCAGGAAGGCAAAGGCGGTGGGTTGCTCTAACACTCTGTGGCCAGGGAAGCAAAAGCTTTCCTTCCTCTTGGTTTCACAGCCTAGCAGAGCAGCTTGGTGCCGTGGAGTTTTCTAACCATTCAGTTTTCACACAAAAAAATGACACGTTCAAGCAGTGAAGAAAGAGGGCTGTTTCTTTGGGGAAAGTCCAGCAGAGAGGTTACTCGGCGGGGCCCGAGGGCTGGAGCTGGGCTCAGCACTGAGCACAGCTGCAGCAGCATAGCCAGCCAGCTCTCGGGACACGGGGCCTCCTCTCCCACACCCTCCGGAGCCGGTAACGTAGTGCTTGCAGGCTGAATGTGGAGGAAGTTCTCAGGACCAGGATGGTTTCAGTCACCAGGGAGGAGACCGAAGGGCTGCTGTAGCCCTCCATGCTTCTCAGGGCTGACATGGAAAGGAACAGAGGGCAGCTCAGAGCCTGTATCACTGGGAAGCACGCCCAGGAACCCCTCCTGCCAAGCCCACCCCACCTCCTCAGCTGGGGCAGGGGTCGCAGCTCACTGCCCAGGGTCTTTTCTCCTCCCAGCCAGTTCGTGCTGATACCCCACTGCCCTCACTCACCCTCGATGATGTTCTCTAGCTTCTCCTTGCGCCCATCCACCAAGTGCTGCCCGGCAAGCCCTAGGTACACACAGCCCATCACAGATCCCGCTGGCCAGCTCGCCCCAGACACAGTCCCCCCCTCAACATCCCTGCCGGCTTGGCCATGTGTGCCCAAGTGTGACACCACCCAAGGAGGCTGCGAGGCACTCGCTAAGCTTCCCACCAGCAACCACTGCATGGGCAGGGGGTGGCCGAGGGCAGCAGGGAGCCCCCACAGGCACTCCAGGCCCACTCTGAGCCGGCAGTGCTCTGCAGCCACGTGGCTGATTCAGCAGCAGCTGGGGCTGCGGCCAAGCTGCTGTGGGGCACAGAGGGCCCATGGGGTTGTGACTCACCAATGAACCTGATGGCCGCCTCTTGCAGGGGCTCCTGGGGGCTCCACAGGTATGGCAGGCTCTGGCACAGGTAGTCATCCACTCTGCTGCTGTGCCCCACCAGCTGGAAGAGAATAGTACATGTGGATGGGGCTGGTGCAGCCTCGCCCCTTGGCCAGGCCAGCCCTGTACGTGGGACTGGCTTCCCCTGCTGGGATAGCCTGATGCAGTGGCTAGAGGCAAGGGTAGCCACCCTGCACCCTGGGCCAGGGCTGGCAGGCCTTGTCTGGGCCAGGTTTTGGGAGCCCTCGGGCAGTTGTCCTTACCAGGCACTTGCCAATCCTCTGTGGCTGCGCTGTCTCCAGCAGGTTCCTGAGCTGCTTCCACTTCAGGAGCTTGGCAGCACCAAGGAGGGCTTCCCGAGAGGCCTGCAGAGCAGCAGAGAGTGGGAGATGAAACCACTGCGCATTGGACAGGCCCTGGTTGTCCTGCACCTTGGCGAGGCTTGGGGGCTTTTCTGGCCCTTGCTGGGGAGGTGCAGCAGCTGGGGAAGGCATCTGCCAGAGGGTTCAGTGCTCGGGCAGAGGTGTGGGGCAACCACCAGCTCTGGCACTTCATGCTGCTGGAGCTGCAGGACAGAAGTCCCCCAGAGCTGCTCATCTGCAGCCAAGGCCAGCAGGCAGGTGAAGCGCTGCAGTCACTGAGGCACCAGGGCAGGAGGCAGCCAGGGACGCCACGCACGGGGACCCCAGCAGGCTGTTCCCTAGGGCCTGGGCTCCAGAGCCCGCCACCGCGGACACAGGGCCAGACCCCTGCCCTGGCTGCGGCTCCCTTCCCAGGCTGGCAGCCATGCTGGCTCCTGCAACCCCTGGCAGGGGCTGCACCCTTCTGCATGGCCCAGGGCAGCCTGCAGGCCAGGGTTTGTGCAGTGAGCACGCTGGCGGCTCCAGGGTACTCATGCCCAAGAGAGCAAAGGAGCATTCAGCCTAGGCATCTGGCGGGTCCCTGTGCATAACATGGGGTCGACAACTGTTGGGCACCTCACCACTGGCCTCAGACACCTGCAGGCACAGCTGGGATGCCCGTGAAAGCTCTAGTGCCTAGGTATCTGTGGCTACGCAGCACTGCTGAGCACAGCTGGGAGCAGGCAGGGCAGGTCTGGAAAATGTCCGTGCCCACCTTCTTGGCCCATGACAGCTCTGGGGCTGCAGGAAGCCTCCCAGTGGGCTTTTCTGTGGAGGGCTGCATGCGGGGCTGGATGTGGGGCAGGGAGAGGCCTCTCCGCTCTGGCCCTCTGTGCAGGCGGAGGTGTAGTAGGGGCAAAATGGCTGTGGTGGGCCTGGTGCAGGCACAGAGGGGCTCTGCACCTTTCTTTTGGATTCGGGAGCTTTGGCCCTGAGGTGAGGCACATTCAGAGGGAGCCTTGCTAACAGCCCATGCCCCTAATGCTCAGGCCCTCCTGAGGGGTGTTGCCCCCTCAAGTGAATGCTCAGCTTAGTGTCCCCACCTCAGCCACAAGCTGGTCCTGGTCATGCAGGTGGAAGAAGAGGGGGAGGATGGTGCTCTGCACTTGCTTCTTCATCTCCATCTTATGGGTGCCCTCTGCAACCTCCATGGCATCCTTGCAGAGAAGGATGGAGAGCTCTCTCATGCAGCTGGACTCCTGGTGAGACAGAACAAGGGAGGACCTCAGTCCAGGCTCTTCCGAGCTCACAGTGAGCAAGGGGTCGGTGTGGCAGACAGGGAGACACACGCTCCTGGCTCTCACTCTGCAGTGAGCTGTGGCAGGTAGGCCAAGTGTGTGGGCAGTGCAAAATGGCTCAAGACACAGGAAGGGCAAGGCAGTGGGTTGCAGATGGTCCACCCTGGGGCTGGCAAGGGGACACATGGGAAGGGGAGAAGCGGCCATGGGCAGCAAGGGGCCGAGGAGAAGTTGCCATTGTGGAGCACACATCTGCAGGGCTCTGCACAGGGAGGGGCTGCCCCAGCAGGAGAGCCCAAGAAGCACCAAGCAAAACGTTTCCAGCACGTGCCCAGGGATCGTGGTGGGCGAAGAATTCGCAGGCCCGTGAGACACGCGGAGAGGGACGCACCACCCCCAGGCCACATTCACGTGCCCCGTGGCCATGCTAGCCAAACCTCCTGCTTGCCCACCAGACTTACGTTTTCAAAGAGGGGCAGGAGCCTGTCAGGCAGCTGCAGAGCGATGGGGCCAGCCACTTGCCCATCTGCTAGGCGCAGAGTGTTGCGGAGGACAGTCACGGCCTTCATACTGATGTCGCTGTTGGCATCCTGCAGTTGCTGCACGACCTCTGGCAGCAGGTCTTGCAGAGTTACTGCCTACATGAAACACAGCAGTTCTGTTTCAGAAACACCGAAGACCATCCTGGCAGAAGCCCCAGGAGCGTGCTGAGGCCCCTTCAGACAGAAGGCTGCTGCCTTGGGTTGCAGAAGTAGCCACTTGTGTCAGCCTGGCGCCGTGCGGGGCCTCATCTTCCCAACCTCAGCAGGATGACTGCTCTGGGTAGAGTGCTCCTGCAGCTGAGGCAGCCCTGCGCTGGCTGGCCTGGGGCCTGGCATTGACCTCTTTCTGGCACAGCAGGAGGTGCCTTTGAGCGGACACTGGTGCCGCTCTCCTCGTGCTGCACAGTCCAGGCAGGGGCTGCCCAGAAGCGCTCAGGGGCTGATGAAGAAGGCAGTGAGAGCAGTGGAGCCACTACCGCCCCTCCCGATTCTTGGCAAAGTCCAAGCAAGCCTCTGCGGGCAACAGCACCTGCAGCCCAGCCCCAGGCGGATGCTGCCACTTGGCCCAGATGCCCCCACTCACCATCTTGGGTCTCGTAGACAGCGTGACGAGGCTTGTAACCGCCATCCCACGCAGCACCGAGGACTGACTGTGCAGGTGTGAATGAAGAATGTCTGGGATGCAGGCATTGACAAGCTGCTCAAAGTCTACGCAGTCCAGCAACTGAAAGACACCCAGCAGCCCAGTGAGAGCCTGGCCCAGCCGGCAGGACTCCTGGCAGCACGCTGAATCTGCCAGAGAGCCCAGAGTTTCAAGGCACCTTGGAGAGGCACCGCTTGCTGCTAGGCCCTACCTCCATGAAGACAGCCATGGCGGTGATCTCCTTGTGCTTCTGTCTCTGGCGGAGACATATGACTGCCTCTTCAAACGCCGAGGCACCGAAGAGCGGTGCTTTGCTTCGCAGAGCCCTGGCCAGGGGAAGAACGCATTGGTAGTACCAAGCTGGGCAAACAAACCTCCTTGGGACTGTGCTTTCAGCGCTAGCTGTTATCCCATGGGCCAGACCAGGGCAAGGCTTGCATTTCTGCACTCTGCTTCAGCAGCTGGTGCCATCCACTTGAGGAGAGGCCGCCCGCCCTTCACCACATACCTTGCCTTTGCAAACATGGAGGGTGACGAGCACAGATGTGCTCGATTCACTGAGGGATGCCCTGCCTACACACAAGTTGTGGCCTTCCAACAGATGCCATTTCCTGACCACTTTGGATCCCCAGGCCACTGAGCCTTCCCGCGCTCTCTGGCCACCCTTCCGGCTGCTCTGCCACACAGCTCCAGTGCAGGCTGTGGCATTGCCTGCAGAGCCAGCCCCAGCACTCTCCTGCACCACTGGTCCCCGAGGAAGGAGTGCATTGGAAGGTGACAGGTCCTGCGAGTCCTCCTCTTGCACTGGGCAAGAGCAGCCCTTCACCAAGGAGCTCTCAGAGGCAGCAGCATGGAAATCATAGAATGAATCGTAGAATGGCTCGGGTTGGAAGGGACCTTAAAGATCAAAGAGGCCACTTCCCCTGCCGGTCTCTCCTGAGATCCCTCAGTCACCAGCACTGAGGGTCAACGCTGTCCCTCGGACCCCTGGGGACACCTCACCAGCCACGAGGAAGGGGATCACGTGGGGCCCTCCACCTCTGGGGGAAGAGTGCCAGGGGAGACAAGGACAACTGATGAGGCGCTCACCTAGTCAGCACAGCAACACCTGTGTGGAAGGTCTCATGTCTTAAAAGCGTGTCCCAGCCACCCTGCGTCTGGATGTCTTCAACCAAAGTGGCACCCCCCACGTGTTGGAAAAGAGCTCTCATGGTCATCACCGCAGTCCTGCATGCAGAGCACAATGCGCGTCACATGTGGCGCCCCAGCGCTGGCTCCGGCCTGGGGCACAGACCTGGCAGAGGGGATGGAGCACCTGAGAAAGATGCCTGGAGGCCACATGCACTCCCCCATCTGACTGCTGCTCCTGCTGAAGTCCTGCAGTGTGCACTCATGGATGAAGGAGATCTGGAAGAGCACGGCAATGTAGAGCTTGTGGAAAAGTGAGTGCGCAATGTTTTTGCTGGAGGGCAGCTGGAAGATCTTGTTCATGGCACTGGTTACCTGCAGAAAACAGTCAGGTGCAGCTCTCAGTGCACAGGTGTCCCTGCAGCACTGCCAAAGCTTGCGGGTTGGGGGGTGAGGGAGGTGGGGGTGAGGCGTCGCTCTGAGCTGATGGAGGCACCGGGCCAGAGCCCGCTGCCTGGCTGCCTGGCCTGGGGCCCAGCCCCAGCGGCTCCCTGGGTTCGTCTCTGCTTTGTGGCATGGGCAAGCCAGCTTTTCGTGTCCAGAGCAAAGGGCCCAGCAGGCCCCGGGGGTCTTGCCAGCTGTCCTCAGCTCCCTGGGCCAAACCTTGCAGCCTGCTTGGGCCAGGCAGCCGCCCTGCCCGGGGCTGCCCAGCAAGGCAGGAGCAGGCGGGGAGGGAGGAGGACAGAGAGCGGCAGGGCAGGGGTGGGCTGCGTGCCTGTGCGCAGTGGGGCCCCAGCAGTGCATGTGGCCCTGCTGGGCTCTGGCTCCCAGCCCCCCTGACTGGGGAGCCCCAGGGAAGGCTGGCGTTTGGGGACAGAGGAAGAGGGAAGGAGGGGATGGGGAGGGGAGTGCAGCCCCACTGGGGGTGAGCGAGGCCTGGTCCAGGAACTCACAGCCCAGGAACGGACACAGTTGTGGTGTGGGCCAAAGCCATCGTGCCCAGGCCCTATGCATTGCATCAGCAGCTTTCTCAGCACGTCCTCTGCAACGCAGGGCTCGGAGACCATCGTCTGCCACATGGCCGTGGCAACCCTGCAGAGACAAAGCATGCTGTCGATGGGGCCACCCCAGCCACTGCCCCTTGGCCTGTGCCGGCCCTGAGGGTCCTGAGCTGTGCCAGAGGTGGGTGGGTGGGCCCTGTACCTATCGCACCACGGGAAGACCTCCAGCAGGCCCTGGACCGCGTGCTCAGGGTGCAAGGAGGTGATCTGGAAAAGGGTCCTCTTCAGGATGTCCAGGAGTGATTCCTTGCTGACCGACGCCAGGCGGTCATGGATGATCTGCATGACCCGTGGCACCTGGAGGAGAGACGAGGGAGAATGGAGCGGAGCACAGCCATGGCCCCAGCTGCCACCAGCAAATGCTTCCCTCCTGTGGCTCTTTGCCAGCCCAAATGGCTGTCGGGGACTCCCAAGCCCTGGACCCGGGCCAGGGAGAACGGCCCCCGAGAGGGCAACAGCACAGGGCAATCTGTCTGCAAACTGCTAACCTCCTCCATCTGTGAGTCTGTGATCATATCCAACACGCGGGCAACCACCTTTGTGTCAGAGACCCTGGGGTGTGTCATGCCCTCCAAGATGGTGAGGATGAAGTCCGTCCTCTCGACAGGGAAGAGGAAGCTGCCAAATACCTGCGAGAGGGAAGACATGTCACACAGCCTGTCTTGGTGGCGGGCTGCAGCTGAGCAGCGAGGGCAGCTCTGGAGAGAGAGCCAGGGCAGTGCTGGCACTGTGCCCCCAGCACAGGCAGGAGCAAGAGCTGGCGTGGGCTTGCAAGGGCCGGCCTGGGCTGGGATGACTGTAGCCTCAGTGGCTGCGGAGAGGGAACTGCCCCGCAGGGTGAAGGCAGGTGGTGGAGGTCAGGGTCAGGGCACACTTGGCGGTGTGTAGGCAGCTAGGCCTTGTGGGTGGCCAGGACAGCTGGACCTGCAGTGCTGACGCTGGCCACTGACATTAGCCTTTGGCTGCTCCCTGCTGAGATATGGTGGGACCCTGCAGCCGGCTTGCTGGGAGGCCGTGACGGACCCTGCCTCCTGCCCGCAGTTCTTGGGGCACTGGTTCATCCAGGTCTCCTGTCAACCTCACAGCCAAGAATCCCAGGAAGGGAGGGGCTCATTACCGTCGGTTCGCTAGCAGCGTCCTTGGGCAGGAAGGTGCTTGGGCATTCCCGCTCCAGAAAGAGATACGGATAGGTAGGTGTCATCAGGTGGCCTGGGCAGCAAGGCAAACAGAGAGTGGGTGAGTAGTAGGAATGATGCAGAAGCTGCTGCTTGGAGAAGACAGCTGAGAACACCAAGCAGAGCTCTGATTGTGGCAGGGCGCTGTGTCTGTCAAAGAGGGGCACTCTGTGTTGGGTGGAGGGTAGGGGGTGGGGACAGGAGACATGCCAGGGAGGAAATGGGTCTTCTGTTGCAAGGGGGAGGAGGGCAAACCGCCTCGCAGTCTGCAGAAAGGCCAGAGAGTTTGGTCCGGCTTTCTGCTCTGAAGCAGGAGAGAAGCCCCACGATGCTGCTACTGCTACAGGCTCTCCAGTGCACTGGTTCTCAGGAGGGCTACTAAGCCACTGCCCCAGGGGACATCCTGCTGCTCCAATAGGGGCTGGGGGAGCCCCCTAGGGTTGGTGCAGCACGGCTGCTCCCCTGCTCCACCCTTGGAGGAATGTGCTGCTCTTTCCTCTAGCTGGGGAGGGCGGACAAAGCGGCGTATCACCATGCCTGGTCTTGACCGGGCCCTCGTGTCTGGAAGGTGCTAGCCCACCCCAGCCTCTCTTACTCTGTCGCACCATCACGATCCTGTGGATGGCGTGAAGAGCCTCTGCAGACCCACAGCTGATGTTCTTGTCCTCCTCGGCACAGCACAGGGTGAGGCACCCCATCAGCTGCCCCAGGAGTGGCACAGGCTTCGTCTGGAAGGTGCGAACGCTGACCGTGCCCACTCTGTTTGTGAACGAGTCCTGGGGTTGAGAGGATGGACAGTGGCAGCTTGGCTGAGCTAGTGCACTTGAGACAGCAGGAAGGGGTGAGGGAGTGCTTAGAGGTTGCCTGAACCACCAGCTCCTTACCTGCATCAGAGAAGTGGGGATCAGGGCCTCGCTCAGACTGGCAATCCTCCCCACGGCATACCGACGCTTTGCCACTTTCTCGGATCTTGTGAGGGGCAGCAGGGCCTGAGAAGAGAAAAGCTGCTGGTTTGCCTTGGGATGCAGTGGCAGCTCCCGTAGCGGCAGCTCTGCCAAGCGCCGGGCAGGGTTTACACAGCGTGCCCAGGCTTCTCCTGAACAAGAGAAGAGCCTGGAAAGGGGGTATAGCCCGTCGCGGCCTTGGGGACAGACCCGCAAGATGATCTCCAGCGTAGCGGCAGTGTAGTCCGATGAAGTACACACCAGCACTTCCAGCACGCTGTCCAGAGATTTCAGAATCTGTAAGGAAGACAGAGCGGGTGGTGCTTTTTTGTTGGTCCTTCCTCATGGGAAGCTGGCTTGAATGCCTGCTGCCTGAGGCAGGCCTCAGCTGCCCAGTGGTGCCAGCAACCTGCCCAGTGGTGTCTCAGGATCTCCGTTGTCTTTCTGTTTCTCCCGTGGTCTTTCAGCAGCCAAAGCTAACTAGGAAAAAGTGCGCAGGAACTGACTGGCAGCAGGCTCTCTGTAGCTCACTCGCTGCTTACCTCAGCATAAAGTGAAGCATCCAACTTGCCCCTCTCCGTCTCTGAAGCAAGAGAGCCAATGGCGTTGATGCAGGGGCCGAGGTGCTGTGACAGCAGTGCTAGGTTCTCTTTGCTGCAAGGAGAGGAGAGAAGGTGCCCATTGGAGGCTGGCACTAGGAGCAGTGCCCAGATGCCCTGGGAAGGTGACCGTAGATGTCAGGGCCTGGGGTCACCAGGTGGGACCCGTACTGGGTGGGCAAGGCTTGTGTGGAGGCATCTTCTCCCTCTCCCGTGCTGCTGAGCCAGGGATAGAGGGCAGTCATGGCATGCAGTGCACAAAGCCCTTTCCAGCTCCTGCCTCTCTCCCTTCAGGGAAGAAAGCTGGGAAGGGAGACAATGGAGAGCCCCTGCCGGCACTGCCGGCTGGCTCTGCTGGCATGGCACCCTCTGCCCTCCTATCTGGTGCAGGGGAGAGCTGAGGCCCTAAGACAGAGCACCAAAGTCCTGCCCGGGTCGGGGAAGCCCGCTGCTGTCAGGCCCATGCTGTGGAGAGGCCCTGGCCAAGCCAGGGTATGGGGCAGGTACCTCCTTTCAGTGATGGCATACGCAGCTTGCCAGCCCAGGAGCATCACAGTGCGCAGGTGGTCGAAGGGAGACTTAGGCAGTTGCATCTGGAGAGAGACAACATGGTCAGGATGGGACACGGGAAGCTGCCAGGGGCTGGCACTGATCTGCAGGGCAGGCAGAGCGTTGCTGGCACTATACCAGCATTGGCGTCAAGACCCGGGGGGTTAAGGGGGGCACAGGCCAGGCTGCTCTGTGCCCACAGAGGCCCGTCCCACCCTCCCCTGTGTGCAGAAACCCCTGTGCTGTTCTGACTGCTGGGCTGGTGCCCGGACAGCTCACCCTTCCCCCCTCCCCGCCCCACTGGGTATCCCCTCACCTTCTTCTCCACTCCCAGCTCGTCGCTGGGCAGGTACATGTATGTCCTCTCCATCCTGGTGCTGCAGATGGTGCGGATCGAGGCCAGAAACTTCAGCTTCCAGTCCTCTTCCTGACAGTCAGGGAGCAGAGAGACAAATAGGGAGGGTGAGAGGGCGGCGACATGGCCAGCAGGGCCACTGCACCACAGGGGTGCAGTGATGGTACAAGGGGCCAGGAGGGCAGCAGCTCAGCACAGCCAGCAGCCCTCCAAAAGCCTGTGTGTGGGCAGCAAACACGGCAGCCCCCAGCTGGGAGAAGCAGGCTGAGCCTCACGCACTGACAAAGTCTGCAGTTACCATTTTGGTGCCAGTGAGAACAGCCCAGAAGTAGTCACAGGCTTCCACGTCCTTGGGCTCCGGAGACATGACAGAGGCATCAGAAGCATCATCTGATTAAAAAAGAATGGACAGAGCTGTAGGCGGGGCAGGAGGCAGAGGGAAGAGCCATGCCCTCTCTTGAGCCCTGTGCCCACCGCCCTGCCGACTGCAAGCCCTGGGTCGGAGCACTGATGCCCCCGTTCCTCAAGGTTGCCGCTGGCAGCAGAGCAGGAAAGGTCCCTGTCCTGCAGCACTCCTGCCGGGTGAGCAGCCTTCTGCTGCCTGTCCCCACAGCAAGAGCTGGGTCCCCTCCACTCTCTCCCGCTGGGAGCCTCCCCTGCTGCCAGGGGAGGCTGTGCTGGGGCTGGCTCCTGGCTCACAGCTGCCCTGCCCTTCAGGAACCGGCATGCCCCCCGCCGGCTGTACCCCTCTGCTGATGTTCCAGGGAAACGGGCTCCTGCTGCAGAACAGGGTGCACTCGCTGACTTTGGTCCCGTCCAGCCCGCTGGGGACCCTCGCTCGCTTGGCTTCCTCAGTTGTGGCAGTGGCATGGCAGTGCCATGCTGTGGCACCCGTCCCTGGTGGAGCCCCGACTCCAGCCTGCTGGTGAGCCTGGAGCCTGGGGCCAGGCTGGACGGGCCCAGCAGTGCCTGCGTACTTACCCCTCTGAAGCACATGGGTCTCCCACGTAGAATATGCAGCAGATCTGCTATCCTTCTCAGCATTCAGGATCTCGGGGACAAGTAATAGCAGCCCCGCCAGGGCAAAATCGTCAGTGCCCCTTTGGCAAGGAGCCGCACGACTCGTGCACTGTCCCATTGTAATCCTCGTGGACACTGTGGGGCTGCCCTGCTGGTGCTGGGTAGTTGTAGCTGTCCCAGGGGTGAGTCAAAAAGGGCTCTGCTGTGATGTCACCCAGGACAAAAGGGGGACGCTGTCTCCAGGGCGGAGGGCGTGAGGCCCAGGCACCTGACTCCTCTCAGATGCCACAAGGCCGCTGTGAGATGGGGAAGATACTAAAACTTATCCAAATTAGTATTTAGCTACATATATGGTAAAATATCCTAATTATAAGGATGTAGATGAGAACCTTATGAGCAGCAGATGTAAAAAGGAAGATATCGCTCAAGGCCAACGGGTGAGGGAAGGACGAACAACTTGTTGGCAGGAAAGAAAGCAAAGATAAACAAAAAACTTCTACATGCTGTCCAGCAGCAGGTCCAAGTCCAGAAAGGTAAAGAGAGTTTAACCTGCTCTTCCTCACTGCCTTCAACCTGAAAGACCTCTGCCCACGACCACCAGGCTACGCTGCGCAGGTGCAACCGGGAGGAGCTAAGGGCGGGGAGTATGGAAATGAGTACTTGGAAGAGGTCTGCCTTTTGGGGAAATCAATGAATATGTATGAGAGCTCGTGTAATATGTAACAGTATTCGTGTATAAAATTGTGAGAGACGAGCGGGCAGGTGTGCACTTTTTCAGGGAAGCCATTCCCAGTGCACCTGGTGCACCGCAATAAAGTGTACCTACTTTACAACCCTATGGTTGTGGAGTCTTTTCCGCGCGTCACCTGTGTGCCCTCACACCCTCTTGGGACCACCCTGTGGCTCTGTGGCGTGTCCCAGAGCGCCAGTGTGCCTGAAGGACCTCCCTTTGTCTTCATGGGCACACCAGAGCCTTGCCTCTCCCACTCAGTGGCCAGAGCAGCCATGGATGTGACCTGGCAATCCTGGGAGACATTCTGACAGCAAAGGTCTGCAAAACACTGGCAGACACAACTGCCAGTCAGCCTGCAAACTGCTAATCCTTGAGAAGGCCCAAGTGGCCCCTTGGAACTTTGGCTGTGCACCTAAGAAGCAGAAACCTCCTGAGCGACCACTGATAAGGGCAAAAAGGAGGAGCTCTAACAGCACTTCATTGTCTGAAAAGGTGAATATACTTTGGGAAAGTGTGGACATGGACACCTTCTGGGCCACTTTCCCTGCTTGTTCTACCCTGACCCCACAGCTTTTAGAACAGGGAGAAGCCCCTGTCTGCAGGGTCTGCAGAGAAACTTCTGTAATTTGAGTTGTTTGGATTGTGAGGAACGTGATCTCCACACAAGGGTGCCTTCTGGTTGCTACTGAGCAATCTAGAAAGTTCTCTAGTGCCACATAGGAGTAAATAACACTGTCAGCCTTCAGCTTGGAGGCAGATGTGGCGATGACACCCTAGTATCCTGCCAAGTGTTGCCATCACGGCTAACTTCTTTTGTTGGTATCAAAACTTACCAATTCTTTTGTGATCTCTTGCTAATCATTAATCCTTCCTGTGATAATACTACCCTGGCCACACCGCTGAGTGTGTGAGGCACAGATGCTCTCTCCCACTTTCTGCAGTTTTTGGCATATCACATTTACATCCTTTCCCTCACGCTGAAATCTCTTTCAGTGCCAGGAAGTGCTTTGCAAAAAAGCCTCTACATTGCATTTTCCGTCCTTCTGAAAACGTGGTCACACATCCAATAGACAGAGAGAGCGAGCACAATTTAGAGCACATCCAAAAATCCTGCCCATAGGGAGACATTAGAAAACACCTGTGACTTTGGCTTTGGAACTGGAAATGGCACATTTTCAGAGTCCTGGGGTGACTAGTGTCATCATGTGCTCTGATCTCACCGCCTAGTCCTGCTGGCCACGCTAGTTCTCATGCCGTCCAGGATGAGACACCTGGGCACGCTGCTGGCTCACGTTCAGCCAGCCATCAACCAGCATTCCCACGTCCTTTTCTGCTGGGCACACTTCCAGCCACTCTTCCCCAGGCCTAGGCGGCTGCATTAGGTTGCTGTGAACCAAGAGCAGGAGCCAGCACTTAGCCTTGTATAGCGGCACGAGATTGAACTCGGCCCATCGATCCTTTAACCCGGCTGGCAGCTAAGCACCACACAGGTGCCTGTACTGGGCTGGAGTGGCCGCAGGGGCTGGAGTGGTAGCAGTGCTGCACCTGGCCCTTGCTGGGGAGGTGCAGCAGCTGGGGAAGGCATCTGCCAGAGGGTTCAGTACTCGGGCAGAGGTGTGGGGCAACCACCAGCTCCGGCACTTCATGCTGCTGGGGCTGCAGGACAGAGGTCCCCCAGAGCTGCTCATCTGCAGCCAAGGCCAGCAGGCAGGTGAAGCGCTGCAGTCACTGAGGCACCAGGGCAGGAGGCAGCCAGGGACACCACGCACGGGGACCCCAGCAGGCTGTTCCCTAGGGCCTGGGCTCTAGAGCCCGCCACCGCGGACACAGGGCCAGACCCCTGCCCTGGCTGCGGCTCCCTTCCCAGGCTGGTGATGATGCTCTTTTTCTTTCCCTCAATGATGTTCTTTAGCTTCTCCTCATGCCCATCCGTCAAGTGCTGCCCAGCAAGCCTTAGGTGAGGAGCCACAGTCCTCAGGGGCTGCCTTTGTGTGACTTAGGGGGGCACTCCTGGCTCCAGCAAAGCCTCATTAGCTGCCCTTGTGAGGGCTGCCGGCTTCTGGTGGTTCCCTCAGCTACTTTGATGGCTGCACACTGTGATCCCCACTCCACTGTGGAATACATCTGCCCCAGAGCCGATCGCCTCAGGCGAGTGACTGTTAGATGGCGGTTAACAGTGCTCACAACAGAAGGCTTTTCATAGTCCACAAATTCCTTTAGCTGCCATTTCACAGCTCCACTTACAAAGGGAGCCCGAGCTTTCTCTCTCCCCTAAGCACAGCCCTAACCGACGCGCAGAAAAGACTCCACAACCATAAGGTTGTAAAATAGGTACGCTTTATTGCGGTGCACCGGACACACTGGGAATGGCTTCCCTGAAAAAGGTGCGCGCCTGCCCGCTCGTCTCTCACAATTTTATACACGAATACTGTTACATATTACATGAGCTCTCATACATATTCATTGATTTCCCCAAAAAGGCGGACCTCTTCCAAGTACTCATTTCTATACTGCCTGCCTTTAGTTCCTTCCGGCTGCGCCTGCGCAATGTAGCCTGGTGGTCGTGGGCAGGGGTCTTTCAGGATGAAGGCAACGAGGAAGAGCAGGTTAAGCTCTCTTGACCTTTGTGGACTTTGACCTTCTGTTGGACAGTTTAGGCCTTTTTTGCTTGTCTTTGCCTTGTTTCCTGCCAACAAGTTGTTCATCCTTCCCTAATGAGTTGTTCATCCTTCCCTCACCCGTTGGCCTTGAGCGATATCTTCCTTTTTACATCTGCTGCTCATAAGGTTCTCGTCTACATCCCAGATAATTAGGATATTTTACCATATATGTAGCTAAATCCATCAATGCAAAATGGACTTCCTTTACCGGATGCGGGGGGAAACCTTGTTACAAAAGATGAGGAAAAGGCGGAGGTGCTTAATGCCTTCTTTGCCTCAGTCTTTAGCGGCAATATCGGTCGTTCTCTGGATACCCAGTACCCTGAGCTGGTGGAAGGGGATGGGGAGCAGAATGTGGCCCTCACTATCCATGAAGAAATGGTTGGCGACCTGCTACGGCACTTGGATGTGTGCAAGTCAGTGGGGCCGGATGGGATCCACCCGAGGATACTGAGAGAACTGGCGGAGGAGCTGGCCAAGCCGCTTTCCATCATTTATCAGCAGTCCTGGCTATCGGGGGAGGTCCCAGTTGACTGGCAGCTAGCAAACGTGACGCCCATCTACAAGAAGGGCCGGAGGGCAGACCCGGGGAACTATAGGCCTGTCAGTTTGACCTGAGTGCCAGGGAAGCTCATGGAGCAGATTATCTTGAGAGTCCTCACGCAGCACTTGCAGGGCAACCAGGCGATCAGGCCCACTCAGCATGGGTTTATGAAAGGCAGGTCCTCCTTGACAAACCTGATCTCCTTCTATGACAAAGCGACGTGCTTAGTGGAGGAGGGAAAGGCTGTGGATGTGGTCTACCTTGACTTCAGCAAGGCTTTTGACACCATTTCCCAAAGCCTTCTTTTTCTCTCCCTCTTCTGTGACTGAAGCGGCATTGAGGCACACATTCCCCATTATGGCCTTTTCCGTATCCTTGCTGTATCTATATTCCGTATTCCTGCTGTATCAGGAAACTACAGGCCTGTCAGTTTGACCTCAGTGCCAGGAAAGCTCATGGAGCAGATCCTCCTGAGAGTCATCATGCAGCACTTGAAGGGGAAGCAGGCGATCAGGCCCAGTCAGCATGGCTTTATGAAAGGCAGGTCATGCCTGACGAACCTGATCTCCTTCTATGACAGAGTGACGCGCTGGGTGGATGAGGGAAAGGCTGTGGATGTGGTCTACCTTGACTTCAGCAAGGCTTTTGACACCGTCTCCCACAGCATTCTCCTCAAGAAACTGGATGCTCTTGGCTTGGACTGGCGCACGCTTCGTTGGGTTAGAAACTGGCTGGATAGCCGGGCCCAAAGAGTCGTGGTGAATGGAGCCAAGTCCAGTTGGAGGCCAGTCACTAGTGGCGTCCCCCAGGGCTCGGTGCTGGGGCCGGTCCTCTTTAATATCTTCATCGATGATCTGGACGAGGGCATCGAGTGCACCCTCAGTAAGTTCGCAGATGACACCAAGTTAGGTGCGTGTGTCGATCTGCTTGAGGGTAGGAAAGCTCTGCAGGAGGATCTGGATAGGCTGGACCGATGGGCTGAGGTCAACTGCATGAAGTTTAACAAGGCCAAGTGCCGGGTCCTGCACCTGGGGCGCAATAACCCCAAGCAGAGCTACAGGCTGGGAGAGGAATGGTTGGAAAGCTGCCAGGCAGAGAAGGACCTGGGAGTGATGGTGGACAGTCGGCTGAATATGAGCCAGCAGTGTGCTCAGGTGGCCAAGAAGGCCAACGGCATCCTGGCTTGTATTAGGAACAGCGTGACCAGCAGGGCTAGGGAGGTGATCGTCCCCCTGTACTCAGCTCTGGTGAGGCCGCACCTCGAGTACTGTGTTCAGTTTTGGGCCCCTCGCTACAAGAAGGACATCGAGGTGCTTGAGCGGGTGCAGAGAAGGGCGACGAAGCTGGTGAGGGGCCTGGAGAACAAGTCCTACGAGGAGCGGCTGAGGGAGCTGGGCTTGTTCAGCCTGGAGAAGAGGAGGCTCAGGGGCGACCTTATCGCTCTTTTTAGGTACCTCAAGGGAGGCTGTAGCGAGGTGGGGGTTGGCCTGTTCTCCCACGTGCCTGGTGACAGGACGAGGGGGAATGGGTTTAAGTTGAGCCAGGGGAGTTTTAGGCTAGATGTTAGGAAGAACTTCTTCACTGAAAGGGTTGTGAGGCACTGGAACAGGCTGCCCAGGGAAGTGGTGGAGTCACCATCCTTGGAAGTCTTCAAAAGACGTTTAGATGTAGAGCTTAGGGATATGGTTTAGTGGAGGGCTGTTAGCGTTAGGTTGGAGGTTGGACTCGATGACCTTGAGGTCTCTTCCAACCTAGAAAATTCTGTGATTCTGTGATTCTGTGATCTTGTGCTGTCTCAGTGGTCCTAGCAGACACCACAAGGTAGCTTATAACTCATGAAATGCAAGCAATCCATGCTCAGTCCAGTCTCACATTTCCCAAAAGTTAAGTTCTTTCTGTCCAGCTTACAAACACTGCCTCTCCATTTCCCCCATCTGCAACATGTTCTGTACAGTTATCCATTTCTTAGTGAACAGCGCTCGCTTCTGACTTAGGTGAATTCAGGTCTGTGCCAGGTTTTGCAGCATGTACCTCATTGCACGGAACTTCAACAACTTTCTTCATAACCTTCAGCTCACTGGGATGAGGGGTTTCTCTGCGCTGTAGGCCCTACCGAAGAAAAAGCACTCATGCAGAGCATGACATTTAACAATCAGAGGAATACGTGTCATACCTCAAGATTGAATCAGTTCAAATGACATGTTTTATCAGACCACTAGAGCCCAAGCTGGACATGAACAAAATGTCACAGAATCTGATGTGGACTTCTCTGCTATTACAGTGTGCAGCTGGGTACAGGACTTCATTCTGGTCTAACCAAAGCTCGCACAAGTTTGGTAGCACTCCCAGAGTTATCTGGCTGTAACAGAGCAGGGCAGTAGCAGTGTCACAGCAGTAGCAGTGTCAGTCCTTTCCAGGGGAGAAACTACTCTAGGATATTCCAAATCACACTAAAACTCTGCAAAACTCGATGTTACTGCTTTCACACCTCCTACAACCATTCACCAAATGGTTTATGAAACTAACATTTTGGTGTGCCACAATACTGCAGCAAATATGTTTGGAAGTGTCTGGGTTAGCATACTGGCTGCAGAAGCTCCCAACAGGAAACATGGAAGACAACAGGAAGGACTGTCCAGTAGCAAGGTTTTGGAAATGCTGGACCCACAGTAGAAATGTGTCTTTCTCCCCCTCCTCCCAGACATGAATAAAAGCTTTTGGTTAACACTGACAATCCCAACATGATATAGCAGCGCTATCAGCAACGGTAGACGTGTTCATAGTATTGCTCCTTTTGTTACCTGTAAACACAACACACACTGATGAGTGTTTGGTTTAGGAGTTAAAGCACCACTCGAGTGCTGTTCAAGCATCAGCCAACTGTTCTCACAAGCAGGCTGCAGCTTTGTGCATAGGAAGCTGCAAAATCTCTTCTGTCTCCCATTTTAGTTGGCTTTCTGCCAAAAAGCATTTCAGAACATTAAGAACAGGGTTCAGTAACAACTTGATCCACAACTGCAAAGGTAAATATCACTGGATTTCCCCCAGTGTCAAGACGAGCTGTAATTCAAGATTATGCACTGGCTCTCAGCGTACTTAGGTTTAGGCTTGGGTTTAGAGCCCTCCATGGAGGCACCCACCACATGCTAGGCTGACATCACTGTCAGGAACAACATGGAATGGTCCTGTACTTTCTAAAGGAGAAAATAAATTACGAAGGGAAATGCAGAAAGTCAGCCCAGCAGAAGTGAAAAACGACAGCTGGTGGCAGTGAAACACAGCAGAGAAATAAAGTACCAGACAAGAAATTCATTGGAAAGGAAAGATCTTTAGGCAGCTAGATAGCAACAAAGAATGCCTCAGAGCAAAGGGGCTTGGAAAAAGCAGAGCAAGGTGTGTATAAGGGTAGTAGAAAGTGAAACAGGGCCAACACGCAAAGAAAACATTACACTGGGAACAATGACTAGGCCATCCTGGGCAGATCAGAATCTTCCCAAACCACCTGAGGGTCTACTGCCCAGGGAAGTGGTGGAGTCACCATCCCTGGAAGTCTTGAAAAGACGTTTAGATGTAGAGCTTAGGGATATGGTTTAGTGGGAACTGTTAGTGTTAGGTCAGAGGTTGGACTCGATGATCTTGACGTCTCTTCCAACCTAGAAATTCTGTGATTCTGTGTGATTCTGTGAAGATGCAAAGCAGGGCATGAAGTGGAATGTCAGCACCAGAGCCTACCTGAGCAAGTTAAGTGATGACCACCATGTTGAAACAGAGGTTATTTATTTGAGGGACTGGTGTGGCAGTTTTAAGTATTTCCCGTTTGGGTATTACAGGTGATGCCCAGTCCTCAGTGTGGGAGAATTATCCTTGGGGCAGGTGAATGGTTTGGGTAAAGGAGTGGGAGAGAGGAATCGCGGGAGGTAGATGCAGAGAATAGTCAGACTTGCTAGTGTCTCTGATAAGCACTGGCCTTGGGCAAGGTGGGAGTTGAGCAGCCTGCTTCCACTTCTCTCTTATACAGATGTTGTGGATGGAGGTCTGTAGGCTTGGTATGAGAGGCTACTGAGGGACGGTGTCTTGCCATATGAGGATGGTCCTTATCTGGCAGCAGAAGAGAATCTTGAAGGCCATGGTGCCTGGAGTGAAACCTTTCATTTGATTATTTGTAAAATGAATCTTAATGAAATACATGCTAAACATACATATCTTTACTATTTGACTCTCCGCACAAATCATGCTAGACATCACTCCAGGGAAGGGAACAGATAATGTAAGGATATAAAGGAAATGGTTTTAGTGTTAGGAAAAAGCGTTGGTGTTAGCATTAGTTGATAAAGTGAGAGGAATGTCATAAAAGAGCTGGGGGGAGAAAGAAGAGATTGGAAAGCTGGAAGAGGTAGGTGAAAGGCTGGGCTCCTTCGTCTCCACCAAGACAGGGATGCCTTGTTGGTAAGCTCTGCACCTTCATCTTTTGGAGAGGAATACCTGAGATAGCATTTTGCTAGCACTGTTATCAGATATGAGCGCTATTGCAGAAAGGGTGTTTATCAAAAACAATTCCAAATCTCATATAGAAAATAGAATCATAGAATCATCCAGGTTGGAAAACACCTCTAAGATCATCTAGTCCAGTCCCATCTGTCACCTTATTAGAAGTTTTCAACTTTGTGAAACTGTCTCAGTGAAAGTTGTTGGCAGGGCTCTTAAACAGGCAAGTGTTTGACTTTGATAGGCACCTTTTAATGTGACACAGATCCTACTCCCACTCCACCTAGGTCTCCCACAAAAAGTTATTTACAACAGAAGCCATTTTATATCTCATGGTATATCTCTACTTCCTTTGGCAGTGTGAGAAAAATCTCAATTAATTTTCTTCAGACA
Source organism: Aythya ferina (assembly GCF_964211825.1). Lineage (NCBI taxonomy): Eukaryota > Metazoa > Chordata > Aves > Anseriformes > Anatidae > Aythya > Aythya ferina. The sequence goes on from NC_140299.1 coordinate 85,439,891, forward strand.
GGATCTTCTGCAAAGCTATTTTATTTGTGATTGGAATGGCGGAAGTCCTGTCAATTAAGAGTGCATTTTAGTAAACAAATCATAACCTTTTATTCCCTATTACCCGACGCCTGATCACCTCCCCTGTTTCCTCATTGACTGAGTACTACAGGTTCACAAGCTACTCAACACTCCTCTATAGCATATATGTACGATTTTCCTTTCTTTCTTTCTTTTTTTTTTTTTTCTCCAACCCTTTAATTTCTCCTTTCTTATGTTTTGAGAATTTGTGATCTTTGTTTTACTATTCTCACACTGCTCATCCTATTTTTCTCAAGCTTCTACCTTGTTCTGGAACAGTGAGGGGCCTTCTACTGTCCACTTACCTACTTTGCATTTCTCCTTGTTATGACTCCACAACTACCTTTGAATACAGAAAACTAGTTCTCTACTGCAAAAACACAACTTAGTTTCTCACAGCAGCCTTTTCACACACTCACTCACAACGGAAGTCTGTACTCTCTCTGTCTCCAAATCCTAACCCTAACTCTGAACTTTCTGTGAAACAAAACAATTTGTGGACTTTGACTGATTCCAAAGTGCTGCCCATACAGCAGGGCCCCACGTGCCCCAAGGCTCCAAGAGCCCTGCTGGCATATCATAGTGGGACTGGCTCTGGTCTGCACTCAGCTCACAACCACAAGATGTGTGCTGCTGTGTCCCCAACCCCAAAGGCACATCCTTTGAAAGTCCCTTCACAGTCACACTAACAATGGGAGTCTGTGTTTTCTCTCTCTCCAAACCCTAAGCCTAACTCTAGACAGTGCCCACGTCCAACACACACCACACACAGCACTTCCATGAAATGCTGCTTGCAGTGGAAGCAATTTATTTAGTAGCCCTTGATTTCCTTTGGCAGCCTTTTAATGAAATTGCTCACAATGGGAGTCTGGACTTTCTCTGTCTCTCTCTAAACCCTAACCCTAGCCCTAGACATTGCCTAGATCCAAGAAACATTTCACCTAGTGCTCCCAAGAAAAATTGCTCGCAACAGAATCTTTTGGTAGCCCTCCACTTGCTTTGGCAGCACTCTCACAACTTCAGTCACAAGGGGAGTCTGTGCTTCCTTTCTTTCCAAACATAAGGACAGGGCTAAGACAGCTCCCAGGTCAAACATTCGTCCTAGCAAGAGCTCCCATGAAAAAGTGTTCCCATCTGAAGCATTTGGTAGCCCTCAACTTCCTTTGGCAGCCCTTTCACAACCTTAGTCCTAGAGAGAGTTTGACCTTTCTCTCTCAAAACCTTAATCCTAACCCTAGGCAGTGCCCTAGTCAACACCCTCTTCCAATACCCACCCCACCTAGGCTCCCATAAAATAGTGCTCACAACAGAAACCTCTTGATAGTCCTTGACCTTCTTTGGCAGAATTTTCACAAACCCACTCAAAAAGGGAATCTAGCTTAGAGCTTGGGGATATGATTTAGCGGAGGACTGTTAGTGTTAGCTCAGAGGTTGGACTCGATGATCTTGAGGTCTCTTCCAACCTAGAAATTCTGCGATTCTGTAAATATTAATTCGGAGAAGTTTTAGCATCTTCCCCATCTCAGTAGCACATTTGAAGCAAGGAGTGTTGCCTACATATTCATTCTTAATCCATCGCTCTCTAATTTCTAATCCCATGTTTCACAACGAGGAGCAGCCCAACGATCAAGCGCAGCAAGGACCTGGGCCAGCACCCCGGAGCCCATGTGGGCACGCCTCGGGACGGAGCAGCCCACCTGACCCTGCGGGGACTCTGGAACGCCCCCCCACCGTGGCCCTCCCCTCCTCTGCTCGCTCTGCACTATGGCAGCTTCCACCGTCCCAAACTGCCCATGCTGTCTCTCTCCAGGTGCCCACACAGGTTCCGAGGGAGCCTTCAGACCGCCTCCCTGGTAAGGCAGCTTGTGCTGACGGGCCTGCTTCAGTGCCCCGCGTCTCTTGCTGGGGGAGCAAGCTCTCCTTTTCTGAGAAGAACTTGCTTCTTATTTCCAACCTGAACCTTCCCTGGCAAGGCCTGACAACCACCACCATAAGAGAACAGATGTTTTACTAAGACACACTGAGAAAAGCAGGGATGGAAAGTCAGTTGTCGGGGTGGGAGTCTTCTTCCTGAGAGGAGTCCATTCTCCTGTCCACGTTGGCTTTCATGCGAGCTGCCAGGCGGGAGAACCTCCGTCCTGCTGATGTGCCCTCCAGGCTGTAGAGGTGCCCCAGTAAGGAGAGGCAGCGGGTCTGCTGAAGCATCCAGGCTAGCTTCTTCCTCCTGACACACAAGAGAAACTGCTGAGCCCAGAGGCGCGGCTGTAGAGCACCAAACCAGACTGGGCAGGGGAAAGTGGGGTGGCAGCTGAGACACGTACACCTCCTCAGAGGAAGGGAGCTGGTGCTGGAAGGGCTGCCGGCACGGAAGTGGGCAAATGAAGAAGTGCTGCCAGGGACAGCCAACCGCTACAGAGGGTGTGCTGGCACTACAGCACGGGGGGGGGGGGGGAAGTGATGCCAGGCACCAGCAGGAGAAGGACTATCGCAACTCTGAGCCTTCTCCTCATCACACCCTCCCCCCCCCAACCTTAACCCAACCCCATCCCATCCCTTGAGGTCACTGCCTTCCTTCCCCTGTTAAGCCCGTCCTCCCTGTTCACATCTCTTCTCTGTTCCCAGCCACCCCAGCCTCATCCGAAACGTGCCAGCAGGTGCATCCCTCGGCACAAGCTGCTTTCTACGCAAAGGCCCAGGGACTGCACAGGGGGGCAGCGTGAGGCTGCACTGGCCCCTGTTTGACCCACGTGTCGTGCCTTAATGCCTCGGTCCTGCTAATGAGCTATGGCACAGCTTAGGCGTGGCCTGAAGTCCAGGCAGGCCTGGGCCTGAATGCCTGGCACCAGAATACTCTTCCTTTCCCACGCTCTCCCTTCTGCTGCTTACCGAGCCTCTAGCGGAAGAGAGGGTGTTCTTCTGTTTGTGGCACAAAGAGCACCCTGAAACCTTTCCCACAGAGACTTGACAAAGGCTCCGGCGCGTGTCTGAGGGAATCGCTTTTTCAGAAGGCTCAGCGCCTGCCTGGTCGTTTTCTTGGCCAGCCCCACGCGTCCTAGATTACAGCAGACCTGCACAGGAAGAGGAAGCCATGCAGACATGGACCGCTTTCCCAAGCCTCTCCTCCTGCAGAGGCTGCAGAAATGTATAAGGGGCTGGCCATAGCAGGGACACCCCCTGCAAGAAGGGCGTCACCCTGCCGCTTTACCTCCGCTTTGAGGCTGAAGAAGGTCGCCTCCTCAAAGCAGTCTAACACAGTTGCTGTCTTCCCCATGGAGTTCCTCAGGACCTCCGCTTCGTTGAGCTTCATAAGGGCCTTTGAGCAAGCACACAGGCAGCAGGTGAGCATCGGTGCAGAGCCCCCAGCTAGCTCCACCCTTCCCTCTTGCCTCCTGTGGCACCTGCCTTAGGAGGGCCCGCATCTCCCCATGTGATCCCTGCCCTAGCACAGTGCCCCGTGGGCTCAGAGCTCAGGCACCAAGGGAGCCTTCAGACTGCCTCCCAGGTACTGCAGCTTGTGCTGACGGGCCTGCTTCAGTGCCCCGCGTCTCTTGCTGTGGGAGAGGCAAAGCGCAGGAAACAGTCCGGCTCTGCCCCCACTGTTTCTTTTGGGAGGCCCCTCAGCGGGCGTGTCCTGTTGCAGTGGACTCCAGGTGCAATGCGTGCTGGCAAGCAGGGTCACTCACCATGTAGCTGTTGGAGACGTGCAGGTAGGCAGCCGCACACTCCAGCAGGTAGTAGAAGGCTCGGGAAGCATTGCCTGTTGCCACATAGTGGCGAGCCAAAGGCATAAGCACTGATTCAATGACGGCTTCGCATTTGCAGGAACACTCGCCACCATCCTTCTCTTTGGTCCTGCTGGGCTGCACACTTGTCCATTTGCCCTCTGGTGGAAACCGCTCTGACGCTCTGGTCAGAGGCAGGTTGCCAGGAAAAGAAGAGAGCAAAGAGCAGATGAGCATCACCTGAGATGACCCTGCTCTCCCTACGGGTAGCAACAAACCCCTATTTCCTGCTGTCTCATCCCAGCTCCCACCCCACAGCCAGCCTCCTCCTCCCAAAGCTGGAGTCCCAGCCAGCAGCCAAATGGCAGAGCTCCATCTGTCTCCTCTGGAGCTCGCTCGTTTCCACAATCATCAGAACCTTGTCTCCTCACCTGAACTCCTCCTCCGAGAAAGCCTGCTGCGGCTGCAGGGCATTTGCACTACCTGGGAAGAAGAGAGCGTGTCAAGGGACTCCCCACGTAGCCCGGGCTAAGAGCTGCAGGCTTGCAAGGGTCCTGTCGAGCAGACCCAGGGCACAAGAGCTGCGGTGATCGTCCTTGTCCCCTGGCTTATCCCTGGTGTTGGGGACCCGGTGGGCCCCAGCCTGCATGGGCCTGGACTTCCAGGGGGAGGGGGCTCCGCTGCACGGCACACAGCCTACCTTCAGGGGTGTGAGTCCTGTCCTTCTTCAGGTGTTCTCCAGCGAGCACCAAGGCCTCCCAGCTGTGCCAGTCATCCTCGTCAGCAGAGCCCTGGCAGTTTTCCCCATCCTGGGGACTGGGGACGGCGAAGCGGTGGAAGGCCACAAAGTCCCCTCCGTGGCAGCTCCAGCATTTGTGCGCGTGCTTCTCCAGGAAGGCAGCACACTTGCGCTGTGTGCTGGCCCTCTGTCTCTTGGGCCACAGCTCGTAGGCTGCCTCCCGCAGCAGCGGGGCACAGAAGGCCAGAACGCCAGCCTGCTGCTCCGTGGTCTCCTTGCTTGTAGACGGCCTCTCCACCCCTGCAAGGCAATGGATGGTGGCCTCAGCCAGAGTGGTAGAGACATTCCCAACAGCCGCTGGGAATTTCCCTCTGCACAAAGCTGGTGGGGGAAGGCCTCCTTCAGCTACAGCGCTCCTGGGTCTACGTTACTGCCACCACTTACCGCTCCCTGCCTGCTGAGAGGTGGCCGGCCCCTCTCGAGCATCTTGGATGTCTCTGGGCACCCCTGTGTCCTTCAGCCACTTAAGGATGTTGTCGCTCACCAGCATGTCCAACAAATAATTCATCTGCTGCCTGGTGCAACTGGGAAGGATGTGAGCCAGCAGCTGGGTGGTAAACACTGGCCCTATGATGGCTGCAAACTTCAAAACCATCTGCTTCTGCAGCGTGATCCGGTCCAGCTCAGCCAGTGCAATCTCTGTCAAGAAGAAGCAAATCGTCTCTCTCTTTTGTGTCCCGGAGCCTGAGCTTGGAGAGGCTGGACAGTTCCACCACAGGAAACAGGGTAGACTTTGGCCTCTCTTCCTCAGGGTGGCACCTGGTGGGCAATTGGAGCCCAGGGGAATGTCTTCAAGATGGCTCCACTCCTCTTGCAACCACAGGCCACAAGGCCCAGGGATAAGAGCTCCTCCACCACGGATGGGGAGGGCACGATCCTGCGGGTACATGCGACCCGTGATGCGACCTACCGGAGCTGAACTAGGCTGATGCCCAGCAGCGCACACAGAGAGCAGAGAGCGCTTTCACCACCTCAGAGCTGGACTTGGAGCTCCCCACAACTGCTGTGGGCCTCACAGCCGGCCCACAGCCCGGAGGGGGACATCTGTGTCCTTAAGCACAGAGCTCTGTCTGCTCAGACCAGAGTCGCCTTCCTGGCAGGGCCCCCCAGGCTGAGAGGGTGCTTCTGCAGCATGCTGATGCCCAGCCCCTCTCTCACATGCACCCCAGGAAAGGACCCCAGCACAGCCGCGAACTCAGCCCCTCACCTTTCAAGGCAGCCGGCAGCACGGTGGTCTCCAGGCTGACATCTGCTCTGACGGTGCAGACCCTGCCACTGTTATTCCCAGCACTGGAGCTTGATGTGGCTGAGACAATGGGTGAAGCCTCGACTGCAGAAGCTGGGAAGAGAGAGAGAGAGAGCATGAACAAGGTGGGGCAAGTCCAACCTGTCACGGTTGGGTGCGCTTCATGGCCCGCACCGAATGCGGTCAGTGAGCAGGGCAAACCGGTTTCCACTGCAATGGTTTTGTCTGCATTGCCCTTGCAACTCTTTTTCTGCCTTTGGACCAGCTGCCCAGCTGTACTGAACGAATATCCCGCAACAGAACGCAGCGGTTGCTACCTTTGACAGCGCTCCCTCCCACAGCCAGGGAAATTGCCAGTGATAATCCAAAAGGCAAAGCCCATGCAGGCTGTCCCCAGGGCAACAGCACTCTGCTTGGCATTGCTCTTGCCATTACTGCTCTTGCGTTACTGCCAAGCTCCTCAGTTCCCAGCGCCTTTGCGGGCATTTCTGGTTTTGGATTACACTTTCCCAGGTCTGACCCTCTCCTGCAGAAGGGCTTTCTTCTCGAGGGAGCTGGTGGCTTGCCAAGGTGACAGCAAGGTGTGCAGGAGCCCACACCTCAGCCAGATCAAGTTCTGTCCTGCTGCCAGATCGGACTCTGCCCAGACTCACTGGAAAGCCACAGGACACGGTCGTGTGTGTGTGTGTGTGTGGGGGGGGTGACGTGCAACAGCATCTAGCCAGTCCGCAACAAGAGTGCTTACCGATCAAGCCCTCCCAGTTGTCCTCTACTATTTTGTCCTGCCTCCCAGTGCTGAACAAGAGCATGTTGTTGCGACGCAGGCAGCGCAGCAGTTCCTCACAGTAATATGGGATGCCAGAGCTTCTTTGGATCAGGAACCTGGGCAGGAGCAGACCCAGCAGTGACCAACACCAGGGAAGTATGGTGCAACACAGTTCTGATGGGTGGGTGGCGAGTCACTCAGGCCTCACAGGGTAACCAGCCTCTTTGTCACAGCTACGTCTCACTTCAGAAGGGGGCGGTCCTCCCACTGGCTTGGGCGTTTGGGACCCCTGACCCTACACTGTTTGCTGGAGTCCATGGGGAAATGGTCGTGGGCAATGTCCAAAGCACAACACAGCAAGCCTGATCTTCCCTGTCCTCAGGAGCCCAGATCTGCTCTGGCAGCTGGCTGGACCCCTGCTCCTGGGAATCCCTACTGCAGCCTGGCTACATTGGTCAAAGCCTTTTTCACACCTCAGCCACGCTGAGGCTTGGGTACCCATCTCCCTCTGCTCTCCTCTCTCCTCTTCTCTCTCTTTTCCTCCCTGCCTTGCCCTCCCTCCTCTGCAACAGCAAAGGGCTGTCACTGCCCACGTGCTGCGTCCTGGGAGCTGCCTATTTTTAGCTCACACCTGCTGTGGTGAGTCTTAAGGAGAAACCCAGGTCCTTGCTGGAGTCAAGGATGCTGCCAGAAGGCCCCGTGCTTCCTTTCCTGCGGGGCGACTTCCTTCCGTGGCAGCATAGGTCCAACCCCTCCGGAAGAGCTCCGTGGCCTGCAACATACCTTGCTAGATCCCTGGGGACGCTGACCACTCCAAGGTCCTGGCAGACTTTCTGCACCACAGCTGCAGGTTTCAGCTCTTCCAGATGAAGACAGCTGATTCTCTGGGACGTTGTGCTGTCTGCTGCAGCTTTGAAAAAGCTCTCCGTTCTCTCGTGGCCAGGAGCTAAGCTCATCACCATAAAGAGCGTGACGCTTTGGAGCACGGGCCACATGACAGTCCAGGAGGCAGGGTCGATGAAGTGGGCGTTGTCGATGACAAATATGCCAAATTCTCCTCCAAGGGTCTGAAAAAAGCAGATGGATCTGTGTGGAGTCTGGCGGATTCTCAAGCATCCTCTAGGGGAGGAGATGCAGCCTCTCTCTCCGGAGACGGAGAATACTCAGAAGTCTCTCCCCAGCCGCTTCCCTCTTCAGAAGCTTACTGGCTTTTCATTTCTGCGAGACTTTAAGGCCTCCTGGAACATCACTTGCCCTTCTGAAGAAGGGAGCTTGGGCAAAGGAATGCAGAAGGCGTCAATCCTCCTCCAGGGCACATACCCTCCAACTTAACAGGAGGCAAGCTACGACGAGGCATATGGGGAGGGTGTGAGAGGGGCTTCTGGGAGGAGGGGCTCCTGGGCCCTGAAGGGCGGTGACCCTGGCACATCGTCCTGCTGCCCACTCAGGCTATTCTGATGTGGAGCCTGCAGCGGGCAGGGTTGTTTTCTTTCTCTGACCCAGGTAGAAGGAGGAACGCTCACCTTCCGTAGCACTTTCCTACAAGTCTTCTGCAACTCCCTTTTCCTTTGAAGGTCATGCATCTTGCAAACCTCGTCTGAGATGGCAAACTGGACAGGAAAGCAGAGTCAGAAAGAAACATCATCCTGGGACCAGGCATGCCTATCCACCAAGCTAGACGGCAGAGCAAAGCGCCTCTGCTTTTGCATGAGGTCAGCGCAAGCCTCTCTTCACTGGCCTTTCCAGGGCGCTGACCAAGACACCTGGCACATGCACAGGACATGAAGTCACCACAGACAAGGAGCCTCCCTGGACCCAGGAATCAGAACGGGGTGCTATGAGCACTGCAACTCCCAGCCCAGCAGAACACCCAAACAACCACCAGACTACCTCAGGAGGCCTCCCTCTCGCTCTCACCTTGACGAGGAAAATGTTGTTGAGGAGGCAGTAACTGCTCTCTTCTATCGCCCCTTGGAGCTTGGCCTGCAGGGTGCGCTGCCGGTCCTCGCACGTTTCACCCGCCTGCAGTCCCAGGGCCCTGGCCACCAGCATACAGACGGCAGAGAAGGGCTGCCTCATGTTGGCCTTGGTCAGTTCCATGGTGACAACCCTGCGGTGCAAAAGCAAAAGGCAGTTGAGCTGCAGAAAAGGCCCCCAGTAGCCCACGCCTGCCTAGACAGGAGAGTTAGAGACTCACGCTGCCTGGTTCTTACTGCAAAGGAACGCAGGGTACACAGTCCCGGGGGTGTGGGCGGAGGGCCAGGCACAGGGCAGAGGCATCGCAGTCTTCCACGAACGTCAGGGGACGGGCATGGGAAGGGTCTCAAAAAACCCACTTACCTGTGCCCAGTGGCCTGGCCCAGAAAGGCCAGCTCAGTAAGTAAGTGGCTCTTTCCAGAGCCCAGAATGCCTGCGTACGCCAGGATGCGCGGCTGTCCCAAAGTCTCATAGGCCTTCAAGCTGCGTTCAAAGAGGTCAATCTCCACCTCCCGACCTGTGAAGACCAACCAGGAAACAAGCTGTTGCAGCATGCTGAAAAGCAGGGCAGCATTCCCTTTTGCTGGCACGGCGGCTTCCCTCCACCACGTCAGCAAGCCTGCCTACACCCAGGCCTCCTTCCAAGCCCCTCATCTCAGAGCCGCCTGCCTGCTGGCCACACGGCGCAGCTCCTAGGAGCTCTTTCCCCTCTGCTTCTCCTCCCACAGGCAATGAGATTCAGCCAGCTGGACGCAGCTCCCCACACTGATCCAGCCCAAGACTGGAGGGCACACTTTGAGGCACTGCAGGCAGCTGCGCCCAAAAGGCATGCCAAACATCTCACTGCACCCTGAGCCCCAGAGCTCTTGCCAGCACCCTGTAGCTAAGGTGGCGTCTTCGGGTCTGTTGTGGTTTTGGCTGCGATACAGCTCCTTGTCTTCACAGGAGCTTGGAGTGTGCTGTGATTTGGTGGACTTGCCACCAAAGGAACGCCGAGAACACACTGAACTCTTGCCGAGCAGTGCTGGCACAGTGTCAAGGCCTCTGCAGTTTCTCATGCTGCCCCACCAGCCAGCAGGCTAGAGGAGGGAGGAAGGGAGCGAGCGGCTGTGTGGGGCTCAGCTGCCTACCGGGGTTAACCTCCAGCAAGGTGCACTGCTTTGGGCAAAGGGAAGCAGCTGGGGTTCTGAAGAGCGAGGACTTCTCTACCTACCCAGCAAGGGGCCATAGTCCGACCTCTTCTTGGTAAGACCCATGTCAAAGATGCTAGAAGCGGGAGAAGACAAAACATGAGTTTCACTTAGTTGTTCAGAAGCCAGGGAATATAGAGCCTGCTGTGTTAGGGGAGGAGACCCGCCGCAGGTAACTGCTTTTCTTTCCAGCAGCATGCTGTCTGGAGCATGCTCCCCGGCCAACGTTCGAGTGGACATGCCAGGACAGCTTCAAGCACGAAGAAGGCCAGCAGCCATGGCGGGACAGCAGAAGGTGTTGGGAGTCCCTCGCCAGAGGCCAAAACCAAAGAAAGCCCAGATGCGGCAAAGAAGCCAGGGTGTGCTGTTGGCTAGTAGACTGCTCTGCCACCCTGGACAAGCAAAAGAAGCCTCTTGGAAAGGAGGACCTGTGTCACTTAGTGGCTCAGGACACCAAGCACCTGGCACCTTTGGCTCAAGTCTTTTGATAGTTTTCAAGAGACAGCAACGTTAACATCCAAAAGGTCCTCCAACCCTGGCCCGGAGGGACAGCTGAGAACTGAGCAGGCAGACAGGAGGAAGAGTGGCCCAGTGGCCCACCTTTCCCCAAGGCGACATGACTGACCCAAAGCTTCCTGCGCAGAAGGAGCTGGGAAAAAATTCCTCCTTGCATCAGAATGACCTCTGCCTTAGCCTTGCACATAGTGGAGCAAACACAGGGCAGGGAGGGAGCCCAGCGGAAAGCCGCTTGGACAAAGCCTGCATGGCTAGCGTGCGTCTCCAAAGCCAGGACAACCTTCTGCACCCCACTGGCGTCACTTGCAGCTCTCTTAGCAGCAGGAGACACAAGGGCAGAAAGGCACAAAGCAGACCCATGCCAGGCCTTTGGATCTTCTTGGCCACAGGGAAGGGATGTCTGTGGGAGGCCAGGCTGGTCTCTTGCTGCACAGCTCCTCTTTACTGGTCAAGGTTGCACCCTTGGCTTCCCCTTGTGGCCCCATCCAGATGGCTCAGAAGACACTCACCACTTGTCGGTGATCCCCACATATTGATAGATAGCGCCGGGATCTGTAACACCTTTCAACTTTGTCTTCGGCAACTCCTTGAAGAGGTAACTGGGCAGGCGAGAGGCCTTGTAGGTGTCTTCATCACAGGACACCAGCCTGGGGTAGTGCACCATCAAGCGGGCACCCAAATTCACCTTATGGCCAATCACTGCCATGGAGAGAGAACACATTGACATGGTGAGGAAAGCAGTCTTGCCCCACCCTTTAAGGCCAAGGGCTACTTCCCCTTGTTGTCCATAGGTGCATGCCTAGTGCACTGCACCAATGAGCACACACAGCAAAGATCTTTTAATTAATTCATTATATAAATATATATATATATTATAATTAAATATTTTATTATATAACTCTGCAGAGTCAGGTGCTTGGCGATCTTCCGCAAAGCCAGCACACCTCTGACTTGAATCACCGTTACTTGTACACAGCAAACTTGTGAAAGCTATCTCTTTGGGTACTTCTGATTGGCTATTACAGCTCACCTAACTTATGTCTCCTGAGTTTGCACATTACAGAGAAAGAGTGGGGGCTGGGGAAGTGGGGACACATCAAATCCCACATTAGCATACGTTAGCATTTTGATGGGTATGATTTTTAATACGTTTATGACCCTTAATGAGCAAAAGGTTACTACAGATTAGTCTGGAGCTGTTGTTCTCCTCCTTGTTTTCACCTTTTGTCCCTTATCTCCCTTGCTGCTGCTAGCTCAAGGCTACCTGTCTCTCTGTTCCCTTATTCTCTCACCTAAAAGACTATACAAGCTATAGAAATACTACACAAGCTACAGGACTCTCTATATTCTTCAAGGTTTCCTTGTTTTTCCCAGCTTTGGGACTACACCCTCAGGCACAGGTCAACCCCGCAGCAGGGCAAGCTGACCCAGCGGGAACCGCAAGTCTCTGAGCCCATTCTCCCACCTCAGGTCGAGACCTGTGACATCTGGGCTGCTCTCGGCAGGCTGTAGCATATGTGCTTGCCCCAGCCTTCCCATCTCTTCATGACTGATGTGTGTGTGACAGGTGTGCTTAAGCACACCCACGCCAGCCTCCCACTCTTCAGACTAAGGTGCGGTACCTGTATGTTCAGCCCTCTCCGGATGGCCACAGAGGCCGTAGAACATCGTCCCGCTGGTGACCCCAATAGACATTGCCCTGGCACACAGGGAGAGAAGTGCAAATTCAGTGGTGCCCCAGGCGCAGTCCTGCTCACCCCGCTCTGCCACTTCCCACGTCTCTCCTTGGCACCAACCAGGGACACCTGCTGTCCCACAGCCGGTGTGTGCCTCGGGGACTTGGAGAGCTCGGGGCACCACACACAAGGGACGTGGGGAGGGTGCACGCAAGACGGCTTGGACCCTTCCCCTGAGGCCCGATGGCTGTGACCTGCAGCAGGCCACAGCCCCTCTCACTAGTGGAGGAAAGCAGGTGCTACCCACAGAGCACCTACAATGCCAGCGACTTTGAGATTAGGCCAGAGCCCTGTTCCTGGCAGGCTGTGCTTGGAGGGACTGCGCCTGGCTGCCGTGAGCTAAGCCCAGGGGCTACCTGCTGCCTCTCAGGGTGCTGCCTCAATCCTGCCAGGGACAAAGGAGGCCAAGCCAGGAGGCCACGTCTCTTGCTGGTCAGCCCCCTTGCGCTGTCCCAGGCAGCACGCATGCCCTGCAACACCGCCACACACTCACTCAAGTTTCCTCAATGATCTGGAGCACGTGCTGAAGATCTGAAGAGCGCTGTCCAAGGCACGGGTGCTCTCGTCACGCAGCTTTGCTCCAGACATTCCGAACACACAGAGGAATGTACAGCCCTGCAGAGGACAGATGCAACACATCTGGTTACAGTGCCTATGGCCAGCAGCTAATGCCGTTTCATTGCAGTCGCCAGGGAGACCAGTAGAGCTGCAGGTCAATACAAAGCCACAGAGGACTGATCCCACCAGCAAGGCAGAGCTGCTCCTCAGTCCCTCTCCACTAAACAGACACAGGCCACCCTCTGGGGGTGGGATTGCTCCCCCACGCTCACCTTATCAAACAGAAGGCTTTTGTTGATTTCACCCTTGTGAGGACTGATGATTGTTGAAATCATCCTGTTGGCATCACGGAGGCCCCTCTGAAGATCCAGTAACCTGGCCTCTGCAGAAAACTGCAGCTGGATAAAGAGGCTGGTGACTGGCCGTAGCTCAGACCACAGGTGCAGCGGCATATCCACGTCCAGCTGGAAGTGAAGAGCACGACAGCTTTGCCAGCCTGTTCTCCCGGCGGTTCCTCTGGGCCCGTGCCACGTACCGAGGGAGAGCAGGCATGTTGGCAATACCAGGTACTACTGGAGGAAGGGTAAGTCCCCTGCTCGGTGCCAATCGCAGGCCAGCCTGCGGCAGGCAGGTCATAGCAGAGTCATAGCACAAACGACAGAGGGGAATGTTCCAGCAACACTGCATCTTGTGGCAAGTACGGATGCGAGGGGCGACCCTCTGGCACGTCCCAGGGACTTGAGCAGACTCGCCCCCTTGTCCTCGCCTCGTGCCCACAGCACGTCCAGAGCAAGAGTCATGGAAAAGACAGAGGCAAGTCCACCTCCTGCCACCCGTGCCTCTTTGAGGAGCAGCACAAAATGGGCAGTTGCCTGGCACGTGCAGCACCAGTAAGCCTGCCATCAGGTCCCCTGGGTTCCCGCCCCAGGGTGCTTTTTCTTCCATTTGTCTGTTTTCACGAGAGCTCCACCCATGCAATGCACACCTTCTTCTGCCCTCCCAAAATGCAGCCTCCAGCAGCAGTGGCCTTACCTTCCTGAGAGGAGCTGCTGGTATGTACTTCTGCATCTCTGCTGCCACTTTAGGACCATTGGACACGAGAAAAGCTGGCCTTAGGTGCCCTAAGGGAAGCAAACGCAGGCCTTCACTGGCAGGACGGGACTACAAGGGGGTTGAAAGACGGGGCTGGCACTGGGCAAAGCAGAGCAAAGATTCTTTGGCGTTTCCTCCTGCTCCCCTCTGCAGCTGCTTGGCCAGAGCCATCCCCTGGAAGGAGGGGATGGCAGCGACAGCCTCAGCTGAAGCACAGGAGGGACAAAGGCACGAATGCTGACTGAAAGGTGGAAGAGGGCAGGGGGAGTTCCTCCCTGGAACTCTGAAGCAGGCAGGCCCCATTTTTCCAGCCAGTCTCAGAACACGGTGAAGCAGGGACTCACCTATCCTTTCCAAACGCTGCATCTTTGCGTGTTGCTCAAACTGGCCTGCAGCATCTTGGCATTCTGACCCAGACATGTGCTCCATCCTCTGAACCTGCAGACACGCAGAACAAAAGTTCTGCCACTGGCCTCCCCAAGGAGCCCCGGGAGACACAGCCCGCCCCTCCACTCTCACTTTCCAGAGAAGGGCAGAACCTCTTGGTGCAGCAAGCCCACCTCTCTGGATTTTCAGCTGGGACAGAAGTGCCTCCTCAGAAGGACCAGAGCCACGCAGGCATCACCCAAGCATGCCCCAGCTCTCCAGGACAGCTGCGCGACCCACGGGGGACATTGCTGGTGGGGCCCACACCCTTCCTGTGCTTCCCTTGGCCAGTCACACCAAGCAAGCACTACCCAGAGCTACCCCTGAGGTGGAAGGGCAACTGCTTCAGCTCTCTACCAACCCTTACAGCTACAACTCTCTCCACGTCCAGCGCCTCAGCCTTCTGGCACCTGCCTCCTTCCCTCTCAGGTGCAGGTCTTCAGAGAGGCTCTAGAGGCCAACCCGTCCACCTACCTTCAGAACCCGTTTGCCACCAAGAAGCCTGGTCTGGATCTTTTCCTGCTCACACAGCTTCCAGCAGGTGGGCGAGACAATCACTTCACTTTTAACCGCAAGGTTTTGGGCGTTCATAACTTCCTCCAGGGCCTGGCTGCAGATGAAGTACTGCTGATGGTACCTGTCTCCAGCAGCCAGTACGGTCATTTGCCCTGCGGAGATCCCTGGGGAGAGAGCAAGAAGCAGCATTGACACCGGGGAGCAGAAGCAGTCAGCAGCACTGGAGAGTGCCAGGGCTGTGCACGTGGCACAGCTGACCCTGCAGCGCCCATACCTATCTTCAGGTGGAGCTTCTGACCCACGTGTGTGTCACGACTGCCATGCTTCTTCTGGATTTGTTGGCAACACTGCAGCACCAGGCTGATGGTCTGAGGCAGCTGAGCTTCTGATGCTCTCCACAGCACCAGCACAGCATCCCCTGGGGAAAGTGAGGGGAAGGGGAAGGCTCTCCTGAGGGACAGCAGCAAGTGGCCAGCCGGCGTGCAGAGGAGGACGGGCTTGTGGGAGGGCATCCTCCTGAAGGACAGCGCCCTGGCCACAACACCCCTCCCCTCTGCCAGACCAGCCACAGCACCAGCCAGGGCAGCAGGGCAAGAGGGTGGGTGGCGGGGGGACCCTCTGCCCAGCACTCCTCCGCAGCTGCAGCAGCCCAGGGACACCACCGGAGGGATTGCTGCGTGGCCAGAGAGCTGCTCCATCAGGCCAGAGCACAGAGCAAGCGGCTCCCGCGGGAAACACTGCACAGCAGCAGGACATGGAAGCAGCCTCCTCCTAAGGACATACCTCCAAACTTCAGGATGTCTCCTCCAAAATCCAGCACAACTGTGGAGAAAGAAGGGAAGGCAGAGTTATGGGGCACCTTCTTCCGGAATCCGTGGGGCAAGCCACCTGTAGCCACAGCCCTGGCCCCTGTACAGCGAGTTGGGAGGCCACACAAGCACAGTACGGTGCAAGCTGGAAGGCACCTCTGGAGAGTATCTGCTCCAGTCCCGCACCCCGTCTCCACTCAAGCCGAGCCACTCAGAGCCACCTGCCCGGGGCCACGTCCAGACGCCTGGTGAAGATCTCTGAGCGGGGACACTTGCAAATGCTGCCAAAGTGGTGGCCACCACATGCTCACGGTCAGAGACGTCCCCCGGGATAAGGGGCTCAGGAGGGCCACACACAGATGTCAGTGCGAGCCTCCCTAGGTCACTGGCACGCTGGCACTCACTGGATGCCCCCAGCCTGCCTGCGGTCCTAATGGCACCAAAGCGGTGTTCCATCGTGGAACTGGAACGGTCTCTCTGCAAGCACAGAGACAGATGCTGAGAAAGCAGGTGTCCCCTTGCTCATACAATCAGAGAATGATCTAGGCTGGAAAAGGCCTTCAAGATCATCAAGTCCGACCATCCACCTAGCCTACTGAGTCCCCATCACTAAACCATCTACCTTAGTGCCATGTCCACACATCTCTTAAATAGCTGCAGGGACTGGGGCTCCATCGCTTAACTGGGCAGGCTGCTCCAGTGCTCAACCACAACCTCCTTGAAGAAATTCTTCCCAGTACCCAACCCAAGCACAGCCTGCCCCAAATCGAGAGCCTTTCCTCATGGCCTCTCTCTTGTCACCTGAGAAAAGAGACCGACTGCCTCTGCGCTGCAGCCTCCTTGCAGGGAGGTGGGAAGCGCAATGAGGTCTCCCCTCAGCCTCCTCTTCTCCAGACTAAACAACCACAATGCCCTCAGCTGCTCCTCGTAACTCTTGTTTTCTAGACCCTTCAGCAGCTTTGATGATCTTCTCTGTACACACGCAAGCAACTCAGACATCCTTCTCGTGGTCAGGGGCCCCGAACTGAATGCAATATTCGAGGTGTGGGCTCACCACTGCCGTGTCCAAGAGCTATCACTTCCCTAGCACTGCTGGCCACACTAGTTCTCATGCAGGCCAGAATGCCATCGACCTTTCTAGAGACCTGGGCACGCTGCTTGCACATGTTCAGCTGGCCGCCAAGCAGCAACCCCACATCCTTTTCTACTGGGCACATTTCCAGCCACCCTTCCCCCAGGCCTATGTGGCTGCATTAGGTTGCTGTGTGCCAAGCGCAGGACCCACCACTTAGCCTGGTTCAGTGGCATGTGACTGGACTTGGCCCAGCCTACCTCAGCAAAGCCTTCCCACCCTCAAGCCAGTCAACTGTCCCGCCTAACTTGGAATTGTCTGCAAACTTACTGATGGAGGGTGCATTCAATCCCCTCCTCCCTCCTGGTCACTGATGAAAATGTTAAACAAAAAAGGCCCTGGTAGAGTGCCCTGGAGAAGGCCACTGGTGTCCAGACACCAACTGGATTGAACCTGGATTGAACTCCGCTTGCTAGGACTCCTTAAGCCCAGCCGTCCAGCCACTTCTTTACCCAGCAAACAGTATGTCTGCCCAAGCCCTGAGCAGCCAGTCTCTCTGGGAGAATACTGTGGGCAGCAGTGTCAAACGCTTTATAAAAAGCCAGGCAGACAATGACCAGAGCCTCTCCCTCCTCTACCAAGTGGGTCACCTTGTCGTAGGAGATCAGGGTAGTCAGGAGGCACCTAGCCTTCAAAATCCCACGCCAGCTGCTTCTGATCCCTCCATTGGAGGCATGTGCCATGTCACAGCACTCAGGATCACCTGCTCCGTAACCTGCCCTGATACTGACATCAGGCTGACGGGCCTGTAATTCCCTGCAAAGTCCTTCCAGCCCTTCCTGTTGCCTGGAGGCACGTCTGCCAGCCTGCAGTCCACTGGGGCCTCCCTCATCACAGTGGGCAGCAGAAGAGACCTGCTGCGCTCCTCCCTTGCCACGGGAGCCCCACGGCTCCCACTGTGCCCCCAGGCCACAGTGAGCTCCACAGCCCTTCCAAGGAGGCAGGAGCAGCTGGTGCAGCAAGGCTGCCTCTGCCCTCCGCAAGCAACCTCAGGGCCCCATATACAACAGCCTGGCAGCATGGCTCTTACCCTCCAAAACGTTGCTCATGTAGTCATTGAGTGTTTGTGCCAGCTCGTCAGCACCTCTGCCTGTGCCGCTCTGCTGGACACACTTCTCTGACAAAGAAGTGAAACCTGCAGGAAGAACAGGCAGAAATCAGGACATGTCTATGTGGGCCACAGGGCCTGGCAGCCAGTCCCATGCTGCCAAGCCTAAGCGCCTGTCAGTCGCTGCATCGCAAGAGAAGCCAATCCGTGCTCTCTTTAGCCATCACAGCAGGAGTCCTCAAGAGCGACAAGATAGCTGTGCCATCTACGGGCCAGGGCCCCCGAGGGCCTGGTGTGTCCCAATGGCTCGTTTCCGGGGAGGCTCTACCGTGCCCAACCCACCTGAAAAATCCGCTAAGAACAGCACTCCCACGATAAGCCTGGGGATCTGGCTGTCCCAGGTGAAGTCCTCAGAAAGAAGATCGGGGAGGAGCACGCTCCTGTTCTCCATCTCAGAGTACGGGTACTTCCCCTCCCAGGCAGATGCTATGGTCAGTGCCCTGTGGTACCGGGGTACCTCAGCAGAAGACAACCATGCCCAGCTGGGAGGGAGGAGATGAAGACCCCTCAGCACCGGACGATGCAGTGAGCCTGGGGCCTTCTTGAAGGACAGTTTGGTCTCTGCCACCATGGGTCATCACAATCACCTGGTTGGTAGGTGATGACCTGGTTCATAGGTCATCGCTTAGTGGCTGCCCTCCAGCAACACGGTGGGCTAACAGTGCCATCCTCCATAGATCAATGCCTGCTGAGCAGCAGCCGCTGTGACCCCGTACAAATGTATAGAGCTACTTCTTCCAATGAGGTTATTAAAAAAAAAGGAAAAAAAAGTACAAATAGGATTAAGACTGGAAGAGGGTAAAGAACATTCATATATTCATGACAACATTCACCACCAGAACCTTCCAGAATGGTTGCTCAGTTCTTCTGTTCTGGGGGGGTGGTTAGGGGCTGGTGGCAGGGAATGCAGGCTGCTGGTCAGTTAAGTCAGTGGACCACTGACACAACCAGAATGAAGAATGCTAACACATAAATAAAATTCAGAAATTATTCTATTCTGGCTAGAAAAGTTGTTTCATGTTGCTCCATCCATCCAAGAGGAAAGGTTGAAAACAACAGTGGCAACGTGAAGTTTAAGAGAAGAAGAGATAAGGAGTGAAGGATGGAGGATGAGGATGGTAACATAAGCAGCAAACGGTGGTTAGTAATTAACCTCTTAGAAGATCACTAGAAAAGAGATATTTAAGTAGGAGATTTGTTTTGTTTTGAAAACACTGGCTTGTGCTTTTAAGGGTCACCGATTACCTGAACTGTTTGCAAGGTCACTGCTTGAAAACTGGAAAACTTGTTCAATAAAATTAACAATTCTGTATTTTGAAAATGGTATGGTTTAAATATTGAACTTCATAAATGTTCTAATTTGTGTATTGCATTTATGAATCCAGTAGTTTTTAACTGAAAACAACCAAATGTTTTCATTAAGGTTTAATAGCAAATAAATGCATTTCAACTTTCCAAACTCGTTTTTCAGCAATTTTAGCCTACTGTAATTCCAATTACTTGATTCAAATCATGCTTCAGTCTGGTGTAACAACAAAATCAAGTTTAACTTTCATTATTCCATTATTGCCTAACATTTTCCCAGAGTAAACGTAATTTAGATGGATATAAAAGACACCGCATGTAACCAGCACAAAAACAGTCACTTCATTTTAAATGTGCATAAAAAAACACAACAACAAACCACACAGAAACCCAAACACATGAATGGTTAACTTTTTGTTCCCTTTTTCTCAGACAAAACCTTTGTCTTACTTTGGAGAGCAATGTCTTGATATCTGAAGGAGCTCCCTCCTTGAAGTCATCCATTCCTAGAGTCAAAACGATCAGTAATTCATCTACTCACAAGCATCTTTTCTGCTCTGCTTCCACAAATTATGTCTCATCTCAGAGCAGAGCCATGCTACTCTACCATGTTATTATACCTTCAGCTGGGATTTACATGGCTGGGATTGGTGTGCTTTTAGACCAGCAAAGATCATTCAATACATTCGTTTGACCTCCTGCGTGCTACAAACCACAGAGTTTCACCTCAACATTCCCACATCAACCCTGCAGCTCCCAGTTCAGCTATTTTATGGTTTATGATTATATATATTGTAACTATATATAGTTACAATTCCAAGGACAGCTTGCAACATAATTATTCAATTCAAATTACAAATAGGTTCTCGGGCCCCCATACTACCTCATTCAAGTTCCAGGTAGCTGGTCCATAATGCTGTATGATTCTTTCAGGAGGCCATTCATTCTCTCCCCATTCTTGGGCACTACGCCCAGCTAAGGAAGCATCAATAGATCGTTTTACTCTATTCAGATAAAAACAAACAAAAAACTCTTTTCAGCTGGAATTAGCTCAAACCTTTCTTTACATAGAAAGAAAAATCTAGGAGCGTAACAGAATGACACCAGGCAGAATGACAACTCCCAGAGGGAAGCCCTACAGTGACAGCGAGTCAGAACAGATGATCTGTGGCCACCCCAGGGACAGACTCAAATGCCATGACCTGCGACTGAAAGTGACCGCCAGAACTGGGATGATGGACGCATAGAATGCTTGCCTTTAAGACAAGAGACCGGAAGGATGGGCAGTGCAAACCCCTTAAGAATAACGCTTCGGAAATGAATTCCCAAGCCTGAGCTCCTGGTGAAGCCCAGATGACTTCCACAACAGCGACAATGGAAACAGACACAATCTGAAACCAAATATGCACAAGACCCAAAACGCATCTGCTCTTTAAGCTGCGACTGCAAGACAAGAAGTGCTTGGATCAGCCCTATGATCACAGAATCACAGAATTGATGACGAAACAAGCATTTAGGACCTTTAGTGTGGCTACCAAGTTGCCCATCTAATCTGTCCAGTGGAAGAAGGCGATGAGGATATCAAAACCTGAGGAGCGCGTAACACATAATGATCATATCAGGAAACATTCGATACAAAATAAAAGTTACACGCACGGAAGAAGTGATCCCTTTAAGCTCCTACTGCAAGACAAGAGGTGCTCAGCTCCCAGTTGAACATCAGTGTTGTTCCGATGAGGTCAAGTGTTCAATACCCTCAGGATGGCTTCCCCAGGGCCTGCCGAGCACCAAGAGCAACAGCACAGCACAGACAACAAGCTGGGACTGCCCTGCCTGGCACATGTTCACGCTGTACGTGACAGAACTCCCCACACATCATCTCTGCCTGACCTGATCAATCCTGAAAGGCCCCATCCGCTGCAATGACTTACAAGCACAGACCCTTGCCCTATGGGTCCATTCACAACCCCAACTCAAACATAGCACTTGCCCCCCCAGCTTAGCTTGGGAATGCTGGGAGGCAGGTTCCATCCTCATCAAGGAACACAAAGGCTAGCCAGGACACTGCTTCAAGCCTAAGGCTCCTCTTCACCTGCAGAAATAAAGTGCCATCAGGCACCAGCACGCCAGCCAAACTTCTTCCGGGGAAGCACCCTCCTCAGAAACAAAACAGTAGTCAACTGACCTGCTCTGCTACTGAAATCAGATAGACACCCCCTAGACAACTCCCTGCCTCCCCCTGCCAACACCCGAGATTTGCCCCTGAACTTAATTCTCAGGGCTCAGAATCCATCCTCAATGTGGACCACAGAGACCAGCTAGGATGTTCCCAGTACCTTCTTCATCCCTGGAAAAGAGGAGTCACCCAGAGGTGGACCAATAGACTACCAAACCAAAAACAATGCCCGTTTTCCAACTTTTCTCCACTCACCTTCCCAACCCACACCCAGCGCTTCCATTCACTGTGCCAAGCCAAGCCCACGGGGCTTAGATCAAGGAGAAAGAACAGACAAACGTGACAATCCATAAAACGGTCTATACCCACTCCTCTTCTTTCATCCCCTACCGCAAGAGCCAAGAAGCCCCAGACCCGTGTTCCCCAGCCCAGTATCACCGCTTTGCCCACCTAACACCCCAAACAGATGCATCTCCAGCATTTCAGGAACTAGAACTGCTGACGTCTGGCGCGCCTCAGAAACGTGGCAGGAGACGTACTCTGCTGTTGCAAGGTAGTTTGCCCAACAGGCAAAGCAGACTAACACAGTCCACTGACCAACTCAGGGCCCACACTGCTGTCCACTCACCCTCGTGCTTCGTTCAAGTTTCCGTGCCCATGCCCTGGGCTACAAGAAACAAAGAGAGAAGGTCATGCCCACGATGGACACGCAAACAGTACAGCTTCTTGCAGAGGACTCAAACACAGAGACCAGAGCCAGAAAAAAAAAAACACACCCTCAAGTCCACAAATGCCAAAAAGCCATGAATGCACAGCAGTCCCAGCAGGGGTAATTACAGACTTATCCTTTACAGATGAAAACGGTGACCCTGCTCAGTCTCTTCGTACTACTGCGCTTATGCAGTCGAGCCCCTTGCAATGCGTGCTGAAGCTCTTTGTGAATCCTCTGGACAGTGACACAAATGGCTTGATATATCTAAAGATTGAAATGTAACGCCAAAAAAAGGAACCGTACCCCATGATTTCCCAAAAACAAGTTAGCCAGCAACCCCTCCTAAGCATCCCTCTTCTAAGTGAATTCCAAACTCTTAAAATCTAGAAGGATGCAAGGTCTAAAGACTCAACAGCCAGCAAAACCACAGGCAAAAGCTGCAGAAATATAACAAACTGTCCCTAACCCTGAACAAGATTACACCTTACATGCCTACTGCTGCTGGTTTCAGATACATGCTTACACAGGGAGCTTCGACAATACCTTTCTCCTAAACCCTGCTCCCTCACTTTGCCACCAAGGTTGTAACTTTGATAGTATTTGACATACAGGCAAAGACTCACAGTAAGCCCCGTAATCCTGCAAAAATCCTGAGGGACCCAGAACCACTAAGCAAACACACAAACTAACATTATTGTCCTGTCCATGAACATGCCATAACAGTGACTCACCTGAGAAAGAACTGCATGCAATAAAGGCACCTAGTACAGTGCAAGTCACGAGTATCACTCTATACTTGTTCTATTCTGCTAAGATCACAGATCTTTGGTCTGACTTTCTGAGGCCCTTGTTACATTGTCACAGCAACACACAGGCAGGAAAACATTGCTACATACAGTAACAAAAGACTGAGTCATAAGAAGAACCTAGGATAAAAAATGAAACCGCACACTATCTTAGTTCAGCACTACATTCTATATGCATGCTTTCAGCCTGAAATCATCAATAAGAGACGATAACCTCTAAGACTGAAAACAAGACAAATTCTACTTAGTTCTCTGAATGCAAGGCTGATGCAGCAAGTCATCAGCTGGAAGGAACCCAAGCAGAGGATTCAAGATGTTCCATTCCAACATTGAAACTTACCTTTCCAAAGCCGCTCGTCAAGCAGAGCATAGTTTCCCATTTGTTGAACAGGCAGGCCTAGCCAAATTTCAACCCTAAACTTCCAGGGAATCTCTACTGCTCCCAGCGTACATATTACTTCCGTACTCACCTGCAGGTCTTACCTGTGAAAACAAAGTTCCAACTTTCTTCCCTTCTACAATATCTGTGATGACATGACCCGAGATTTTCGGGTGGACTCCATTTGCAATCACTACAGAGGTGCCTCCTCGCAGGGCCCACAAAGCTGCTGTCACCTACAGTGAAGGAGAGAGCCAGTTCCCAAAAATGCACTTGTTAGTTGAATCCCCATCCTCAACAGGAATTCTTATGTTGGAAGAAGCCCTTAAGACCATCAAGTCCAAGCATCAACCTAATGCTACCACTAAATCATATCCCTAAGTGCTATGTCCACACGTCTCTTGAATACTTCTAAGGATGGGGACTCTACCACTTCCCCGGGCAGCCTGTTCTAATGCCTAACCACCCCTTCCATGAAGAAATGCTTATTTAGTACCCAGATATCTAGTGCTGCTCAATAGAGTTGTTCCTCCCTAGGGGTAGGGCTTGGCATTTCCCTCTCCTGAACTTCAAAAGGTTCCTGCCTGCCCCTATCTGCAGCCTGTCAAGGTTCCTCTGAATGCACCGCCCCCACCCCGCACAAGGGCCATTTCCACAGAAGCCACCAACCACCCGCCGCCTCGCCCCCTCCCTATCCAGCCCACCGTGGCGTGCCACCGACCACCAACCTCGTTGCGCCACCCCTCCTCGGCGTCCCGGCCTGCCCCGACAGCTTCTGCCCATGGCGCCGGCAAGCCCTGCATGCTGCTTCTGCCCTGGCTTCCTCCAAGCCAATCACACAGTGCTTCCGCCCTGATTGAAGACAGGCCCTGACATCACTTCCGCCCCAGGTTCCCAGCCAAGCACAGCGTGTCCCCACAGACACAGCAGAGCAAACACACAAACTAACATTGACATCCTACCCGTAAACATGCTGTAACAGTGACTCACCTGAGAAAGAACTGCATGCAATAAAGGCACCTAGTACTACATTAGTTTATTCTAACAGATCCTACTAGCTGTCACCTCAAAAAGACGTGCGTACCGCTCTCTACTTGGAAACGCATCAGTCCGTCCGTAGACTCTGACCCACCTAAAGAGCCCTGCAACTGGCTGAAGGAAAAACAAAGCACTTACCCCAAAGAGCAGCCCAGGCAGAAGGAGCTCTCTGATGGCATACCTGGGGCTCATATACCGTTTGGCCGCGCCCAGCACCCAAGCCCAATCACCTGGGAAAGGGAAGGGGCAAAGCACAAGAAAGTAGAAAGAGAGCACAGAAGGAGCAGCAGCTGTTGTGCTGTGGGCCTTTTTTTTTTTTTTTTAAGTCTGATGGCACAATTTTGTGCAGCGCTGCCTGGGCACACATTTCAGATAGAGCTAATGAGCAGCTGAGGTAAAGGAGCTGGGAAGAGAGAGGTGTTGCAGCAGGTATGCTGTGGCTGTGAGGTGCCTCAGGGTGTGCTTTTTCTCTTGTTTCTACAGGTGCTTCTTTAGGCAGCTTGGAGTCTATGGATTTCTAGATTTTAAGTGCTTGGAATTCACTTAATAGAGGGATATTTAGCAGAGGTTGCTGGATCACTGGTTTTAGGGATGGTGGGATACACTTCTGGTTTTGAGTTATATTTTAATCACTTGTGTAACTCTCCAGAGAACTAAAAACAGCTTGATTACATGCTCCAAGAGGCTTGACCACGTAGGCACAGGATTACTAAGAGACTGAGCAGGGTCGTATCAGAGTTACCTTTTTTCATCTGTAAAGGGTCTGTGATTACCCCTGCCGGGCTGCTGTGTGTGCGTGGCTTTTTGGCATCTGTGGAGCTCAGTCGCTTTTGTGTGTGTATGTTCTTACTTTTTGTGGGTTTTTGTTTGTTTGTTTGTTTGTTTGTTGTTGTTGTTTTTGAGAGGCAAATAGTGCGTGTGCTGAGCGTGGTTGGCAGGAGGAGGTGGGGAGCTGTCTGGCAGGGAAGCTGTTCAGGACTGGTAGGTTTGGTTTCTAGGAGCATGCGGCATCCTTCCTGTGTGATGCGACTGATTCTTGGGCAGGAACGTTCCAGCTCGTGTGTCTTAAATAACGTAGCTTGTGTAGTGTGTGTTGTGTGGCCTGGGCAGAGTTTGCTTTGGCGCTGTGAGCCAAGAATCTCAGTTAAAGCTGGTGAGCAGCTGGAGTAACGGAGCTGGGAAGAGAGAGTATTGCAGCAGGTACACTCTGGCTGTGAGGTGCCTCAGGGTGTGCTTCTCTCTTGTCTCTGCAGGTGCTTCGTGCAGTCTTGGACAGGGAAGGGAAATCCCCATGTCACGGAGCAGTGAGGGAAGGTGAGAGTGTTTTCAGCCTGGTCATCCCTTATCCAAAGCGAACGGAAGACACTCAGGTGTTTCCCCCAGGGTCTGAGGTGAGGCTGTTTGGGATAGAGGAGCAGTGTGGCAGGTGGCTGTTTGCAAGCACAGTGGTCATTTTGTCCTTTTGTGTTCCCAGGTGGCATGGGTGATGCTGTCTACTCCTTCTGAGCTTGGACTTAATTTCCAGGTACAGAGGCAAGTGGACCGCTGTTTTGAAAGGATACAATTAAAGATGGAGTCGCTTGTGTTGATGAGGGATGGGTGCTAACGCTGGCAGCTGAAAGTTTATCTTCTGGCTGTGTTTTCCTTTGTTCAGGCTGAAACTCAGTGTGCAGTCCAGGACGTCATGACCTGAGCTGCCTCTGGAGTGACTCTGGTGAGTGATGAACAGAGGTAGCAGTTGTTTTTGGGGTGCGGTTGTCACTGCAGTTATTTTCCTACATCCAATAGAGTAAAATTCCAGTTTGCCTTTCAGAGGTGCTTTAAGTGGCTTAAGAGAACAGGTGGAAGCATCTGCCACGTGGGGCAGGTAAGAGGCTGAGGTTAAGGAGGGGATGAGAGTAACTGTCCAAAGGCTGCTGTGGGTTTTGCTGCTGTGGTTGCTTTCTCCTCTGTTTATCAGGTGCCACAGGCAAGGTGGGCTGTGATAGCCCTTGGAACAGGAGCAAAGCAGGTCTCTGGAATGCTGCGTTGTTCCTGAGAAAGGTGTTGTAGAGGAAAAAGGTTGTCTTGCGTGGCGGTTCCTGATGGCGGTCTTCTTCCGTAGGGGAAGAGGTGCCCGAAGCCCCATGCTGTGTAGCCTGAGCACACCTCATTGAGGATGAAGCCTGCTTTCCAGCAGTTCCCAAAACTGTGTTGAGGCTGAAATGCTGTGTCTGTGTTTGGGTTGGGTTTCAAGTTTTCATGCTGTGTTAGGGATGGGTTTCAAGTCGGTGCAGCGGAGGGCCAGGACCCAGCGTCCTGTAGTGTGTTTTGACCCGTCAGCATGGCCTTTTGGTTCTCAGATAGCCTACTCAAGTATGTGATTTTTCCTGCAAGTGATAAAGTGATATTATTACATTGAATTGTTTTTCTTTGGCATGTTGTGCTTTTTTTTTTTTTTTTCTTTTTTTTTTTAATGCTCCTGGATTTTTCTTTCTATGTAAAGAAAGGTTTGAGCTAATTTCAGTTGAAAAAAATCCAGTTACTTGCTTGGTCATATTGTCCTTTCAAGATTAAAAGCTGCAGCCTAAGCATGCGGAACGTTGCTTCTAGAAACAGCCCGATTCTCTTGTCTGCACTCTGCTTGCTGTTGAGCTAAATCAGATTAAAAACAAACAAACGAACAAAAACACACCAGCTGCTGCTTCTCCTTCTGCTCTCTTTCTACTTTCTTGTGCTTTGCCCCTTCCCTTTCCCAGGTGATTGGGCTTGGGTGCTGGGCGCGGCCAAACGGTATATGAGCCCCAGGTATGCCATCAGAGAGCTCCTTCTGCCTGGGCTGCTCTTTGGGGTAAGTGCTTTGTTTTTCCTTCAGTCAGTTGCAGGGCTCTTTAGGTGGGTCAGAGTCTACGGACGGACTGATACGTTTCCAAGTAGAGAGCGGTACGCACATCTTTTTAAGGTAGCAACTAGTAGGATCTGGTAGAGTAAAGCAACTGATATAGTACTAGGTGCCTTTATTGCATGCAGTTCTTTCTCAGGTGAGTCATTGTTATGGCATGTTCATGGATAGGACAATAACGTTAGTTTGTGTGTTTGCTTAGTGGTTCTGGGTCCCTCAGGATTTTTGCAGGATTACGGGGCTTACTGTGAGTCTTTGCCTGTATGTCAAATACTATCAAAGTTACAACCTTGGTGGCAAAGTGAGGGAGCAGGGTTTAGGAGAAAGGTATTGTCGAAGCTCCCTGTGTAAGCATGTATCTGAAACCAGCAGCAGTAGGCATGTAAGGTGTAATCTTGTTCAGGGTTAGGGACAGTTTGTTATATTTCTGCAGCTTTTGCCTGTGGTTTTGCTGGCTGTTGAGTCTTTAGACCTTGCATCCTTCTAGATTTTAAGAGCTTGGAATTCACTTAGAAGAGGGATGCTTAGGAGGGGTTGCTGGCTAACTTGTTTTTGGGAAATCATGGGGTACGGTTCCTTTTTTTGGCGTTACATTTCAATCTTTAGATATATCAAGCCATTTGTGTCACTGTCCAGAGGATTCACAAAGAGCTTCAGCACGCATTGCAAGTGGCTCGACTGCATAAGCGCAGTAGTACGAAGAGACTGAGCAGGGTCACCTTTTTCATCTGTAAAGGATAAGTCTGTAATTACCCCTGCTGGGACTGCTGTGCATTCATGGCTTTTTGGCATTTGTGGACTTGAGGGTGTGTTTTTTTTTTTCTGGCTCTGGTCTCTGTGTTTGAGTCCTCTGCAAGAAGCTGTACTGTTTGCGTGTCCATCGTGGGCATGACCTTCTCTCTTTGTTTCTTGTAGCCCAGGGCATGGGCACGGAAACTTGAACGAAGCACGAGGGTGAGTGGACAGCAGTGTGGGCCCTGAGTTGGTCAGTGGACTGTGTTAGTCTGCTTTGCCTGTTGGGCAAACTACCTTGCAACAGCAGAGTACGTCTCCTGCCACGTTTCTGAGGCGCGCCAGACGTCAGCAGTTCTAGTTCCTGAAATGCTGGAGATGCATCTGTTTGGGGTGTTAGGTGGGCAAAGCGGTGATACTGGGCTGGGGAACACGGGTCTGGGGCTTCTTGGCTCTTGCGGTAGGGGATGAAAGAAGAGGAGTGGGTATAGACCGTTTTATGGATTGTCACGTTTGTCTGTTCTTTCTCCTTGATCTAAGCCCCGTGGGCTTGGCTTGGCACAGTGAATGGAAGCGCTGGGTGTGGGTTGGGAAGGTGAGTGGAGAAAAGTTGGAAAACGGGCATTGTTTTTGGTTTGGTAGTCTATTGGTCCACCTCTGGGTGACTCCTCTTTTCCAGGGATGAAGAAGGTACTGGGAACATCCTAGCTGGTCTCTGTGGTCCACATTGAGGATGGATTCTGAGCCCTGAGAATTAAGTTCAGGGGCAAATCTCGTGTGTTGGCAGGGGGAGGCAGGGAATTGTCTAGGGGGTGTCTATCTGATTTCAGTAGCAGAGCAGGTCAGTTGACTACTGTTTTGTTTCTGAGGAG
The DNA here is from genome assembly GCF_964211825.1 of Aythya ferina. Taxonomy (NCBI): domain Eukaryota; kingdom Metazoa; phylum Chordata; class Aves; order Anseriformes; family Anatidae; genus Aythya; species Aythya ferina. The sequence goes on from NC_140299.1 coordinate 85,468,445, forward strand.
GGTGCTTCCCTGGAAGAAGTTTGGCTGGCGTGCTGGTGCCTGATGGCACTTTATTTCTGCAGGTGAAGAGGAGCCTTAGGCTTGAAGCAGTGTCCTGGCTAGCCTTTGTGTTCCTTGATGAGGATGGAACCTGCCTCCCAGCATTCCCAAGCTAAGCTGGGGGGGCAAGTGCTATGTTTGAGTTGGGGTTGTGAATGGACCCATAGGGCAAGGGTCTGTGCTTGTAAGTCATTGCAGCGGATGGGGCCTTTCAGGATTGATCAGGTCAGGCAGAGATGATGTGTGGGGAGTTCTGTCACGTACAGCGTGAACACGTGCCAGGCAGGGCAGTCCCAGCTTGTTGTCTGTGCTGTGCTGTTGCTCTTGGTGCTCGGCAGGCCCTGGGGAAGCCATCCTGAGGGTATTGAACACTTGACCTCATCGGAATAACGCTGATGTTCAACTGGGAGCTGAGCACCTCTTGTCTTGCAGTAGGAGCTTAAAGGGATCACTTCTTCCGTGCGTGTAGCTTTTATTTTGTATCGAATGTTTCCTGATATGATCATTATGTGTTACGCGCTCCTCAGGTTTTGATATCCTCATCGCCTTCTTCCACTGGACAGATTAGATGGGCAACTTGGTAGCCACACTAAGGGTCCTAAATGCTTGTTTCGTCATCAGTTCTGTGATTCTGTGATCATAGGGCTGATCCAAGCACTTCTTGTCTTGCAGTCGCAGCTTAAAGAGCAGATGCGTTTTGGGTCTTGTGCATATTTGGTTTCAGATTGTGTCTGTTTCCATTGTCGCTGTTGTGGAAGTCATCTGGGCTTCACCAGGAGCTCAGGCTTGGGAATTCATTTCCGAAGCGTTATTCTTAAGGGGTTTGCACTGCCCATCCTTCCGGTCTCTTGTCTTAAAGGCAAGCATTCTATGCGTCCATCATCCCAGTTCTGGCGGTCACTTTCAGTCGCAGGTCATGGCATTTGAGTCTGTCCCTGGGGTGGCCACAGATCATCTGTTCTGACTCGCTGTCACTGTAGGGCTTCCCTCTGGGAGTTGTCATTCTGCCTGGTGTCATTCTGTTACGCTCCTAGATTTTTCTTTCTATGTAAAGAAAGGTTTGAGCTAATTCCAGCTGAAAAGAGTTTTTTGTTTGTTTGTTTTTATCTGAATAGAGTAAAACGATCTATTGATGCTTCCTTAGCTGGGCGTAGTGCCCAAGAATGGGGAGAGAATGAATGGCCTCCTGAAAGAATCATACAGCATTATGGACCAGCTACCTGGAACTTGAATGAGGTAGTATGGGGGCCCGAGAACCTATTTGTAATTTGAATTGAATAATTATGTTGCAAGCTGTCCTTGGAATTGTAACTATATATAGTTACAATATATATAATCATAAACCATAAAATAGCTGAACTGGGAGCTGCAGGGTTGATGTGGGAATGTTGAGGTGAAACTCTGTGGTTTGTAGCAAGCAGGAGGTCAAACGAATGTATTGAATGATCTTTGCTGGTCTAAAAGCACACCAATCCCAGCCATGTAAATCCCAGCTGAAGGTATAATAACATGGTAGAGTAGCATGGCTCTGCTCTGAGATGAGACATAATTTGTGGAAGCAGAGCAGAAAAGATGCTTGTGAGTAGATGAATTACTGATCGTTTTGACTCTAGGAATGGATGACTTCAAGGAGGGAGCTCCTTCAGATATCAAGACATTGCTCTCCAAAGTAAGACAAAGGTTTTGTCTGAGAAAAAGGGAACAAAAAGTTAACCATTCATGTGTTTGGGTTTCTGTGTGGTATGTTGTTGGTTTTTTTTGTTTGTTTGTTTGTTTTTTTATGCACATTTAAAATGAAGTGACTGTTTTTGTGCTGGTTACATGCGGTGTCTTTTATATCCATCTAAATTACGTTTACTCTGGGAAAATGTTAGGCAATAATGGAATAATGAAAGTTAAACTTGATTTTGTTGTTACACCAGACTGAAGCATGATTTGAATCAAGTAATTGGAATTACAGTAGGCTAAAATTGCTGAAAAACGAGTTTGGAAAGTTGAAATGCATTTATTTGCTATTAAACCTTAATGAAAACATTTGGTTGTTTTCAGTTAAGAACTACTGGATTCATAAATGCAATACACAAATGAGAACATTTATGAAGTTTAATATTTAAACCATACCATTCTCAAAATACAGAATTGTTAATTTTATTGAACAAGTTTTCCAGTTTTCAAGCAGTGACCTTGCAAACAGTTCAGGTAATCGGTGACCCTTAAAAGCACAAGCCAGTGTTTTCAAAACAAAACAAATCTCCTACTTAAATATCTCTTTTCTAGTGATCTTCTAAGAGGTTAATTACTAACCACCGTTTGCTGCTTATGTTACCATCCTCATCCTCCATCCTTCACTCCTTATCTCTTCTTCTCTTAAACTTCACGTTGCCACTGTTGTTTTCAACCTTTCCTCTTGGATGGATGGAGCAACATGAAACAACTTTTCTAGCCAGAATAGAATAATTTCTGAATTTTATTTATGTGTTAGCATTCTTCATTCTGGTTGTGTCAGTGGTCCGCTGACTTAACTGACCAGCAGCCTGCATTCCCTGCCACCAGCCCCTAACCACCCCCCCAGAACAGAAGAACTGAGCAACCATTCTGGAAGGTTCTGGTGGTGAATGTTGTCATGAATATATGAATGTTCTTTACCCTCTTCCAGTCTTAATCCTATTTGTACTTTTTTTCTTTTTTTTTAATAACCTCATTGGAAGAAGTAGCTCTATACATTTGTACGGGGTCACAGCGGCTGCTGCTCAGCAGGCATTGATCTATGGAGGATGGCACTGTTAGCCCACCGTGTTGCTGGAGGGCAGCCACTAAGCGATGACCTATGAACCAGGTCATCACCTACCAACCAGGTGATTGTGATGACCCATGGTGGCAGAGACCAAACTGTCCTTCAAGAAGGCCCCAGGCTCACTGCACCGTCCGGTGCTGAGGGGTCTTCATCTCCTCCCTCCCAGCTGGGCATGGTTGTCTTCTGCTGAGGTACCCCGGTACCACAGGGCACTGACCATAGCATCTGCCTGGGAGGGGAAGTACCCGTACTCTGAGATGGAGAACAGGAGCGTGCTCCTCCCCGATCTTCTTTCTGAGGACTTCACCTGGGACAGCCAGATCCCCAGGCTTATCGTGGGAGTGCTGTTCTTAGCGGATTTTTCAGGTGGGTTGGGCACGGTAGAGCCTCCCCGGAAACGAGCCATTGGGACACACCAGGCCCTCGGGGGCCCTGGCCCGTAGATGGCACAGCTATCTTGTCGCTCTTGAGGACTCCTGCTGTGATGGCTAAAGAGAGCACGGATTGGCTTCTCTTGCGATGCAGCGACTGACAGGCGCTTAGGCTTGGCAGCATGGGACTGGCTGCCAGGCCCTGTGGCCCACATAGACATGTCCTGATTTCTGCCTGTTCTTCCTGCAGGTTTCACTTCTTTGTCAGAGAAGTGTGTCCAGCAGAGCGGCACAGGCAGAGGTGCTGACGAGCTGGCACAAACACTCAATGACTACATGAGCGACGTTTTGGAGGGTAAGAGCCATGCTGCCAGGCTGTTGTATATGGGGCCCTGAGGTTGCTTGCGGAGGGCAGAGGCAGCCTTGCTGCACCAGCTGCTCCTGCCTCCTTGGAAGGGCTGTGGAGCTCACTGTGGCCTGGGGGGACAGTGGGAGCCGTGGGGCTCCCGTGGCAAGGGAGGAGCGCAGCAGGTCTCTTCTGCTGCCCACTGTGATGAGGGAGGCCCCAGTGGACTGCAGGCTGGCAGACGTGCCTCCAGGCAACAGGAAGGGCTGGAAGGACTTTGCAGGGAATTACAGGCCCGTCAGCCTGATGTCAGTATCAGGGCAGGTTACAGAGCTGTGTTTGGGATTTAGTATGAGACTAACGTTGGTATCACCCCGATGTTTTAATTGTTGCAGAGCAGTTCTTACACTAAGCCAAGGACTTCTCAGGTTCTTGCTCCGTCCTGCCAGCAGGCAGGCTGGGGTGAAGAAGAAGCTGGGAGGGGACAAACCCAGGACAGCTGACCCAAATTGGCCAAAGGGCTAATCCACACCATATGGCATCATGCTGAACAATTATATGGGGGGCTGGACGGGGTGGGGGGTCTGGCTGCTTAGGGATAGCCTGGGCATCAGTCAGCGGGTGCATTGTACATCACTTGTTTGTACACAGTATTATTAGTTTTCCTCTCCTGTCCCCTTTCTATTCCCTGTATCTTGCAGTTCACTCTCATTCCTTGTCAAGTTAGAACAGTTGGACCTTGGTGCTAATGACCTGGAATTACTGGTAGGTGAGGGATGGTGGGGAGGGAATATGGGTGGTTGGTAGGGGTAGCATCTGTACCTTTTTGGAAGTGTTTCTTGTTTTGTTTTGTCTGAAATGCAAAGAAGTAGACCCTCAGGTTGTTTGGGAAGATTCTGATCTGCCCAGGATGGCCTAGTCATTGTTCCCAGTGTAATGTTTTCTTTGCGTGTTGGCCCTGTTTCACTTTCTACTACCCTTATACACACCTTGCTCTGCTTTTTCCAAGCCCCTTTGCTCTGAGGCATTCTTTGTTGCTATCTAGCTGCCTAAAGATCTTTCCTTTCCAATGAAATTCTTGTCTGGTACTTTATTTCTCTGCTGTGTTTCACTGCCACCAGCTGTCGTTTTTCACTTCTGCTGGGCTGACTTTCTGCATTTCCCTTCGTAATTTATTTTCTCCTTTAGAAAGTACAGGACCATTCCATGTTGTTCCTGACAGTGATGTCAGCCTAGCATGTGGTGTGTGCCCTCTGGATCAGGGTGCCTCCATGGAGGGCTCTAAACCCAAGCCTAAACCTAAGTACGCTGAGAGCCAGTGCATAATCTTGAATTACAGCTCGTCTTGACACTGGGGGAAATCCAGTGATATTTACCTTTGCAGTTGTGGATCAAGTTGTTACCGAACCCTGTTCTTAATGTTCTGAAATGCTTTTTGGCAGAAAGCCAACTAAAATGGGAGACAGAAGAGATTTTGCAGCTTCCTATGCACAAAGCTGCAGCCTGCTTGTGAGAACAGTTGGCTGATGCTTGAACAGCACTCGAGTGGTGCTTTAACTCCTAAACCAAACACTCATCAGTGTGTGTTGTGTTTACAGGTAACAAAAGGAGCAATACTATGAACACGTCTACCGTTGCTGATAGCGCTGCTATATCATGTTGGGATTGTCAGTGTTAACCAAAAGCTTTTATTCATGTCTGGGAGGAGGGGGAGAAAGACACATTTCTACTGTGGGTCCAGCATTTCCAAAACCTTGCTACTGGACAGTCCTTCCTGTTGTCTTCCATGTTTCCTGTTGGGAGCTTCCGCAGCCAGTATGCTAACCCAGACACTTCCAAACATATTTGCTGCAGTATTGTGGCACACCAAAATGTTAGTTTCATAAACCATTTGGTGAATGGTTGTAGGAGGTGTGAAAGCAGTAACATCGAGTTTTGCAGAGTTTTAGTGTGATTTGGAATATCCTAGAGCAGTTTCTCCCCTGGAAAGGACTGACACTGCTACTGCTGTGACACTGCTACTGCCCTGCTCTGTTACAGCCAGATAACTCTGGGAGTGCTACCAAACTTGTGCGAGCTTTGGTTAGACCAGAATGAAGTCCTGTACCCAGCTGCACACTGTAATAGCAGAGAAGTCCACATCAGATTCTGTGACGTTTTGTTCATGTCCAGCTTGGGCTCTAGTGGTCTGATAAAACATGTCATTTGAACTGATTCAATCTTGAGGTATGACACGTATTCCTCTGATTGTTAAATGTCATGCTCTGCATGAGTGCTTTTTCTTCGGTAGGGCCTACAGCGCAGAGAAACCCCTCATCCCAGTGAGCTGAAGGTTATGAAGAAAGTTGTTGAAGTTCCGTGCAATGAGGTACATGCTGCAAAACCTGGCACAGACCTGAATTCACCTAAGTCAGAAGCGAGCGCTGTTCACTAAGAAATGGATAACTGTACAGAACATGTTGCAGATGGGGGAAATGGAGAGGCAGTGTTTGTAAGCTGGACAGAAAGAACTTAACTTTTGGGAAATGTGAGACTGGACTGAGCATGGATTGCTTGCATTTCATGAGTTATAAGCTACCTTGTGGTGTCTGCTAGGACCACTGAGACAGCACAAGATACAGCAAGGATACAGAAAAGGCCATAACGGGGAATGTGTGCCTCAATGCCGCTTCAGTCACAGAAGAGGGAGAGAAAAAGAAGGCTTTGGGAAATGGTGTCAAAAGCCTTGCTGAAGTCAAGGTAGACCACATCCACAGCCTTTCCCTCCTCCACTAAGCACGTCGCTTTGTCATAGAAGGAGATCAGGTTCGTCAAGGAGGACCTGCCTTTCATAAACCCATGCTGAGTGGGCCTGATCGCCTGGTTGCCCTGCAAGTGCTGCGTGAGGACTCTCAAGATAATCTGCTCCATGAGCTTCCCTGGCACTCAGGTCAAACTGACAGGCCTATAGTTCCCCGGGTCTGCCCTCCGGCCCTTCTTGTAGATGGGCGTCACGTTTGCTAGCTGCCAGTCAACTGGGACCTCCCCCGATAGCCAGGACTGCTGATAAATGATGGAAAGCGGCTTGGCCAGCTCCTCCGCCAGTTCTCTCAGTATCCTCGGGTGGATCCCATCCGGCCCCACTGACTTGCACACATCCAAGTGCCGTAGCAGGTCGCCAACCATTTCTTCATGGATAGTGAGGGCCACATTCTGCTCCCCATCCCCTTCCACCAGCTCAGGGTACTGGGTATCCAGAGAACGACCGATATTGCCGCTAAAGACTGAGGCAAAGCAGGCATTAAGCACCTCCGCCTTTTCCTCATCTTTTGTAACAAGGTTTCCCCCCGCATCCGGTAAAGGAAGTCCATTTTGCATTGATGGATTTAGCTACATATATGGTAAAATATCCTAATTATCTGGGATGTAGACGAGAACCTTGTGAGCAGCAGATGTAAAAAGGAAGATATCGCTCAAGGCCAACGGGTGAGGGAAGGATGAACAACTCATTAGGGAAGGATGAACAACTTGTTGGCAGGAAACAAGGCAAAGACAAGCAAAAAAGGCCTACACTGTCCAACAGAAGGTCAAAGTCCACAAAGGTCAAGAGAGCTTAACCTGCTCTTCCTCGTTGCCTTCATCCTGAAAGACCCCTGCCCACGACCACCAGGCTACATTGCGCAGGCGCAGCCGGAAGGAACTAAGGGCAGGCAGTATAGAAATGAGTACTTGGAAGAGGTCCGCCTTTTTGGGAAATCAATGAATATGTATGAGAGCTCATGTAATATGTAACAGTATTCGTGTATAAAATTGTGAGAGACAAGCGGGCAGGCGCGCACCTTTTTCAGGGAAGCCATTCCCAGTGTGTCCGGTGCACCGCAATAAAGCGTACCTATTTTACAACCTTATGGTTGTGGAGTCTTTTCCGCGCGTCGGTTAGGGCTGTGCTTAGGGGAGAGAGAAAGCTCAGGCTCCCTTTGTAAGTGGAGCTGTGAAATGGCAGCTAAAGGAATTTGTGGACTATGAAAAGCCTTCTGTTGTGAGCACTGTTAACCGCCATCTAACAGTCACTCGCCTGAGGCGATCGGCTCTGGGGCAGATGTATTCCACAGTGGAGTGGGGATCACAGTGTGCAGCCATCAAAGTAGCTGAGGGAACCACCAGAAGCCGGCAGCCCTCACGAGGGCAGCTAATGAGGCTTTGCTGGAGCCAGGAGTGCCCCCCTAAGTCACACAAAGGCAGCCCCTGAGGACTGTGGCTCCTCACCTAAGGCTTGCTGGGCAGCACTTGACGGATGGGCATGAGGAGAAGCTAAAGAACATCATTGAGGGAAAGAAAAAGAGCATCATCACCAGCCTGGGAAGGGAGCCGCAGCCAGGGCAGGGGTCTGGCCCTGTGTCCACAGTGGCGGGCTCTAGAGCCCAGGCCCTAGGGAACAGCCTGCTGGGGTCCCCGTGCGTGGTGTCCCTGGCTGCCTCCTGCCCTGGTGCCTCAGTGACTGCAGCGCTTCACCTGCCTGCTGGCCTTGGCTGCAGATGAGCAGCTCTGGGGGACCTCTGTCCTGCAGCCCCAGCAGCATGAAGTGCCAGAGCTGGTGGTTGCCCCACACCTCTGCCCGAGTACTGAACCCTCTGGCAGATGCCTTCCCCAGCTGCTGCACCTCCCCAGCAAGGGCCAGGTGCAGCACTGCTACCACTCCAGCCCCTGCGGCCACTCCAGCCCAGTACAGGCACCTGTGTGGTGCTTAGCTGCCAGCCGGGTTAAAGGATCGATGGGCCGAGTTCAGTCTCGTGCCACTATACAAGGCTAAGTGCTGGCTCCTGCTCTTGGTTCACAGCAACCTAATGCAGCCGCCTAGGCCTGGGGAAGAGTGGCTGGAAGTGTGCCCAGCAGAAAAGGACGTGGGAATGCTGGTTGATGGCTGGCTGAACGTGAGCCAGCAGCGTGCCCAGGTGTCTCATCCTGGACGGCATGAGAACTAGCGTGGCCAGCAGGACTAGGCGGTGAGATCAGAGCACATGATGACACTAGTCACCCCAGGACTCTGAAAATGTGCCATTTCCAGTTCCAAAGCCAAAGTCGCAGGTGTTTTCTAATGTCTCCCTATGGGCAGGATTTTTGGATGTGCTCTAAATTGTGCTCGCTCTCTCTGTCTATTGGATGTGTGACCATGTTTTCAGAAGGACGGAAAATGCAATGTAGAGGCTTTTTTGCAAAGCACTTCCTGGCACTGAAAGAGATTTCAGCGTGAGGGAAAGGATGTAAATGTGATATGCCAAAAACTGCAGAAAGTGGGAGAGAGCATCTGTGCCTCACACACTCAGCGGTGTGGCCAGGGTAGTATTATCACAGGAAGGATTAATGATTAGCAAGAGATCACAAAAGAATTGGTAAGTTTTGATACCAACAAAAGAAGTTAGCCGTGATGGCAACACTTGGCAGGATACTAGGGTGCCATCGCCACATCTGCCTCCAAGCTGAAGGCTGACAGTGTTATTTACTCCTATGTGGCACTAGAGAACTTTTTAGATTGCTCAATAGCAAACAGAAGGCACCCTTGTGTGGAGATCACGTTCCTCACAGGCCAAACAACTCAAATTATACAAGTTTCTCTGCAGACCCTGCGGACAGGGGCTTCTCCCTGTTCTAAAAGCTGTGGGGTCAGGGTAGAAAAAGCAGGGAAAGTAGCCCAGAAGGTGTCCATGTCCACACTTTCCCAAAGTATATTCACCTTTTCAGACAATGAAGTGCTGTTAGAGCTCCTCCTTTTTGCCCTTATCAGTGGTCGCTCAGGAGGTTTCTGCTTCTTAGGTGCACAGCCAAAGTTCCAAGGGGCCACTTGGGCCTTCTCAAGGATTAGCAGTTTGCAGGCTGACTGGCAGTTGTGTCTGCCAGTGTTTTGCAGACCTTTGCTGTCAGAATGTCTCCCAGGATTGCCAGGTCACATCCATGGCTGCTCTGGCCACTGAGTGGGAGAGGCAAGGCTCTGGTGTGCCCATGAAGACAAAGGGAGGTCCTTCAGGCACACTGGCGCTCTGGGACACGCCACAGAGCCACAGGGTGGTCCCAAGAGGGTGTGAGGGCACACAGGTGACGCGCGGAAAAGACTCCACAACCATAGGGTTGTAAAGAAGGTACACTTTATTGCGGTGCACCAGGCGCACTGGGAATGGCTTCCCTGAAAAAGGTGCGCGCCTGCCCGCTTGTCTCTCACAATTTTATACACGAATACTGTTACATATTACATGAGCTCTCATACATATTCATTGATTTCCCAAAAAGGCGGACCTCTTCCAAGTACTCATTTCTATACTGCCTGCCCTTAGTTCCTTCCGGCTGCGCCTGCGCAATGTAGCCTGGTGGTCGTGGGCAGGGGTCTTTCAGGATGAAGGCAACGAGGAAGAGCAGGTTAAGCTCTCTTGACCTTTGTGGACTTTGACCTTCTGTTGGACAGTGTAGGCCTTTTTTGCTTGTCTTTGCCTTGTTTCCTGCCAACAAGTTGTTCATCCTTCCCTAATGAGTTGTTCATCCTTCCCTCACCCGTTGGCCTTGAGCGATATCTTCCTTTTTACATCTGCTGCTCACAAGGTTCTCGTCTACATCCCAGATAATTAGGATATTTTACCATATATGTAGCTAAATCCATCAATGCAAAATGGACTTCCTTTACCGGATGCGGGGGGAAACCTTGTTACAAAAGATGAGGAAAAGGCGGAGGTGCTTAATGCCTGCTTTGCCTCAGTCTTTAGCGGCAATATCGGTCGTTCTCTGGATACCCAGTACCCTGAGCTGGTGGAAGGGGATGGGGAGCAGAATGTGGCCCTCACTATCCATGAAGAAATGGTTGGCGACCTGCTACGGCACTTGGATGTGTGCAAGTCAGTGGGGCCGGATGGGATCCACCCGAGGATACTGAGAGAACTGGCGGAGGAGCTGGCCAAGCCGCTTTCCATCATTTATCAGCAGTCCTGGCTATCGGGGGAGGTCCCAGTTGACTGGCAGCTAGCAAACGTGACGCCCATCTACAAGAAGGGCCGGAGGGCAGACCCGGGGAACTATAGGCCTGTCAGTTTGACCTGAGTGCCAGGGAAGCTCATGGAGCAGATTATCTTGAGAGTCCTCACGCAGCACTTGCAGGGCAACCAGGCGATCAGGCCCACTCAGCATGGGTTTATGAAAGGCAGGTCCTCCTTGACGAACCTGATCTCCTTCTATGACAAAGCGACGTGCTTAGTGGAGGAGGGAAAGGCTGTGGATGTGGTCTACCTTGACTTCAGCAAGGCTTTTGACACCATTTCCCAAAGCCTTCTTTTTCTCTCCCTCTTCTGTGACTGAAGCGGCATTGAGGCACACATTCCCCGTTATGGCCTTTTCTGTATCCTTGCTGTATCTTGTGCTGTCTCAGTGGTCCTAGCAGACACCACAAGGTAGCTTATAACTCATGAAATGCAAGCAATCCATGCTCAGTCCAGTCTCACATTTCCCAAAAGTTAAGTTCTTTCTGTCCAGCTTACAAACACTGCCTCTCCATTTCCCCCATCTGCAACATGTTCTGTACAGTTATCCATTTCTTAGTGAACAGCGCTCGCTTCTGACTTAGGTGAATTCAGGTCTGTGCCAGGTTTTGCAGCATGTACCTCATTGCACGGAACTTCAACAACTTTCTTCATAACCTTCAGCTCACTGGGATGAGGGGTTTCTCTGCGCTGTAGGCCCTACCGAAGAAAAAGCACTCATGCAGAGCATGACATTTAACAATCAGAGGAATACGTGTCATACCTCAAGATTGAATCAGTTCAAATGACATGTTTTATCAGACCACTAGAGCCCAAGCTGGACATGAACAAAACGTCACAGAATCTGATGTGGACTTCTCTGCTATTACAGTGTGCAGCTGGGTACAGGACTTCATTCTGGTCTAACCAAAGCTCGCACAAGTTTGGTAGCACTCCCAGAGTTATCTGGCTGTAACAGAGCAGGGCAGTAGCAGTGTCACAGCAGTAGCAGTGTCAGTCCTTTCCAGGGGAGAAACTGCTCTAGGATATTCCAAATCACACTAAAACTCTGCAAAACTCGATGTTACTGCTTTCACACCTCCTACAACCATTCACCAAATGGTTTATGAAACTAACATTTTGGTGTGCCACAATACTGCAGCAAATATGTTTGGAAGTGTCTGGGTTAGCATACTGGCTGCGGAAGCTCCCAACAGGAAACATGGAAGACAACAGGAAGGACTGTCCAGTAGCAAGGTTTTGGAAATGCTGGACCCACAGTAGAAATGTGTCTTTCTCCCCCTCCTCCCAGACATGAATAAAAGCTTTTGGTTAACACTGACAATCCCAACATGATATAGCAGCGCTATCAGCAACGGTAGACGTGTTCATAGTATTGCTCCTTTTGTTACCTGTAAACACAACACACACTGATGAGTGTTTGGTTTAGGAGTTAAAGCACCACTCGAGTGCTGTTCAAGCATCAGCCAACTGTTCTCACAAGCAGGCTGCAGCTTTGTGCATAGGAAGCTGCAAAATCTCTTCTGTCTCCCATTTTAGTTGGCTTTCTGCCAAAAAGCATTTCAGAACATTAAGAACAGGGTTCGGTAACAACTTGATCCACAACTGCAAAGGTAAATATCACTGGATTTCCCCCAGTGTCAAGACGAGCTGTAATTCAAGATTATGCACTGGCTCTCAGCGTACTTAGGTTTAGGCTTGGGTTTAGAGCCCTCCATGGAGGCACCCTGATCCAGAGGGCACACACCACATGCTAGGCTGACATCACTGTCAGGAACAACATGGAATGGTCCTGTACTTTCTAAAGGAGAAAATAAATTACGAAGGGAAATGCAGAAAGTCAGCCCAGCAGAAGTGAAAAACGACAGCTGGTGGCAGTGAAACACAGCAGAGAAATAAAGTACCAGACAAGAATTTCATTGGAAAGGAAAGATCTTTAGGCAGCTAGATAGCAACAAAGAATGCCTCAGAGCAAAGGGGCTTGGAAAAAGCAGAGCAAGGTGTGTATAAGGGTAGTAGAAAGTGAAACAGGGCCAACACGCAAAGAAAACATTACACTGGGAACAATGACTAGGCCATCCTGGGCAGATCAGAATCTTCCCAAACAACCTGAGGGTCTACTTCTTTGCATTTCAGACAAAACAAAACAAGAAACACTTCCAAAAAGGTACAGATGCTACCCCTACCAACCACCCATATTCCCTCCCCACCATCCCTCACCTACCAGTAATTCCAGGTCATTAGCACCAAGGTCCAACTGTTCTAACTTGACAAGGAATGAGAGTGAACTGCAAGATACAGGGAATAGAAAGGGGACAGGAGAGGAAAACTAATAATACTGTGTACAAACAAGTGATGTACAATGCACCCGCTGACTGATGCCCAGGCTATCCCTAAGCAGCCAGACCCCCCACCCCGTCCAGCCCCCCATATAATTGTTCAGCATGATGCCATATGGTGTGGATTAGCCCTTTGGCCAATTTGGGTCAGCTGTCCTGGGTTTGTCCCCTCCCAGCTTTTTCTTCACCCCAGCCTGCCTGCTGGCAGGACGGAGCAAGAACCTGAGAAGTCCTTGGCTTAGTGTAAGAACTGCTCTGCAACAATTAAAACATCGGGGTGATACCAACGTTAGTCTCATACTAAATCCCAAACACAGCTCTGTAACCTGCCCTGATACTGACATCAGGCTGACGGGCCTGTAATTCCCTGCAAAGTCCTTCCAGCCCTTCCTGTTGCCTGGAGGCACGTCTGCCAGCCTGCAGTCCACTGGGGCCTCCCTCATCACAGTGGGCAGCAGAAGAGACCTGCTGCGCTCCTCCCTTGCCACGGGAGCCCCACGGCTCCCACTGTCCCCCCAGGCCACAGTGAGCTCCACAGCCCTTCCAAGGAGGCAGGAGCAGCTGGTGCAGCAAGGCTGCCTCTGCCCTCCGCAAGCAACCTCAGGGCCCCATATACAACAGCCTGGCAGCATGGCTCTTACCCTCCAAAACGTCGCTCATGTAGTCATTGAGTGTTTGTGCCAGCTCGTCAGCACCTCTGCCTGTGCCGCTCTGCTGGACACACTTCTCTGACAAAGAAGTGAAACCTGCAGGAAGAACAGGCAGAAATCAGGACATGTCTACGTGGGCCACAGGGCCTGGCAGCCAGTCCCATGCTGCCAAGCCTAAGCGCCTGTCAGTCGCTGCATCGCAAGAGAAGCCAATCCGTGCTCTCTTTAGCCATCACAGCAGGAGTCCTCAAGAGCGACAAGATAGCTGTGCCATCTACGGGCCAGGGCCCCCGAGGGCCTGGTGTGTCCCAATGGCTCGTTTCCGGGGAGGCTCTACCGTGCCCAACCCACCTGAAAAATCCGCTAAGAACAGCACTCCCACGATAAGCCTGGGGATCTGGCTGTCCCAGGTGAAGTCCTCAGAAAGAAGATCGGGGAGGAGCACGCTCCTGTTCTCCATCTCAGAGTACGGGTACTTCCCCTCCCAGGCAGATGCTATGGTCAGTGCCCTGTGGTACCGGGGTACCTCAGCAGAAGACAACCATGCCCAGCTGGGAGGGAGGAGATGAAGACCCCTCAGCACCGGACGATGCAGTGAGCCTGGGGCCTTCTTGAAGGACAGTTTGGTCTCTGCCACCATGGGTCATCACAATCACCTGGTTGGTAGGTGATGACCTGGTTCATAGGTCATCGCTTAGTGGCTGCCCTCCAGCAACACGGTGGGCTAACAGTGCCATCCTCCATAGATCAATGCCTGCTGAGCAGCAGCCGCTGTGACCCCGTACAAATGTATAGAGCTACTTCTTCCAATGAGGTTATTAAAAAAAAAAGAAAAAAAGTACAAATAGGATTAAGACTGGAAGAGGGTAAAGAATATTCATATATTCATGACAACATTCACCACCAGAACCTTCCAGAATGGTTGCTCAGTTCTTCTGTTCTGGGGGGGTGGTTAGGGGCTGGTGGCAGGGAATGCAGGCTGCTGGTCAGTTAAGTCAGCGGACCACTGACACAACCAGAATGAAGAATGCTAACACATAAATAAAATTCAGAAATTATTCTATTCTGGCTAGAAAAGTTGTTTCATGTTGCTCCATCCATCCAAGAGGAAAGGTTGAAAACAACAGTGGCAACGTGAAGTTTAAGAGAAGAAGAGATAAGGAGTGAAGGATGGAGGATGAGGATGGTAACATAAGCAGCAAACGGTGGTTAGTAATTAACCTCTTAGAAGATCACTAGAAAAGAGATATTTAAGTAGGAGATTTGTTTTGTTTTGAAAACACTGGCTTGTGCTTTTAAGGGTCACCGATTACCTGAACTGTTTGCAAGGTCACTGCTTGAAAACTGGAAAACTTGTTCAATAAAATTAACAATTCTGTATTTTGAAAATGGTATGGTTTAAATATTAAACTTCATAAATGTTCTCATTTGTGTATTACATTTATGAATCCAGTAGTTCTTAACTGAAAACAACCAAATGTTTTCATTAAGGTTTAATAGCAAATAAATGCATTTCAACTTTCCAAACTCGTTTTTCAGCAATTTTAGCCTACTGTAATTCCAATTACTTGATTCAAATCATGCTTCAGTCTGGTGTAACAACAAAATCAAGTTTAACTTTCATTATTCCATTATTGCCTAACATTTTCCCAGAGTAAACGTAATTTAGATGGATATAAAAGACACCGCATGTAACCAGCACAAAAACAGTCACTTCATTTTAAATGTGCATAAAAAAAAACACAACAACAAACCACACAGAAACCCAAACACATGAATGGTTAACTTTTTGTTCCCTTTTTCTCAGACAAAACCTTTGTCTTACTTCGGAGAGCAATGTCTTGATATCTGAAGGAGCTCCCTCCTTGAAGTCATCCATTCCTAGAGTCAAAACGATCAGTAATTCATCTACTCACAAGCATCTTTTCTGCTCTGCTTCCACAAATTATGTCTCATCTCAGAGCAGAGCCATGCTACTCTACCATGTTGTTATACCTTCAGCTGGGATTTACATGGCTGGGATTGGTGTGCTTTTAGACCAGCAAAGATCATTCAATACATTCGTTTGACCTCCTGCGTGCTACAAACCACAGAGTTTCACCTCAACATTCCCACATCAACCCTGCAGCTCCCAGTTCAGCTATTTTATGGTTTATGATTATATATATTGTAACTATATACAGTTACAATTCCAAGGACAGCTTGCAACGTAATTATTCAATTCAAATTACAAATAGGTTCTCGGGCCCCCATACTACCTCATTCAAGTTCCAGGTAGCTGGTCCATAATGCTGTATGATTCTTTCAGGAGGCCATTCATTCTCTCCCCATTCTTGGGCACTACGCCCAGCTAAGGAAGCATCAATAGATCGTTTTACTCTATTCAGATAAAAACAAACAAACAAAAAACTCTTTTCAGCTGGAATTAGCTCAAACCTTTCTTTACAAAGAAAGAAAAATCTAGGAGCGTAACAGAATGACACCAGGCAGAATGACAACTCCCAGAGGGAAGCCCTACAGTGACAGCGAGTCAGAACAGATGATCTGTGGCCACCCCAGGGACAGACTCAAATGCCATGACCTGCGACTGAAAGTGACCGCCAGAACTGGGATGATGGACGCATAGAATGCTTGCCTTTAAGACAAGAGACCGGAAGGATGGGCAGTGCAAACCCCTTAAGAATAACGCTTCAGAAATGAATTCCCAAGCCTGAGCTCCTGGTGAAGCCCAGATGACTTCCACAACAGCGACAATGGAAACAGACACAATCTGAAACCAAATATGCACAAGACCCAAAACGCATCTGCTCTTTAAGCTGTGACTGCAAGACAAGAAGTGCTTGGATCAGCCCTATGATCACAGAATCACAGAATTGATGACGAAACAAGCATTTAGGACCTTTAGTGTGGCTACCAAGTTGCCCATCTAATCTGTCCAGTGGAAGAAGGCGATGAGGATATCAAAACCTGAGGAGCGCGTAACACATAATGATCATATCAGGAAACATTTGATACAAAATAAAAGTTACACGCACGGAAGAAGTGATCCCTTTAAGCTCCTACTGCAAGACAAGAGGTGCTCAGCTCCCAGTTGAACATCAGCGTTATTCCGATGAGGTCAAGTGTTCAATACCCTCAGGATGGCTTCCCCAGGGCCTGCCGAGCACCAAGAGCAACAGCACAGCACAGACAACAAGCTGGGACTGCCCTGCCTGGCACGTGTTCACGCTGTACGTGACAGAACTCCCCACACATCATCTCTGCCTGACCTGATCAATCCTGAAAGGCCCCATCCGCTGCAATGACTTACAAGCACAGACCCTTGCCCTATGGGTCCATTCACAACCCCAACTCAAACATAGCACTTGCCCCCCCAACTTAGCTTGGGAATGCTGGGAGGCAGGTTCCATCCTCATCAAGGAACACAAAGGCTAGCCAGGACACTGCTTCAAGCCTAAGGCTCCTCTTCACCTGCAGAAATAAAGTGCCATCAGGCACCAGCACGCCAGCCAAACTTCTTCCAGGGAAGCACCCTCCTCAGAAACAAAACAGTAGTCAACTGACCTGCTCTGCTACTGAAATCAGATAGACACCCCCTAGACAACTCCCTGCCTCCCCCTGCCAACACCCGAGATTTGCCCCTGAACTTAATTCTCAGGGCTCAGAATCCATCCTCAATGTGGACCACAGAGACCAGCTAGGATGTTCCCAGTACCTTCTTCATCCCTGGAAAAGAGGAGTCACCCAGAGGTGGACCAATAGACTACCAAACCAAAAACAATGCCCGTTTTCCAACTTTTCTCCACTCACCTTCCCAACCCACACCCAGCGCTTCCATTCACTGTGCCAAGCCAAGCCCACGGGGCTTAGATCAAGGAGAAAGAACAGACAAACGTGACAATCCATAAAACGGTCTATACCCACTCCTCTTCTTTCATCCCCTACCGCAAGAGCCAAGAAGCCCCAGACCCGTGTTCCCCAGCCCAGTATCACCGCTTTGCCCACCTAACACCCCAAACAGATGCATCTCCAGCATTTCAGGAACTAGAACTGCTGACGTCTGGCGCGCCTCAGAAACGTGGCAGGAGACGTACTCTGCTGTTGCAAGGTAGTTTGCCCAACAGGCAAAGCAGACTAACACAGTCCACTGACCAACTCAGGGCCCACACTGCTGTCCACTCACCCTCGTGCTTCGTTCAAGTTTCCGTGCCCATGCCCTGGGCTACAAGAAACAAAGAGAGAAGGTCATGCCCACGATGGACACGCAAACAGTACAGCTTCTTGCAGAGGACTCAAACACAGAGACCAGAGCCAGAAAAAAAAAAACACACCCTCAAGTCCACAAATGCCAAAAAGCCATGAATGCACAGCAGTCCCAGCAGGGGTAATTACAGACTTATCCTTTACAGATGAAAAAGGTGACCCTGCTCAGTCTCTTCGTACTACTGCGCTTATGCAGTCGAGCCCCTTGCAATGCGTGCTGAAGCTCTTTGTGAATCCTCTGGACAGTGACACAAATGGCTTGATATACCTAAAGATTGAAATGTAACGCCAAAAAATAGGAACCGTACCCCATGATTTCCCAAAAACAAGTTAGCCAGCAACCCCTCCTAAGCATCCCTCTTCTAAGTGAATTCCAAGCTCTTAAAATCTAGAAGGATGCAAGGTCTAAAGACTCAACAGCCAGCAAAACCACAGGCAAAAGCTGCAGAAATATAACAAACTGTCCCTAACCCTGAACAAGATTACACCTTACATGCCTACTGCTGCTGGTTTCAGATACATGCTTACACAGGGAGCTTCGACAATACCTTTCTCCTAAACCCTGCTCCCTCACTTTGCCACCAAGGTTGTAACTTTGATAGTATTTGACACACAGGCAAAGACTCACAGTAAGCCCCGTAATTCTGCAAAAATCCTGAGGGACCCAGAACCACTAAGCAAACACACAAACTAACATTATTGTCCTATCCATGAACATGCCATAACAATGACTCACCTGAGAAAGAACTGCATGCAATAAAGGCACCTAGTACTACATTAGTTTATTCTAACAGATCCTACTAGTTGCTACCTTAAAAAGATGTGCGTACCGCTCTCTACTTGGAAACATAACAGTCCGTAGGCTCTGACCCACCTAAAGAGCCCTGCAACTGACTGAAGGAAAAACAAAGCACTTACCCCAAAGAGCAGCCCAGGCAGAAGGAGCTCTCTGATGGCATACCTGGGGCTCATATACCGTTTGGCCGTGCCCAGCACCCAAGCCCAATCACCTGGGAAAGGGAAGGGGCAAAGCACAAGAAAGTAGAAAGAGAGCAGAAGGAGAAGCAGCAGCTGGCGTGTTTTTGTTTGTTTGTTTGTTTTTAATCTGATTTAGCTCAACAGCAAGCAGAGTGCAGACAAGAGAATCGGGCTGTTTCTAGAAGCAACGTTCCGCTTGCTTAGGCTGCAGCTTTTAATCTTGAAAGGACAATATGACCAAGCAAGTAACTGGATTTTTTTCAACTGAAATTAGCTCAAACCTTTCTTTACATAGAAAGAAAAATCCAGGAGCATTAAAAAAAAAAAAAAAAAAAAAAAAAAAAAAAAAAAAAAAGCACAACATGCCAAAGAAAAACAATTCAATGTAATAATATCACTTTATCACTTGCAGGAAAAATCACATACTTGAGTAGGCTATCTGAGAACCAAAAGGCCATGCTGACGGGTCAAAACACACTAAAGGACACTGGGTCCTGGCCCTCCGCTGCACCGACTTGAAACCCATCCCTAACACAGCATGAAAACTTGAAACCCAACCCAAACACAGACACAGCATTTCAGCCTCAACACAGTTTTGGGAACTGCTGGAAAGCAGGCTTCATCCTCAATGAGGTGTGCTCAGGCTACACAGCATGGGGCTTCGGGCACCTCTTCCCCTACGGAAGAAGACCGCCATCAGGAACCGCCACGCAAGACAACCTTTTTCCTCTACAACACCTTTCTCAGGAACAACGCAGCATTCCAGAGACCTGCTTTGCTCCTGTTCTAAGGGCTATCACAGCCCACCTTGCCTGTGGCACCTGATAAACAGAGGAGAAAGCAACCACAGCAGCAAAACCCACAGCAGCCTTTGGACAGTTACTCTCATCCCCTCCTTAACCTCAGCCTCTTACCTGCCCCACGTGGCAGATGCTTCCACCTGTTCTCTTAAGCCACTTAAAGCACCTCTGAAAGGCAAACTGGAATTTTACTCTATTGGATGTAGGAAAATAACTGCAGTGACAACCGCACCCCAAAAACAACTGCTACCTCTGTTCATCACTCACCAGAGTCACTCCAGAGGCAGCTCAGGTCATGACGTCCTGGACTGCACACTGAGTTTCAGCCTGAACAAAGGAAAACACAGCCAGAAGATAAACTTTCAGCTGCCAGCGTTAGCACCCATCCCTCATCAACACAAGCGACTCCATCTTTAATTGTATCCTTTCAAAACAGCAGTCCACTTGCCTCTGTACCTGGAAATTAAGTCCAAGCTCAGAAGGAGTAGACAGCATCACCCATGCCACCTGGGAACACAAAAGGACAAAATGACCACTGTGCTTGCAAACAACCACCTGCCACACTGCTCCTCTATCCCAAACAGCCTCACCTCAGACCCTGAGGGAAACACCTGAGTGTCTTCCGTTCGCTTTGGATAAGGGATGACCAGGCTGAAAACACTCTCACCTTCCCTCACTGCTCCGTGACATGGGGATTTCCCTTCCCTGTCCAAGACTGCACGAAGCACCTGCAGAGACAAGAGAGAAGCACACCCTGAGGCACCTCACAGCCAGAGTGTACCTGCTGCAATACTCTCTCTTCCCAGCTCCGTTACTCCAGCTGCTCACCAGCTTTAACTGAGATTCTTGGCTCACAGCGCCAAAGCAAACTCTGCCCAGGCCACGCAACACACACTACACAAGCTACGTTATTTAAGACACACGAGCTGGAACGTTCCTGCCCAAGAATCAGTCGCATCACACAGGAAGGATGCCGCATGCTCCTAGAAACCAAACCTACCAGTCCTGAACAGCTTCCCTGCCAGACAGCTCCCCACCTCCTCCTGCCAACCACGCTCAGCACACGCACTATTTGCCTCTCAAAAACAACAACAACAAACAAACAAACAAACAAACAAAAACCCACAAAAAGTAAGAACATACACACACAAAAGCGACTGAGCTCCACAGATGCCAAAAAGCCACGCACACACAGCAGCCCGGCAGGGGTAATCACAGACCCTTTACAGATGAAAAAAGGAAACTCTGATACGACCCTGCTCAGTCTCTTAGTAATCCTGTGCCTACGTGGTCAAGCCTCTTGGAGCATGTAATCAAGCTGTTTTTAGTTCTCTGGAGAGTTACACAAGTGATTAAAATATAACTCAAAACCAGAAGTGTATCCCACCATCCCTAAAACCAGTGATCCAGCAACCTCTGCTAAATATCCCTCTATTAAGTGAATTCCAAGCACTTAAAATCTAGAAATCCATAGACTCCAAGCTGCCTAAAGAAGCACCTGTAGAAACAAGAGAAAAAGCACACCCTGAGGCACCTCACAGCCACAGCATACCTGCTGCAACACCTCTCTCTTCCCAGCTCCTTTACCTCAGCTGCTCATTAGCTCTATCTGAAATGTGTGCCCAGGCAGCGCTGCACAAAATTGTGCCATCAGACTTAAAAAAAAAAAAAAGGCCCACAGCACAACAGCTGCTGCTCCTTCTGTGCTCTCTTTCTACTTTCTTGTGCTTTGCCCCTTCCCTTTCCCAGGTGATTGGGCTTGGGTGCTGGGCGCGGCCAAACGGTATATGAGCCCCAGGTATGCCATCAGAGAGCTCCTTCTGCCTGGGCTGCTCTTTGGGGTAAGTGCTT
Source organism: Aythya ferina (assembly GCF_964211825.1). Classification (NCBI taxonomy): domain Eukaryota; kingdom Metazoa; phylum Chordata; class Aves; order Anseriformes; family Anatidae; genus Aythya; species Aythya ferina. The sequence continues at coordinate 85,489,871 of NC_140299.1, forward strand.
TGTTTTTCCTTCAGTCAGTTGCAGGGCTCTTTAGGTGGGTCAGAGTCTACGGACGGACTGATGCGTTTCCAAGTAGAGAGCGGTACGCACGTCTTTTTGAGGTGACAGCTAGTAGGATCTGTTAGAATAAACTAATGTAGTACTAGGTGCCTTTATTGCATGCAGTTCTTTCTCAGGTGAGTCACTGTTACGGCATGTTTACGGGTAGGATGTCAATGTTAGTTTGTGTGTTTGCTCTGCTGTGTCTGTGGGGACACGCTGTGCTTGGCTGGGAACCTGGGGCGGAAGTGATGTCAGGGCCTGTCTTCAATCAGGGCGGAAGCACTGTGTGATTGGCTTGGAGGAAGCCAGGGCAGAAGCAGCATGCAGGGCTTGCCGGCGCCATGGGCAGAAGCTGTCGGGGCAGGCCGGGACGCCGAGGAGGGGTGGCGCAACGAGGTTGGTGGTCGGTGGCGCGCCACGGTGGGCTGGATAGGGAGGGGGCGAGGCGGCGGGTGGTTGGTGGCTTCTGTGGAAATGGCCCTTGTGCGGGGTGGGGGCGGTGCATTCAGAGGAACCTTGACAGGCTGCAGATAGGGGCAGGCAGGAACCTTTTGAAGTTCAGGAGAGGGAAATGCCAAGCCCTACCCCTAGGGAGGAACAACTCTATTGAGCAGCACTAGATATCTGGGTACTAAATAAGCATTTCTTCATGGAAGGGGTGGTTAGGCATTAGAACAGGCTGCCCGGGGAAGTGGTAGAGTCCCCATCCTTAGAAGTATTCAAGAGACGTGTGGACATAGCACTTAGGGATATGATTTAGTGGTAGCATTAGGTTGATGCTTGGACTTGATGGTCTTAAGGGCTTCTTCCAACATAAGAATTCCTGTTGAGGATGGGGATTCAACTAACAAGTGCATTTTTGGGAACTGGCTCTCTCCTTCACTGTAGGTGACAGCAGCTTTGTGGGCCCTGCGAGGAGGCACCTCTGTAGTGATTGCAAATGGAGTCCACCCGAAAATCTCGGGTCATGTCATCACAGATATTGTAGAAGGGAAGAAAGTTGGAACTTTGTTTTCACAGGTAAGACCTGCAGGTGAGTACGGAAGTAATATGTACGCTGGGAGCAGTAGAGATTCCCTGGAAGTTTAGGGTTGAAATTTGGCTAGGCCTGCCTGTTCAACAAATGGGAAACTATGCTCTGCTTGACAAGTGGCTTTGGAAAGGTAAGTTTCAATGTTGGAATGGAACATCTTGAATCCTCTGCTTGGGTTCCTTCCAGCTGATGACTTGCTGCATCAGCCTTGCATTCAGAGAACTAAGTAGAATTTGTCTTGTTTTCAGTCTTAGAGGTTATTGTCTCTTATTGATGATTTCAGGCTGAAAGCATGCATATAGAATGTAGTGCTGAACTAAGATAGTGTGCGGTTTCATTTTTTTTCCTACGTTCTTCTTATGACTCAGTCTTTTGTTACTGTATGTAGCAATGTTTTCCTGCCTGTGTGTTGCTGTGACAATGTAACAAGGGCCGCAGAAAGTCAGACCAAAGATCTGTGATCTTAGCAGAATAGAACAAGTATAGAGTGATACTCGTGACTTGCACTGTAAGACAAGCAAACGCCTTGGAGTATAAAAATGCTAAATGGATTTCTTGTTAAAATTGGCCATATCCTTTGGACCCAGGTAAACACTTAGCATCCATGGGTCACAGGAGTCACGAGCCTTAACCAGGTATTGTGTGTAAACTCTGGAGCTAGCACTATGTGAAGAACTGCTTGCTTTACTTTGTGTGTGCTTGTGGGCAGGAGGAGTGAAAGTTGCTTCCTGCTAGCTTTTGATGCCCCCACCTTCTGTATGGAAAGAGAACATGGGTGATCGATCTCTGTTCAACTTCTATGATGAGACATTGTCTTTTCCCTCATTGCTTTTTCACATGAAAAAGGTGTTTTCTTAGTCCTTTTCTACAGAAACTGTTCCAAAGATCTGTCGATCCCTGTTTCTCTTGGCTGAAACGGTTTTTATTCTACTGTGACCTTTTCAAGGTGAGCGAAAATAAAAGTTTGTGTAGCGTCCGAGATGCAAGTGAACCTTCAGTTTATGAGATAGCAAGGCTAACTTTGAGTTTTGATTAGATTGTGGATGGTTTTTGTTGCCTTTCCTAGGCCTTCTCCAAAAGCTTAAACAGGGAAGTTGCTGTTCAACGCTGATGAGCATTGAAGTGATGTTTTCGTAGGATTATGTGCACTACCAAAGCCTGATTTCCCCTTTTGTCTCTGCGTTGCTTCATGTTTATCTGCTGTGAATTGTACTTGCTATTTTGTTGCATAGTGGCTGCAAAGGAATCACAGGCTGGTTGAGGTTGAAAGGACCTCCAGAGGTCACGTGGTCCAACACCCCTTTTGTGTTCAAAGAACACAAAAATACACGCCACATTATAAAGTATGACCTTGCTTTAAAAAGCTGTTTTAACAGTCCTTCATTAAGTCTTATTAATCAAGTGTCCCCTAGTTCTTTTCTTACGCTTCCCACTATACCTCCTGTTATTTTCCTTACCGTGGGAATTCCTGCTCTGGCAATTTCTGTAGGACACTTCTTGAATAGAAGTCCAGGCATATTAGTCACATGCCAAGTCATCTGTTCTACAGACAATTTCAAGAGTTAAAAGTGAAAACGTAGCTTATCCAGGAGCTCCTTGAGAACTCCTTAGTGAAATGCTGCCTGAGCCTTTTGACTTGTTACTTCAGTTTCTGTTTCAAAACTTGTTCTGTATCATTTCAGTTTGAGATGGATTCTTTGACATCCGTGCCAAGAAAAAAACCTCTCCTCTGTAGGAGCCCTTCAACGTACACAGAGCAGAGAGAGAGCAGCTATTGTGCAAGCTGTTGCTGAGGCTGGTTTTGGCTTCCTGTATTGTTTGCACATTCCCAGGCTGTTTTGCAATCTTTTCTCTTTTCAGTAGTTATGTAATTAAACTTTTTCAAAGGATGCCTTCCTTTTTTTGCAGTAGCCTCCCACTCCCTGAGATGTAGCTGTCCTTGTATTCTTTTGCTCTTTGTCAAGTCTTCTTGTTACAGGTTGTATACTTGTTTGTCCCCTACGACATGGATGATCTTACTGAATCTCTGTGATGCCTTGAAAAGGGCTATGCTCGGGGACCGTGGCAGCATTTTGGTATCTGATACAAATTTTCCTGTTGTGGCATACAGTAAACTTCTTTGATATGTCTCTTAAGACCGTACCTGTTTTCCTGCTTTGAGTAAGGAGTTGAAAGTTGAAAGGTTAGTGTTCATTTCCTTCCACCTTTGTCTGCATGTCTTGTGGTTGCGTCTGTGTGTTTGTTTTGGCAGGCCCTACAGTAGAGCAGCAGGGTGGAATGTCTCGAGCCGGTAGCAGGACGCTGGCAGCTCTGCAGCCTGAGCAGGTGAGAGAACGGTATGTTCTCGCTCTTTAAGGCTGTGAACATGTGGCAAGTTTTAAAATACAGGTTTATAACACAAATGGGTCCTGGAAAAAATCAGCTGGCTCCAAGTATTCAGGGCATCAAGCCAGTGAGAAGATGTGTCAGTAGGAATGAGCTGAAGTGAGCCAGATGTCAAACACCATGGAGTTCGTGTAAGAATGCAGTTCAGACACTTTTCTCTTTCAGAGAGCAGAGATTTATTTATTTTTTTATCATCTCGGTGACTTATTAACTGATCAGAGAGAAGAAATTCTCTTGGCAAACAAAAAGGACTTAGAAGAAGCTGAAAATAAAGGTAATATTACGGGTCCTTTCATGGAACACCTGTTGTCATGAGCTTTTCTGGGCCTCAAAGGAAAGGAGCAGAACAAGAGTAGTCTGTCACCTGCAATTGGATATTATGGCCGTCACAGATTAGGGAACCCAGGACTTTGAGAGCTTGTCAGTGTAAGCAGCTGCAGCTTCCGTAAGAGCTGTCTCTATCAGAGAAGATGGAGAGAGAGGCCTTTGAAAGCAGCAACCCACAGCATTGTTTAAAAAACTAAAAATAGAACAGTGTTTTCTTTTGCCAAAGGAGGCTCACTTTAGAAATTAAATCTAGCAAGGATCTTCCCTGTTATCATCATGCATGAAATAGCATGAATATTCTCCTGGGCTGGTTAACGTAATGTTTGGCCCCTGTGGGGAAGGTTGTTACTTAAAACTGATGCTTTCCAGAAAGAACCACCTTACCTTCTGACTGAGGAAAGTACAGTTCAGGCAGCACAGACTAAATCCATTCTTTTGTGTAAGAGTGGTGCGTGAGGAAGCTGGTCTTGGGTTAGAAAATGTGTGGAACTGGCGCATCACAAATTGTAAAGTTCAGTAAAAGACATACGGCAACCATTTTGTACTGAGGAGAATGCCTGGAGGGACATTTCTGAGTAAACTTCCTACCTGAACGTCTTCAGACTAGAAAACTCCGGCAGCTCTTGCCCAATCTGAAATGCTATGCGTTCCTTTGCTCTTTGGGATTTCTATCTGTGAAATAGAAAGAGGCAATTACTGCGCAAACCTTCCAGGAATATTGCAAGGGTAGAAATTGGTAAGAAATTCAGGTACACGGTTGTGTAACGGTACTAGAAATAGGACAAACTTTGTCTTTGCGGATGTCACTTCATATACAAATCATTCATATCGTATTAGGTGTATATGTGATGGTAGGTGAAAGCGTTGTCAAATTGGAGCAGTTTGATTGTAGCTACTAAACTTAATGCTTTACATTGTTCATCTTAGGTAGGTTTCTTGCTGCAGCGTGGGAAACAGCGGCTTTTTTTCCTGGTTTGACCATTAGGTCACTTTTTCTTGAAACTAGCCAGATAAATCTATCTTGAGCACAATTTTTTCTTTCTTCTAGGAAGATTGGCACTTCCTTTGTTGAAACGTCTCAGTCTGTCTACATCAAAGCTGAACAGCTTGGCTGTTGGGCTCTGTCAGATTGCAGCATCTTCACAGGACAGCGTCAGCAGCATAGTTCAGAGAGCACGCATAGCAAAAGATCTAGAGTTGGAGCAGGTGACAGTGCCTGTTGGGGTCTTTCTTGCGATTTTTTTGAGTCCTGTCCAGACTGACTGTCTTCCACAGGTATGTGAGGAGGGCAGAGAGATCTTTGATAACAAAAGTGTATTTCTACTGGTGAGTTATTGGAAGGCTGCAAGAAGTCTTGCCTCAAAAGACTTCTGCTTGTATTCTTCTGAAATGAATTCTGCTGTCATCCCATTTTTTTTTTTTTTCTACAGAAAACTACAGTCTTCTTGGGACTTGCTTCTGCAATGCTGAGAGTTATTCAGCGTTGGTTTTTGATACCCAACGTAGAGAAGGAGTTAGCTTACATTCAGGTGGTGCAATTTCTGCCCGTGTCTTATCACATAGCTTCCCTGCTTAACTTGCAACTTACAAGGCTCCTACCAATGAGCACTTTTCTGTCCATGCTGACTACAGCTGAATTGCAGGCTACGATTAAACATCAAATGTTTAATATAGGTCGTTAATAACAAACTGCAACTGTTAAGAATATATGCTGACAAGATCAGCACGAAGTAGAAGTTCTAGGCTCTGAGTGGTCTGTCCCATACTGATACTGCATGTTTGCACTGAGGCAGAATGATATCTTTCCACAAGCGTGTAAAAGCTAAGTCTAGGCTCTTACTGCCGGTATCTTTAGCAAGACTGATTGAGCATTTCTCTAACATATGAGCAAGTATTTGAGGAGCAAGGGATGGGTATGGGCACTTAAAAAGAGACTCCTCGTTTCATACTGAAGGGGAGTCTGCTCTAGGCAAAGTTCATGTGAAAGGAAAAGGCAGTAGTCTCCCTTTCTGCCATTATTGCTTCCTTGCTGCTCGCTCTGTTCTTCATAGAAAACCAGTATGTTTCCTTGCCAAATTCTAGTCTGCCTTCCTAGACTCCAGCCTTTGCCTCCTGGGTGTCTTGCCTTGCCTAGCCAAACTCTCCCATTCTCCTCTTCTTTATCTCATTTGTTTTATCAGGCTGATTCTTACTGGCTTCCCACCCTCAACCCCCCCCCACCGCCCAACCTTTTTTTTTTTTTTTTTTCTTTTTTTACAGACTTAGGATGTCTTGTCTTGTTACTTTTCTTCCTGCCAGCCCCCATCCTCAAGTTCTCCGATGTAACTTCAGAGGATCATCCTTGATACCTCTGCATCTGAATAATATGGTTTCTCTCCCATGCTGTAGCTGATAGTAGGATGGACTCTGAGTGCAGAGGAGAGGTTGCTTCCTCCATAGTTTACTATTGCATCTCATACTGGTTTGGGTAAGCAATTACCGAGGAAATTTGACTTCTCCATGGAGTAGTGTGTGCCTGATAGCTAGCTGGAGATAGCATACACGGAATTGAGTCAGTGCTCAGAGTTCAGTCTTGAGTTGCGGTAAAGGTGAAACAATTGCAGACTAACAGTTTACCTTCTAGTGAGCTGCGAAGCGAGTGCGGAGTTCCGATCCGCGGTTCCGTATTCTCCGTGAGGGGAGCGGCCGGAGACGAACGAAGTGCGTGACAGACCAAAAAGAAGTGCTGTTTTCACCAAGTTTTGATTGGTGGTGCCCAATATGTGGGCCTGGCAGTGTATCTTGTGATCCTATTTTTGCTCTTAAATGCTTTGAGTGTGACAAGAAAAAAGGCGGGAGCATTATCTAAGTAACTAACAGTTTAGAAGTGTTGGTGTATTTGCTGTGGCGCTTGGTCAGTTTGCCAAGTACTGGAGAGGTGGAGGGGGCTGACTGATTATCAAAGCGGTAGAACGGAGAGAGTCCTTTCTGTGGTGGTTTGGGCTTGAGCCCTGGCAATTTGGTAAGAAGGGGGAGAGTGAATTTATTTAGGTGTCAATGCCTTTTTAAATGGTATTTATTGACGGATACACAGGAGTGATTCCTTGTTTTGTATGGGCTTATTAACAAAGTGCATGAGAAAACTTGGCATTTGGCTCGAAATTCGGTCCTGTTGAAATGTAAATTTTGTGGAAAAGGTGGTAATGTTTGTCTAGAAGATGAAAGGCTGAGTGCTTCAGCTCTTTTCCTGAAGTTCCATGGATTTATGATTGGAACATGGAACGGGGCTCCTTAATAACCTGAAATAGTAAAGTTTGTATGCGGGAAGAGGCATTTAATCCCAGAGAACTGGGACATTTGGGAAGAAGATTAGGAAAAGATAGTAAAAACCCACAGTAAAAAGGTTTGCGTGGAAATTGAAACAAAGGACAGTAACTAATAAGGAATAGTAATAAATAAATAAAAGGGAATGGAAAATCAAAGGAATGAGTAATATCCAAAACAAAGATGTTTTAAAGAAAGCCTCCTTGGGTGCACACTGGCACATTCAAAGGATATTGTTAGAACTGGGAGCGCAGAAAGGAAGAGGACTTTCACTAAGTATTGCAATCAGTGGTGGCCACTATATAAGCTAAATGGCCACTTTATGGATCAGTGGACTATAACACTATCTGGCAATTCATGTTTTTGAGGAGAGAAGGAAAATAGGATGAAGTGTAGTATACTGATACGTTGTTTCAGCATCTTGGAGAGAAAAGGAGTGGAATTAATTGGCTCTTGACTGAGCCTTTGGTGTTGGTGTGAGAAAAGTACAGGCTGGAGAAAGATAAAGGAAGCGTTAAAAGAGTTGTCCCCGGTGTTAAAGGTGTGGCATGTAGTATTTAACAGAGCCCTTTGAAGTTGAATGAGCAGGGAAGGAGGATGTAGGAATGTTAATAGTTCTGCCTCAGCAGGAAGCTGTGTGTTTTTGTTTTTGTTTTTTTTTTTTTAATAGCCAAACAAATTACGCAACGTTGCTTAACTTGTCAGAAGATAAATAAGAAAGTGTTTTGACAAGCAGCCACGGGAGGGAGAAAAACAGCTTACAGGCCTTTTGAGAAAGTACAAGTTGATTTCACTGAATTGCCCAAGGTAGGGAGGATAAAATATCTATGGGAAATAGCAGATCATTTAACACAATGGGTAGAAGCTTATCCCGTAGCTCGAGCTATGGCACAAATGGTGGTAAAAGCTCTATTAGAACACCTGATACCTAAATATGGGATAATCCAGTACATTGATTTTGATCAGGGCACACACTTTGCTTCTAAAATAATAAAATTATTATGTCAATCATTAGGTATTCAGTGGGAATACCATACTCCGTGGCACCCACAAAGCTCAGGGAAAGTAGAAAGATTGAATCAAACACTAAAACAACACTTGGCTAAATTAATGATCGAGACACAAATGCCCTGGATGAAATGCTTACCATTGGCACTTTTAAACATAAGAACTAAACCACACAGTGAGAGCGGATTATCGCCATATGAAATGTTATATGGTATGCCTTATTCTGAAGGGATGCCTCTAGGAAAAATGTAGTTGAGGAGCGTAGCATCCAGAAATACGTAATTACCATTGGAAGGAGGTTACAAGAGCTAAGAGAAATTGGAATGATGGCTCAAACACCACCTTTAGGATTTGCTATTCATAAGATACAACCAGGAGACAAGGTCTTAATAAAAACCTGGAGGGAAGAATCATTGAGCCCCCGATGGGAGGGACTGTAAGTAGTAAGTTTTACTTACTACTGAAACAGCTGTGAGAACAGCGGAAAGGGGTTGGATCCACAGATCCAGAATAAAAGGACCAGTAACTACCGAAACCTGGAGGGTTGAGTCCACTCCTGGGGAACTGAAACTAAAGCTAAAGAAGAACTCATATTCTGGCAATGAGGCTCTGCATGAACTAAGGACGCCAAATAAAGGGGACAAGCCTAAAGGGAGGAAAGGGAGAAGGCAAGACCGGGGCAGGCCCCTCCACTGCAGTGTGTATGGTCTACCGAGGGAGGCGATGGGTATTGACTGCCGAGTGAGAGGGCCTCGACCGGACTTCTCCCACACTAAGGTGAGGTTGTCCCGAGAAAATAACGTAAGAACTTTTCTTTTTAAACCCATATAAAATTGTGATTCGTTTTCCAGGAGCTGGATCACCCCGGCAGGCTGAACGGTATCACAAGCCCAAATTGACCCTGAAAGTGGGCCCAACCCCTTGATTGAAGGCGTCTTGCCTATTATGATCCAGCTACATGGGCAGAAGACGGATCCTGGGGCTATAGGACCCCAATATATATGCTTAATAGAATAACTAGGTTACAAGCTGTAATGGAAATAGTTGTAAATAAAACCGGAGGTGCACTTGGCTTAATTGCAAAGCAAAATACCAAGATGAGGACTACTTATCTACTTATGTATCAAAATCGCTTAGCTTTGGATTATTTACTAGCACAAGAAGAAGTCTGTGGAAAATCTAACCTTAGTAATTGCTGTTTAGAGATTAATGATGAAGGTGTTTCTTCCTAGTAGCTGGTAGAATGCTACGTTTTGGTTTAGGATGAGAAGAGCGCTGATAACATGCTGATGTTTTAATTGTTGCAGAGCCGTGCTTACACCAAGCCAAGGACGTTTCAGCTTCTCACTGTCCTGCCAGCGAGCAGGCTGGGGGTGCAGCAAGAGCTGGGAGGAGGGCTGGACTGCTCGGGGTTAGTGATTCAAAGATCGAAGCCGTAATTCCTTTAAGTGGTATATTCTTTATTGCAGCGCTGGATGCACGGGGGATCTCTCCACCTATCGTGCATACCTAAAGCGGAAAGCAGTCTTGAATTTATACAATCAATCTATCAATATTCTACAAGCACCTATACATATGCATTACCTATCCCCGCCTTCCCTCGCTTCTTATGCTAATTAGCCTTTTGGCACCTTGCGCCTGCGTAGAGCCTTCCAAGAATTGTGGGCAGGGGTCTTTGGGACGTGGGCAGGGGTCTTTGGGAGGAAGACCCCGAGTCTTCCTCACAGTGTACTTTTCACCTTTGGTCAGGAATTTGCTGAATTGGCAGGTTTCTTAATTGCAAGAGCTGGTTGTTGCTAATTCTTCCGTTTGTTGTATCTTTATAATGAATTCCAATGTCCAGTTTTGAGATTTATAGTCCTTACGTTTGTTTCTCTGTCCGTCTGCCGCTTCCTTATCATGAGTTCCAGTGTCTTGTTTCGAGATATACAGTCCATGTCTGGGGATTGTCCTTGCCTCCCCAATGCCTCCCCAATACCTCCTTAATCAATCCCCCCTTTTCTTTTCCCATGCAAATTCTTTTGCATCAGATACTTTCATTATTTACAGTAACACAACAAAGCAGGCATCTAAACAACATGCACACAAATATTCCTAATACTACTAATGCGATTAGAGCAATGAACACTTGTTTCAACCATTGAAAATTGGGCAACCAGGAGGTTAACTTATTCCATATTTCACTAAAACTCCACGAAAGATCATCTTTACTGATCTCATGTAGGACCCTTGTCTGCTTCCATGTTTCTTCCAGGTCGGTAGAGATCCTTCCACTCTGATCTACATACACACAACAACTTGTGTTTATTACTGTACAGACTCCCCCTTGAGCGGCCAGTAACAAGTCTAGGGCCATCCGATTTTGTAATACTACCTGTGATAAACTAGATATCTCTTCTTGTTGAGCCTTTATAGTATCCAGAGTTTTGTTTTCTAACTTCTCTATAATTGCAGAAATATTAACTATTGCCTTTTCCAATTCACTCACTCCTAACCATGGGATAAACCATCAAACAAAACTATGAAAAGCGGTGTGTCTCTCTATCAATGGATTGTTAATTTTTTGTCTGATTCTCTGCATATGATTTCTCAAGTAACCTCGAGGCACTACATCATGTACTGTCATATTGGGGACTACCGCTCCAAGAGTGCAAGTTCCCTTCCAATTCTCAGGCAAGACCTTACAGGCTGTATCATTGCATAGCCAATACCACCCTTTTCCTTCTGGTACTGGCCAGCTGGTTGGATTTGCCCAACTGCTAGTCGTACTAATATCAATTGTTCAATTACAAGATGTCTGATTTCCCACATAAGTAGTATCCGTATTTATACAATGCTGTTTTCCTATACCCTTAGGCGAGTTACACCTTTGTACACATACATAATAGGATTCTAACGGCATGAAGCTACTCACTTCTAGTTCCAAAACTTCTTAATATTTTCAACCCCAAGATGTGTTTTCCCACAAATTAGTCCAAGATAAGTTTGCAGGCAACGGAATCCCGATTAACGATACACCCTTATTCCCATGCTGTGGCAGATGGGTGCATACCCAACAGTTCGTCTTATTAGTTACTTGAGAAATTGTTTGTATTAAGGTCAGGTGTAAGTTCTCATCCCAAGTTGCCCACCCCGAATCCGAGAACCGCACCCCTGCAATCATTAGGATCTGGAAAACCGTAATTTTGTTGGTCCAATTGGAGTGGTGGTCTATATTCTCGCCAGGACCTTCTTCACCCTTGAATTGTGGATCCAAGCTGCTTGCTTCTTAATCTTAATGGCGGTGTGTGTTGTCAGTAATACTTGGTATGGTCCCATCCACTTTCCTTCCATTTTTCCTGTAGGGGTTGTCCTGAAAAAGTCTTTATATATATATATAATTCCCGAGCTTAAAGGGGTGGATTGGTTGATCCAACCCTCTAGCCCTGGTCCCTAAAACAAATTTATGTACTTTATTTAATTGTTTCTGAAGTTCAGTTATATAAGCATATAAATATTCTGATCCTAACTGCGTTAGGTCCTCTCCACTAAATAGAAATTGCTATGGCCTTCCATATAAGATTTTGAAGGGACTCAAATTCCCTTTTATTCTAGGTTTAACTCTAATTCCAAGTAATGCTAAAGGGAGGGATTGAGGCCATGACAAATTAGCTTCTTATCCAATTTTAGCTATTTATTGTTTAATTAAATGGTTCATTTTTTCTACCTGTCCATTTGCCTGTGGTCTATAAGGGGTATGCAGTTGCCAATCTATCTTTAGAATCTTACTTATCTGTTGTACCACTTGTGCACAAAAATGTGAACCTCTATCAGAAGACATTGCTACTAGAATCCCAAAGCATGGTATTATTTCATTTAACAAGACTTTAACCACTTCTCTTGCTTTGTTTGTTCGACAGGGAAAGGCTTCAGGCCTTCCTGAAAACGTGTCAGTCAGAACCAGTAATAATGATACCCCCCTTTTCTAGGGAGTTCTGAAAAATCAATTTGCCACTGTTGCCCCGAATAATTTCCTTTACCGATTATTCCAAATTTTATTCTATTCTTGGTATTGGGGTTATTGTGTAAGCAAATGCTACATTGTTGAGTTACTTGTTTTATCATATCGTCCCACTAATGTCTGACTCAGGCTCTTATGCAGTGTGCCAGCTCCCCAGTGCGTTTTATTGTGTTCTGTAAGAACTCTGGGCCATGTCAAACTAGAGGCTATTACTATGTGGTTATCTTTTAAATATACTCATCCATCTGGCTTCATTTTACCTTTCAAATCTTCAATTAATTTTAAGTCTTCTTTTGTATAATTTGGATATAGTTTGGATTTTACCGTCTGGTATCAAAGACAATGCCTTCACCTCAGTTATTTCAGCTGCCTGCTTAGCCTCTGCCAATCGATTTCCAATTTCAAAATCGGTGTTCCCCTTTTGGTGTCCCTGACAATGCATGATAGCTACATTTTCTGGTTGTTTTACAGCCTCTAACAATTTTAAAATTTCTTCAGCATACTTTGTGTTTTCACTGAGCGGTCAGCAATCCATGTTCTTTCCAAATTGCTCCATGAGCATGTACCACGCCGAATGTATATTTAGAATCTGTCCAAATATTTACCCTTTTTCCCGCTGCCAGTTCCAATGCTCTCGTGAGAGCAACTATCTCCGCCTTTTGAGCTGATGTTCCGGGGGGTAAAGGCTTAGACTCGATTACCTGCTGAGTAGTTGTTATAGCATATCCAGCTTTACGTTGTCTTTGCATAACAAAACTGCTCCCATCCGTGAACCAAGTTTCTTCCGCATCTTCCATGGGCTCCTCCTTAAGGTCTGGTCAGCTGGAATACACAGTCTCTATAGTTTCTAAACAATCGTGAATCACAGGCTGTGCCGGAGCATCACTAAGAAAAGAGGCTAGATTCACAATATTAGTTATCACAATTTCCACGTTGTCCTGTTCTACCAATATTGCTCGATATTTCAAAATCATCAATTCTTGTTTAAGTTGTTTAAAGACTTTTTGTGCTTCTCCAGTCCAGACTAACTTTGACTGGTTAATCTTTATCAATTCACATAGAGGCTTTACCAATAGTCCATAATTATAAATCCAAAGGCGACACCAACCTGTCATTCCTAAAAAGGTTTGTAGCTCCTTTACCATTTGAGGTTCTGGAGTCTGGCAAACGACTTCCTTATGTTCAGTTCCTAGTTCTCGTTGTCCTTCCGAAATTTCAAATCCCAGATAGGTCACACTTTGTTGAGCCAGCTGGACTTTCTGTCAAGAGACTTGATATCCATTTAAACCCAGAAAATTAAGACGACTTATAGTCCATTGAATACAACTCCCTTTAGTCTCAGTAGCTATTAAGAGATCATCTACATATTGTAACAAAGCACCTTCAGTGTCCGGAGGCATCCATGTTTCGAGTTCCCTTGCTAATTGGTTTCCAAAAATAGTGGGGCTATTCTTGAATCCTTGAGGTAGTAATGTCCACGTAAGCTGCGTCTTTCTGCCTGAATCGGGATTTTCCCATTCAAAGGCAAATAGGTTTTGGCTTTCTGTGGCTAAGCCTAGGCAGAAGAAGGCATCTTTTAAATCCAGTACGGTAAACCAGACTTGACTATTCTTTAATTTAGTCAGCAAAGTATAAGGGTTTGCCACTACTGGATGTATATCCTCAGTGATTTTATTTATGGCCCTCAAATCCTGAACTAGCCTATAGCTTTTTCATCTGCCTTTTTAATTGGCAATATGCGTGCATTGTATTCTGATTCGCATTCAATCAATAATCCATACTGTAAAAATTGATCAATTATCTCTTTAATTCCTTTCCTATCTTCTATCCTCTAAGGATATTACTTAACCTTAATGGGTTTCTCTCCTGGCTTTAATTTAATAATTATTAAGGTCACATTTTTACCTCTTTCAGGGGTTTCAGTAGCCCAAACTCCTGGACATACTTGATCTGTGATCTCTAAAGGTATTTCACTTTTAGGGTCAGTTTGTATTAGTGCCAAACTTAACACATTTGTTAGTTGTTCTTCTCCTATACTTAATTCCATTTTCCCTTTTTCAAAAACAATTTCTGCTCCTACTTGCTCTAATAAATCTCTACCTAAGAGTGCCCATGAGGAGTTAGGCATATATAAAAATCTGTGTATGCTCCATTGTTTCCGTAACTTGTACTTCAAAGGTTCACAAAAATAAGCCTTTTCGGTTACACCTTGTCCTGGTTTCAGTTAGAACAGAGTTAATTTTCTTCCTAGTAGCTGGTAGAATGCTATGTTTTGGCTTAGGATGAGAAGAGTGCTGATAACACCCCAATGTTTTAATTGTTAAAGAGCAGTGCTTATACCAAGCCAAGGACATCTCAGCCTTTTGCCCTGTCCTGCCAACAGGCAGGCTGGGGGTGCAGTAAGAGCTGGGAGGGGACAGACCCAGGACAGGTGACCCAAACCAGCCAGAGGGGTATTCCATAGCATCTGACGTCAGGCTAAACAATACATAGGGGTGGCTAGCCAGGGGGAGGGGGCCGGACTGCTCGGGGCTAGGCTGGGCATCGGTCAGCGGGTGGCGAGCAATTGCATTGTGCATCACCTGTTTGCACACACCACTAGCAGTGGTACCATTATCATCATTGTATTATTATTATTATTATTATTTTGTCTTATTAAACTGTCTTTATCTCAACTCACGGGCCTCACCCCCCATCTCTCTCCCCGCCGGCCGGGTTAAACCACAACACACCTTTTACCCTAACATAATAATTCTGTGAAGGCATTAATGCTTGATTTAGAACTGAATACGTTGCCCCATATCAATAAGAAATTTCACTTCCATTCCTCCCCTAACTTCATTATAACCAGTGGAGGATCCGCTAGGGTAGATTCCCCAGGTCCCCATTATTCCTGTTGAAATCAGGGGTCAATTACCCTAGGAAAAGGCTAGTCAATTTGTCCTCCAAAGCCAGGTCCAAACCGTTTTGTTTTATTTATTTATTTATTTATTTTCATTACATTTCAGAGTTGGTCTAAAAATTCCATAGGGGTTTCTTTTAGACCTTGTTGGAAGCATATTCTCAATTCCCAATTCATCCAGATTTTAGTATTTACTTAACCGTTCATAATTTTCGGGATGATTAGGGTCTTAGTGGGGGTCGGTCAGGGGAATGCAATTGTCCACAGTTCCCTGAGCGGTCCCATCGGCAATCTGAGCTCGCACATGAACTCAGGTTGTTTTAAGAGTTAACTGGTTTTCTGTTTCTGTGACAACTCTCTGGGACCCGTCATGGTCCCTTTGCCCCAAAGGGCTAACACCCATGATTTTAAGATCTCTGCCTCGGGCAGAGGCAGAACTATTATCATTCCTACATCCTCTTTCCCTGCTCATTCAACTTCAAACACCTTTAACACTTTCAACAACCCTTTTAACACTTCCTTTATCTTTCTCCAGCCTGTACTTCTCTAATGCCATCATCAAAGGCTCAGTCAGGGGCCAACTTAATTCCGTACCTTTTCCCACCAAGATGCTGAAACATCAGTATACAGCATTTCATCCTGTTCTGCTTCTCAAAAAACAACATTAACTGTAGCAAAATATTATAGTTTAAAGTTCCATTTAGGGGCCACTTTTCTCCACATTCCAGCTTATAAAGCGGCCACCACTGATTACGATATTTTATCAATGTTTTCCTGTTCACACTTCCACCGGCAGATCCTCCAATATCCTTCCAATGACTTAAAACACATCCTAACACACTTTTCTTTAAAATTTCACTGCTTGTTTGCCCCCCCATTTTCCAGTTTACAGTTTCAGAATACACATGTTACTTGCAAAAGCGTATCACAAAACGTATCACTCACAAAAATACGGGCACGCATTATCTTTCAGTAGCGATGTCACAAAACTACTATTACCAGCAATATTGCCAAAATCACAATAACAATAGTCAGAGTCAAATTCCACATGCGATAAGTCAGAAAACCGAACTGTGTAACACCGTAACGATATCTCTCTTATAACAATGCCACGAACCTACTATTACCACCAGAAAAATAGCCAAAATCACAGTAACAATAACCAAAGTTAAATACCATACTCCATGAGTCAGAAAACCGAAATAGACAACACAATTCCAGATGGACCTTAAAGCGAGCTCTTTCCTTAAGGTCCCCAAATATACTTTTGGTGCTTACCACAAAGTATATACCAAACACTGCCTCGCAGAAGATCACCTTCTGACTTACAGACAGTTCCAGATACAGATGGACCCCAAGGTCCCCAGATATACTTGTGGTACTAACCACAAAGTATATACCAAATACTGTCCTGCAGAAGTCACCTTCCGACTTACTGGACAGTCCCAGATGACCGGTCTACCAGAAAACCAAACCAGAATAAAGAATATACTCACTTACAATGATGGGGTCCTTGTCTGCCTCTGCAGTGATCCGGTGAGTCGAGGAGTCCCTCCGGGAAATCCCGGGGGTACCCTAGGGAGTCCTGTCCCCAGCGGGTCCTGCGGTCCGGCAGAGAGGTCGTCCCATCTGGGGTGCCAGATTGATTCAAAGATCGAAGCCGTAATTCCTTTAAGTGGTATATTCTTTATTGCAGCGCTGGATGCACGGGGGATCTCTCCACCTATCGTGCATACCTAAAGCGGAAAGCAGTCTTGAATTTATACAATCAATCTATCAATATTCTACAAGCACCTATACATATGCATTACCTATCCCCGCCTTCCCTCGCTTCTTATGCTAATTAGCCTTTTGGCACCTTGCACCTGCGTAGAGCCTTCCAAGAATTGTGGGCAGGGGTCTTTGGGACGTGGGCAGGGGTCTTTGGGAGGAAGACCCCGAGTCTTCCTCACAGTGTACTTTTCACCTTTGGTCAGGAATTTGCTGAATTGGCAGGTTTCTTAATTGCAAGAGCTGGTTGTTGCTAATTCTTCCGTTTGTTGTATCTTTATAATGAATTCCAATGTCCAGTTTTGAGATTTATAGTCCTTACGTTTGTTTCTCTGTCCGTCTGCCGCTTCCTTATCATGAGTTCCAGTGTCTTGTTTCGAGATATACAGTCCATGTCTGGGGATTGTCCTTGCCTCCCCAATGCCTCCCCAATACCTCCTTAATCATTAGGCTGGGCATCAGACAGCTGGGCATCAGCGGTGGTGAGCAATTGCATTGTGCATCACTTGTTTCATACACATGAGTAGTAGTAGAACTATCATCATTATTGTCATTGTCATTATTATTATTTATGATTATTATTGTTATTTTCTTGTCTTTATCTCACCTCACAGGCTTCACTTTCCCATTTCTCTCTCCCATCCCAGAGAGGGAGGGGGTGAGGTGAGTGAATGGCCGTGTGGTGTTTAGCTGCCAGCTGGGTTAAACCACAACAGAAAGAAAAGCTGTAAATGAACTTGTAAAAGAAATGAAGAAGATTGCACACGTCCCAGTTCAAACTTGGAATGGAATCGATCTAAGAAGATTATGGGAGGGGGCTTTATGGGCAGTGATTGTTTTGCTAAAATGAGGCTGGTTGTATTGGGGATATGTGGAGAATTGTTAATAATTCCATGTTTAATACCTTCTATTACCAGACTGATACACTCCAGTTATACAAGGAATGCAAATATCTGCAGTACCTGTTGTGGGAATAGGAATGTTGTTTTTGCAGAGTTACGTTGTTTAGAGGGCAGGAATGTGGTACTGAGATATGCTTACAGTGATAAGAAAGCTTAGCAGGCGACCTTGTAAAATGCAGACAACCAGACTTCTTAGGACAATTAGGTGAAAATCACGGTGTCAAGTCAGACAAGCGAAGAAACATTACCACTCCAAGCAGTAAAAATGTCAAAAGAAATTTGAAATTTAACAGGCCGGCAAGTGAAGGCCATGCATTGTTTGTGAAGCATCGGATAGATGGTGAACCTGGATTACCCAGTCAGTGGGGAAACAGGGGAGGGTCCTGTCATCAAAAAGTATATAAACTGTGTTTTGGAACTAGTAGGTGCGCTCTCCTGCTTGTGGGGCGCCCGCCATTGCAATCGCGAACAAATTACTTCTTCACTGAGATCCTCGCCTGAGCCTAAGTTACTGGCTACAGAGTTTCTCACACTGTTGACCCAGAACCAGGGAGAAGAGAAAACCCATTGCCTGACGATAATAAAAAGAAAAGAATATCCAAAATTGATACCAATTTGGCAAGTATTGACTCGATTGGAAAGGAAAACACGGATCAATACCATGAAAAAGGAGATGGGGGACTGTGAAATATGTTCATCTGATTCGTGTCAATATGGAACAATGCTAGGGCCTCATAATGAAATGTGACCTTCTGTCTTACATCCCCTTGTATAAATAACCACAAGTCCAAGAGAAACAGAGTGGTTAGTGTATATAGTTCTTGTATCTTGCAAAAGAATGGTCTAGCAGTTCGTGTTGATAGAGGGTTTGAAGGGTAAACCTTGAGACTCGGGTCTGGGAGATAAGAGAATAGGGGGGAGTTTTTTGAGATAACTGCTGACTATTGCATGAGACACGACTTTCTGGCATCTGGCCCAGAGACTACTAAATAAGGGGAGGGTGGGGGGAAGCTGAAGAACGACCGAAGGACAAAACTTGTGAGGAAGACTACGAGCCTTCAGTATGAGCGACCCTCAGAGGGACCACTGGAGACTGATACGCATGCATCCGTGGGATGGTTCGGGTTCCGGGAAACTAATTATAATACCCCTGCCTTTTCCAAAAGTGGTGATGAATATGTATTAGCCTAGGAGCATAAAAACCAGCCGCCTGATGTAACTGGTGTGCGTCTTTGTGGAGCAGAGACTCCCAGCGCACCCAGTGCTGTTTGCTTACCTCTGTTCCTTTAATAAATTGTAAACTTTGATTGTAACCCTATTTGGGACTCAGTCATTTATAACAATATACAATAGCATGTTTGTCTCTAGTACTTACAAGGCGAAGTTCTGAGATCATATTTCACAGACTGCTTCTTACAGATTTCAAGAAATCCAATTGTTCTGAAGTACAGCCGTGCTCTATTACTATCTAAAGGGAACAAACTGTTTTCAAACCCGTTACAGATTGGATGTTTTTTATTTATTTAAATAAGCTTGTCTCTGCAGCTTTTCTTTGTGATGCTGATCTTCGGGGAGGCAGATTCTTAACCAGATACAATCAAACTGCATTTTAATGTCTAGTTTTGTATGTTAAAGACACACAGTATCTGGGTACAGCAAGGTTCCACTAAATGACAAGGATCTTTCTGAAGTATTCCTGTCGTGGTTCCGCTCGAGTGGACAGCCGAGCTCCACCACAGCCGCTCTCTCACTCCCCCTCCTCAAAGAGGAATGGGGAGAAAATACGTGAAAAGGGCTCAAGGGTTGAGATAAGGATGAGAAAATCACGCAATAATTATTGTAACGGGCAAAACAGACTCAGCATAAGAAGATAGTAAGATTTATTGCTCATTACTAACAAGCTAGAGAAATGAGAAACAATGGAAAGAAACCAAAAGCACCTTCTCCCCCCATCCACTCTCTTCCACCTCCTTCCCCGAGCAGCACGGGGGAATGGGGGTTATGGTCAGTCTACAGCACTTCTTCTCTGCCGCTCCTTCTCGGTCACTCTCGTCCCCTGTGCTGTGGGGTCCCACCCACGGGATGCAGTCCTTGATGAACTGATCCAGCATGGGCTTCCCACAGGCAGCAGCTCTTCCAGAACTGCTCCAGATATGGGTCTGTACCATGGGGTCCATCCCTCAGGAGAAAACTGCTCCAACCTGGCTCCCCTACGGGCAGCAGCTCCTGCCAGGTCACCTGCTCCTGCGTGGTCTCCTCTTCACGGGCTACAGGTCCGGCCCGGAATCTGCTCCGGCAGGGGTCTTCCACAGGTGGCAGCCTCCGTCTGTGCAGGGCCACCTGCTCCACCGTGGTCTCCTCCACGGGCTGCAGCGTGGAACCCTGCTCCACCGTGGTACTCCATGGGCTGCAGGGGGACATCCTGCTTCACCATGGTCCTCACCACAGGCTGCAGGGGACTTCTGCTCCGGCGCCTGGAGCACCTCTCCCCCTCCTTCTACACTGACCTTGGCACGTGCAAGGCTGTTTTCTCACTCCCTTCACTCTCCCGGCTGCTGTGTGGCGCAGCGTTTTTTTCCCTGTCTTAAGTATGCATGGACAGAGGCACAAAACAACATCGCTTATTGGCTCAGATCTGGAAAACAATAAGGCCCTTCCCGAACATGGGGCAGCTTCTAGATCTTTCTCACAGAAACCACCCCTATGGCTCCCTGCTACCAAAACCTTGCCATGTAAACCAACTACAATTCCTTATTTTTTCAGTATTCTTTTCAAATTGTGGACAGCGGGATGAGGTAGAATATCAAACATGGTGACTGTTTTTTACCCAGAGGACACTAGTAGGGAAAAGGAGTTGGTCTGAGTTGACCTTGACATGCTTAAGGGGTTGGTACATGAGAACCTCGTGAAGTTCAAGAAGGCTAAGTGCAAGGTTCACCACCGTCATCAAGGCACTCCCAAGAATGAATGCAGGCTGGTTGATGAGTGGATTGGGAGCAGCCCTGCAGAGAAGGACTTGGGAGTGTTGATGGATGAAAAGCTCTACATGAGCCAGCGATGTGCAGTTGCAAACCAGAAAGCCAGCCATATTGTGAGCCACATCAAAAGTATGACCAGAAGGTCCAGGGAGGTGATTCTCGCTCTCTACTCCACTCCTGTGAGGCCCCACCTGCAGTGCTGCATTCAGCTCTGGGGACTCCAACATAAGAAATAAATGTGTTAGAGCAGGTCCAGAGCAGGGCCACGAAGTTGATGAGGGCTGGAGGACCTCTCCTATGAAGACAGGCTGAGAGAACTGGGGTTGCTTAGCCTAGAGAAGAGAGGGCTCTGAGGAGACCTTATAGTGGCCCTCTAGTACCTGAAGCAGGCTTCGGGTAAGCTGGGGAGGGACTTTTTGTCAGGGAGTGTAATGACAGGACAAGGAGTAATGGCTTTAAACTAAAAGGGTAGATGTAGATTAGAATAAAGGAAGAAATTGTTTACTATGGGTGGTGAGGCACTGGAACAGGCTGCTTGGGGAAGTTGTGAATGCCCCATCCCTGGAAGTATTTAAGGCCAAGTTGGATGGGGCTTTGAGCAATCTGGTCTAGTGGGAGGTGTCATAGAATCATAGAATGATTTGTGCTGGAAGGGAACTTGAAGGTCATCTACTCCCCCCTGCCATAGGCAAGGACACCTTCTGGTTATAAACGTAAAATCAGCGTGATTAAACAAAAGGCTTCTGTATAAGAGAGCACAAGTAAAATGTTCGTCGTAGGAAGAGCTCATTAGCTACTTCCAGCCAGAATGATTAGGGATAAGAGTTCTTGCATCTGAAATAGTTTCATACAGCTAGCGAATTTGTGCCAGAGCCTATGTTCAGGGTTTCCTTTGACTTACTGCAGTCTCCCTTTGCCAGTAGTACCCTGAAGCTCAAGTTTGTTTCTGAAACGTTAAGATACTTCATTTCTGGAGTTACACGTTCTGACTCGGAAAAAATTCTTGGTGCTGTATATTAATATTAAGTCAGCAGAATGCAAAATCCTGTTCTTACTCTATTTTGCAGATGTTATTCTCCCAGAGGAGTCAGATCACTTTGTTGTTGTTGTTGTTGTTGTTGTTTTAATTCCCTTCTGACAGGTGTCTTCTTTGGCCATAGCTAGCGGAAATGGCTTGCTAATAAAAGGAGGGAAAGAGGCAGCATACAGCAATCAAATCCTTCATCATCTGACTCAAGAAGCACTCTCCATTCATGGAGTCAAAGATGCAGCGCAAGTAGTAAGTGTCTAGAATTAAAGCAACAACTTTTGTGCTGTAGCATGTAGAAAACAAAAGAGTACACTTTTGTACTCTTTTCGGAGAGCTTTCTTGGCTTCTCCATGCAACCCCAAGCTTTTCCATAGAAACGATCTGCAAGCAGCTTCTTTGGGGTGGCTGCATGCCATTGCTGAAATACGACTACTTCCTTTTACATAGAAAAAAATCATTCTCTGCCTTGGAAGAGCATTTCCCCAACCCTTTCTCTACTACTCTTAATTCTGACTTCCTGGCTGGCAACCTCCCGGACCCAAATACTATTCTGATTAAATCTATTAACTTACCTTCTTACCTCAGTCGTTTCCCATTTTATGTTTCTCCTCCTCTAATCTGCTTCATCCACATATTTTGAACATTTTGTCTCACTTGCCTTTATTCCCACCCATTTTCCCGCCCATTATTTCCCCCTCCCACTGTTCCACAGGAACAAAGGCCACTGTCCTACATAGTTGCTTTGACATGCGTAATGTTTTGTAGCAGAGATGCATCACGAGAGAAATATTTGTGAAGTACTTAAATTACACTCAAAACATGGATTTTTCACATAGCATTTCCATTTGGCAAATAGTGTATACAAGCAGTGATTGATGCAGGAAAACATGGTAAAATAGGTCATGTTCCGATAATGTTAAAGTCATATTAAGAGAAGCTTGCCAGATAGCTAGTCAGGAGCAAGTCCTCACTCGCTTGTGTTTTCTTTTTGTCTTTTTTTTTTTTTTAATGTCTGGTTTGGTTGTGTTTTGTTTTGTGTTTTTTTTTTTTTCATAGAATACCCTGAGTTGCAAAGGACCCATGAGGACTACCAAGTTCAACCCCTAGCTCCACACAGGACCACCCAGAAATCAGACCATGCATCTTGGAGCGTTGCCCAAACACTTCTTGAATTCCAGCAGGCTCAGTGCTGTGACCACTGTCCTGGGAGCCTGTTCCAGTGCCCTGCCACCTCTTGGTGCAGAACCTTTCCCTAACATCCAGCCTGACCCTCCCCTGTCACAGCTCTATGCCATTCCCTTGGGTCCTGTCGCTGTCACCTGAGAGAAGAGATCAGCACCTGCTCCTCCACTCCTCCCTCTCATTGTTAAGGTGTCTTAGCTGCTACGATTAAATTCAGAGATTGACGATGCATTAGATCTTCTTCATCAGGATCGTAAAATAACTGAAAGTCCTTGCCTTGTTTTGGGCCCAGTAACTCTTTTGTGTCTGAAACATACACTTTGGAGAGGGCTGGTGTCAGTTTACAAAAGAAAAGGATAAAAACAGGTAAGGTCTTTTGTAGGGGAGACTTGCAAACCTGGAAATATCTGCCTTCCTTGAAACTCCCCTCCCCTCATTTTATATTGCTGACTTTGACATTCTATGGCATAGGCTATCCCTTTGGTTAAGTTTGAATCGGTTGTGGTTATGTGCTCTCCTAACTTTTAGCAGACCCTCGACCTTCTCACTGTGGGGGGAGAAGAGAAAGCCTTGGAACTGTGTGAGCACTGTTTAGCAACAGCCAAAACAGTGGTTTGTTTAAGGCAAAAATCCAAAATGTAGCAGTATAGGGACTGCTATGAAAAAAAATAACTCTATCCTAGCTATACCCAGAACAACAAGCTGTACTTTTTGCCTGTTACGCATTGGTACAATCTACAGCACAAAATACTTCTGGTATTGCAGGTGAAGATTCATGCTGGCCCAAAGTTTGCCTCTTACTTGACGTTCAACCCCTCAGAAGTGAAATCTCTCCACGACGAATATGGGGATCTGGAGAGCTGCATTGAGGTTGTGGACAGTGTACAAGAGGGTGTCGAACATATCCACAAGTATGGAAGCTCTCACCTGGATGTTACCGTCACGGAGAATGGTTTGTGACCAATCTGTTCCCTTAAGCTTCTGCTTTGGTTTCACTGTGGGATCTTGTTATTAGCATAACTACTTACATTGCAGTAGTTTCTCTTATCTTGGTTCTGTAGTGAGCATAATCAGCTGGAACCCTATGAGCTAAATCTATCTGTAGTTGTGTTTAATTCAAGGAAAACATGTTGTGTGCCCTTATTCCAGGAGGTGAAGGCATGTGTTTGAGCAACTGGCCAACGACAAGTCAACGCATGCTCTTGTCAGGCAGATTGCTTTGTGTTCCTGTATTGTACAGACTTACCACATCAGACAGTTTTGCAGAAACATCTCCTGAATCCTGGAGACGTCTTTAGGCCTCCGAAGGAGGAAGAGGTGAGCTTCTATAGAGGGAATATGGGCTGTAGGAAAGATCAGACTATATACGTTTTGTCTTCCCAGGTTGCTTTTAAGCCTTGCAAACAAGGACCACAAGTGTTTTTCTCCATCTCTCCCAGTCCTTTATTTCCCAGTTCCGCATCTGTAGCGTAAAAGCTGCATGTATCTCAGTTCCCAGTTTCTTGCTCCTTTGATGCCGCGAACTTCTGTTCCTATGCGCCACTCTGTGCTTCTTCCACTCCTCTGCATGAGGTTTGAACACTCTGCCACTTCAAAACGTAGCTAGAACTGCTCCCAGCCAAAGGATGACTCTCCATACAAGGCTAAAACTTCTGAGAGTTAGCTACAGTAAGGTCATTTTGATTTGTGGCTCATCAGTACAAGGCTCCTCACAAGCCTTGCTCACCCAGTACAGGACCCACCTGGTGACCCCAGGCCCTGACATCTACGGTCACCTTCCCAGGGCATCTGGGCACTGCTCCTAGTGCCAGCCTCCAATGGGCACCTTCTCTCCTCTCCTTGCAGCAAAGAGAACCTAGCACTGCTGTCACAGCACCTCGGCCCCTGCATCAACGCCATTGGCTCTCTTGCTTCAGAGACGGAGAGGGGCAAGTTGGATGCTTCACTTTATGCTGAGGTAAGCAGCGAGTGAGCTACAGAGAGCCTGCTGCCAGTCAGTTCCTGCGCACTTTTTCCTAGTTAGCTTTGGCTGCTGAAAGACCACGGGAGAAACAGAAAGACAACGGAGATCCTGAGACACCACTGGGCAGGTTGCTGGCACCACTGGGCAGCTGAGGCCTGCCTCAGGCAGCAGGCATTCAAGCCAGCTTCCCATGAGGAAGGACCAACAAAAAAGCACCACCCGCTCTGTCTTCCTTACAGATTCTGAAATCTCTGGACAGCGTGCTGGAAGTGCTGGTGTGTACTTCATCGGACTACACTGCCGCTACGCTGGAGATCATCTTGCGGGTCTGTCCCCAAGGCCGCGACGGGCTATACCCCCTTTCCAGGCTCTTCTCTTGTTCAGGAGAAGCCTGGGCACGCTGTGTAAACCCTGCCCGGCGCTTGGCAGAGCTGCCGCTACGGGAGCTGCCACTGCATCCCAAGGCAAACCAGCAGCTTTTCTCTTCTCAGGCCCTGCTGCCCCTCACAAGATCCGAGAAAGTGGCAAAGCGTCGGTATGCCGTGGGGAGGATTGCCAGTCTGAGCGAGGCCCTGATCCCCACTTCTCTGATGCAGGTAAGGAGCTGGTGGTTCAGGCAACCTCTAAGCACTCCCTCACCCCTTCCTGCTGTCTCAAGTGCACTAGCTCAGCCAAGCTGCCACTGTCCATCCTCTCAACCCCAGGACTCGTTCACAAACAGAGTGGGCACGGTCAGCGTTCGCACCTTCCAGACGAAGCCTGTGCCACTCCTGGGGCAGCTGATGGGGTGCCTCACCCTGTGCTGTGCCGAGGAGGACAAGAACATCAGCTGTGGGTCTGCAGAGGCTCTTCACGCCATCCACAGGATCGTGATGGTGCGACAGAGTAAGAGAGGCTGGGGTGGGCTAGCACCTTCCAGACACGAGGGCCCGGTCAAGACCAGGCATGGTGATACGCCGCTTTGTCCGCCCTCCCCAGCTAGAGGAAAGAGCAGCACATTCCTCCAAGGGTGGAGCAGGGGAGCAGCCGTGCTGCACCAACCCTAGGGGGCTCCCCCAGCCCCTATTGGAGCAGCAGGATGTCCCCTGGGGCAGTGGCTTAGTAGCCCTCCTGAGAACCAGTGCACTGGAGAGCCTGTAGCAGTAGCAGCATCGTGGGGCTTCTCTCCTGCTTCAGAGCAGAAAGCCGGACCAGACTCTCTGGCCTTTCTGCAGACTGCGAGGCGGTTTGCCCTCCTCCCCCTTGCAACAGAAGACCCATTTCCTCCCTGGCATGTCTCCTGTCCCCACCCCCTACCCTCCACCCAACACAGAGTGCCCCTCTTTGACAGACACAGCGCCCTGCCACAATCAGAGCTCTGCTTGGTGTTCTCAGCTGTCTTCTCCAAGCAGCAGCTTCTGCATCATTCCTACCACTCACCCACTCTCTGTTTGCCTTGCTGCCCAGGCCACCTGATGACACCTACCTATCCGTATCTCTTTCTGGAGCGGGAATGCCCAAGCACCTTCCTGCCCAAGGACGCTGCTAACGAACCAACGGTAATGAGCCCCTCCCTTCCTGGGATTCTTGGCTGTGAGGTTGACAGGAGACCTGGATGAACCAGTGCCCCAAGAACTGCGGGCAGGAGGCAGGGTCCGTCACGGCCTCCCAGCAAGCCGGCTGCAGGGTCCCACCATATCTCAGCAGGGAGCAGCCAAAGGCTAATGTCAGTGGCCAGCGTCAGCACTGCAGGTCCAGCTGTCCTGGCCACCCACAAGGCCTGGCTGCCTACACACCACCAAGTGTGCCCTGACCCTGACCTCCACCACCTGCCTTCACCCTGCGGGGCAGTTCCCTCTCCGCAGCCACTGAGGCTACAGTCATCCCAGCCCAGGCCGGCCCTTGCAAGCCCACGCCAGCTCTTGCTCCTGCCTGTGCTGGGGGCACAGTGCCAGCACTGCCCTGGCTCTCTCTCCAGAGCTGCCCTCGCTGCTCAGCTGCAGCCCGCCACCAAGGCAGGCTGTGTGACATGTCTTCCCTCTCGCAGGTATTTGGCAGCTTCCTCTTCCCTGTCGAGAGGACGGACTTCATCCTCACCATCTTGGAGGGCATGACACACCCCAGGGTCTCTGACACAAAGGTGGTTGCCCGCGTGTTGGATATGATCACAGACTCACAGATGGAGGAGGTTAGCAGTTTGCAGACAGATTGCCCTGTGCTGTTGCCCTCTCGGGGGCCGTTCTCCCTGGCCCGGGTCCAGGGCTTGGGAGTCCCCGACAGCCATTCGGGCTGGCAAAGAGCCACAGGAGGGAAGCATTTGCTGGTGGCAGCTGGGGCCATGGCTGTGCTCCGCTCCATTCTCCCTCGTCTCTCCTCCAGGTGCCACGGGTCATGCAGATCATCCATGACCGCCTGGCGTCGGTCAGCAAGGAATCACTCCTGGACATCCTGAAGAGGACCCTTTTCCAGATCACCTCCTTGCACCCTGAGCACGCGGTCCAGGGCCTGCTGGAGGTCTTCCCGTGGTGCGATAGGTACAGGGCCCCCCCACCCACCTCTGGCACAGCTCAGGACCCTCAGGGCCGGCACAGGCCAAGGGGCAGTGGCTGGGGTGGCCCCATCGACAGCATGCTTTGTCTCTGCAGGGTTGCCACGGCCATGTGGCAGACGATGGTCTCCGAGCCCTGCGTTGCAGAGGACGTGCTGAGAAAGCTGCTGATGCAACGCATAGGGCCTGGGCACGATGGCTTTGGCCCACACCACAACTGTGTCCGTTCCTGGGCTGTGAGTTCCTGGACCAGGCCTCGCTCACCCCCAGTGGGGCTGCACTCCCCTCCCCATCCCCTCCTTCCCTCTTCCTCTGTCCCCAAACGCCAGCCTTCCCTGGGGCTCCCCAGTCAGGGGGGCTGGGAGCCAGAGCCCAGCAGGGCCACATGCACTGCTGGGGCCCCACTGCGCACAGGCACGCAGCCCACCCCTGCCCTGCCGCTCTCTGTCCTCCTCCCTCCCCGCCTGCTCCTGCCTTGCTGGGCAGCCCCGGGCAGGGCGGCTGCCTGGCCCAAGCAGGCTGCAAGGTTTGGCCCAGGGAGCTGAGGACAGCTGGCAAGACCCCCGGGGCCTGCTGGGCCCTTTGCTCTGGACACGAAAAGCTGGCTTGCCCATGCCACAAAGCAGAGACGAACCCAGGGAGCCGCTGGGGCTGGGCCCCAGGCCAGGCAGCCAGGCAGCGGGCTCTGGCCCGGTGCCTCCATCAGCTCAGAGCGACGCCTCACCCCCACCTCCCTCACCCCCCAACCCGCAAGCTCTGGCAGTGCTGCAGGGACACCTGTGCACTGAGAGCTGCACCTGACTGTTTTCTGCAGGTAACCAGTGCCATGAACAAGATCTTCCAGCTGCCCTCCAGCAAAAACATTGCGCACTCACTTTTCCACAAGCTCTACATTGCCGTGCTCTTCCAGATCTCCTTCATCCATGAGTGCACACTGCAGGACTTCAGCAGGAGCAGCAGTCAGATGGGGGAGTGCATGTGGCCTCCAGGCATCTTTCTCAGGTGCTCCATCCCCTCTGCCAGGTCTGTGCCCCAGGCCGGAGCCAGCGCTGGGGCGCCACATGTGACGCGCATTGTGCTCTGCATGCAGGACTGCGGTGATGACCATGAGAGCTCTTTTCCAACACGTGGGGGGTGCCACTTTGGTTGAAGACATCCAGACGCAGGGTGGCTGGGACACGCTTTTAAGACATGAGACCTTCCACACAGGTGTTGCTGTGCTGACTAGGTGAGCGCCTCATCAGTTGTCCTTGTCTCCCCTGGCACTCTTCCCCCAGAGGTGGAGGGCCCCACGTGATCCCCTTCCTCGTGGCTGGTGAGGTGTCCCCAGGGGTCCGAGGGACAGCGTTGACCCTCAGTGCTGGTGACTGAGGGATCTCAGGAGAGACCGGCAGGGGAAGTGGCCTCTTTGATCTTTAAGGTCCCTTCCAACCCGAGCCATTCTACGATTCATTCTATGATTTCCATGCTGCTGCCTCTGAGAGCTCCTTGGTGAAGGGCTGCTCTTGCCCAGTGCAAGAGGAGGACTCGCAGGACCTGTCACCTTCCAATGCACTCCTTCCTCAGGGACCAGTGGTGCAGGAGAGTGCTGGGGCTGGCTCTGCAGGCAATGCCACAGCCTGCACTGGAGCTGTGTGGCAGAGCAGCCGAAAGGGTGGCCAGAGAGCGCGGGAAGGCTCAGTGGCCTGGGGATCCAAAGTGGTCAGGAAATGGCATCTGTTGGAAGGCCACAACTTGTGTGTAGGCAGGGCATCCCTCAGTGAATCGAGCACATCTGTGCTCGTCACCCTCCATGTTTGCAAAGGCAAGGTATGTGGTGAAGGGCGGGCGGCCTCTCCTCAAGTGGATGGCACCAGCTGCTGAAGCAGAGTGCAGAAATGCAAGCCTTGCCCTGGTCTGGCCCATGGGATAACAGCTAGCGCTGAAAGCACAGTCCCAAGGAGGTTTGTTTGCCCAGCTTGGTACTACCAATGCGTTCTTCCCCTGGCCAGGGCTCTGCGAAGCAAAGCACCGCTCTTCGGTGCCTCGGCGTTTGAAGAGGCAGTCATATGTCTCCGCCAGAGACAGAAGCACAAGGAGATCACCGCCATGGCTGTCTTCATGGAGGTAGGGCCTAGCAGCAAGCGGTGCCTCTCCAAGGTGCCTTGAAACTCTGGGCTCTCTGGCAGATTCAGCGTGCTGCCAGGAGTCCTGCCGGCTGGGCCAGGCTCTCACTGGGCTGCTGGGTGTCTTTCAGTTGCTGGACTGCGTAGACTTTGAGCAGCTTGTCAATGCCTGCATCCCAGACATTCTTCATTCACACCTGCGCAGTCAGTCCTCGGTGCTGCGTAGGATGGCGGTTACAAGCCTCGTCACGCTGTCTACGAGACCCAAGATGGTGAGTGGGGGCATCTGGGCCAAGTGGCGGCATCCGCCTGGGGCTGGGCTGCAGGTGCTGTTGCCCGCAGAGGCTTGCTTGGACTTTGCCAAGAATCGGGAGGGGCGGTAGTGGCTCCACTGCTCTCACTGCCTTCTTCATCAGCCCCTGAGCGCTTCTGGGCAGCCCCTGCCTGGACTGTGCAGCACGAGGAGAGCGGCACCAGTGTCCGCTCAAAGGCACCTCCTGCTGTGCCAGAAAGAGGTCAATGCCAGGCCCCAGGCCAGCCAGCGCAGGGCTGCCTCAGCTGCAGGAGCACTCTACCCAGAGCAGTCATCCTGCTGAGGTTGGGAAGATGAGGCCCCGCACGGGGCCAGGCTGACACAAGTGGCTACTTCTGCAACCCAAGGCAGCAGCCTTCTGTCTGAAGGGGCCTCAGCACGCTCCTGGAGACAGACCTCTGCTCTGGGCTGTGCCTGCTGTAAGCAAAGGGCTTCTGCCAGGATGGTCTTCGGTGTTTCTGAAACAGAACTGCTGTGTTTCACGTAGGCAGTAACTCTGCAAGACCTGCTGCCAGAGGTCGTGCAGCAACTGCAGGATGCCAACAGCGACATCAGTATGAAGGCCGTGACTGTCCTCCGCAACACTCTGCGCCTAGCAGATGGGCAAGTGGCTGGCCCCATCGCTCTGCAGCTGCCTGACAGGCTCCTGCCCCTCTTTGAAAACGTAAGACTGGTGGGCAAGCAGGAGGTTTGGCTAGCGTGGCCACGGGGCACGTGAATGTGGCCTGGGGGTGGTGCGTCCCTCTCCGCGTGTCTCACGGGCCTGCGAATTCTTCGCCCACCACGATCCCTGGGCACGTGCTGGAAACGTTTTGCTTGGTGCTTCTTGGGCTCTCCTGCTGGGGCAGCCCCTCCCTGTGCAGAGCCCTGCAGATGTGTGCTCCACAATGGCAACTTCTCCTCGGCCCCTTGCTGCCCATGGCCGCTTCTCCCCTTGCCATGTGTCCCCTTGCCAGCCCCAGGGTGGACCATCTGCAACCCACTGCCTTGCCCTTCCTGTGTCTTGAGCCATTTTGCACTGCCCACACACTTGGCCTACCTGCCACAGCTCACTGCAGAGTGAGAGCCAGGAGCGTGTGTCTCCCTGTCTGCCACACCGACCCCTTGCTCACTGTGAGCTCGGAAGAGCCTGGACTGAGGTCCTCCCTTGTTCTGTCTCACCAGGAGTGCAGCTGCATGAGAGAGCTCTCCATCCTTCTCTGCAAGGATGCCATGGAGGTTGCAGAGGGCACCCATAAGATGGAGATGAAGAAGCAAGTGCAGAGCACCATCCTCCCCCTCTTCTTCCACCTGCATGACCAGGACCAGCGTGTGGCTGAGGTGGGGACACTAAGCTGAGCATTCACTTGAGGGGGCAACACCCCTCAGGAGGGCCTGAGCATTAGGGGCATGGGCTGTTAGCAAGGCTCCCTCTGAATGTGCCTCACCTCAGGGCCAAAGCTCCCGAATCCAAAAGAAAGGTGCAGAGCCCCTCTGTGCCTGCACCAGGCCCACCACAGCCATTTTGCCCCTACTACACCTCCGCCTGCACAGAGGGCCAGAGCGGAGGGGCGTCTCCCTGCCCCACATCCAGCCCCGCATGCAGCCCTCCACAGAAAAGCCCACTGGGAGGCTTCCTGCAGCCCCAGAGCTGTCAGGGGCCAAGAAGGTGGGCACGGACATTTTCCAGACCTGCCCTGCCTGCTCCCAGCTGTGCTCAGCAGTGCTGCGTAGCCACAGATACCTAGGCACTAGAGCTTTCACGGGCATCCCAGCTGTGCCTGCAGGTGTCTGAGGCCAGTGGTGAGGTGCCCAACAGCTGTCGACCCCATGTTATGCACAGGGACCCGCCAGATGCCTAGGCTGAATGCTCCTTTGCTCTCTTGGGCATGAGCACCCTGGAGCCGCCAGCGTGCTCACTGCAGAAACCCTGGCCTGCAGGCTGCCCTGGGCCACGCAGAAGGGTGCAGCCCCTGCCAGGGGTTGCAGGAGCCAGCATGGCTGCCAGCCTGGGAAGGGAGCCACAGCCAGGGCAGGGGTCTGGCCCTGTGTCCGCGGTGGCGGGCTCTGGAGCCCAGGCCCTAGGGAACAGCCTGCTGGGGTCCCCATGCGTGGCGTCCCTGGCTGCCTCCTGCCCTGGTGCCTCAGTGACTGCAGCGCTTCACCTGCCTGCTGGCCTTGGCTGCAGATGAGCAGCTCTGGGGGACTTCTGTCCTGCAGCCCCAGCAGCATGAAGTGCCGGAGCTGGTGGTTGCCCCACACCTCTGCCCGAGCACTGAACCCTCTGGCAGATGCCTTCCCCAGCTGCTGCACCTCCCCAGCAAGGGCCAGAAAAGCCCCCAAGCCTCGCCAAGGTGCAGGACAACCAGGGCCTGTCCAATGCGCAGTGGTTTCATCTCCCACTCTCTGCTGCTCTGCAGGCCTCTCAGGACGCCCTCCTTGGTGCTGCCAAGCTCCTGAAGTGGAAGCAGCTCAGGAACCTGCTGGAGACAGCGCAGCCACAGAGGATTGGCAAGTGCCTGGTAAGGACAACTGCCCGAGGGCTCCCAAAACCTGGCCCAGACAAGGCCTGCCAGCCCTGGCCCAGGGTGCAGGGTGGCTACCCTTGCCTCTAGCCACTGCATCAGGCTATCCCAGCAGGGGAAGCCAGTCCCACGTACAGGGCTGGCCTGGCCAAGGGGCGAGGCTGCACCAGCCCCATCCACATGTACTATTCTCTTCCAGCTGGTGGGGCACAGCAGCAGAGTGGATGACTACCTGTGCCAGAGCCTGCCATACCTGTGGAGCCCCCAGGAGCCCCTGCAAGAGGCGGCCATCAGGTTCATTGGTGAGTCACAACCCCATGGGCCCTCTGTGCCCCACAGCAGCTTGGCCGCAGCCCCAGCTGCTGCTGAATCAGCCACGTGGCTGCAGAGCACTGCCGGCTCAGAGTGGGCCTGGAGTGCCTGTGGGGGCTCCCTGCTGCCCTCGGCCACCCCCTGCCCATGCAGTGGTTGCTGGTGGGAAGCTTAGCGAGTGCCTCGCAGCCTCCTTGGGTGGTGTCACACTTGGGCACACATGGCCAAGCCGGCAGGGATGTTGAGGGGGGGACTGTGTCTGGGGCGAGCTGGCCAGCGGGATCTGTGATGGGCTGTGTGTACCTAGGGCTTGCCGGGCAGCACTTGGTGGATGGGCGCAAGGAGAAGCTAGAGAACATCATCGAGGGTGAGTGAGGGCAGTGGGGTATCAGCACGAACTGGCTGGGAGGAGAAAAGACCCTGGGCAGTGAGCTGCGACCCCTGCCCCAGCTGAGGAGGTGGGGTGGGCTTGGCAGGAGGGGTTCCTGGGCATGCTTCCCAGTGATACAGGCTCTGAGCTGCCCTCTGTTCCTTTCCATGTCAGCCCTGAGAAGCATGGAGGGCTACAGCAGCCCTTCGGTCTCCTCCCTGGTGACTGAAACCATCCTGGTCCTGAGAACTTCCTCCACATTCAGCCTGCAAGCACTACGTTACCGGCTCCGGAGGGTGTGGGAGAGGAGGCCCCGTGTCCCGAGAGCTGGCTGGCTATGCTGCTGCAGCTGTGCTCAGTGCTGAGCCCAGCTCCAGCCCTCGGGCCCCGCCGAGTAACCTCTCTGCTGGACTTTCCCCAAAGAAACAGCCCTCTTTCTTCACTGCTTGAACGTGTCATTTTTTTGTGTGAAAACTGAATGGTTAGAAAACTCCACGGCACCAAGCTGCTCTGCTAGGCTGTGAAACCAAGAGGAAGGAAAGCTTTTGCTTCCCTGGCCACAGCGTGTTAGAGCAACCCACTGCCTCGTCCTTCCTGGGCGTCGGGCCATTTTGCTAGGAACAGCGTGATTTTAGAGTGAGCCTGATGGTACGGAACTGAGAGATTACATGACCAGCCCTGAGTCTAACTGACAACCTACTCATGTCCTCTGGATGAACTTTGCTCATTATAATCTCACTACAGTGCCAAAATACACCTCCATCCCCAAGGCTACCCGCCTCCAAGGTGCAACTACCTCTCACTGAGCACACGCTCTGAATTTCCCTGAGCAAAAACAAAAGCCAGGAAAATGTATACCAGTCACAACAAAGGCGCATATGACTTGAGTCGCTCACTACCTAAAAGCAGGAACATAGTAAAAAAAGGGCTCAAGAGAGGAAAATGTTGGGGAAGACACCACCACAGACAAGTAGGGAGGACGTCGCTGACTCCTGGCATCAGCCGAAGGCTGCCGTGCTGAACCTCTCTTCCCCCCTACAGGGATGCCTACAGGGTGAGGTCTGAACCCTCAGTTACAGCGAGTGCTTCCCTGGGAAACCTAACATTCTCTATAGAGTTGTTCCACAAGTTAACGTATATGCAGCTGGTTGCGTTAGTCATAGTCTTGGTATTTGCACGTGCTTTGCAGACAGAGTCTTCATCAGCGGCAATCCAAAAGAACCTGTGCTCGTGTTGCTCCAATAAACTACACCAGTCATTTACTAGACTGAAAGTGTATTACACGATATGTGCATCCATGATCACGATAATTTAGTCTATTGAATACAACTGGATTTATAGTTCCAAACAGGGCATCGCTCAGAATCCAAACCCAGCCACCCCCAGCCCCTCTGATATCTGAGGACAAGTTGGAACGCAAGGGGGTTTAGGTCCTGCCAAACTTCCTTATCCTTTAACACAACATGCTTTACTAAACGTCTGCTACAGTGGAGCAAATTACTAATGTTCCGGCAGATTCTATCACCTCAGCGCTACAGGAGGTCACATCCTTATCAGCAGGGGTAGTTCAGAACCATGAGGGGTTAGACTGCATAGTAGCATCCCATGGAGCAGTAGGTACACGGCTGCGTTGGAGCTGCTTGCTTCTATGTAGGTGAAAATCAGGTGATCGCCAGTGATGCTGTTATCTCAAATCCTTCGTGCCCCATGCTGGCTGCCCAGTGGGCAGCTGAGCACCACACAGCTGCTCTCTCACTCCGTCCTTGCACCGGGAGTGGGGAGAGAGCTGGAGGGGCCAAAGTGAGCAAAGTCATGCATTGAGGTAGCGCCCAAAGAGAGCAGGCTGGCTTCTGCTGGGATGTCAGCCATTGCTGTGATGAGCACTGAGCCTGGGCCAGGGAAGGCGCTGCAGCTGACATGCGGGACAACGGAGGGATCAGAAGTGGATCAGTGAGGGATCAGTGTGGGTTTCTGAAGGGCTGGTCCTGGGTCTTTGTGCCTAAAGGCAGGACTCCGCAGAACCACCAGCAGGGGACAGGTATCAAGTCAGGGATTACTTGAACAAACTCAGCCACCATAAACAGAAATGGAGGTGGGTGCTCTGACCAGCTCCCCAAACACAAGTAGCGGTATGCCATGACACCCCAGGATCGCAACCCCATGGTTGTGGAGTCTTTTCTGCGCATGAGTTTGGCGAGCCAGGCAGGAGGACTCTGTTCGGCTGCAGGATCGACTGTGGAGCAGACCTCCTAGGCGCGCCCCGAGCCCCTTTTTCTCTCTCAGAGGAGCTCCTCTCCCAGCCGCTCACTGCAGGGATACAGGAAGTTCCTGTGGTTGCGGGCAAACGGTACACCTTAATTAAGGTAAGCCAATTGGCCGGGGAGGTCGATAAGCCGCATAGAGATGTCTAGCATGCAACACGAACCCTGAAGGCGTCTTGGGAGGTGGCCGGTAGAGTGGCCAAACGGAGGTGGCCGATAGAGCGGCCAAAAGGGGTTTTGAGTAGAAGCTGCCATACCCTGGTTCTAGGAACCACAAGGAACATCCTGAAGATCATAGAAGAGACGGGAGGAGGGTAGGCGAGCTTTAATGGTAACTGGCATAATGTTTGCAGCTGCTGGGGAATAATTCTAATTGGAATAATAACTGTATGTTGTATATGTAAAGGCCCGGGCATTTTTGTTAAAGTGTTCTTTTAAACATATGTTAATATGTGAATATGTAAATATAATATAAGAACTGCCATTGAGGTGTATGCCTAAGGGAACGAAATTTGCCCAGGCATATTATCTGCTCGTCGGGTTTAAATGTCCTCAGTGTAATTGTCTACAGGCAGTTAATTTACAGTGGTCTGATTTTACTTGTGTATCTCTATATATTGTGGATTTTGGAGGGATTGGGATTGACTAGTAAAGAGCTCCTAGGAAAATGGTGCAATATTAACTGCTATAGATTAGAATGGGAAAAGGTCAAAGCAAAGAAATCCCGCGGAAAAGCCCCCTAGAATGTATACTAACACATTGGAGGGATATAATGGGAAGAGGGGGGACAGAGAGTAAAAGAACTGTTATCAAATATTGTAATCAGTGGTGGCCACTTTATAAACTAGAGGATGGAGAGGAGTGGCCCCACAATGGAACTATTAATCATAACACCATATTACGGTCAATATGTCCTTTATTACAGTCAATAAAGTCCTTTGAGGAGAGAAGGAAAATAGGATGAAATGTAGTATACAATATGTTGTTTCAGCATCTTAGAGAGAAAAGGAGCGGAGTTAATTGGCCCTTGACTGAGCCTTTGGTGTTGGCATTAGAAAAGTACAGGCTGGAGAAAGATAAAGGAAGTGATAAAAGGGTTGTTGAAGGTGTTAAAGGTGTTTAAAGTTGAATGAGCAGGGAAAGAGGATGCAGGAATTTTAAAAGCTCTGTCTCAGCCCCAGGCTGAGATCTCAAAATCACAGGTGTTAGCCCTCTGGGGCAAAGGGATCATGATGGGTCCCTGAGAGTTGTTATGGAAACAGAAAAGCAGTTAACTCTTAAAACAACCTGAGTTCATGTGCAAGCTCAGATTGCCAATGGGACCGCTCAGGGAACTGTTGACAATTGCATTCCCCTGACCGACCCCACTGAGACCCTAATCATCCCGAAAATTATGAAGTTAAGTTAATACTCGAATCTGTTTGAATTGGGAATTGAGAATATGCTTCCAACAAGGTCCAAAAGAAACCCCCATGGAATTTTTGGACCAACTTTGAAATGTAATGGAAAAAAAAAAAAAATAAAAAAAATTCGGACCCAGATCTCTCGGATTCAGAGAACAAACTGACTAGCCTTTTCCTAGGGTAATCAGCCCCTGATTTTGGCAGAAATAACGGGGACCTGGGGAATCTACCCTAACGGATCCTCCACTGGTTATAATGAAGATAGGGGAGAAACGGAAGTGAACTTTCTTATTGGTATGGGGGCAACATATTCAGTTCTAAATCAAGCATTAATGGCTTTAGGGAATGATTATGTTAGGGTAAAAGGTGCAACCGATCGACCTGAAAAGGCTTATTTTTGTCAACCTTTGAAGTACAAGTTAGGGAAACAATGGGGCATACACAGATTTTTATATATGCCTAACTCCCCAAGGGCACTCTTAGGTAGAGATTTATTAGAGCAATTAGGAGCAGTAATAAAATTTGAAAAAGGGGAGATTACTCTGGAGGTAAAGGATCAACAATATATACAGGTAATGAGTTTAGCCCTAGTCAACCTGCCAATGGAAGGACAAGTTAATGAAGAAGTCGTAAACCAGGTATACCCAGGCGTATGGGCTACTGATGAACCTGGGAGAGCTAAAAATGCCCCACGTGTTGAGATTCGACTCAAGGAGGGAAAGCAGCCAGTGAGGATCGAACAGTACGCTCTAAAGCAGGAAGATAGGGAAGGAATTTGACCAATAATAAAAGTGTAAGTAGGATTGTTGAGGGAATGTGAATCCAATTTTAATACCCCTATATTACCTGTCCACAAGCCGGATGAGTCATATAGGGTGGTCCAGGATCTACGGGCAATAAATAACTGTATTAACACCAGAACTAGCCTGGTTTACAGTTTTTGACTTAAAGGATGCCTTCTTTTGCCTCCCTCTCCATGAAGCCAGCCAGAAAAGATTTGCATTTGAATGGGAAAACCCCAGGAGTGGGCGTAGGACCCAACTCACCTGGACGGTGTTACTCCAAGGCTTCAAGAATAGCCCCACAATAGTTGGAAATCGGTTAGCGAAAGATCTTGAATCCTGGGAGGCCCCACCAGGAGAAGGGAAATTGCTGCAATATGTTGATGATATTCTGACTGCTGCTAGAACAAGGGACACCTGCCTGACTTGGGCGGTGAATCTGCCAGACTTTCTCGGACTCCAAGGGTACAGGGTATCTAAGAAAAAGGCCCGAGTAGTACAAGAACAGGTAACCTATTTGGGATATGAAATCAGTGCTGGGGAAAGGACCTTGAGACAGGCTCGAAAAGAGGCAATATTCCAAACTCCAAGACCACAAACAGTGAAGGAACTATGGACCTTTTTGGGTATGAGCGGGTGGTGCCATCTATGGATTTAGAATTACGGACTGCTTGTTAAACCCCTGTATGCACTCACGACTACTGAACAGAAATGCCTTCAATGGAACAAGGAAGCAATACAAGCTTTCAAGCTACTGAAGAAGGCCCTGATGTCAGCTCCAACTTTGGGACTCCCAGATGTGAGTACGCCATTTTACCTTTTTTCCCACGAGAAGCAGGGGATTGCCCTGGGAATATTAGCACAAGACCTGGGCCCATACCGTAGGGCAGTTGCTTATTTCTCCAAACGATTGGACACAACTGCAAAGGGATGGTCTGGATGTTTGTGAGCGGTTGCGGCCATAGTACTAAACATCCAGGAGGCCCAAAAATTTACCTTGGGCCAGAAAATAACCGTGTTAGCATCCCATACGGTATCTGCAGTACTGGAAGCAAAAGGTGGACATTAGCTCTCCCCACAAAGAGTTTTGAAATATCAGGCTACAGTGGTGGAACAGGATGATGTGGAAATTGTAGTCACCAACATTGTCAATCCAGCTTCTTTTCTCAGTGGGAACACAAGGGACCCAGTGCATCACAACTGTCTGGAAACCATCAAAGCAGTATATTCGTGCCGTCCAGATCTGAAAGACAATCCTATGGAAGACACAGAAAACTGGTTCACTTATGGGAGCAGCTAAGTCGTAAGTGGCAAACGACACAATGGTTATGCAGCTACCACTTGTAAAGAGGCAGTAGAATCCGGGCCTTTACCTGCGAACACCTCTGCACAAAAGGTGGAAATAATTGATCTGACCCGAGCCTTGGAATTGGCCCAAGACAAAATCAAAAACGTCTATACAGACTCAAAATATGCCTTTGGGGTTGTACATGCGTATTGAGTGATCTGGAAGGAGAGGGGATTACTGAATTTGCATGGCAAAAATATCAAGCATGCAAAAGTAATCTTGAAGTTGTTGGAAGCACTTCAACTCCCTGAGAAAGTGGCAATCGTGCACATCAGAGCACACCAAAAAGCAAACTCAGAATTGGAAAAAGGAAATGAGCTGGCAGACAGAGAGGCAAAACATGCAGCCAAAAGGGAGGTAAAAACAGAAGGGGCCCTGATCCCCAGTGGGCAAATCTCCCTAGAAGGTAAGCCCAAATATACCAAGGAAGATCAGAAATTAATTACTGATCTAGCAGGTTCCTATAATGAGGAAGGGTGGGCTCTTACCCCAAGGGAAAATGATTATTCCCTCTTACATGATATGGCCCTTGATAAGAGAGGAACATAGAAAGAGGCACTGGGGGACTGAAGCCTTATATAAACATTGGATCAGAGAAATTGTAGCAAGGAACCACTGCGAGACAACTGACTCAGCAGTGTGACCTTTGGCTCCAGACTAATCCCAAAACTACTCCAAAATTAGGGATAGGCCAAATTGGAAAAGGTAATGGGCCTGGACAACAATGGCAGATTGAGTTTTTGGAACTGCCAAGAAAAGGGGGGTACCGATACATGTTGGTATTAACTGACACCTTTTCAGGTTGGCCGGAGGCGTTTCCTACCAGAACAGCCAAGGCTAGGGAGGTGGTAAGAATACTAATACAGGAAATAATACCACGTTTTGGGGTACCAGCTACTATATCCTCTGACAGGATATTCATTTCATTTCAAGAATAGTGCAACATATCAGCCGCCATCTAGGTATAGATTGATAACTTCATACCCCATATCGCCCTCAGTCAAGTGGCCAGGTAGAAAAGACGAACCACTTGATCAAACAACAGATTGTAAAGTTGGGACAGGAAGCGAATCTGGCCTGGCCTCAGTCTCTTCCTTTGGCTCTCTTATGCATATGAACAAGGCCAAGAGCAAAGGAGGGACTGAGCCCTTTTGAAATCCTGTATGGACAACCCTATGGAATACAGAAGGGGATGTCCGCACAAGCAGGAGACAAAATTATGACATCCTATATGGTGGCATTAGGGAAACAATTAGACAAAATTGGAAAATATGTAGCTGGAA
The DNA here is from genome assembly GCF_964211825.1 of Aythya ferina. Lineage (NCBI taxonomy): Eukaryota > Metazoa > Chordata > Aves > Anseriformes > Anatidae > Aythya > Aythya ferina. The sequence continues at coordinate 85,529,904 of NC_140299.1, forward strand.
CCCGGAGTAGCATTTTGGATAGACCTATACACAATGTACAACCTGGAGATTATACATCTATATATGTAAAGTCTCTTGCAGAAAAAAACTTTGGAACCCCAATGGGAAGGACCCTTTCAGGTGCTGCTTACATCATACACCGCAGTAAAAATTAATGAACAACCTGCTTGGATTCACCACATGGGAATCAAGAAGTCAACGCAAGGTCCATGGACACTTGAAACGATGGGACCCAATAAGTTGAAATTGAAAAGGCAACACGTATGGACTTTGGACATTGCTTGTAACTATTGTATCAGCTCAAGCATGGAAGGAAAACTCGAATGTAAACATACCTGAAAGAGTCGCCCGATCTTTAAATTTATCTGACTGTTGGATATGTACTGCACTTCCGAGGGGCAATATGGAAATCCCGCTATATGGGATACCCTCCAGAAATTGGAACAATGCATTATATAGACTAATCAGACGTGGTCCGCTCAATGTTGGGGAGTGGAAAGGGTAAATTATACCCTCCCTGAGGGACCGAAATTTGCTTTACAAGCACGGGAAACGTTACTGTTAAAAGTCGGTGTATGGGGGTCAATGATGGCAGCGAACAAAAGATCTTGCGTGATCTGGGGCTTAGTTTTGGTCGGGAACCCGACTGTTCAAAAACTGTAAATGCAGGGGGATATAATCTAGCCAATTTAAGGTCATTTTGTAATATTACTATCCAAGTAGCATACGACCCTGATAAGGAGTCTGGAGTGGATGGATCTTTGGAAAGTGGGTGAAAATTAGGTATAGGGTATTGGTGGCTATGTGGTGATGGGAGGGCAAGGAAGAATTTACCACCTAATTGGAAGTATTATATATGGAGTGGTAATTCATGTCAAGAAAATGGTTGATATTAATAAAGAAGGGGAAGATTTGGGAGGGTGGCCATGGGGGTTGGAAAGCCCCACACTAGACACTAACACCACCCTAACACTAGACTCTTCTCGATGAGGCCATCAGGAATGTAAAAGAGTTTAGAAGGAACAGAGAAGGGTGATTCAGGAGACTGCATGCAGTCTCGGGTTTCTTGTTCTCCAGCCATTGAGGCATGGAAGTTTCTGGGTGTTTACTGTTACTGTTATTTGCAAAGTTGTTTGACCAATGAAAAGTTGTTTTGAAAAGAACTGCTGTGGAGAGAAGGGTATAGGAGGGGAGCCTGCCCTCAAGATAAAAAAAAACAAAAAGGAAGGCAACACGATGTGACGAAGTTATGTCATCAATAAAGAAGCACAAAGAAGGAATGAAAAGGAGCAGGTTGGCAGAATGGAGACCAGGACGAGAACAGGCACTTTTCTCAGCCGTTCTTCTTGCCATCTCAGGAGTCGGGAGCACTTGGAACAGTCCTTCCCACTCACGTTGCAGCTTCGATTCTTTCCACATTTGCATCAAAACACAGTCTCCTGCTCCGAATGGATGGATCAGGACTTCCAACGCCTCCAACATTACATGCTGTCGCAGTAGGAGATATCCGTGTGCTGACTCTAAGGAACGGGATGGGGCAAAGAGTGGAGTGGAGACACCATGGACAGGCTCTGTGACGAGAGGGGGACCTGATGCTCTTGTGCGCACTGTGACCGATAAGCTGCATGATCGCTACCCTGAGCTAATGGCCTGTCATGTTTTTGAGAAAGCGTTGTACTCTAGTGAGAGAACTGGTGTTTCTCTACAAGCAGCAATCCCCATGCTTTTGCTTCAGCTTTGAATATTGAAAGAACAATATGATCAAGCAAGTAACCGAACTTCCAGCTTTTTCAGCTGGAAGTAGCTCAACCTTTCTTTTACACAGGAAGAAAAATCTAGGAGCATAACAGATTACACACCAAAAACAAAAACATGTAAATAAACAATGTAATAATATCACTCGCAGAAAAAAAGAAAAAAACAAAAACAAACAAACAAACAAAAAAAACAAACAAAAAACAAACAAACAAAAAAAAAAAAAAAAAAAAAAAACAACACGGACAGGTGGCGACTCCCCTTCTCCTGGGGGGCAAGACATCAAGCGGTGTCCATCTGTCCCTGCATGGGAAATGGATGCTGGAAGTGGGCTTCTCACTATCGCTGCTTTGGGTAGTTGTGGAGTAATTGCCTTAACCGTTCCCTCATTAATGGAAATGGTTAACCCAACGAAAGTTAGAACAAATGATGGGGATTCTCCCCTCTGAACACAGGCCAAGAGAGCTGGAGTTGTTCATCACGGAGAAGAAAAAGCTCCAGGGAGAGCTAATTGCCGCCTTTCAGTGCCTAAAGGTGGCTTATAAAAAAAGTTGGAGAGCAACTTTTTGCTCAGACAGATAATGACAGGGCAAGGAAGTTTCCAAACTAAAAGAGAAAGAGGGGAGTTAGATTAGATGTTATGAGACCAGGGGAAAGGATAGAGGAAGACAGACACTGAGAAGGGCAGAGGAATCAAAAAAGATCAAGAGACGAGTGGGACAGAGGAAGGAGTAACAGCGGTAGCTGGACAGAGGAATTGCAGGGAACGCTACTGCAGGCGTGCAGTACTGGGTGCTGCAGTATCAGTGCTTTTATCATTGATGGGCAGTACCAGTTGTGGTTGCAGTGCAAGCAGTTGTCACAAAGTCTCAGGAGAGCATAGAAGCACAAGAGGAGCGTGGGGCATAATGGCTTTCTCAGGGTTGCAGAGTAGAGTGCAATGGTCCTAAATGGGTGAGTGCGGTAACATGGCTACCCAGCAGACACCCAGATGCCCAGATAGGTCCTGTGTGCCACTATGTTGGCTCCTGAGTACCACGCACACGCCAGCAGTCAACAAAGCATGCAGAGGCAAGTTAGCAGCAAGAAACGGATGCACAGGAGAGAATGTCCCTGTGCAGGCTGCACCCATCCCACTCCCTGCCCTGCCAGCATTTGCAGTGTGGCACCATTCCACTCCCTCCCCATGCACCTTGACACTCCAACCACCCTGACCTATGGAGGGCTTCCCTGAGCCCTGGCTGCAGCATGCACACGTGAGTTCCTTTGTTCCAGTACTCAAAAGGCAGCATTTATTCAGAGCTTCTTTTAAACTTCAAGGTAGTATTGCATCTGGATGACGGGTTTGGAGGGATTACATTTCACAGAAAACCCATGAGAAATAAATGTCTGGTGGACAGAGGTAACAAAATTCACACCGTATACAGTTGCGCTATTTATCTACAGTTGTCAAAAATACAAAGAAATTAGATAAATAAGGTTGCTTGGTCAAAACATTAATGAAATATACGTTCCAAACGCATAGGAATCACAGAGTGATCAAACAAAGACAGTAAGTGTCTTAAAGCTTTAGAGCTTTCAAGAGCTGCTGTGCTCACGTGACTAAAGGAAAGCTACCGAGTTTGTTCACCAAGACAGGTGTTCAGATTAAAGACAGGGAAAAAAAATTACACTCTACCACCAGGCATCTTTGCTGGAGGGGAGCAAGGGCATGAACAGAACGCAGCAGATATTTCAACTTTTCCTTACGGTATCTGTATGTTTTAAAGAAACCTCTCTGGCAAAAGCAAGGTCAGTTTGCAGATACTATCTAAGGAAACAGTAAGAGACAGCAACAAATAATGCGTGTCACGGATGGGATCACTTCATATTCATTGTACTGCACAATGACCAAGAACAATGATCTCAGAGCTGAAAAGCAAATCTCTTTCCCCAAAGAGTACCCTGAAGCCTGAACGTCTTCAATAAACATTTTATTGATGAGTTTTCTCAATGTACTCGGTATTTCTCTGAGGGAGAGGTAGGCTCTCATGGGGCTACTTCATGCTCCCGTGCTCTGAGAAGTCAGAAACAACATGATTGTCCCCTGTCAGTAACCACTTTGTAGTTCAGAGTCCTTCAATTCCCACTGGTTCGCGTGCATGGATACGAGAAGTACTAATTCCAACTTCATCACCTGTAGAAAACACACAAGGTAAAGGTAGTTGATCCTCAGAAGATATTCAACTTTGTACTATATAGCCCTGCATCTTTATGTAGAAGCAGTCATTCACCTCCCTTCCTTCACTCCTCCCCAAGTGTCAGAAGTTATTTTTACCTGTTCTGATCAGAGGAGCTTTATTCTAAATTGGAATGTTTATACTTCTGTCAGTTTCAGCTTCACTTTTAGAGAGAAAGAAGCCAGAAAGCTACGTGTGTCTTACATACATCGTACATTTGTTTGAGGGTTTACCCTTTGAACAATAAGAACTAAATTAGTCAGGATTCCATTCTTATATCCTTTTTTGTTTTTCTTTTTCCTCTTCTTAAACAGACTATTGCGTGATCTTATAAAACCCTAAACACAATTTTTTAACACACAGAGCACTGCATGTTCAAGCCTACTACAGCGATTTCTAGTAGTTTCTACCTCAGGAATTAATGTTTCCCTTGTCTTCTGCACTTCCTAGTATGTGCACCTGTTTACTCAGGTAACTGATACTCAGTTTTGTTCCAGTCTTTCCTTCCTCCCACACTGCTGAGGGAGCAAACGGCTTTGTGGTGCTTAGCTGCCTGCACACCACAGGCACATACAGAGTACAAATCTCTATCCATCAGAGAATCGGTTACTGGCATTCCAAGCACTGTCCACATGCTGGAGGAAGAACTCCACTGTTTTCTCTGAAAAAGAGGCAGAGAAGAAAATAGGATACAGTACAGAGTGATCATGCAGTTCAATAGGCACAGCCTCATACCGTGAAGAGATACAAGAACAGAACGTTCACCTGCAACATTATCAGACAGTATTTAACAGCCTGGATTAAAGCATGTTCATACACACCTTCTTCGTAATATGTTTATCACATAGACACAACTATAAATATTACAAGAAGCTTGCAAAGACAAGAAGTGAAAAGACGTCTAATTCTTACTACAGCCTAGACCTCGCAAACAGGGATAGTTGTATGACTGGGAAGAAGTGACAGCAGCCCCGAGCTACATTTTGCAGTCAGACAGTTAAACTACATGTTCAGCTCTACATTATCTCAATGGATACATGGAACTGTTCTATAAAGAACATGGAAAGTCCTATCATAATGGAATTAATGGAAAGTAATAGAAAGTCCTATATTAAGTTTATACTGAAAATAGTATTTGGGAAAGAGAATGCCGAAACACCACATGAAGTCAGCTAACTAACCCAGTTCAACACAGAACATGCGAGACTGAAGCAACCTCAAGCAGAGTTGTACGAGCCTTAGTACTCTGGAGGATGCCTTTCTCTCTAAGGCTGTAAGCTGCAAGTCAGTTGCCCAGAGCAATGGGACGAATGCTAAAGATGAACTCTATCTCCAGTACACACCCAAGTAAATCACTAGTGCACCAGGTAGTGGCTTACAGTATCAAATGCATGCCTTTCGGTGCTACTCGTTTAATTTCTGCAGAAGGTACAGAAACAGATGCCTGCTTGAATCTCACACTGATGAGCCACAAATCAAAATGACCTTACTGTAGCTGACTCTCAGAAGTTTTAGCCTTGTATGGAGAGTCATCCTTTGGCTGGGAGCAGTTCTAGCTACGTTTTGAAGTGGCAGAGTGTTCAAACCTCATGCAGAGGAGTGGAAGAAGCACAGAGTGGCGCATAGGAACAGAAGTTCGCGGCATCAAAGGAGCAAGAAACTGGGAACTGAGATACATGCAGCTTTTACGCTACAGATGCGGAACTGGGAAATAAAGGACTGGGAGAGATGGAGAAAAACACTTGTGGTCCTTGTTTGCAAGGCTTAAAAGCAACCTGGGAAGACAAAATGTATATAGTCTGATCTTTCCTACAGTACATATTCCCTCTATAGAAGCTCACCTCTTCCTCCTTCGGAGGCCTAAAGACGTCTCCAGGATTCAGGAGATGTTTCTGCAAAACTGTCTGATGTGGTAAGTCTGTACAATACAGGAACACAAAGCAATCTGCCTGACAAGAGCATGCGTTGACTTGTCGTTGGCCAGTTGCTCAAACACATGCCTTCAGCTCCTGGAATAAGGGCACACAACATGTTTTCCTTGAATTAAACACAACTACAGATAGATTTAGCTCATAGGGTTCCAGCTGATTATGCTCACTACAGAACCAAGATAAGAGAAACTACTGCAATGTAAGTAGTTATGCTAATAACAAGATCCCACAGTGAAACCAAAGCAGAAGCTTAAGGGAACAGATTGGTCACAAACCATTCTCCGTGACGGTAACATCCAGGTGAGAACTTCCATACTTGTGGATATGTTCGACACCCTCTTGTACACTGTCCACAACCTCAATGCAGCTCTCCAGATCCCCATATTCGTCGTGGAGAGATTTCACTTCTGAGGGGTTGAATGTCAAGTAAGAGGCAAACTTTGGGCCAGCATGAATCTTCACCTGCAATACCAGAAGTATTTTGTGCTGTAGATTGTACCAGTGCGTAACAGGTGAAAAGTGCAGCTTGTTGTTCTGGGTATAGCTAGGATAGAGTTAATTTTTTTCATAGCAGTCCCTATACTGCTACATTTTGGATTTTTGCCTTAAACAAACCACTGTTTTGGCTGTTGCTAAACAGTGCTCACACAGTTCCAAGGCTTTCTCTTCTCCCCCCACAGTGAGAAGGTCGAGGGTCTGCTAAAAGTTAGGAGAGCACATACCCACAACCGATTCAAACTTAACCAAAGGGATAGCCTATGCCATATAATGTCAAAGTCAGCAATATAAAATGAGGGGAGGGGAGTTTCGAGGAAGGCAGATACTTCCAGGTTTGCAAGTCTCCCCTACAAAAGACTTTACCTGTTTTTATCCTTTTCTTTTGTAAACTGACACCAGCCCTCTCCAAAGTGTATGTTTCAGACACAAAAGAGTTACTGGGCCCAAAACAAGGCAAGGACTTTCAGTTATTTTACGATCCTGATGAAGAAGATCTAATGCATCGTCAATCTCTGAATTTAATCGTAGCAGCTAAGACACCTTAACAATGAGAGGGAGGAGTGGAGGAGCAGGTGCTGATCTCTTCTCTCAGGTGACAGCGACAGGACCCAAGGGAATGGCATAGAGCTGTGACAGGGGAGGGTCAGGCTGGACGTTAGAGAAAGGTTCTGCACCAAGAGGTGGCAGGGCACTGGAACAGGCTCCCAGGACAGTGGTCACAGCACTGAGCCTGCTGGAATTCAAGAAGTGTTTGGGCAACGCTCCAAGATGCATGGTCTGATTTCTGGGTGGTCCTGTGTGGAGCTAGGGGTTGAACTTGGTAGTCCTCATGGGTCCTTTGCAACTCAGGGTATTCTATGAAAAAAAAAAAAAACACAAAACAAAACACAACCAAACCAGACATTAAAAAAAAAAAACAAAGACAAAAAGAAAACACAAGCGAGTGAGGACTTGCTCCTGACTAGCTATCTGGCAAGCTTCTCTTAATATGACTTTAACATTATCGGAACATGACCTATTTTACCATGTTTTCCTGCATCAATCACTGCTTGTATACACTATTTGCCAAATGGAAATGCTATGTGAAAAATCCATGTTTTAAGTGTAATTTAAGTACTTCACAAATATTTCTCTCGTGATGCATCTCTGCTACAAAACATTACGCATGTCAAAGCAACTATGTAGGACAGTGGCCTTTGTTCCTGTGGAACAGTGGGAGGGGGAAATAATGGGCGGGAAAATGGGTGGGAATAAAGGCAAGTGAGACAAAATGTTCAAAATATGTGGATGAAGCAGATTAGAGGAGGAGAAACATAAAATGGGAAACGACTGAGGTAAGAAGGTAAGTTAATAGATTTAATCAGAATAGTATTTGGGTCCGGGAGGTTGCCAGCCAGGAAGTCAGAATTAAGAGTAGTAGAGAAAGGGTTGGGGAAATGCTCTTCCAAGGCAGAGAATGATTTTTTTCTATGTAAAAGGAAGTAGTCGTATTTCAGCAATGGCATGCAGCCACCCCAAAGAAGCTGCTTGCAGATCGTTTCTATGGAAAAGCTTGGGGTTGCATGGAGAAGCCAAGAAAGCTCTCCAAAAAGAGTACAAAGGTGTACAAAGAGACGTGGGTAACGTAAGTGCTATGTTATCATAAAACTACATAGGGCTATGTCAGCAAGACCAAGGGCTCCTAAAATGAACAACAAGTAAATAAAACAAAACAAAAGCCAACACAAGTATAAATGACTAACCTGTTCTACTCTCAACGTGTCTATGATCTGATCAAACAACGGGGTTCTCAGCAGGTCTCAGTGAATTAGGAGTGTTTCCCGAGCATCACAGGCAGCAGTATATTCACACTTTGAGTCTCTGACTGAGGTTTAAGAGTAAACAATTGGTTACGTAACATTTATGACAAAGAATTTGAAGAGCATGTGAATTATTATTACGTATGGTTATAACAGTATATTAATATATATATTAATATAATAATAATATATTAATATAATATAATAATAATAATAATATTATAACCATACCACATATTCCAAATGTGTAGTTCAGTTACACTCATGGTATCCAAGTCACCCTCTCACAGCTTACTTATTCATGTGGCCTTCTCCACGCTGGCATCTGTGTCCACATACACATGACAGATCCATTCACCGTGTCCCATCACTGGAATTCCCTTAGCAGCTTTCTGGATATTCCTGACTAGCTGGGATGACCCATGTGGAATGATTAGATCTACCAGCTTCTCCAAATGGCAGACATCTTCCACTTCCTTGCTTGTATTCACACGTGAAAGTTGTGACACAAACAGTCAATGGCCTGAATTCTCAAGCTCTGCCTGTGCTTTTTCTACATGCTACAGCACAAAAGTTGTTGCTTTAATTCTAGACACTTACTACTTGCACTGCATCTTTGACTCCATGAATGGAGAGTGCTTCTTGAGTCAGATGATGAAGGATTTGATTGCTGTATGCTGCCTCTTTCCCTCCTTTTATTAGCAAGCCATTTCCGCTAGCTATGGCCAAAGAAGACACCTGTCAGAAGGGAATTAAAACAACAACAACAACAACAACGACAACAACAAAGTGATCTGACTCCTCTGGGAGAATAACATCTGCAAAATAGAGTAAGAACAGGATTTTGCATTCTGCTGACTTACTCAATATTAATATACAGCACCAAGAATTTTTTCCGAGTCAGAACGTGTAACTCCAGAAATGAAGTATCTTAACGTTTCAGAAACAAACTTGAGCTTCAGGGTACTACTGGCAAAGGGAGACTGCAGTAAGTCAAAGGAAACCCTGAACATAGGCTCTGGCACAAATTCGCTAGCTGTATAAAACTATTTCAGATGCAAGAACTCTTATCCCTAATCATTCTGGCTGGAAGTAGCTAATGAGCTCTTCCTACGACGAACATTTTACTTGTGCTCTCTTATAGAGAAGCCTTTTGTTTTATCACGCTGATTTTACGTTTATAACCAGAAGGTGTCCTTGCCTATGGCAGGGGGGAGTAGATGACCTTCAAGTTCCCTTCCAGCACAAATCATTCTATGATTCTATGACACCTCCCACTAGACCAGATTGCTCAAAGCCCCATCCAACTTGGCCTTAAATACTTCCAGGGATGGGGCATTCACAACTTCCCCAAGCAGCCTGTTCCAGTGCCTCACCACCCATAGTAAACAATTTCTTCCTTTATTCTAATCTACATCTACCCTTTTAGTTTAAAGCCATTACTCCTTGTCCTGTCATTACACTCCCTGACAAAAAGTCCCTCCCCAGCTTACCCGAAGCCTGCTTCAGGTACTAGAGGGCCACTATAAGGTCTCCTCAGAGCCCTCTCTTCTCTAGGCTAAGCAACCCCAGTTCTCTCAGCCTGTCTTCATAGGAGAGGTCCTCCAGCCCTCATCAACTTCGTGGCCCTGCTCTGGACCTGCTCTAACACATTTATTTCTTATGTTAGAGTCCCCAGAGCTGAATGCAGCACTGCAGGTGGGGCCTCACAGGAGTGGAGTAGAGAACGAGAATCACCTCCCTGGACCTTCTGGTCATACTTTTGATGTGGCTCACGATACGGCTGGCTTTCTGGTTTGCAACTGCACATCGCTGGCTCATGTAGAGCTTTTCATCCATCAACACTCCCAAGTCCTTCTCTGCAGGGCTGCTCCCAATCCACTCATCAACCAGCCTGCATTCATTCTTGGGAGTGCCTTGATGACGGTGGTGAACCTTGCACTTAGCCTTCTTGAACTTCACGAGGTTCTCATGTGCCAACCCCTTAAGCATGTCAAGGTCAACTCAGACCAACTCCTTTTCCCTACTAGTGTCCTCTGGGTAAAAAACAGTCACCGTGTTTGATATTCTACCTCATCCTGCTGTCCACAATTTGAAAAGAATACTGAAAAAATAAGGAAGACTTCAGAAAGATCCTTGTCATTTAGTGGAACCTTGCTGTACCCAGATACTGTGTGTCTTTAACATACAAAACTAGACATTAAAATGCAATTTGATTGTATCTTGTTAACAATCTGCCTCTCCAAAGATCAGCATCACGAAGGAAAGCTGCAGAGACAAGCTGTCCTGGTTTCAGTTAGAACAGAATTAATTTTCTTCCTAGTAGCTGGTGGAATGCTGTGTTTTGGCTTAGGATGAGAAGAGTGCTGATAACACCCCGATGTTTTAATTGTTGCAGAGCAGTGCTTATACCAAGCCAAGGACATCTCAGCCTTTCGCTCTGTCCTGCCAACAGGCAGGCTGGGGGTGCAGTAAGAGCTGGGAGGGGACAGACCCAGGACAGGTGATCCGAACTAGCCAAAGGGGTATTCCATACCATCTGACGTCATGCTAAACAAAATATAGGGGTGGCTAGCCGGGGGAGGGGGCCGGACTGCTCAGGGTTAAGCTGGGCATCGGTCAGCGGGTGGTGAGCAATTGCATTGTGCATCACTTGTTTGTACATATTAGTAGTAGTAGTACTATTATCATCATTGTATTATTATTATTATTATTATTATTATTATTATTATTATTATTATTATTATTATTATTTTCCTGTCTTATTAAACTGTCTTTATCTCAACTCACGGGCTTCACTTTCCATTTCTCTCCCCCATCCCAGAGAGGGAGGGGGGAGGGTGAGCGAACGGCTGCGTGGTGTTTAGCTGCCAGCCGGGTTAAACCACGACAGTCTTTTTGGCGCCCAACGTGGGGCTCGAAAGGTTGACATAACGGCAGATCTGACCAGAGTGTGTTAAACTAAAATTGGTGTAAGTATTAGACCTGCTTAATAGTCACTTGTCATAATGCTGATTGCTTTAATCTCAACTGTGCTGCGCCTGTTTTCCAAATTGAGTATTATAGCACGCTATTTTCCGTATGTGCTCTCTGTCATGTTGTTTATCCTCTCCGGGCCCTGGTTTCAGACCATTATGGTACTGTGTGTTGTATCAGTGGCTTATGAGATGATGAAATATCTGGCCATGACTCTAACCTGGTATTTGTACTTAGTAACATCTTCGATTCTATACTTTGGAAACTGTATTTTGGAAACTATTAGCAATTGTATCTGTTGCCTTTTTTCATTAGGGAGTCAATCTGTGGAGGGGAAAGGGGAAGATAATTTTTCTTACTTGATCACTCTCCCTTTCTCCTTCACCACCCCTGTACCCTCCTTGATCACTCTCCCTTCCTCCTTCACCACCCTCTTATCCTCCGAGTTTATTACAATAGCTCTCCAAGATATTGAATATCCTTGGGATACTCAGACCAGCATAGTCCTGTTGTTCTGCCTCCTGAATGCGCTTCAGATTCTGCTTAAAGTTAAACAACTACTTAGGAAGCTCATCCGGAGATCTGCCCGGAGGCAGTATAGTTGTGGGTGGCAGGGAGTATGGGAGGATATGGGCAGGCATCTAGACCAGTTGGCACCCCCAGTGTTTTGGAAATTCACCCCTGAACAAGTGCAAAATCCTCAAAAACTGGCAGAATGCTTGAAAAAAAGGTGTCGCGATTCGGGAAGTTCCAAAGTAACACAAATCATCGTAACATGCTGGGGCCTGGCTCATGCCTATCGAGCTGCCATGGATACTGCTATCAACTTAGTGACAGACCCTGCGGCCACTCCAAGTCCCGTGACAGATCCAACGGTCACTGTGACCCCTACGGTGGACTCTGCAGCCACTCCAGTCCCAGCTTCTGCAGATGCTCCAATCCCAGCTCCTGCAGCCACTCCGGTTCCAACTCCTGAAGCCGCTCCAGTCCCAGCTCCTGCAGCCGCTTCAGTCCCAACTCCTGCAGCCACTCCAGTCCCAGCTCCTGCAGCCGCTTCAGTCCCAGCTCCTGCAGCCGCTTCAGTCCCAGCTCCTGCAGCCGCTCCAGTCCCAGCTCCTGCAGCCGCTTCAGTCCCAGCTCCTGAAGCTGCTCCAGTCCCAGCTCCTGCAGCCACTCCAGTCCCAGCTCCTGCAGCCGCACCAGTTCCAGCTCCTGAAGCCGCTCCAGTCACAGTTCCTGCAGCCGCTCCAGTCCCAGCTCCTGCAGCTGCTCCAGTTCCAGCTCCTGCAGCCGCTCCAGCTCCTGTAGCTGGGTCAGAGAAACAAGCTGTAGCAGTGCAAGTTGACCCTGCAGAGGGTATTCCAACCTCTGTGGCAGACCCTATAACAAGGTCAGAGAAACGAGCTGTAGCAGTGCAAGTTGACCCTGCGGAGGGTATTCCAACCTCTGTGGCAGACCCTGTAACAAGGTCAGAGAAACGAGCAGTAGCAGTGCAAGCTGCCCCTGTAGAGAAGGTGAAAAAATGGTATAGAGATTCAGGTCGTTTAGAACGCAGAGAATCTTCTGCCAAATCTAGGTATAGAGACGACAGAGACGACGACGACGCTGGGCCATCAAGGGTTCAGGAGGAGGAAGATGAGGATGCCGAAAAATCAACAGTAACTACCCGAAGCCTAAACGAGCGTGAGTTACGAGATGTGCGAAAAGATTTTGGTCGCTGTATAGGTGAGCAGCTTGTCACCTGGCTGCTCCGATGCTGGGACTCTGGAGCCAATTGTGTGGAATTAGACGGCAGGGAAGCCAAGCGACTGGGATCCCTTGCTAGAGATGCAGGCATTGACAAAGCAATTGCAGATGGAGCACAATCTCACAGCCTCTGGAGGCGTCTCCTCTCAGCTGTGAGGGAAAGGTATCCCTTCAAGGAAGAACTTTTATGTCTACCAGGCAAGTGGACCACTATGGAGAAGGGAATCCAGTACCTGAGGGAATTAGCCGTACAGGTAGTGATTTATGAGGATCCAGACCTCAGACAAACATCCAAAGATCCAGATGAAGTCAGGTGTACGCGACCCATGTGGCGGAAGTTTGTACGGAGTGCACCATCATCATGTGCCAGCTCATTGGCAATAATGGCCTGGAAAGAGGATGAGGAACCCACAGTGGATGAAGTGGCTAAACAACTCCGGCAGTACGAAGAAAGTCTCTCCTCTTCCTTACAGGCCTGCGTCTCAGCTGTGGAGAAACTTTCTGAAGAGTTCCACCAACTTAAAGAGAATCTATCTTCATCCCCACCTGAACCAACCAGTGTCCACCGACTAAAAGAGAACACTGTGGAGAAACTTTCTGAAAAGGTTCACCAACTTGAAGAGAGATTATTCTCCTCCGTACCTGTACAGAGCAGTGTCTCAGCTATCGGGGTAGTCGTTCATCCACACAAGGAAGACGATATGGTGGGTACTCACCCCGTGCCACCCTGTGGTTTTACTTACGAGACCATGAAGAGGACATGAGAAAATGGGATGGAAAATCTACTGCAACCCTAGAGGCACGGGTACGTGAGTTGCAAAAGAAAACAATCAGGAAAAAGGGGTTCTCTGAAAAGTTTGCTGCTCCAACTTCCAGCAGACAGTCCTTCAAACACAGAAACGAAGAAGATTCTGACCAGGATTAGGGGAGCCCTGCCTCCAGCCAGGGGGAGGAAAGGGACAATCGAGTTTATTGGACTGTGTGGATTCGATGGCCTGGCACATCAGACGCACAGAAGTATAAGGCTTTAGTAGACACCGGTGCACAATGCACTATAATGCCATCGAGCTATAAAGGACCAGAGCCCATCTATATTTGTGGAGTGACAGGGGGATCTCAGCAGTTGACTGTATTGGAGGCTGAAGTGAGTCTGACTGGGAATGAGTGGGAAAAGCACCATATTGTGACTGGCCCGGATGCTCCATGTATCCTTGGCATAGACTATCTCAGAAGAGGATATTGCAAGGACCCAAAAGGGTTCCGGTGGGCTTTTGGTATAGCTGCCTTAGAGACAGAGGGCATTAAACAATTATCTACCTTGCCTGGTCTCTCAGAGGACCCCTCTGTTGTGGGGTTGCTGAGGGTCGAAGAACAGCAAGTGCCAATCGCTACCACAACTGTGCACCGGCGGCAATATCGCACTAACCGAGACTCCCTGATTCCCATCCATAAGCTAATTCGTCAATTGGAGAGCCAAGGAGTGATCAGCAAGACTCATTCACCTTTCAATAGTCCCATATGGCCAGTGCGAAAGTCTAATGGCGAGTGGAGACTAACAGTGGACTATCATGGCCTGAACGAAGTGACGCCACCGAGTGCTGCAGTGCCGGACATGCTGGAACTTCAGTACGAACTTGAATCGAAGGCAGCCAAGTGGTACGCCACAATTGATATCGCTAATGCATTTTTCTCCATCCCTCTAGCAGCAGAGTGCAGGCCACAGTTTGCTTTCACTTGGAGGGGAGTCCAATATACTTGGAATCGACTGCCCCAGGGGTGGAAACACAGCCCTACCATTTGCCATGGACTGATCCAGTCTGCACTGGAGCAGGGGGAAGCTCCTGAACACCTGCAGTACATCGATGACATTATTGTGTGGGGTGACACAGCAGAGGAAGTTTTCGAGAAAGGGAAGAAAATAGTCCAAATCCTTCTGAAAGCCGGTTTTGCCATAAAACAAAATAAAGTCAAAGGACCTGCACGAGAGATCCAGTTTTTAGGAATAAAATGGCAAGATGGACGTCGTCAAATCCCAATGGATGTGATCAACAAAATAACAGCTATGTCTCCACCAACTAACAAAAAAGAAACACAGACTTTCCTAGGTGTTGTGGGGTTTTGGAGAATGCACATCCCAAATTACAGTCTGATTGTAAACCCGCTCTACCAAGTAACCCGTAAGAAGAATGAGTTTGAATGGGGCCCTGAACAACGACAAGCCTTTGAACAAATTAAGCAGGAAATAGTCCATGCAGTAGCCCTTGGGCCAGTTCGAACAGGACCAGATGTAAAGAATGTGCTCTACACTGCAGCCGGGGAGAACGGCCCCACCTGGAGCCTCTGTCAGAAAGAACCTGGGGAAACTCGAGGTCGGCCCCTGGGGTTTTGGAGCCGGGGATACAGAGGGTCTGAGGCCCGCTATACTCCAACTGAAAAGGAGATACTGGCAGCATATGAAGGAGTTCGATCTGCTTCAGAGGTGGTCGGTACTGAAGCGCAGCTCCTCCTAGCACCCCGATTGCCGGTACTAGGCTGGATGTTCAAGGGAAGGGTCTCTTCTACGCATCATGCAACTGATGCTACATGGAGCAAGTGGGTTGCACTGATTACTCAGCGGGCTCGAATAGGAAACCCCAGTCGTCCAGGAATATTGGAAGTGATTATGGACTGGCCAGAAGGTAAATACTTTGGGATATCATCAGAGGAGGAGGTGGGTCGTTCTGAAGAAGCCCCACTGTACAACCAGTTACCAGAAAATGAAAAGAAATATGCCCTGTTCACTGATGGGTCCTGTCGTATTGTGGGGAAGCATCGGAGATGGAAGGCTGCTGTATGGAGTCCTACACGACGAGTTGCAGAAGCTGCTGAGGGAGAAGGTGAATCGAGTCAGTTTGCAGAAGTGAAGGCCATTCAGCTGGCTTTAGACATTGCTGAACGAGAAAAATGGCCAGTTCTCTATCTCTACACCGATTCATGGATGGTAGCAAATGCCCTGTGGGGATGGTTACAGCAATGGAAGCAAAACAACTGGCAGCGCAGGGGCAAACCCATCTGGGCTGCTGCATTGTGGCAAGATATTGCTGCTCGGGTAGAGAACCTGGCTGTGAAAGTACGTCACGTAGATGCTCATGTGCCCAAGAATCGGGCTACTGAAGAACATCAGAACAACCAGCAGGTGGATCAGGCTGCTAAGATTGAAGTAGCTCAGGTGGATCTGGATTGGCAGCATAAAGGTGAATTATTTATAGCCCGATGGGCCCATGACACCTCAGGCCATCAAGGTAGAGATGCAACATACAGATGGGCTCGTGATCGAGGGGTGGACCTGACCATGGACGCTATAGCACAGGTTATTCATGACTGTGAAACATGCGCTGCAATCAAGCAAGCCAAACGGTCAAAGCCTCTTTGGTATGGAGGACGATGGCTGAAATATAAATATGGAGAGGCCTGGCAGATTGATTACATCACACTCCCTCAAACTCGCAATGGCAAGTGCCACGTACTTACAATGGTGGAAGCAACCACCGGATGGCTGGAAACATATCCTGTGCCTCATGCCACCGCCCGGAACACTATCCTGGGCCTTGAAAAGCAAGTCCTATGGCGACATGCTACCCCAGAAAGAATAGAGTCAGACAATGGAACTCATTTCCGAAACAACCTTATAGACACTTGGGCCAAAGAACATGGTATTGAGTGGGTGTATCACATCCCCTATCATGCACCAGCCTCCGGGAAAGTTGAACGATACAACGGACTGTTAAAGACTACATTGAAAGCAATGGGCGCTGGGACATTCAAAAACTGGGATACGCATTTGGCAAAGGCCACCTGGCTAGTCAATACTAGGGGATCTGCCAACCGAGCTGGACCTGCCCAATCAAACCTGTTACGTACTGTAGATGGGGATAAAGTTCCTGTAGTGCATGTAAAAAATATGCTGGGTAAAACAGTCTGGGCTACTCCTGCCTCAGGAAAAGGCAAACCCATTCGTGGAATTGTTTTCGCTCAGGGACCTGGATACACTTGGTGGGTGATGCAAAAGAACGGAGAGGTCCGGTGTGTACCTCAAGGAGATTTAATACTGGGTGAGAATAGCCCATGAACTGAATTGTACCATGTTAATTACTATATAATACTGTATGTTACCACTACCATGACTACTATAGGTGACTAATTAGAAGGTATGGAAAAGAGTGTAATCTGAGCATGACATAAGTGGTATGGAATAAGGGGTGGATAGATGTCCTGGTTTCAGTTAGAACAGAATTAATTTTCTTCCTAGTAGCTGGTGGAATGCTGTGTTTTGGCTTAGGATGAGAAGAGTGCTGATAACACCCCGATGTTTTAATTGTTGCAGAGCCGTGCTTATACCAAGCCAAGGACATCTCAGCCTTTTGTTCTGTCCTGCCAACAGGCAGGCTGGGGGTGCAGTAAGAGCTGGGAGGGGACAGACCCAGGACAGGTGACCCGAACTAGCCAAAGGGGTATTCCATACCATCTGACGTCATGCTAAACAAAATATAGGGGTGGCTAGCCGGGGGAGGGGGCCGGACTGCTCAGGGTTAAGCTGGGCATCGGTCAGCGGGTGGTGAGCAATTGCATTGTGCATCACTTGTTTGTACATATTAGTAGTAGTAGTACTATTATCATCATTGTATTATTATTATTATTATTATTATTTTCCTGTCTTATTAAACTGTCTTTATCTCAACTCACGGGCTTCACTTTCCATTTCTCTCCCCCATCCCAGAGAGGGAGGGGGGAGGGTGAGCGAACGGCTGCGTGGTGTTTAGCTGCCAGCCGGGTTAAACCACGACACAAGCTTATTTAAATAAATAAAAAACATCCAATCTGTAATGGGTTTGAAAACAGTTTGTTCCCTTTAGATAGTAATAGAGCACGGCTGTACTTCAGAACAATTGGATTTCTTGAAATCTGTAAGAAGCAGTCTGTGAAATATGATCTCAGAACTTCGCCTTGTAAGTACTAGAGACAAACATGCTATTGTATATTGTTATAAATGACTCAGTCCCGAATAGGGTTACAATCAAAGTTTACAATTTATTAAAGGAACAGAGGTAAGCAAACAGCACTGGGTGCGCTGGGAGTCTCTGCTCCACGAAGACGCACACCAGTTACATCAGGCAGCTGGTTTTTATGCTCCTAGGCTAATACATATTCATCACCACTTTTGGAAAAGGCAGGGGTATTATAATTAGTTTCCCAGAACCCGAACCATCCCACGGATGCATGCGTATCAGTCTCCAGTGGTCCCTCTGAGGGTCGCTCATACTGAAGGCTCGTAGTCTTCCTCACAAGTTTTGTCCTTCGGTTGTTCTTCAGCTTCCCCCCACCCTCCCCTTATTTAGTAGTCTCTGGGCCAGATGCCAGAAAGTCGTGTCTCATGCAATAGTCAGCAGTTATCTCAAAAAACTCCCCCCTATTCTCTTATCTCCCAGACCCGAGTCTCAAGGTTTACCCTTCAAACCCTCTATCAACACGAACTGCTAGACCATTCTTTTGCAAGATACAAGAACTATATACACTAACCACTCTGTTTCTCTTGGACTTGTGGTTATTTATACAAGGGGATGTAAGACAGAAGGTCACATTTCATTATGAGGCCCTAGCATTGTTCCATATTGACACGAATCAGATGAACATATTTCACAGTCCCCCATCTCCTTTTTCATGGTATTGATCCGTGTTTTCCTTTCCAATCGAGTCAATACTTGCCAAATTGGTATCAATTTTGGATATTCTTTTCTTTTTATTATCGTCAGGCAATGGGTTTTCTCTTCTCCCTGGTTCTGGGTCAACAGTGTGAGAAACTCTGTAGCCAGTAATTAGGCTCAGGCGAGGATCTCAGCGAAGAAGTAATTTGTTCGCGATTGCAATGGTGGGCGCCCCACAAGCAGGAGAGCGCACCTACTAGTTCCAAAACACAGTTTATATACTTTTTGATGACAGGACCCTCCCCTGTTTCCCCACTGACTGGGTAATCCAGGTTCACCATCTATCCGATGCTTCACAAACAATGCATGGCCTTCACTTGCCGGCCTGTTAAATTTCAAATTTCTTTTGACATTTTTACTGCTTGGAGAGGTAATGTTTCTTCGCTTGTCTGACTTGACACCGTGATTTTCACCTAATTGTCCTAAGAAGTCTGGTTGTCTGCATTTTACAAGGTCGCCTGCTAAGCTTTCTTATCACTGTAAGCATATCTCAGTACCACATTCCTGCCCTCTAAACAACGTAACTCTGCAAAAACAACATTCCTATTCCCACAACAGGTACTGCAGATATTTGCATTCCTTGTATAACTGGAGTGTATCAGCCTGGTAATAGAAGGTATTAAACATGGAATTATTAACAATTCTCCACATATCCCCAATACAACCAGCCTCATTTTAGCAAAACAATCACTGCCCATAAAGCCCCCTCCCATAATCTTCTTAGATCGATTCCATTCCAAGTTTGAACTGGGACGTGTGCAATCTTCTTCATTTCTTTTACAAGTTCATTTACAGCTTTTCTTTCTGTTGTGGTTTAACCCAGCTGGCAGCTAAACACCACACGGCCATTCACTCACCTCACCCCCTCCCTCTCTGGGATGGGAGAGAGAAATGGGAAAGTGAAGCCTGTGAGGTGAGATAAAGACAAGAAAATAACAATAATAAATAATCATAAATAATAATAATGACAATGACAATAATGATGATAGTTCTACTACTACTCATGTGTATGAAACAAGTGATGCACAATGCAATTGCTCACCACCGCTGATGCCCAGCTGTCTGATGCCCAGCCTAACCCTGAGCAGTCCAGCCCTCCTCCCAGCTCTTGCTGCACCCCCAGCCTGCTCGCTGGCAGGACAGTGAGAAGCTGAAACGTCCTTGGCTTGGTGTAAGCATGGCTCTGCAACAATTAAAACATCAGCATGTTATCAGCGCTCTTCTCATCCTAAACCAAAACATAGCATTCTACCAGCTACTAGGAAGAAACACCTTCATCATTAATCTCTAAACAGCAATTACTAAGGTTAGATTTTCCACAGACTTCTTCTTGTGCTAGTAAATAATCCAAAGCTAAGCGATTTTGATACATAAGTAGATAAGTAGTCCTCATCTTGGTATTTTGCTTTGCAATTAAGCCAAGTGCACCTCCGGTTTTATTTACAACTATTTCCATTACAGCTTGTAACCTAGTTATTCTATTAAGCATATATATTGGGGTCCTATAGCCCCAGGATCCGTCTTCTGCCCATGTAGCTGGATCATAATAGGCAAGACGCCTTCAATCAAGGGGTTGGGCCCACTTTCAGGGTCAATTTGGGCTTGTGATACCGTTCAGCCTGCCGGGGTGATCCAGCTCCTGGAAAACGAATCACAATTTTATATGGGTTTAAAAAGAAAAGTTCTTACGTTATTTTCTCGGGACAACCTCACCTTAGTGTGGGAGAAGTCCGGTCGAGGCCCTCTCACTCGGCAGTCAATACCCATCGCCTCCCTCGGTAGACCATACACACTGCAGTGGAGGGGCCTGCCCCGGTCTTGCCTTCTCCCTTTCCTCCCTTTAGGCTTGTCCCCTTTTTTTGGCGTCCTTAATTCATGCAGAGCCTCATTGCCAGAATATGAGTTCTTCTTTAGCTTTAGTTTCAGTTCCCCAGGAGTGGACTCAACCCTCCAGGTTTCGGTAGTTACTGGTCCTTTTATTCTGGATCTGTGGATCCAACCCCTTTCCGCTGTTCTCACAGCTGTTTCAGTAGTAAGTAAAACTTACTACTTACAGTCCCTCCCATCGGGGGCTCAATGATTCTTCCCTCCAGGTTTTTATTAAGACCTTGTCTCCTGGTTGTATCTTATGAATAGCAAATCCTAAAGGTGGTGTTTGAGCCATCATTCCAATTTCTCTTAGCTCTTGTAACCTCCTTCCAATGGTAATTACGTATTTCTGGATGCTACGCTCCTCAACTACATTTTTCCTAGAGGCATCCCTTGAGAATAAGGCATACCATATAACATTTCATATGGCGATAATCCGCTCTCACTGTGTGGTTTAGTTCTTATGTTTAAAAGTGCCAATGGTAAGCATTTCATCCAGGGCATTTGTGTCTGGATCATTAATTTAGCCAAGTGTTGTTTTAGTGTTTGATTCAATCTTTCTACTTTCCCTGAGCTTTGTGGGTGCCACAGAGTATGGTATTCCCACTGAATACCTAATGATTGACATAATAATTTTATTATTTTAGAAGCAAAGTGTGTGCCCTGATCAAAATCAATGTACTGGATTATCCCATATTTAGGTATCAGGTGTTCTAATAGAGCTTTTACCACCATTTGTGCCATAGCTCGAGCTACGGGATAAGCTTCTACCCATTGTGTTAAATGATCTGCTATTTCCCATAGATATTTTATCCTCCCTACCTTGGGCAATTCAGTGAAATCAACTTGTACTTTCTCAAAAGGCCTGTAAGCTGTTTTTGTCCCTCCCGTGGCTGCTTGTCAAAACACTTTCTTATTTATCTTCTGACAAGTTAAGCAACGTTGCGTAATTTTTTTTTTTTTTTTTTAATAGCCAAACAAAACAAAAACACACAGCTTCCTGCTGAGGCAGAACTATTAACATTCCTACATCCTCCTTCCCTGCTCATTCAACTTCAAAGGGCTCTGTTAAATACTACATGCCACACCTTTAACACCGGGGACAACTCTTTTAACGCTTCCTTTATTTTTCTCCAGCCTGTACTTTTCTCACACCAACACCAAAGGCTCAGTCAAGAGCCAATTAATTCCACTCCTTTTCTCTCCAAGATGCTGAAACAACGTATCAGTATACTACACTTCATCCTATTTTCCTTCTCTCCTCCAAAACATGAATTGCCAGATAGTGTTATAGTCGACTGATCCATAAAGTGGCCATTTAGCTTATATAGTGGCCACCACTGATTGCAATACTTAGTGAAAGTCCTCTTCCTTTCTGCGCTCCCAGTTCTAACAATATCCTTTGAATGTGCCAGTGTGCACCCAAGGAGGCTTTCTTTAAAACATCTTTGTTTTGGATATTACTCATTCCTTTGATTTTCCATTCCCTTTTATTTATTTATTACTATTCCTTATTAGTTACTGTCCTTTGTTTCAATTTCCACGCAAACCTTTTTACTGTGGGTTTTTACTATCTTTTCCTAATCTTCTTCCCAAATGTCCCAGTTCTCTGGGATTAAATGCCTCTTCCCGCATACAAACTTTACTATTTCAGGTTATTAAGGAGCCCCGTTCCATGTTCCAATCATAAATCCATGGAACTTCAGGAAAAGAGCTGAAGCACTCAGCCTTTCATCTTCTAGACAAACATTACCACCTTTTCCACAAAATTTACATTTCAACAGGACCGAATTTCAAGCCAAATGCCAAGTTTTCTCATGCACTTTGTTAATAAGCCCATACAAAACAAGGAATCACTCCTGTGTATCCGTCAATAAATACCATTTAAAAAGGCATTGACACCTAAATAAATTCACTCTCCCCCTTCTTACCAAATTGCCAGGGCTCAAGCCCAAACCACCACAGAAAGGACTCTCTCCGTTCTACCGCTTTGATAATCAGTCAGCCCCCTCCACCTCTCCAGTACTTGGCAAACTGACCAAACGCCACAGCAAATACACCAACACTTCTAAACTGTTAGTTACTTAGATAATGCTCCCGCCTTTTTTCTTGTCACACTCAAAGCATTTAAGAGCAAAAATAGGATCACAAGATACACTGCCAGGCCCACATATTGGGCACCACCAATCAAAACTTGGTGAAAACAGCACTTCTTTTTGGTCTGTCACGCACTTCGTTCGTCTCCGGCCGCTCCCCTCACGGAGAATACGGAACCGCGGATCGGAACTCCGCACTCGCTTCGCAGCTCACTAGAAGGTAAACTGTTAGTCTGCAATTGTTTCACCTTTACTGCAACTCAAGACTGAACTCTGAGCACTGACTCAATTCCGTGTATGCTATCTCCAGCTAGCTATCAGGCACACACTACTCCATGGAGAAGTCAAATTTCCTCGGTAATTGCTTACCCAAACCAGTATGAGATGCAATAGTAAACTATGGAGGAAGCAACCTCTCCTCTGCACTCAGAGTCCATCCTACTATCAGCTACAGCATGGGAGAGAAACCATATTATTCAGATGCAGAGGTATCAAAGATGATCCTCTGAAGTTACATCGGAGAACTTGAGGATGGGGGCTGGCAGGAAGAAAAGTAACAAGACAAGACATCCTAAGTCTGTAAAAAAAGAAAAAAAAAAAAAAAAAGAAAGGTTGGGGGGGGGGGGGGTTGAGGGTGGGAAGCCAGTAAGAATCAGCCTCATAAAACAAATGAGATAAAGAAGAGGAGAATGGGAGAGTTTGGCTAGGCAAGGCAAGACACCCAGGAGGCAAAGGCTGGAGTCTAGGAAGGCAGACTAGAATTTGGCAAGGAAACATACTGGTTTTCTGTGAAGAACAGAGCGAGCAGCAAGGAAGCAATAATGGCAGAAAGGGAGACTACTGCCTTTTCCTTTCACATGAACTTTGCCTAGAGCAGACTCCCCTTCAGTATGAAACGAGGAGTCTCTTTTTAAGTGCCCATACCCATCCCTTGCTCCTCAAATACTTGCTCATATGTTAGAGAAATGCTCAATCAGTCTTGCTAAAGATACCGGCAGTAAGAGCCTAGACTTAGCTTTTACACGCTTGTGGAAAGATATCATTCTGCCTCAGTGCAAACATGCAGTATCAGTATGGGACAGACCACTCAGAGCCTAGAACTTCTACTTCGTGCTGATCTTGTCAGCATATATTCTTAACAGTTGCAGCTTGTTATTAACGACCTATATTAAACATTTGATGTTTAATCGTAGCCTGCAATTCAGCTGTAGTCAGCATGGACAGAAAAGTGCTCATTGGTAGGAGCCTTGTAAGTTGCAAGTTAAGCAGGGAAGCTATGTGATAAGACACGGGCAGAAATTGCACCACCTGAATGTAAGCTAACTCCTTCTCTACGTTGGGTATCAAAAACCAACGCTGAATAACTCTCAGCATTGCAGAAGCAAGTCCCAAGAAGACTGTAGTTTTCTGTAGAAAAAAAAAAAAAATGGGATGACAGCAGAATTCATTTCAGAAGAATACAAGCAGAAGTCTTTTGAGGCAAGACTTCTTGCAGCCTTCCAATAACTCACCAGTAGAAATACACTTTTGTTATCAAAGATCTCTCTGCCCTCCTCACATACCTGTGGAAGACAGTCAGTCTGGACGGGACTCAAAAAAATCGCAAGAAAGACCCCAACAGGCACTGTCACCTGCTCCAACTCTAGATCTTTTGCTATGCGTGCTCTCCGAACTATGCTGCCGACGCTGTCCTGTGAAGATGCTGCAATCTGACAGAGCCCAACAGCCAAGCTGTTCAGCTTTGATGTAGACAGACTGAGACGTTTCAACAAAGGAAGTGCCAATCTTCCTAGAAGAAAGAAAAAATTGCGCTCAAGATAGATTTATCTGGCTAGTTTCAAGAAAAAGTGACCTAATGGTCAAACCAGGAAAAAAAGCCGCTGTTTCCCACGCCGCAGCAAGAAACCTACCTAAGATGAACAATGTAAAGCATTAAGTTTAGTAGCTACAATCAAACTGCTCCAATTTGACAACGCTTTCACCTACCATCACATATACACCTAATACGATATGAATGATTTGTATATGAAGTAACATCCGCAAAGACAAAGTTTGTCCTATTTCTAGTACCGTTACACAACCGTGTACCTGAATTTCTTACCAATTTCTACCCTTGCAATATTCCTGGAAGGTTTGCGCAGTAATTGCCTCTTTCTATTTCACAGATAGAAATCCCAAAGAGCAAAGGAACGCATAGCATTTCAGATTGGGCAAGAGCTGCCGGAGTTTTCTAGTCTGAACACGTTCAGGTAGGAAGTTTACTCAGAAATGTCCCTCCAGGCATTCTCCTCAGTACAAAATGGTTGCCGTATGCCTTTTACTGAACTTTACAATTTGTGATGCGCCAGTTCCACACATTTTCTAACCCAAGACCAGCTTCCTCACGCACCACTCTTACACAAAAGAATGGATTTAGTCTGTGCTGCCTGAACTGTACTTTCCTCAGTCAGAAGGTAAGGTGGTTCTTTCTGGAAAGCATCAGTTTTAAGTAACAACCTTCCCCACAGGGGCCAAACATTACGTTAACCAGCCCAGGAGAATATTCATGCTATTTCATGCATGATGATAACAGGGAAGATCCTTGCTAGATTTAATTTCTAAAGTGAGCCTCCTTTGGCAAAAGAAAACACTGTTCTATTTTTAGTTTTTTAAACAATGCTGTGGGTTGCTGCTTTCAAAGGCCTCTTTCTCCATCTTCTCTGATAGAGACAGCTCTTACGGAAGCTGCAGCTGCTTACACTGACAAGCTCTCAAAGTCCTGGGTTCCCTAATCTGTGACGGCCATAACATCCAATTGCAGGTGACAGACTACTCTTGTTCTGCTCCTTTCCTTTGAGGCCCAGAAAAGCTCATGACAATAGGTGTTCCATGAAAGGACCCGTAATATTACCTTTATTTTCAGCTTCTTCTAAGTCCTTTTTGTTTGCCAAGAGAATTTCTTCTCTCTGATCAGTTAGTAAGTCACCGAGATGATAAAAAAAAATAAATAAATCTCTGCTCTCTGAAAGAGAAAAGTGTCTGAACTGCATTCTTACACGAACTCCATGGTGTTTGACATCTGGCTCACTTCAGCTCATTCCTACTGACACATCTTCTCACTGGCTTGATGCCCTGAATACTTGGAGCCAGCTGATTTTTTCCAGGACCCATTTGTGTTATAAACCTGTATTTTAAAACTTGCCACATGTTCACAGCCTTAAAGAGAGAGAACATACTGTTCTCTCACCTGCTCAGGCTGCAGAGCTGCCAGCGTCCTGCTACCGGCTCGAGACATTCCACCCTGCTGCTCTACTGTAGGGCCTGCCAAAACAAACACACACACGCAACCACAAGACATGCAGACAAAGGTGGAAGGAAATGAACACTAACCTTTCAACTTTCAACTCCTTACTCAAAGCAGAAAAACAGGTACGGTCTTAAGAGACATATCAAAGAAGTTTACTGTATGCCACAACAGGAAAATTTGTATCAGATACCAAAATGCTGCCACGGTCCCCGAGCATAGCCCTTTTCAAGGCATCACAGAGATTCAGTAAGATCATCCATGTCGTAGGGGACAAACAAGTATACAACCTGTATCAAGAAGACTTGACAAAGAGCAAAAGAATACAAGGACAGCTACATCTCAGGGAGTGGGAGGCTACTGCAAAAAAAGGAAGGCATCCTTTGAAAAAGTTTAATTACATAACTACTGAAAAGAGAAAAGATTGCAAAACAACCTGGGAATGTGCAAACAATACAGGAAGCCAAAACCAGCCTCAGCAACAGCTTGCACAATAGCTGCTCTCTCTCTGCTCTGTGTACGTTGAAGGGCTCCTACAGAGGAGAGGTTTTTTTCTTGGCACGGATGTCAAAGAATCCATCTCAAACTGAAATGATACAGAACAAGTTTTGAAACAGAAACTGAAGTAACAAGTCAAAAGGCTCAGGCAGCATTTCACTAAGGAGTTCTCAAGGAGCTCCTGGATAAGCTACGTTTTCACTTTTAACTCTTGAAATTGTCTGTAGAACAGATGACTTGGCATGTGACTAATATGCCCGGACTTCTATTCAAGAAGTGTCCTACAGAAATTGCCAGAGCAGGAATTCCCACGGTAAGGAAAATAACAGGAGGTATAGTGGGAAGCGTAAGAAAAGAACTAGGGGACACTTGATTAATAAGACTTAATGAAGGACTGTTAAAACAGCTTTTTAAAGCAAGGTCATACTTTATAATGTGGCGTGTATTTTTGTGTTCTTTGAACACAAAAGGGGTGTTGGACCACGTGACCTCTGGAGGTCCTTTCAACCTCAACCAGCCTGTGATTCCTTTGCAGCCACTATGCAACAAAATAGCAAGTACAATTCACAGCAGATAAACATGAAGCAATGCAGAGACAAAAGGGGAAATCAGGCCTTGGTAGTGCACATAATCCTATGAAAACATCACTTCAATGCTCATCAGCGTTGAACAGCAACTTCCCTGTTTAAGCTTTTGGAGAAGGCCTAGGAAAGGCAACAAAAACCATCCACAATCTAATCAAAACTCAAAGTTAGCCTTGCTACCTCATAAACTGAAGGTTCACTTGCATCTCGGACGCTACACAAACTTTTATTTTCGCTCACCTTGAAAAGGTCACAGTAGAATAAAAACCGTTTCAGCCAAGAGAAACAGGGATCGACAGATCTTTGGAACAGTTTCTGTAGAAAAGGACTAAGAAAACACCTTTTTCATGTGAAAAAGCAATGAGGGAAAAGACAATGTCTCATCATAGAAGTTGAACAGAGATCGATCACCCATGTTCTCTTTCCATACAGAAGGTGGGGGCATCAAAAGCTAGCAGGAAGCAACTTTCACTCCTCCTGCCCACAAGCACACACAAAGTAAAGCAAGCAGTTCTTCACATAGTGCTAGCTCCAGAGTTTACACACAATACCTGGTTAAGGCTCGTGACTCCTGTGACCCATGGATGCTAAGTGTTTACCTGGGTCCAAAGGATATGGCCAATTTTAACAAGAAATCCATTTAGCATTTTTATACTCCAAGGCATTTGCTTGTCTTACAGTGCAAGTCACGAGTATCACTCTATACTTGTTCTATTCTGCTAAGATCACAGATCTTTGGCCTGACTTTCTGCGGCCCTTGTTACATTGTCACAGCAACACACAGGCAGGAAAACATTGCTACATACAGTAACAAAAGACTGAGTCATAAGAAGAACGTAGGATAAAAAAATGAAACCGCACACTATCTTAGTTCAGCACTACATTCTATATGCATGCTTTCACCCTGAAATCATCAATAAGAGACGATAACCTCTAAGACTGAAAACAAGACAAATTCTACTTAGTTCTTTGAATGCAAGGCAGATGCAGCAAGTCATCAGCTGGAAGGAACCCAAGCAGAGGATTCAAGATGTTCCGTTCCAACATTGAAACTTACCTTTCCAAAGCCGCTTGTCAAGCAGAGCATAGTTTCCCATTTGTTGAACAGGCAGGCCTAGCCAAATTTCAACCCTAAACTTCCAGGGAATCTCTACTGCTCCCAGCGTACATATTACTTCCGTACTCACCTGCAGGTCTTACCTCTGAAAAAAAAGTTCCAACTTTCTTCCCTTCTACAATATCTGTGATGACATGACCCGAGATTTTCGGGTGGACTCCATTTGCAATCACTGCAGAGGTGCCTCCTCGCAGGGCCCACAAAGCTGCTGTCACCTACAGTGAAGGAGAGAGCCAGTTCCCAAAAATGCACTTGTTAGTTGAATCCCCATCCTCAACAGGAATTCTTATGTTGGAAGAAGCCCTTAAGACCATCAAGTCCAAGCATCAACCTAATGCTACCACTAAATCATATCCCTAAGTGCTATGTCCACACGTCTCTTGAATACTTCTAAGGATGGGGACTCTACCACTTCCCCGGGCAGCCTGTTCTAATGCCTAACCACCCCTTCCATGAAGAAATGCTTATTTAGTACCCAGATATCTAGTGCTGCTCAATAGAGTTGTTCCTCCCTAGGGGTAGGGCTTGGCATTTCCCTCTCCTGAACTTCAAAAGGTTCCTGCCTGCCCCTATCTGCAGCCTGTCAAGGTTCCTCTGAATGCACCGCCCCCACCCCGCACAAGGGCCATTTCCACAGAAGCCACCAACCACCCGCCGCCTCGCCCCCTCCCTATCCAGCCCACCGTGGCGCGCCACCGACCACCAACCTCGTTGCGCCACCCCTCCTCGGCGTCCCGGCCTGCCCCGACAGCTTCTGCCCATGGCGCCGGCAAGCCCTGCATGCTGCTTCTGCCCTGGCTTCCTCCAAGCCAATCACACAGTGCTTCCGCCCTGATTGAAGACAGGCCCTGACATCACTTCCGCCCCAGGTTCCCAGCCAAGCACAGCGTGTCCCCACAGACACAGCAGAGCAAACACACAAACTAACATTGACATCCTACCCGTAAACATGCCGTAACAGTGACTCACCTGAGAAAGAACTGCATGCAATAAAGGCACCTAGTACTACATTAGTTTATTCTAACAGATCCTACTAGCTGTCACCTCAAAAAGACGTGCGTACCGCTCTCTACTTGGAAACGCATCAGTCCGTCCGTAGACTCTGACCCACCTAAAGAGCCCTGCAACTGACTGAAGGAAAAACAAAGCACTTACCCCAAAGAGCAGCCCAGGCAGAAGGAGCTCTCTGATGGCATACCTGGGGCTCATATACCGTTTGGCCGCGCCCAGCACCCAAGCCCAATCACCTGGGAAAGGGAAGGGGCAAAGCACAAGAAAGTAGAAAGAGAGCACAGAAGGAGCAGCAGCTGTTGTGCTGTGGGCCTTTTTTTTTTTTTTTAAGTCTGATGGCACAATTTTGTGCAGCGCTGCCTGGGCACACATTTCAGATAGAGCTAATGAGCAGCTGAGGTAAAGGAGCTGGGAAGAGAGAGGTGTTGCAGCAGGTATGCTGTGGCTGTGAGGTGCCTCAGGGTGTGCTTTTTCTCTTGTTTCTACAGGTGCTTCTTTAGGCAGCTTGGAGTCTATGGATTTCTAGATTTTAAGTGCTTGGAATTCACTTAATAGAGGGATATTTAGCAGAGGTTGCTGGATCACTGGTTTTAGGGATGGTGGGATACACTTCTGGTTTTGAGTTATATTTTAATCACTTGTGTAACTCTCCAGAGAACTAAAAACAGCTTGATTACATGCTCCAAGAGGCTTGACCACGTAGGCACAGGATTACTAAGAGACTGAGCAGGGTCGTATCAGAGTTTCCTTTTTTCATCTGTAAAGGGTCTGTGATTACCCCTGCCGGGCTGCTGTGTGTGCGTGGCTTTTTGGCATCTGTGGAGCTCAGTCGCTTTTGTGTGTGTATGTTCTTACTTTTTGTGGGTTTTTGTTTGTTTGTTTGTTTGTTGTTGTTGTTTTTGAGAGGCAAATAGTGCGTGTGCTGAGCGTGGTTGGCAGGAGGAGGTGGGGAGCTGTCTGGCAGGGAAGCTGTTCAGGACTGGTAGGTTTGGTTTCTAGGAGCATGCGGCATCTTTCCTGTGTGATGCGACTGATTCTTGGGCAGGAACGTTCCAGCTCGTGTGTCTTAAATAACGTAGCTTGTGTAGTGTGTGTTGCGTGGCCTGGGCAGAGTTTGCTTTGGCGCTGTGAGCCAAGAATCTCAGTTAAAGCTGGTGAGCAGCTGGAGTAACGGAGCTGGGAAGAGAGAGTATTGCAGCAGGTACACTCTGGCTGTGAGGTGCCTCAGGGTGTGCTTCTCTCTTGTCTCTGCAGGTGCTTCGTGCAGTCTTGGACAGGGAAGGGAAATCCCCATGTCACGGAGCAGTGAGGGAAGGTGAGAGTGTTTTCAGCCTGGTCATCCCTTATCCAAAGCGAACGGAAGACACTCAGGTGTTTCCCTCAGGGTCTGAGGTGAGGCTGTTTGGGATAGAGGAGCAGTGTGGCAGGTGGTTGTTTGCAAGCACAGTGGTCATTTTGTCCTTTTGTGTTCCCAGGTGGCATGGGTGATGCTGTCTACTCCTTCTGAGCTTGGACTTAATTTCCAGGTACAGAGGCAAGTGGACCGCTGTTTTGAAAGGATACAATTAAAGATGGAGTCGCTTGTGTTGATGAGGGATGGGTGCTAACGCTGGCAGCTGAAAGTTTATCTTCTGGCTGTGTTTTCCTTTGTTCAGGCTGAAACTCAGTGTGCAGTCCAGGACGTCATGACCTGAGCTGCCTCTGGAGTGACTCTGGTGAGTGATGAACAGAGGTAGCAGTTGTTTTTGGGGTGCGGTTGTCACTGCAGTTATTTTCCTACATCCAATAGAGTAAAATTCCAGTTTGCCTTTCAGAGGTGCTTTAAGTGGCTTAAGAGAACAGGTGGAAGCATCTGCCACGTGGGGCAGGTAAGAGGCTGAGGTTAAGGAGGGGATGAGAGTAACTGTCCAAAGGCTGCTGTGGGTTTTGCTGCTGTGGTTGCTTTCTCCTCTGTTTATCAGGTGCCACAGGCAAGGTGGGCTGTGATAGCCCTTGGAACAGGAGCAAAGCAGGTCTCTGGAATGCTGCGTTGTTCCTGAGAAAGGTGTTGTAGAGGAAAAAGGTTGTCTTGCGTGGCGGTTCCTGATGGCGGTCTTCTTCCGTAGGGGAAGAGGTGCCCGAAGCCCCATGCTGTGTAGCCTGAGCACACCTCATTGAGGATGAAGCCTGCTTTCCAGCAGTTCCCAAAACTGTGTTGAGGCTGAAATGCTGTGTCTGTGTTTGGGTTGGGTTTCAAGTTTTCATGCTGTGTTAGGGATGGGTTTCAAGTCGGTGCAGCGGAGGGCCAGGACCCAGTGTCCTTTAGTGTGTTTTGACCCGTCAGCATGGCCTTTTGGTTCTCAGATAGCCTACTCAAGTATGTGATTTTTCCTGCAAGTGATAAAGTGATATTATTACATTGAATTGTTTTTCTTTGGCATGTTGTGCTTTTTTTTTTTTTTTTTTTTTTTTTTTTTTTTTTTTAATGCTCCTGGATTTTTCTTTCTATGTAAAGAAAGGTTTGAGCTAATTTCAGTTGAAAAAAATCCAGTTACTTGCTTGGTCATATTGTCCTTTCAAGATTAAAAGCTGCAGCCTAAGCAAGCGGAACGTTGCTTCTAGAAACAGCCCGATTCTCTTGTCTGCACTCTGCTCGCTGTTGAGCTAAATCAGATTAAAAACAAACAAACAAACAAAAACACGCCAGCTGCTGCTTCTCCTTCTGCTCTCTTTCTACTTTCTTGTGCTTTGCCCCTTCCCTTTCCCAGGTGATTGGGCTTGGGTGCTGGGCGCGGCCAAACGGTATATGAGCCCCAGGTATGCCATCAGAGAGCTCCTTCTGCCTGGGCTGCTCTTTGGGGTAAGTGCTTTGTTTTTCCTTCAGTCAGTTGCAGGGCTCTTTAGGTGGGTCAGAGCCTACGGACTGTTATGTTTCCAAGTAGAGAGCGGTACGCACATCTTTTTAAGGTAGCAACTAGTAGGATCTGTTAGAATAAACTAATGTAGTACTAGGTGCCTTTATTGCATGCAGTTCTTTCTCAGGTGAGTCATTGTTATGGCATGTTCATGGATAGGACAATAATGTTAGTTTGTGTGTTTGCTTAGTGGTTCTGGGTCCCTCAGGATTTTTGCAGAATTACGGGGCTTACTGTGAGTCTTTGCCTGTGTGTCAAATATTATCAAAGTTACAACCTTGGTGGCAAAGTGAGGGAGCAGGGTTTAGGAGAAAGGTATTGTCGAAGCTCCCTGTGTAAGCATGTATCTGAAACCAGCAGCAGTAGGCATGTAAGGTGTAATCTTGTTCAGGGTTAGGGACAGTTTGTTATATTTCTGCAGCTTTTGCCTGTGGTTTTGCTGGCTGTTGAGTCTTTAGACCTTGCATCTTTCTAGATTTTAAGAGCTTGGAATTCACTTAGAAGAGGGATGCTTAGGAGGGGTTGCTGGCTAACTTGTTTTTGGGAAATCATGGGGTACGGTTCCTATTTTTTGGCGTTACATTTCAATCTTTAGGTATATCAAGCCATTTGTGTCACTGTCCAGAGGATTCACAAAGAGCTTCAGCACGCATTGCAAGGGGCTCGACTGCATAAGCGCAGTAGTACGAAGAGACTGAGCAGGGTCACCTTTTTCATCTGTAAAGGATAAGTCTGTAATTACCCCTGCTGGGACTGCTGTGCATTCATGGCTTTTTGGCATTTGTGGACTTGAGGGTGTGTTTTTTTTTTTCTGGCTCTGGTCTCTGTGTTTGAGTCCTCTGCAAGAAGCTGTACTGTTTGCGTGTCCATCGTGGGCATGACCTTCTCTCTTTGTTTCTTGTAGCCCAGGGCATGGGCACGGAAACTTGAACGAAGCACGAGGGTGAGTGGACAGCAGTGTGGGCCCTGAGTTGGTCAGTGGACTGTGTTAGTCTGCTTTGCCTGTTGGGCAAACTACCTTGCAACAGCAGAGTACGTCTCCTGCCACGTTTCTGAGGCGCGCCAGACGTCAGCAGTTCTAGTTCCTGAAATGCTGGAGATGCATCTGTTTGGGGTGTTAGGTGGGCAAAGCGGTGATACTGGGCTGGGGAACACGGGTCTGGGGCTTCTTGGCTCTTGCGGTAGGGGATGAAAGAAGAGGAGTGGGTATAGACCGTTTTATGGATTGTCACGTTTGTCTGTTCTTTCTCCTTGATCTAAGCCCCGTGGGCTTGGCTTGGCACAGTGAATGGAAGCGCTGGGTGTGGGTTGGGAAGGTGAGTGGAGAAAAGTTGGAAAACGGGCATTGTTTTTGGTTTGGTAGTCTATTGGTCCACCTCTGGGTGACTCCTCTTTTCCAGGGATGAAGAAGGTACTGGGAACATCCTAGCTGGTCTCTGTGGTCCACATTGAGGATGGATTCTGAGCCCTGAGAATTAAGTTCAGGGGCAAATCTTGTGTGTTGGCAGGGGGAGGCAGGGAGTTGTCTAGGGGGTGTCTATCTGATTTCAGTAGCAGAGCAGGTCAGTTGACTACTGTTTTGTTTCTGAGGAGGGTGCTTCCCTGGAAGAAGTTTGGCTGGCGTGCTGGTGCCTGATGGCACTTTATTTCTGCAGGTGAAGAGGAGCCTTAGGCTTGAAGCAGTGTCCTGGCTAGCCTTTGCGTTCCTTGATGAGGATGGAACCTGCCTCCCAGCATTCCCAAGCTAAGCTGGGGGGGCAAGTGCTATGTTTGAGTTGGGGTTGTGAATGGACCCATAGGGCAAGGGTCTGTGCTTGTAAGTCATTGCAGCGGATGGGGCCTTTCAGGATTGATCAGGTCAGGCAGAGATGATGTGTGGGGAGTTCTGTCACGTACAGCGTGAACACGTGCCAGGCAGGGCAGTCCCAGCTTGTTGTCTGTGCTGTGCTGTTGCTCTTGGTGCTCGGCAGGCCCTGGGGAAGCCATCCTGAGGGTATTGAACACTTGACCTCATCGGAATAACGCTGATGTTCAACTGGGAGCTGAGCACCTCTTGTCTTGCAGTAGGAGCTTAAAGGGATCACTTCTTCCGTGCATGTAACTTTTATTTTGTATCGAATGTTTCCTGATATGATCATTATGTGTTACGCGCTCCTCAGGTTTTGATATCCTCATCGCCTTCTTCCACTGGACAGATTAGATGGGCAACTTGGTAGCCACACTAAAGGTCCTAAATGCTTGTTTCGTCATCAATTCTGTGATTCTGTGATCATAGGGCTGATCCAAGCACTTCTTGTCTTGCAGTCACAGCTTAAAGAGCAGATGCGTTTTGGGTCTTGTGCATATTTGGTTTCAGATTGTGTCTGTTTCCATTGTCGCTGTTGTGGAAGTCATCTGGGCTTCACCAGGAGCTCAGGCTTGGGAATTCATTTCTGAAGCGTTATTCTTAAGGGGTTTGCACTGCCCATCCTTCCGGTCTCTTGTCTTAAAGGCAAGCATTCTATGCGTCCATCATCCCAGTTCTGGCGGTCACTTTCAGTCGCAGGTCATGGCATTTGAGTCTGTCCCTGGGGTGGCCACAGATCATCTGTTCTGACTCGCTGTCACTGTAGGGCTTCCCTCTGGGAGTTGTCATTCTGCCTGGTGTCATTCTGTTACGCTCCTAGATTTTTCTTTCTTTGTAAAGAAAGGTTTGAGCTAATTCCAGCTGAAAAGAGTTTTTTGTTTGTTTGTTTTTATCTGAATAGAGTAAAACGATCTATTGATGCTTCCTTAGCTGGGCGTAGTGCCCAAGAATGGGGAGAGAATGAATGGCCTCCTGAAAGAATCATACAGCATTATGGACCAGCTACCTGGAACTTGAATGAGGTAGTATGGGGGCCCGAGAACCTATTTGTAATTTGAATTGAATAATTACGTTGCAAGCTGTCCTTGGAATTGTAACTATATATAGTTACAATATATATAATCATAAACCATAAAATAGCTGAACTGGGAGCTGCAGGGTTGATGTGGGAATGTTGAGGTGAAACTCTGTGGTTTGTAGCACGCAGGAGGTCAAACAAATGTATTGAATGATCTTTGCTGGTCTAAAAGCACACCAATCCCAGCCATGTAAATCCCAGCTGAAGGTATAATAACATGGTAGAGTAGCATGGCTCTGCTCTGAGATGAGACATAATTTGTGGAAGCAGAGCAGAAAAGATGCTTGTGAGTAGATGAATTACTGATCGTTTTGACTCTAGGAATGGATGACTTCAAGGAGGGAGCTCCTTCAGATATCAAGACATTGCTCTCCGAAGTAAGACAAAGGTTTTGTCTGAGAAAAAGGGAACAAAAAGTTAACCATTCATGTGTTTGGGTTTCTGTGTGGTTTGTTGTTGTTTTTTTTTTTTTTTTTTTATGCACATTTAAAATGAAGTGACTGTTTTTGTGCTGGTTACATGTGGTGTCTTTTATATCCATCTAAATTACGTTTACTCTGGGAAAATGTTAGGCAATAATGGAATAATGAAAGTTAAACTTGATTTTGTTGTTACACCAGACTGAAGCATGATTTGAATCAAGTAATTGGAATTACAGTAGGCTAAAATTGCTGAAAAACGAGTTTGGAAAGTTGAAATGCATTTATTTGCTATTAAACCTTAATGAAAACATTTGGTTGTTTTCAGTTAAGAACTACTGGATTCATAAATGCAATACACAAATGAGAACATTTATGAAGTTTAATATTTAAACCATACCATTTTCAAAATACAGAATTGTTAATTTTATTGAACAAGTTTTCCAGTTTTCAAGCAGTGACCTTGCAAACAGTTCAGGTAATCGGTGACCCTTAAAAGCACAAGCCAGTGTTTTCAAAACAAAACAAATCTCCTACTTAAATATCTCTTTTCTAGTGATCTTCTAAGAGGTTAATTACTAACCACCGTTTGCTGCTTATGTTACCATCCTCATCCTCCATCCTTCACTCCTTATCTCTTCTTCTCTTAAACTTCACGTTGCCACTGTTGTTTTCAACCTTTCCTCTTGGATGGATGGAGCAACATGAAACAACTTTTCTAGCCAGAATAGAATAATTTCTGAATTTTATTTATGTGTTAGCATTCTTCATTCTGGTTGTGTCAGTGGTCCGCTGACTTAACTGACCAGCAGCCTGCATTCTCTGCCACCAGCCCCTAACCACCCCCCCAGAACAGAAGAACTGAGCAACCATTCTGGAAGGTTCTGGTGGTGAATGTTGTCATGAATATATGAACGTTCTTTACCCTCTTCCAGTCTTAATCCTATTTGTACTTTTTTTCTTTTTTTTTTTAATAACCTCATTGGAAGAAGTAGCTCTATACATTTGTACGGGGTCACAGCGGCTGCTGCTCAGCAGGCATTGATCTATGGAGGATGGCACTGTTAGCCCACCGTGTTGCTGGAGGGCAGCCACTAAGCGATGACCTATGAACCAGGTCATCACCTACCAACCAGGTGATTGTGATGACCCATGGTGGCAGAGACCAAACTGTCCTTCAAGAAGGCCCCAGGCTCACTGCATCGTCCGGTGCTGAGGGGTCTTCATCTCCTCCCTCCCAGCTGGGCATGGTTGTCTTCTGCTGAGGTACCCCGGTACCACAGGGCACTGACCATAGCATCTGCCTGGGAGGGGAAGTACCCGTACTCTGAGATGGAGAACAGGAGCGTGCTCCTCCCCGATCTTCTTTCTGAGGACTTCACCTGGGACAGCCAGATCCCCAGGCTTATCGTGGGAGTGCTGTTCTTAGCGGATTTTTCAGGTGGGTTGGGCACGGTAGAGCCTCCCCGGAAACGAGCCATTGGGACACACCAGGCCC
This sequence comes from Aythya ferina, assembly GCF_964211825.1. NCBI lineage: Eukaryota > Metazoa > Chordata > Aves > Anseriformes > Anatidae > Aythya > Aythya ferina. The sequence goes on from NC_140299.1 coordinate 85,566,762, forward strand.
TCGGGGGCCCTGGCACGTAGATGGCACAGCTATCTTGTCGCTCTTGAGGACTCCTGCTGTGATGGCTAAAGAGCACGGATTGGCTTCTCTTGCGATGCAGCGACTGATAGGCGCTTAGGCTTGGCAGCATGGGACTGGCTGCCAGGCCCTGTGGCCCACGTAGACATGTCCTGATTTCTGCCTGTTCTTCCTGCAGGTTTCACTTCTTTGTCAGAGAAGTGTGTCCAGCAGAGCGGCACAGACAGAGGTGCTGACGAGCTGGCACAAACACTCAGTGACTACATGAGCGACGTTTTGGAGGGTAAGAGCCATGCTGCCAGGCTGTTGTATATGGGGCCCTGAGGTTGCTTGCGGAGGGCAGAGGCAGCCTTGCTGCACCAGCTGCTCCTGCCTCCTTGGAAGGGCTGTGGAGCTCACTGTGGCCTGGGGGGACAGTGGGAGCCGTGGGGCTCCCGTGGCAAGGGAGGAGCGCAGCAGGTCTCTTCTGCTGCCCACTGTGATGAGGGAGGCCCCAGTGGACTGCAGGCTGGCAGACGTGCCTCCAGGCAACAGGAAGGGCTGGAAGGACTTTGCAGGGAATTACAGGCCCGTCAGCCTGATGTCAGTATCAGGGCAGGTTACAGAGCTGTGTTTGGGATTTAGTATGAGACTAACATTGGTATCACCCTGATGTTTTAATTGTTGCAGAGCAGTTCTTACACTAAGCCAAGGACTTCTCAGGTTCTTGCTCCGTCCTGCCAGCAGGCAGGCTGGGGTGAAGAAGAAGCTGGGAGGGGACAAACCCAGGACAGCTGACCCAAATTGGCCAAAGGGCTAATCCACACCATATGGCATCATGCTGAACAATTATATGGGGGGCTGGACGGGGTGGGGGGTCTGGCTGCTTAGGGATAGCCTGGGCATCAGTCAGCGGGTGCATTGTACATCACTTGTTTGTACACAGTATTATTAGTTTTCCTCTCCTGTCCCCTTTCTATTCCCTGTATCTTGCAGTTCACTCTCATTCCTTGTCAAGTTAGAACAGTTGGACCTTGGTGCTAATGACCTGGAATTACTGGTAGGTGAGGGATGGTGGGGAGGGAATATGGGTGGTTGGTAGGGGTAGCATCTGTACCTTTTTGGAAGTGTTTCTTGTTTTGTTTTGTCTGAAATGCAAAGAAGTAGACCCTCAGGTTGTTTGGGAAGATTCTGATCTGCCCAGGATGGCCTAGTCATTGTTCCCAGTGTAATGTTTTCTTTGCGTGTTGGCCCTGTTTCACTTTCTACTACCCTTATACACACCTTGCTCTGCTTTTTCCAAGCCCCTTTGCTCTGAGGCATTCTTTGTTGCTATCTAGCTGCCTAAAGATCTTTCCTTTCCAATGAAATTCTTGTCTGGTACTTTATTTCTCTGCTGTGTTTCACTGCCACCAGCTGTCGTTTTTCACTTCTGCTGGGCTGACTTTCTGCATTTCCCTTCGTAATTTATTTTCTCCTTTAGAAAGTACAGGACCATTCCATGTTGTTCCTGACAGTGATGTCAGCCTAGCATGTGGTGTGTGCCCTCTGGATCAGGGTGCCTCCATGGAGGGCTCTAAACCCAAGCCTAAACCTAAGTACGCTGAGAGCCAGTGCATAATCTTGAATTACAGCTCGTCTTGACACTGGGGGAAATCCAGTGATATTTACCTTTGCAGTTGTGGATCAAGTTGTTACTGAACCCTGTTCTTAATGTTCTGAAATGCTTTTTGGCAGAAAGCCAACTAAAATGGGAGACAGAAGAGATTTTGCAGCTTCCTACGCACAAAGCTGCAGCCTGCTTGTGAGAACAGTTGGCTGATGCTTGAACAGCACTCGAGTGGTGCTTTAACTCCTAAACCAAACACTCATCAGTGTGTGTTGTGTTTACAGGTAACAAAAGGAGCAATACTATGAACACGTCTACCGTTGCTGATAGCGCTGCTATATCATGTTGGGATTGTCAGTGTTAACCAAAAGCTTTTATTCATGTCTGGGAGGAGGGGGAGAAAGACACATTTCTACTGTGGGTCCAGCATTTCCAAAACCTTGCTACTGGACAGTCCTTCCTGTTGTCTTCCATGTTTCCTGTTGGGAGCTTCCGCAGCCAGTATGCTAACCCAGACACTTCCAAACATATTTGCTGCAGTATTGTGGCACACCAAAATGTTGGTTTCATAAACCATTTGGTGAATGGTTGTAGGAGGTGTGAAAGCAGTAACATCGAGTTTTGCAGAGTTTTAGTGTGATTTGGAATATCCTAGAGTAGTTTCTCCCCTGGAAAGGACTGACACTGCTACTGCTGTGACACTGCTACTGCCCTGCTCTGTTACAGCCAGATAACTCTGGGAGTGCTACCAAACTTGTGCGAGCTTTGGTTAGACCAGAATGAAGTCCTGTACCCAGCTGCACACTGTAATAGCAGAGAAGTCCACATCAGATTCTGTGACGTTTTGTTCATGTCCAGCTTGGGCTCTAGTGGTCTGATAAAACATGTCATTTGAACTGATTCAATCTTGAGGTATGACACATATTCCTCTGATTGTTAAATGTCATGCTCTGCATGAGTGCTTTTTCTTCGGTAGGGCCTACAGCGCAGAGAAACCCCTCATCCCAGTGAGCTGAAGGTTATGAAGAAAGTTGTTGAAGTTCCGTGCAATGAGGTACATGCTGCAAAACCTGGCACAGACCTGAATTCACCTAAGTCAGAAGCGAGCGCTGTTCACTAAGAAATGGATAACTGTACAGAACATGTTGCAGATGGGGGAAATGGAGAGGCAGTGTTTGTAAGCTGGGCAGAAAGAACTTAACTTTTGGGAAATGTGAGACTGGACTGAGCATGGATTGCTTGCATTTCATGAGTTATAAGCTACCTTGTGGTGTGTGCTAGGACCACTGAGACAGCACAAGATACAGCAAGGATACAGAAAAGGCCATAACGGGGAATGTGTGCCTCAATGCCGCTTCAGTCACAGAAGAGGGAGAGAAAAAGAAGGCTTTGGGAAATGGTGTCAAAAGCCTTGCTGAAGTCAAGGTAGACCACATCCACAGCCTTTCCCTCCTCCACTAAGCACGTCGCTTTGTCATAGAAGGAGATCAGGTTCGTCAAGGAGGACCTGCCTTTCATAAACCCATGCTGAGTGGGCCTGATCGCCTGGTTGCCCTGCAAGTGCTGCGTGAGGACTCTCAAGATAATCTGCTCCATGAGCTTCCCTGGCACTCAGGTCAAACTGACAGGCCTATAGTTCCCCGGGTCTGCCCTCCGGCCCTTCTTGTAGATGGGCGTCACGTTTGCTAGCTGCCAGTCAACTGGGACCTCCCCCGATAGCCAAGACTGCTGATAAATGATGGAAAGCGGCTTGGCCAGCTCCTCCGCCAGTTCTCTCAGTATCCTCGGGTGGATCCCATCCGGCCCCACTGACTTGCACACATCCAAGTGCCGTAGCAGGTCGCCAACCATTTCTTCATGGATAGTGAGGGCCACATTCTGCTCCCCATCCCCTTCCACCAGCTCAGGGTACTGGGTATCCAGAGAACGACCGATATTGCCGCTAAAGACTGAGGCAAAGCAGGCATTAAGCACCTCCGCCTTTTCCTCATCTTTTGTAACAAGGTTTCCCCCCGCATCCGGTAAAGGAAGTCCATTTTGCATTGATGGATTTAGCTACATATATGGTAAAATATCCTAATTATCTGGGATGTAGACGAGAACCTTGTGAGCAGCAGATGTAAAAAGGAAGATATCGCTCAAGGCCAACGGGTGAGGGAAGGATGAACAACTCATTAGGGAAGGATGAACAACTTGTTGGCAGGAAACAAGGCAAAGACAAGCAAAAAAGGCCTACACTGTCCAACAGAAGGTCAAAGTCCACAAAGGTCAAGAGAGCTTAACCTGCTCTTCCTCGTTGCCTTCATCCTGAAAGACCCCTGCCCACGACCACCAGGCTACATTGCGCAGGCGCAGCCGGAAGGAACTAAGGGCAGGCAGTATAGAAATGAGTACTTGGAAGAGGTCCGCCTTTTTGGGAAATCAATGAATATGTATGAGAGCTCATGTAATATGTAACAGTATTCGTGTATAAAATTGTGAGAGACAAGCGGGCAGGCGCGCACCTTTTTCAGGGAAGCCATTCCCAGTGCGCCTGGTGCACCGCAATAAAGTGTACCTACTTTACAACCCTATGGTTGTGGAGTCTTTTCCACGCGTCACCTGTGTGCCCTCACACCCTCTTGGGACCACCCTGTGGCTCTGTGGCGTTTCCCAGAGCGCCAGTGTGCCTGAAGGACCTCCCTTTGTCTTCATGGGCACACCAGAGCCTTGCCTCTCCCACTCAGTGGCCAGAGCAGCCATGGATGTGACCTGGCAATCCTGGGAGACATTCTGACAGCAAAGGTCTGCTAAAACACTGGCAGACACAACTGCCAGTCAGCCTGCAAACTGCTAATCCTTGAGAAGGCCCAAGTGGCCCCTTGGAACTTTGGCTGTGCACCTAAGAAGCAGAAACCTCCTGAGCGACCACTGATAAGGGCAAAAAGGAGGAGCTCTAACAGCACTTCATTGTCTGAAAAGGTGAATATACTTTGGGAAAGTGTGGACATGGACACCTTCTGGGCCACTTTCCCTGCTTGTTCTACCCTGACCCCACAGCTTTTAGAACAGGGAGAAGCCCCTGTCTGCAGGGTCTGCAGAGAAACTTGTATAATTTGAGTTGTTTGGCCTGTGAGGAACGTGATCTCCACACAAGGGTGCCTTCTGGTTGCTATTGAGCAATCTAGAAAGTTCTCTAGTGCCACATAGGAGTAAATAACACTGTCAGCCTTCAGCTTGGAGGCAGATGTGGCGATGGCACCCTAGTATCCTGCCAAGTGTTGCCATCACGGCTAACTTCTTTTGTTGGTATCAAAACTTACCAATTCTTTTGTGATCTCTTGCTAATCATTAATCCTTCCTGTGATAATACTACCCTGGCCACACCGCTGAGTGTGTGAGGCACAGATGCTCTCTCCCACTTTCTGCAGTTTTTGGCATATCACATTTACATCCTTTCCCTCACGCTGAAATCTCTTTCAGTGCCAGGAAGTGCTTTGCAAAAAAGCCTCTACATTGCATTTTCCGTCCTTCTGAAAACATGGTCACACATCCAATAGACAGAGAGAGCAAGAACAATTTAGAGCACATCCAAAAATCCTGCCCATAGGGAGACATTAGAAAACACCTGTGACTTTGGCTTTGGAACTGGAAATGGCACATTTTCAGAGTCCTGGGGTGACTAGTGTCATCATGTGCTCTGATCTCACCGCCTAGTCCTGCTGGCCACGCTAGTTCTCATGCCGTCCAGGATGAGACACCTGGGCACGCTGCTGGCTCACGTTCAGCCAGCCATCAACCAGCATTCCCACGTCCTTTTCTGCTGGGCACACTTCCAGCCACTCTTCCCCAGGCCTAGGCGGCTGCATTAGGTTGCTGTGAACCAAGAGCAGGAGCCAGCACTTAGCCTTGTATAGTGGCACGAGATTGAACTCGGCCCATCGATCCTTTAACCCGGCTGGCAGCTAAGCACCACACAGGTGCCTGTACTGGGCTGGAGTGGCCGCAGGGGCTGGAGTGGTAGCAGTGCTGCACCTGGCCCTTGCTGGGGAGGTGCAGCAGCTGGGGAAGGCATCTGCCAGAGGGTTCAGTGCTCGGGCAGAGGTGTGGGGCAACCACCAGCTCAGGCACTTCATGCTGCTGGGGCTGCAGGACAGAGGTCCCCCAGAGCTGCTCATCTGCAGCCAAGGCCAGCAGGCAGGTGAAGCGCTGCAGTCACTGAGGCACCAGGGCAGGAGGCAGCCAGGGACACCACGCACGGGGACCCCAGCAGGCTGTTCCCTAGGGCCTGGGCTCTAGAGCCCGCCACCGCGGACACAGGGCCAGACCCCTGCCCTGGCTGCGGCTCCCTTCCCAGGCTGGTGATGATGCTCTTTTTCTTTCCCTCGATGATGTTCTTTAGCTTCTCCTCATGCCCATCCGTCAAGTGCTGTCCAGCAAGCCTTAGGTGAGGAGCCACAGTCCTCAGGGGCTGCCTTTGTGTGACTTAGGGGGGCACTCCTGGCTCCAGCAAAGCCTCATTAGCTGCCCTTGTGAGGGCTGCCGGCTTCTGGTGGTTCCCTCAGCTACTTTGATGGCTGCACACTGTGATCCCCACTCCACTGTGGAATACATCTGCCCCAGAGCCGATCGCCTCAGGCGAGTGACTGTTAGATGGCGGTTAACAGTGCTCACAACAGAAGGCTTTTCATAGTCCACAAATTCCTTTAGCTGCCATTTCACAGCTCCACTTACAAAGGGAGCCCGAGCTTTCTCTCTCCCCTAAGCACAGCCCTAACCGACGCGCGGAAAAGACTCCACAACCATAAGGTTGTAAAGTAGGTACGCTTTATTCTGGTGCACCGGACACACTGGGAATGGCTTCCCTGAAAAAGGTGCGCGCCTGCCCGCTTGTCTCTCACAATTTTATACACGAATACTGTTACATATTACATGAGCTCTCATACATATTCATTGATTTCCCCAAAAAGGCGGACCTCTTCCAAGTACTCATTTCTATACTGCCTGCCCTTAGTTCCTTCCGGCTGCGCCTGCGCAATGTAGCCTGGTGGTCGTGGGCAGGGGTCTTTCAGGATGAAGGCAACGAGGAAGAGCAGGTTAAGCTCTCTTGACCTTTGTGGACTTTGACCTTCTGTTGGACAGTGTAGGCCTTTTTTGCTTGTCTTTGCCTTGTTTCCTGCCAACAAGTTGTTCATCCTTCCCTAATGAGTTGTTCATCCTTCCCTCACCCGTTGGCCTTGAGCGATATCTTCCTTTTTACATCTGCTGCTCACAAGGTTCTCGTCTACATCCCAGATAATTAGGATATTTTACCATATATGTAGCTAAATCCATCAATGCAAAATGGACTTCCTTTACCGGATGCGGGGGGAAACCTTGTTACAAAAGATGAGGAAAAGGCGGAGGTGCTTAATGCCTGCTTTGCCTCAGTCTTTAGCGGCAATATCGGTCGTTCTCTGGATACCCAGTACCCTGAGCTGGTGGAAGGGGATGGGGAGCAGAATGTGGCCCTCACTATCCATGAAGAAATGGTTGGCGACCTGCTACGGCACTTGGATGTGTGCAAGTCAGTGGGGCCGGATGGGATCCACCCGAGGATACTGAGAGAACTGGCGGAGGAGCTGGCCAAGCCGCTTTCCATCATTTATCAGCAGTCCTGGCTATCGGGGGAGGTCCCAGTTGACTGGCAGCTAGCAAACGTGACGCCCATCTACAAGAAGGGCCGGAGGGCAGACCCGGGGAACTATAGGCCTGTCAGTTTGACCTGAGTGCCAGGGAAGCTCATGGAGCAGATTATCTTGAGAGTCCTCACGCAGCACTTGCAGGGCAACCAGGCGATCAGGCCCACTCAGCATGGGTTTATGAAAGGCAGGTCCTCCTTGACGAACCTGATCTCCTTCTATGACAAAGCGACGTGCTTAGTGGAGGAGGGAAAGGCTGTGGATGTGGTCTACCTTGACTTCAGCAAGGCTTTTGACACCATTTCCCAAAGCCTTCTTTTTCTCTCCCTCTTCTGTGACTGAAGCGGCATTGAGGCACACATTCCCCGTTATGGCCTTTTCTGTATCCTTGCTGTATCTTGTGCTGTCTCAGTGGTCCTAGCAGACACCACAAGGTAGCTTATAACTCATGAAATGCAAGCAATCCATGCTCAGTCCAGTCTCACATTTCCCAAAAGTTAAGTTCTTTCTGTCCAGCTTACAAACACTGCCTCTCCATTTCCCCCATCTGCAACATGTTCTGTACAGTTATCCATTTCTTAGTGAACAGCGCTCGCTTCTGACTTAGGTGAATTCAGGTCTGTGCCAGGTTTTGCAGCATGTACCTCATTGCACGGAACTTCAACAACTTTCTTCATAACCTTCAGCTCACTGGGATGAGGGGTTTCTCTGCGCTGTAGGCCCTACCGAAGAAAAAGCACTCATGCAGAGCATGACATTTAACAATCAGAGGAATACGTGTCATACCTCAAGATTGAATCAGTTCAAATGACATGTTTTATCAGACCACTAGAGCCCAAGCTGGACATGAACAAAACGTCACAGAATCTGATGTGGACTTCTCTGCTATTACAGTGTGCAGCTGGGTACAGGACTTCATTCTGGTCTAACCAAAGCTCGCACAAGTTTGGTAGCACTCCCAGAGTTATCTGGCTGTAACAGAGCAGGGCAGTAGCAGTGTCACAGCAGTAGCAGTGTCAGTCCTTTCCAGGGGAGAAACTGCTCTAGGATATTCCAAATCACACTAAAACTCTGCAAAACTCGATGTTACTGCTTTCACACCTCCTACAACCATTCACCAAATGGTTTATGAAACTAACATTTTGGTGTGCCACAATACTGCAGCAAATATGTTTGGAAGTGTCTGGGTTAGCATACTGGCTGCGGAAGCTCCCAACAGGAAACATGGAAGACAACAGGAAGGACTGTCCAGTAGCAAGGTTTTGGAAATGCTGGACCCACAGTAGAAATGTGTCTTTCTCCCCCTCCTCCCAGACATGAATAAAAGCTTTTGGTTAACACTGACAATCCCAACATGATATAGCAGCGCTATCAGCAACGGTAGACGTGTTCATAGTATTGCTCCTTTTGTTACCTGTAAACACAACACACACTGATGAGTGTTTGGTTTAGGAGTTAAAGCACCACTCGAGTGCTGTTCAAGCATCAGCCAACTGTTCTCACAAGCAGGCTGCAGCTTTGTGCATAGGAAGCTGCAAAATCTCTTCTGTCTCCCATTTTAGTTGGCTTTCTGCCAAAAAGCATTTCAGAACATTAAGAACAGGGTTCGGTAACAACTTGATCCACAACTGCAAAGGTAAATATCACTGGATTTCCCCCAGTGTCAAGACGAGCTGTAATTCAAGATTATGCACTGGCTCTCAGCGTACTTAGGTTTAGGCTTGGGTTTAGAGCCCTCCATGGAGGCACCCTGATCCAGAGGGCACACACCACATGCTAGGCTGACATCACTGTCAGGAACAACATGGAATGGTCCTGTACTTTCTAAAGGAGAAAATAAATTACGAAGGGAAATGCAGAAAGTCAGCCCAGCAGAAGTGAAAAACGACAGCTGGTGGCAGTGAAACACAGCAGAGAAATAAAGTACCAGACAAGAATTTCATTGGAAAGGAAAGATCTTTAGGCAGCTAGATAGCAACAAAGAATGCCTCAGAGCAAAGGGGCTTGGAAAAAGCAGAGCAAGGTGTGTATAAGGGTAGTAGAAAGTGAAACAGGGCCAACACGCAAAGAAAACATTACACTGGGAACAATGACTAGGCCATCCTGGGCAGATCAGAATCTTCCCAAACAACCTGAGGGTCTACTTCTTTGCATTTCAGACAAAACAAAACAAGAAACACTTCCAAAAAGGTACAGATGCTACCCCTACCAACCACCCATATTCCCTCCCCACCATGCCTCACCTACCAGTAATTCCAGGTCATTAGCACCAAGGTCCAACTGTTCTAACTTGACAAGGAATGAGAGTGAACTGCAAGATACAGGGAATAGAAAGGGGACAGGAGAGGAAAACTAATAATACTGTGTACAAACAAGTGATGTACAATGCACCCGCTGACTGATGCCCAGGCTATCCCTAAGCAGCCAGACCCCCCACCCCGTCCAGCCCCCCATATAATTGTTCAGCATGATGCCATATGGTGTGGATTAGCCCTTTGGCCAATTTGGGTCAGCTGTCCTGGGTTTGTCCCCTCCCAGCTTCTTCTTCACCCCAGCCTGCCTGCTGGCAGGACGGAGCAAGAACCTGAGAAGTCCTTGGCTTAGTGTAAGAACTGCTCTGCAACAATTAAAACATCAGGGTGATACCAACGTTAGTCTCATACTAAATCCCAAACACAGCTCTGTAACCTGCCCTGATACTGACATCAGGCTGATGGGCCTGTAATTCCCTGCAAAGTCCTTCCAGCCCTTCCTGTTGCCTGGAGGCACGTCTGCCAGCCTGCAGTCCACTGGGGCCTCCCTCATCACAGTGGGCAGCAGAAGAGACCTGCTGCGCTCCTCCCTTGCCACGGGAGCCCCACGGCTCCCACTGTCCCCCCAGGCCACAGTGAGCTCCACAGCCCTTCCAAGGAGGCAGGAGCAGCTGGTGCAGCAAGGCTGCCTCTGCCCTCCGCAAGCAACCTCAGGGCCCCATATACAACAGCCTGGCAGCATGGCTCTTACCCTCCAAAACGTCGCTCATGTAGTCATTGAGTGTTTGTGCCAGCTCGTCAGCACCTCTGTCTGTGCCGCTCTGCTGGACACACTTCTCTGACAAAGAAGTGAAACCTGCAGGAAGAACAGGCAGAAATCAGGACATGTCTACGTGGGCCACAGGGCCTGGCAGCCAGTCCCATGCTGCCAAGCCTAAGCGCCTATCAGTCGCTGCATCGCAAGAGAAGCCAATCCGTGCTCTTTAGCCATCACAGCAGGAGTCCTCAAGAGCGACAAGATAGCTGTGCCATCTACGTGCCAGGGCCCCCGAGGGCCTGGTGTGTCCCAATGGCTCGTTTCCGGGGAGGCTCTACCGTGCCCAACCCACCTGAAAAATCCGCTAAGAACAGCACTCCCACGATAAGCCTGGGGATCTGGCTGTCCCAGGTGAAGTCCTCAGAAAGAAGATCGGGGAGGAGCACGCTCCTGTTCTCCATCTCAGAGTACGGGTACTTCCCCTCCCAGGCAGATGCTATGGTCAGTGCCCTGTGGTACCGGGGTACCTCAGCAGAAGACAACCATGCCCAGCTGGGAGGGAGGAGATGAAGACCCCTCAGCACCGGACGATGCAGTGAGCCTGGGGCCTTCTTGAAGGACAGTTTGGTCTCTGCCACCATGGGTCATCACAATCACCTGGTTGGTAGGTGATGACCTGGTTCATAGGTCATCGCTTAGTGGCTGCCCTCCAGCAACACGGTGGGCTAACAGTGCCATCCTCCATAGATCAATGCCTGCTGAGCAGCAGCCGCTGTGACCCCGTACAAATGTATAGAGCTACTTCTTCCAATGAGGTTATTAAAAAAAAAAAGAAAAAAAGTACAAATAGGATTAAGACTGGAAGAGGGTAAAGAACGTTCATATATTCATGACAACATTCACCACCAGAACCTTCCAGAATGGTTGCTCAGTTCTTCTGTTCTGGGGGGGTGGTTAGGGGCTGGTGGCAGAGAATGCAGGCTGCTGGTCAGTTAAGTCAGCGGACCACTGACACAACCAGAATGAAGAATGCTAACACATAAATAAAATTCAGAAATTATTCTATTCTGGCTAGAAAAGTTGTTTCATGTTGCTCCATCCATCCAAGAGGAAAGGTTGAAAACAACAGTGGCAACGTGAAGTTTAAGAGAAGAAGAGATAAGGAGTGAAGGATGGAGGATGAGGATGGTAACATAAGCAGCAAACGGTGGTTAGTAATTAACCTCTTAGAAGATCACTAGAAAAGAGATATTTAAGTAGGAGATTTGTTTTGTTTTGAAAACACTGGCTTGTGCTTTTAAGGGTCACCGATTACCTGAACTGTTTGCAAGGTCACTGCTTGAAAACTGGAAAACTTGTTCAATAAAATTAACAATTCTGTATTTTGAAAATGGTATGGTTTAAATATTAAACTTCATAAATGTTCTCATTTGTGTATTGCATTTATGAATCCAGTAGTTCTTAACTGAAAACAACCAAATGTTTTCATTAAGGTTTAATAGCAAATAAATGCATTTCAACTTTCCAAACTCGTTTTTCAGCAATTTTAGCCTACTGTAATTCCAATTACTTGATTCAAATCATGCTTCAGTCTGGTGTAACAACAAAATCAAGTTTAACTTTCATTATTCCATTATTGCCTAACATTTTCCCAGAGTAAACGTAATTTAGATGGATATAAAAGACACCACATGTAACCAGCACAAAAACAGTCACTTCATTTTAAATGTGCATAAAAAAAAAAAAAAAAAAACAACAACAAACCACACAGAAACCCAAACACATGAATGGTTAACTTTTTGTTCCCTTTTTCTCAGACAAAACCTTTGTCTTACTTCGGAGAGCAATGTCTTGATATCTGAAGGAGCTCCCTCCTTGAAGTCATCCATTCCTAGAGTCAAAACGATCAGTAATTCATCTACTCACAAGCATCTTTTCTGCTCTGCTTCCACAAATTATGTCTCATCTCAGAGCAGAGCCATGCTACTCTACCATGTTATTATACCTTCAGCTGGGATTTACATGGCTGGGATTGGTGTGCTTTTAGACCAGCAAAGATCATTCAATACATTTGTTTGACCTCCTGCGTGCTACAAACCACAGAGTTTCACCTCAACATTCCCACATCAACCCTGCAGCTCCCAGTTCAGCTATTTTATGGTTTATGATTATATATATTGTAACTATATATAGTTACAATTCCAAGGACAGCTTGCAACGTAATTATTCAATTCAAATTACAAATAGGTTCTCGGGCCCCCATACTACCTCATTCAAGTTCCAGGTAGCTGGTCCATAATGCTGTATGATTCTTTCAGGAGGCCATTCATTCTCTCCCCATTCTTGGGCACTACGCCCAGCTAAGGAAGCATCAATAGATCGTTTTACTCTATTCAGATAAAAACAAACAAACAAAAAACTCTTTTCAGCTGGAATTAGCTCAAACCTTTCTTTACAAAGAAAGAAAAATCTAGGAGCGTAACAGAATGACACCAGGCAGAATGACAACTCCCAGAGGGAAGCCCTACAGTGACAGCGAGTCAGAACAGATGATCTGTGGCCACCCCAGGGACAGACTCAAATGCCATGACCTGCGACTGAAAGTGACCGCCAGAACTGGGATGATGGACGCATAGAATGCTTGCCTTTAAGACAAGAGACCGGAAGGATGGGCAGTGCAAACCCCTTAAGAATAACGCTTCAGAAATGAATTCCCAAGCCTGAGCTCCTGGTGAAGCCCAGATGACTTCCACAACAGCGACAATGGAAACAGACACAATCTGAAACCAAATATGCACAAGACCCAAAACGCATCTGCTCTTTAAGCTGTGACTGCAAGACAAGAAGTGCTTGGATCAGCCCTATGATCACAGAATCACAGAATTGATGACGAAACAAGCATTTAGGACCTTTAGTGTGGCTACCAAGTTGCCCATCTAATCTGTCCAGTGGAAGAAGGCGATGAGGATATCAAAACCTGAGGAGCGCGTAACACATAATGATCATATCAGGAAACATTCGATACAAAATAAAAGTTACATGCACGGAAGAAGTGATCCCTTTAAGCTCCTACTGCAAGACAAGAGGTGCTCAGCTCCCAGTTGAACATCAGCGTTATTCCGATGAGGTCAAGTGTTCAATACCCTCAGGATGGCTTCCCCAGGGCCTGCCGAGCACCAAGAGCAACAGCACAGCACAGACAACAAGCTGGGACTGCCCTGCCTGGCACGTGTTCACGCTGTACGTGACAGAACTCCCCACACATCATCTCTGCCTGACCTGATCAATCCTGAAAGGCCCCATCCGCTGCAATGACTTACAAGCACAGACCCTTGCCCTATGGGTCCATTCAACCCCTCAGAAGTGAAATCTCTCCACGACGAATATGGGGATCTGGAGAGCTGCATTGAGGTTGTGGACAGTGTACAAGAGAGTGTCGAACATACCCACAAGTATGGAAGTTCTCACCTGGATGTTACCGTCACCGAGAATGGTTTGTGACCAATCTGTTCCCTTAAGCTTCTGCTTTGGTTTCACTGTGGGATCTTGTTATTAGCATAACTACTTACATTGCAGTAGTTTCTCTTATCTTGGTTCTGTAGTGAGCATAATCAGCTGGAACCCTATGAGCTAAATCTATCTGTAGTTGTGTTTAATTCAAGGAAAACATGTTGTGTGCCCTTATTCCAGGAGGTGAAGGCATGTGTTTGAGCAACTGGCCAACGACAAGTCAACGCATGCTCTTGTCAGGCAGATTGCTTTGTGTTCCTGTATTGTACAGACTTACCACATCAGACAGTTTTGCAGAAACATCTCCTGAATCCTGGAGATGTCTTTAGGCCTCCGAAGGAGGAAGAGGTGAGCTTCTATAGAGGGAATATGGGCTGTAAGAAAGATCAGACTATATACGTTTTGTCTTCCCAGGTTGCTTTTAAGCCTTGCAAACAAGGACCACAAGTGTTTTTCTCCATCTCTCCCAGTCCTTTATTTCCCAGTTCCGCATCTGTAGCGTAAAAGCTGCATGTATCTCAGTTCCCAGTTTCTTGCTCCTTTGATGCCGCGAACTTCTGTTTCTATGCGCCACTCTGTGCTTCTTCCACTCCTCTGCATGAGGTTTGAACACTCTGCCACTTCAAAACGTAGCTAGAACTGCTCCCAGCCAAAGGATGACTCTCCATACAAGGCTAAAACTTCTGAGAGTCAGCTACAGTAAGGTCATTTTGATTTGTGGCTCATCAGTGTGAGATTCAAGCAGGCATCTGTTTCTGTACCTTCTGCAGAAATTAAACGAGTAGCACCGAAAGGCATGCATTTGATACTGTAAGCCACTACCTGGTGCACTAGTGATTTACTTGGGTGTGTACTGGAGATAGAGTTCATCTTTAGCATTCGTCCCATTGCTCTGGGCAACTGACTTGCAGCTTACAGCCTTACAGAGAAAGGCATCCTCCAGAGTACTAAGGCTCGTACAACTCTGCTTGAGGTTGCTCCAGTCTCACATGTTCTGTGTTGAACTGGGTTAGTTAGCTGACTTCATGTGGTGTTTCGGCATTCTCTTTCCCAAATACTATTTTCAGTATAAACTTAATATAGGACTTTCTATTAATTTCCATTAATTCCATTATGATAGGGCTTTCCATGTTCTTTATAGAACAGTTCCATGTATCCATTGAGATAATGTAGAGCTGAACATGTAGTTTAACTGTCTGACTGCAAAATGTAGCTCGGGGCTGCTGTCACTTCTTCCCAGTCATACAACTATCCCTGTTTGCGAGGTCTAGGCTGTAGTAAGAATTAGACATCTTTTCACTTCTTGTCTTTGCAAGCTTCTTGTAATATTTACAGTTGTGTCTATGTGATAAACATATTACAAAGAAGGTGTGTATGAACATGCTTTAATCCAGGCTGTTAAATACTGTCTGATAATGTTGCAGGTGAAAGTTCTGTTCTTGTATCTCTTCACGGTATGAGGCTGTGCCTATTGGACTGCATGATCACTCTGTACTGTATCCTATTTTCTTCTCTGCCTCTTTTTCAGAGAAAACAGTGGAGTTCTTCCTCCAGCATGTGGACAGTGCTTGGAATGCCAGTAACCGATTCTCTGATGGATAGAGATTTGTACTCTGTATGTGCCTGTGGTGTGCAGGCAGCTAAGCACCACAAAGTGCTTTTTTTGATCATGGGGCACTTTACTCAGCACCTGGCCTGATGGCCGCAGACGGGTCCCTATCTTTTAGGGGAAAAAGGATCCTGGGCCAGGAACTGGCAGGGCTCATTGAGAGGGCTTTAAACTAGGTAGGAAGGGGGATGGGGCTGAGGCTAGGATTGTTGGGGCTGTGCCAGGGGGAACAATGGCAAGGCCGGAGGATAAGGCAATGGCCCAGCTGAAGTGCATCTACACCAATGCACGCAGCATGGGTAACAAACAGGAGGAGCTGGAAGCCATCGTGCGGCAGGCAGGCTACGACTTGGTTGCCATCACGGAGACGTGGTGGGACCAGTCTCATGACTGGAGTGCTGCAATGCCTGGCTATAAGCTCTATAGAAGGGACAGGCAGCATAGAAGGGGTGGTGGTGTGGCTCTCTATATTAAAGAGTCTTTCGAGGTTGTAGAACTCGAGGTTGGGAATGACAAGGTCGAGTCCCTTTGGGTTAGGATCGGCAGGGACAACAAGGCTAGTGTCCTGGTTGGGGTCTGCTATAGACCGCCGAACCAGGATGAGGAGACGGATGAGGAATTCTACAGGCAGCTGACAGAGGTTGCAAAATCATCAGCTCTTGTACTCGTGGGGGACTTCAACTTCCCTGACATATCCTGGAAGCACAACACAGCCCTGAGAAAGCAGTCTAGGAGGTTTCTGGAGAGCGTGGAAGATAGCTTCCTGACGCAGCTGGTTAGTGAGCCTACCAGGGGAGGTGCCCCGCTAGACCTTCTCTTCACAAACAGAGAAGGACTGGTGGAGGACGTGATCGTCGGGAGCTGTCTAGGGCAGAGTGACCACGCAATGGTGGAGTTCACTATTCTTGGCGAGGCCAGGAAGGGGACCAGTAAAACCGCTGTATTGGACTTTCGGAGGGCTGACTTTGAGCTGCTCAGGACACTGGTTGGTGGAGTCCCTTGGGAGGCGGTTCTGAAGGGCAGAGGGGTCCAGGAAGGCTGGGCGCTCTTCAAGAGGGAAGTCTTAATGGCGCAGGAACGGTCTGTTCCCACGTGCCCAAAGACGAGCTGGCGGGGAAGAAGACCGGCCTGGCTCAACAGAGAATTGTGGCTTGATCTTAGGAGGAAAAAGAGGGTTTATAAGCTTTGGAAAAGTGGGCAGGCCACTAAGGAGGACTTTAAAGAAGTAGCGAGGCTGTGCAGGGACAAAATTAGGAAGGCCAAAGCTCATCTGGAGCTCAATCTGGCTACTGCCGTTAAAGATAACAAAAAACGTTTCTATAAATACATCAACACAAAAAGGAGGACTAAGGAGAATCTCCATCCTTTACTGGATGCGGGGGGAAACTTAGTTACAAGAGATGAGGAAAAGGCGGAGGTGCTCAATGCCTTCTTTGCCTCAGTCTTTAGCGGCAATACCGGATGTTCTCTGGATACCCAGTACCCTGAGCTGGTGGAAGGGGATGGGGAGCAGGATGTGGCCCTCATTATCCATGAAGAACTGGTTGGTGACCTACTACGGCACTTAGATGTGCACAAGTCGATGGGGCCGGATGGGATCCACCCAAGGGTACTGAGGGAACTGGCAGAGGAGCTGGCCAAGCCACTGTCCATCATTTATCAACAGTCCTGGCTATCGGGGGAGGTCCCAATCGACTGGCGGCTAGCAAACGTGACGCCCATCTACAAGAAGGGCCGGAGGGCAGACCCAGGAAACTACAGGCCTGTCAGTTTGACCTCAGTGCCAGGAAAGCTCATGGAGCAGATCCTCCTGAGAGTCATCATGCAGCACTTGAAGGGGAAGCAGGCGATCAGGCCCAGTCAGCATGGCTTTATGAAAGGCAGGTCATGCCTGACGAACCTGATCTCCTTCTATGACAGAGTGACGCGCTGGGTGGATGAGGGAAAGGCTGTGGATGTGGTCTACCTTGACTTCAGCAAGGCTTTTGACACCGTCTCCCACAGCATTCTCCTCGGGAAACTGGCTGCTCTTGGCTTGGACTGGCGCACGCTTCGTTGGGTTAGAAACTGGCTGGATAGCCGGGCCCAAAGAGTCGTGGTGAATGGAGCCAAGTCCAGTTGGAGGCCAGTCACTAGTGGCGTCCCCCAGGGCTCGGTGCTGGGGCCGGTCCTCTTTAATATCTTCATCGATGATCTGGACGAGGGCATCGAGTGCACCCTCAGTAAGTTCGCAGATGACACCAAGTTAGGTGCGTGTGTCGATCTGCTTGAGGGTAGGAAAGCTCTGCAGGAGGATCTGGATAGGCTGGACCGATGGGCTGAGGTCAACTGCATGAAGTTTAACAAGGCCAAGTGCCGGGTCCTGCACCTGGGGCGCAATAACCCCAAGCAGAGCTACAGGCTGGGAGAGGAATGGTTGGAAAGCTGCCAGGCAGAGAAGGACCTGGGAGTGATGGTGGACAGTCGGCTGAATATGAGCCAGCAGTGTGCTCAGGTGGCCAAGAAGGCCAACGGCATCCTGGCTTGTATTAGGAACAGCGTGACCAGCAGGGCTAGGGAGGTGATCGTCCCCCTGTACTCAGCTCTGGTGAGGCCGCACCTCGAGTACTGTGTTCAGTTTTGGGCCCCTCGCTACAAGAAGGACATCGAGGTGCTTGAGCGGGTGCAGAGAAGGGCGACGAAGCTGGTGAGGGGCCTGGAGAACAAGTCCTACGAGGAGCGGCTGAGGGAGCTGGGCTTGTTCAGCCTGGAGAAGAGGAGGCTCAGGGGCGACCTTATCGCTCTTTTTAGGTACCTCAAGGGAGGCTGTAGCGAGGTGGGGGTTGGCCTGTTCTCCCACGTGCCTGGTGACAGGACGAGGGGGAATGGGTTTAAGTTGAGCCAGGGGAGTTTTAGGCTAGATGTTAGGAAGAACTTCTTCACTGAAAGGGTTGTGAGGCACTGGAACAGGCTGCCCAGGGAAGTGGTGGAGTCACCATCCTTGGAAGTCTTCAAAAGACGTTTAGATGTAGAGCTTAGGGATATGGTTTAGTGGAGGGCTGTTAGCGTTAGGTTGGAGGTTGGACTCGATGACCTTGAGGTCTCTTCCAACCTAGCAAATTCTGTGATTCTGTGATTCTGTGAAAGCCGTTTGCTCCCTCAGCAGTGTGGGAGGAAGGAAAGACTGGAACAAAACTGAGTATCAGTTACCTAAGTAAACAGGTGCACATACTAGGAAGTGCAGAAGACAAGGGAAACATTAATTCCTGAGGTAGAAACTACTAGAAATCGCTGTAGCAGGCTTGAACATGCAGTGCTCTGTGTGTTAAAAAATTGTGTTTAGGGTTTTATAAGATCACGCAATAGTCTGTTTAAGAAGAGGAAAAAGAAAAACAAAAAAGGATATAAGAATGGAATCCTGACTAATTTAGTTCTTATTGTTCAAAGGGTAAACCCTCAAACAAATGTACGATGTATGTAAGACACACGTAGCTTTCTGGCTTCTTTCTCTCTAAAAGTGAAGCTGAAACTGACAGAAGTATAAACATTCCAATTTAGAATAAAGCTCCTCTGATCAGAACAGGTAAAAATAACTTCTGACACTTGGGGAGGAGTGAAGGAAGGGAGGTGAATGACTGCTTCTACATAAAGATGCAGGGCTATATAGTACAAAGTTGAATATCTTCTGAGGATCAACTACCTTTACCTTGTGTGTTTTCTACAGGTGATGAAGTTGGAATTAGTACTTCTCGTATCCATGCACGTGAACCAGTGGGAATTGAAGGACTCTGAACTACAAAGTGGTTATTGACAGGGGACAATCATGTTGTTTCTGACTTCTCAGAGCACGGGAGCATGAAGTAGCCCCATGAGAGCCTACCTCTCCCTCAGAGAAATACCGAGTACATTGAGAAAACTCATCAATAAAATGTTTATTGAAGACGTTCAGGCTTCAGGGTACTCTTTGGGGAAAGAGATTTGCTTTTCAGCTCTGAGATCATTGTTCTTGGTCATTGTGCAGTACAATGAATATGAAGTGATCCCATCCGTGACACGCATTATTTGTTGCTGTCTCTTACTGTTTCCTTAGATAGTATCTGCAAACTGACCTTGCTTTTGCCAGAGAGGTTTCTTTAAAACATACAGATACCGTAAGGAAAAGTTGAAATATCTGCTGCGTTCTGTTCATGCCCTTGCTCCCCTCCAGCAAAGATGCGTGGTGGTAGAGTGTAATTTTTTTCCCTGTCTTTAATCTGAACACCTGTCTTGGTGAACAAACTCGGTAACTTTCCTTTAGTCACGTGACCACAGCAGCTCTTGAAAGCTCTAAAGCTTTAAGACACTTACTGTCTTTGTTTGATCACTCTGTGATTCCTATGCGTTTGGAACGTATATTTCATTAATGTTTTGACCAAGCAACCTTTTTTATCTAATTTCCTTGTATTTTTGACAACTGTAGATAAATAGCGCAACTGTATACAGTGTGAATTTTGTTACCTCTGTCCACCAGACATTTATTTCTCATGGGTTTTCTGTGAAATGTAATCCCTCCAAACCCGTCATCCAGATGCAATACTACCTTGAAGTTTAAAAGAAGCTCTGAATAAATGCTGCCTTTTGCGTACTGGAACAAAGGAACTCACATGTGCATGCTGCAGCCAGGGCTCAGGGAAGCCCTCCATAGGTCAGGGTGGTTGGAGTGTCAAGGTGCATGGGGAGGGAGTGGAATGGTGCCACACTGCAAATGCTGGCAGGGCAGGGAGTGGGATGGGTGCAGCCTGCACAGGGACATTCTCTCCTGTGCATCCGTTTCTTGCTGCTAACTTGCCTCTGCATGCTTTGTTGACTGCTGGCGTGTGCGTGGTACTCAGGAGCCAACATAGTGGCACACAGGACCTATCCGGGCATCTGGGTGTCTGCTGGGTAGCCATGTTACCGCACTCACCCATTTAGGACCATTGCACTCTACTCTGCAACCCTGAGAAAGCCATTATGCCCCACGCTCCTCTTGTGCTTCTATGCTCTCCTGAGACTTTGTGACAACTGCTTGCACTGCAACCACAACTGGTACTGCCCATCAATGATAAAAGCACTGATACTGCAGCACCCAGTACTGCACGCCTGCAGTAGCGTTCCCTGCAATTCCTCTGTCCAGCTACCGCTGTTACTCCTTCCTCTGTCCCACTCGTCTCTTGATCTTTTTTGATTCCTCTGCCCTTCTCAGTGTCTGTCTTCCTCTATCCTTTCCCCTGGTCTCATAACATCTAATCTAACTCCCCTCTTTCTCTTTTAGTTTGGAAACTTCCTTGCCCTGTCATTATCTGTCTGAGCAAAAAGTTGCTCTCCAACTTTTTTTATAAGCCACCTTTAGGCACTGAAAGGCGGCAATTAGCTCTCCCTGGAGCTTTTTCTTCTCCGTGATGAACAACTCCAGCTCTCTTGGCCTGTGTTTAGAGGGGAGAATCCCCATCATTTGTTCTAACTTTCGTTGGGTTAACCATTTCCATTAATGAGGGAACAGTTAAGGCAATTACTCCACAACTACCCAAAGCAGCGATAGTGAGAAGCCCACTTCCAGCATCCATTTCCCATGCAGGGACAGATGGACACCGCTTGATGTCTTGCCCCCCAGGAGAAGGGGAGTCGCCACCTGTCCGTGTTGTTTTTTGTTTTTTTTTTTTTTTTTTCTTTTTTCTGCGAGTGATATTATTACATTGTTTATTTACATGTTTTTGTTTTTGGTGTGTAATCTGTTATGCTCCTAGATTTTTCTTCCTGTGTAAAAGAAAGGTTGAGCTACTTCCAGCTGAAAAAGTTTCGGTTACTTGCTTGATCATATTGTTCTTTCAATATTCAAAGCTGAAGCAAAAGCATGGGGATTGCTGCTTGTAGAGAAACACCAGTTCTCTCACTAGAGTGCAACGCTTTCTCAAAAACATGACAGGCCATTAGCTCAGGGTAGCGATCATGCAGCTTATCGGTCACAGTGCGCACAAGAGCATCAGGTCCCCGTCTCGTCACAGAGCCTGTCCGTGGTGTCTCCACTCCACTCTGTGCCCCATCCCGTTCCTTAGAGTCAGCACTTGGAGATCCCCTACTGCGACAGCATGTAATGTTGGAGGCGTTGGAAGTCCTGATCCATCCATTCGGAGCAGGAGACCGTGTTTTGATGCAAATGTGGAAAGAATCGAAGCTGCAACGTGAGTGGGAAGGACTGTTCCAAGTGCTCCCGACTCCTGAGATGGCAAGAAGAACGACTGAGAAAAGTGCCTGTTCCTATCCTGGTCTCCATTCTGCCAACCTGCTCCTTTTCATTCCTTCTTTCTGCTTCTTTATTGATGACATAACTTCGTCACATCGTGTTGCCTTCCTTTTTGCTTTTTTTATCTTGAGGGCAGGCTCCCCTCCTATACCCTTCTCTCCACAGCAGTTCTTTTCAAAACAACTTTTCATTGGTCAAACAACTTTGCAAATAACAGTAACAGTAAACACCCAGAAACTTCCATGCCTCAATGGCTGGAGAACAAGAAACCCGAGACTGCATGCAGTCTCCTGAATCACCCTTCTCTGTTCCCTCTAAACTCATTTACATTCCTGATGGCCTCATTGAGAAGAGTCTAGTGTTAGGGTGGTGTTAGTGTCTAGTGTGGGGCTTTCCAACCCCCATGGCCACCCTCCCAAATCTTCCCCTTCTTTATTAATATCAACCATTTTCTTGACATGAATTACCACTCCATATATAATACTTCCAATTAGGTGGTAAATTCTTCCTTGCCCTCCCATCACCACATAGCTACCAATACCCTATACCTAATTTTCACCCACTTTCCAAAGATCCATCCACTCCAGACACCTTATCAGGGTTGTATGCTACTTGGATAGTAATATTACAAAATGACCTTAAATTGGCTAGATTATATATATCCCCCTGCATTTACCGTTTTTGAACAGTCAGGTTCCCGACCAAAAGTAAGCCCCAGATCACGCAAGATCTTTTGTTCGCTGCTATCATTGACCCCCATACACCGACTTTTAACAGTAACGTTTCCCGTGCTTGTAAAGCAAATTTCGGTCCCTCAGGGTGGGTATAATTTACCCTTTCCATTCCCCAACATTGAGCGGACCACGTCTGATTAGTCTATATAATGCATTGTTCCAATTTCTGGAGGGTATCCCATATAGCGGGATTTCCATATTGCCCCTCGGAAGTGCAGTACATATCCAACAGTCAGATAAATTTAAAGATCGGGTGACTCTTTCAGGTATGTTTACATACGAGTTTTCCTTCCATGCTTGAGCTGATACAATAGTTACAAGCAATGACCAAAGTCCATACGTGTTGCCTTTTCAATTTCAACTTATTGGGTCCCATCGTTTCAAGTGTCCATGGACCTTGCGTTGACTTCTTGATTCTCATGTGGTGAATCCAAGCAGGTTGTTCTTTAATTTTTACTGCGGTGTATGATGTAAGCAGCACCTGAAAGGGTCCTTCCCATTGGGGTTCCAAAGTTTCTTCTGCAAGAGACTTTACATATATAGATGTATAATCTCCAGGTTGTACATTGTGTATAGGTCTATCCAAAACGCTACTCCGGGTTCCAGCTACGTGTTTTCCAATTTTGTCTAATTGTTTCCCTAATGCCACCATATAGGATGTCATAATTTTGTCTCCTGCTTGTGCGGACATCCCCTTCTGTATTCCATAGGGTTGTCCATACAGGATTTCAAAAGGGCTCAGTCCCTCCTTTGCTCTTGGCCTTGTTCGTATGCATAAGAGAGCCAAAGGAAGAGACTGAGGCCAGGCCAGATTCGCTTCCTGTCCCAACTTTACAATCTGTTGTTTGATCAAGTGGTTCGTCTTTTCTACCTGGCCACTTGACTGAGGGCGATATGGGGTATGAAGTTGTCAATCTATACCTAGATGGCGGCTGATTTGTTGCACTATTCTTGAAATAAAAGGCGGTCCCCTGTCAGAGGATATAGTAGCTGGTACCCCAAAACGTGGTATTATTTCCTGTATTAGTATTCTTACCACCTCCCTAGCCTTGGCTGTTCTGGTAGGAAACGCCTCTGGCCAACCTGAAAAGGTGTCAGTTAATACCAGCATGTATCGGTACCCCCCTTTTCTTGGGAGTTCCAAAAACTCAATCTGCCATTGTTGTCCAGGCCCGTTACCTTTTCCAATTTGGCCTATCCCTAATTTTGGAGTATTTTTGGGATTAGTCTGGAGGCAAAGGTCACACTGCTGAGTCAGTTGTCTCGCAGTGGTTCCTTGCTACAATTTCTCTGATCCAATGTTTATATAAGGCTTCAGTCCCCCAGTGCCTCTTTCTATGTTCCTCTCTTATCAGTGGCCATATCATATAAGAGGGAATAATCATTTTCCCTTGGGGTAAGAGCCCACCCTTCCTCGTTATAGGAACCTGCTAGATCAGTAATTAATTTCTGATCTTCCTTGGTATATTTGGGCTTACCTTCTAGGGAGATTTGCCCACTGGGGATCAGGGCCCCTTCTGTTTTTACCTCCCTTTTGGCTGCATGTTTTGCCTCTCTGTCTGCTGTCGTGGTTCAGCTCGAGTGGGCAGCCGAACTCCACCACAGCCGCTCTCTCACTCCCCCTCCTCAAAGAGGAATGGGGAGAAAACATGTGAAAATGGCTCAAGGATTGAGATAAGGACGAGAAAATCACGCAGTAATTATTGTAACGGGCAAAACAGACTCGGCATAAGGAGATAGTAAGATTTATTGCCTATTACTAACAAGCGAGAGAAGTGAGAAAACAAAGGAAAAAGCAAACCAAAAGCACCTTCCCCCCCATCCACCCTCTTCCACCTCCTCCCCCCGAGCGGCACAGGGGAACGGGGGAATGGGGGTTATGGTCAGTCTACAGCACTTCTTCTCTGCCGCTCCTTCTCGGTCACTCTCGTCCCCTGTGCTGTGGGGTCCCACCCACGGGATGCAGTCCTTGATGAACTGATCCGGCGTGGGCTTCCCACAGGCAGCAGCTCTTTCAGAACTGCTCCAGATATGGGTCCGTACCACGGGGTCCATCCCTCAGGAGAAAACTGCTCCAACCTGGCTCCCCTACAGGCAGCAGCTCCTGCTGGGTCACCTGCTCCTGCGTGGGCTCCTCTCCACGGGCTACAGGTCCGGCCTGGAATCTGCTCCGGCAGGGGTCTTCCACAGGCGGCAGCCTCCGTCGGTGCAGGGCCACCTGCTCCACCGTGGTCTCCTCCACGGGCTGCAGCGTGGAACCCTGCTCCACCGTGGTACTCCATGGGCTGCAGGGGGACATCCTGCTTCACCATGCTCCTCACCACAGGCCGCAGGGGACTTCTGCTCCGGCGCCTGGAGCACCTCTCCCCCTCCCTCTACACTGACCTTGGCACGTGCAAGGCTGTTCTCTCACTCCCTTGACTCTCCCGGCTGCTGTGTGGCGCAGCGTTTTTTCCCTGTCTTAAATATGCTCTCACAGAGGCGCAAAACAACATCACTTATTGGCTCGGATCTGGAAAACAATGGGGCCCTTCCTGAACATGGGGCAGCTTCTAGATCTTTCTCACAGAAACCACCCCTATGGCTCCCTGCTACCAAAACCTTGCCACGTAAACCCACTACATCTGCCAGCTCATTTCCTTTTTCCAATTCTGAGTTTGCTTTTTGGTGTGCTCTGATGTGCACGATTGCCACTTTCTCAGGGAGTTGAAGTGCTTCCAACAACTTCAAGATTACTTTTGCATGCTTGATATTTTTGCCATGCAAATTCAGTAATCCCCTCTCCTTCCAGATCACTCAATACGCATGTACAACCCCAAAGGCATATTTTGAGTCTGTATAGATGTTTTTGATTTTGTCTTGGGCCAATTCCAAGGCTCGGGTCAGATCAATTATTTCCACCTTTTGTGCAGGGGTGTTCGCAGGTAAAGGCCCGGATTCTACTGCCTCTTTACAAGTGGTAGCTGCATAACCATTGTGTCGTTTGCCACTTACGACTTAGCTGCTCCCATAAGTGAACCAGTTTTCTGTGTCTTCCATAGGATTGTCTTTCAGATCTGGACGGCACGAATATACTGCTTTGATGGTTTCCAGACAGTTGTGATGCACTGGGTCCCTTGTGTTCCCACTGAGAAAAGAAGCTGGATTGACAATGTTGGTGACTACAATTTCCACATCATCCTGTTCCACCACTGTAGCCTGATATTTCAAAACTCTTTGTGGGGAGAGCTAATGTCCACCTTCTGCTTCCAGTACTGCAGATACCGTATGGGATGCTAACACGGTTATTTTCTGGCCCAAGGTAAATTTTTCGGCCTCCTGGATGTTTAGTACTATGGCCGCAACCGCTCACAAACATCCAGACCATCCCTTTGCAGTTGTGTCCAATCGTTTGGAGAAATAAGCAACTGCCCTACGGTATGGGCCCAGGTCTTGTGCTAATATTCCCAGGGCAATCCCCTGCTTCTCGTGGGAAAAAAGGTAAAATGGCGTACTCACATCTGGGAGTCCCAAAGTTGGAGCTGACGTCAGGGCCTTCTTCAGTAGCTTGAAAGCTTGTATTGCTTCCTTGTTCCATTGAAGGCATTTCTGTTCAGTAGTCGTGAGTGCATACAGGGGTTTAACAAGCAGTCCGTAATTCTAAATCCATAGATGGCACCACCCGCTCATACCCAAAAAGGTCCATAGTTCCTTCACTGTTTGTGGTCTTGGAGTTTGGAATATTGCCTCTTTTCGAGCCTGTCTCAAGGTCCTTTCCCCAGCACTGATTTCATATCCCAAATAGGTTACCTGTTGTTGTACTACTCGGGCCTTTTTCTTAGATACCCTGTACCCTTGGAGTCCGAGAAAGTCTGGCAGATTCACCGCCCAAGTCAGGCAGGTGTTCCTTGTTCTAGTAGCAGTCAGAATATCATCAACATATTGCAGCAATTTCCCTTCTCCTGGTGGGGCCTCCCAGGATTCAAGATCTTTCGCTAACCGATTTCCAACTATTGTGGGGCTATTCTTGAAGCCTTGGAGTAACACCGTCCAGGTGAGTTGGGTCCTACGCCCACTCTTGGGGTTTTCCCATTCAAATGCAAATCTTTTCTGGCTGGCTTCATGGAGAGGGAGGCAAAAGAAGGCATCCTTTAAGTCAAAAACTGTAAACCAGGCTAGTTCTGGTGTTAATACAGTTATTTATTGCCCGTAGATCCTGGACCACCCTATATGACTCATCCGGCTTGTGGACAGGTAATATAGGGGTATTAAAATTGGATTCACATTCCCTCAACAATCCTACTTACACTTTTATTATTGGTCGAATTCCTTCCCTATCTTCCTGCTTTAGAGCGTACTGCTCGATCCTCACTGGCTGCTTTCCCTCCTTGAGCCGAATCTCAACACGTGGGGCATTTTTAGCTCTCCCAGGTTCATCAGTAGCCCATACGCCTGGGTATACCTGGTTTACGACTTCTTCATTAACTTGTCCTTCCATTGGCAGGTTGACTAGGGCTAAACTCATTACCCGTATATATTGTTGATCCTTTACCTCCAGAGTAATCTCCCCTTTTTCAAATTTTATTACTGCTCCTAATTGCTCTAATAAATCTCTACCTAAGAGTGCCCTTGGGGAGTTAGGCATATATAAAAATCTGTGTATGCCCCATTGTTTCCCTAACTTGTACTTCAAAGGTTGACAAAAATAAGCCTTTTCAGGTCGATCGGTTGCACCTTTTACCCTAACATAATCATTCCCTAAAGCCATTAATGCTTGATTTAGAACTGAATATGTTGCCCCCATACCAATAAGAAAGTTCACTTCCGTTTCTCCCCTATCTTCATTATAACCAGTGGAGGATCCGTTAGGGTAGATTCCCCAGGTCCCCGTTATTTCTGCCAAAATCAGGGGCTGATTACCCTAGGAAAAGGCTAGTCAGTTTGTTCTCTGAATCCGAGAGATCTGGGTCCGAATATTTTTCATTTATTTTTTTTTCCATTACATTTCAAAGTTGGTCCAAAAATTCCATGGGGGTTTCTTTTGGACCTTGTTGGAAGCATATTCTCAATTCCCAATTCAAACAGATTTGAGTATTAACTTAACTTCATAATTTTCGGGATGATTAGGGTCGCAGTGGGGTCGGTCAGGGGAATGCAATTGTCAACAGTTCCCTGAGCGGTCCCATTGGCAATCTGAGCTTGCACATGAACTCAGGTTGTTTTAAGAGTTAACTGCTTTTCTGTTTCCATAACAACTCTCTCTGGGACCCATCATGATCCCTTTGCCCCAGAGGGCTAACACCTGTGATTTTGAGATCTCAGCCTGGGGCTGAGACAGAGCTTTTAAAATTCCTACATCCTCTTTCCCTGCTCATTCAACTTTAAACACCTTTAACACCTTCAACAACCCTTTTATCACTTCCTTTATCTTTCTCCAGCCTGTACTTTTCTAATGCCAACACCAAAGGCTCAGTCAAGGGCCAATTAACTCCGCTCCTTTTCTCTCTAAGATGCTGAAACAACATATCTGTATACTACATTTCATCTTATTTTCCTTCTCTCCTCAAAGGACTTTATTGACTGTAATAAAGGACATATTGACCGTAATACGGTGTTATGATTAATAGTTCCATTGTGGGGCCACTCCTCTCCATCCTCTAGTTTATAAAGTGGCCACCACTGATTACAATATTTGATAACAGTTCTTTTACTCTCTGTCCCCCCTCTTCCCATTATATCCCTCCAATGTGTTAGTATACATTCTAGGGGGCTTTTCCGCGGGATTTCTTTGCTTTGACCTTTTCCCATTCTAATCTATAGCAGTTAATATTCCACCATTTTCCTAGGAGCTCTTTACTAGTCAATCCCAATCCCTCCAAAATCCACAATATATAGAGATACACAAATAAAATCAGACCACTGTAAATTAACTGCCTGTAGACAATTACACTGAGGACATTTAAACCCGACGAGCAGATAATATGCCTGGGCAAATTTCGTTCCCTTAGGCATACACCTCAATGGCAGTTCTTATATTATATTTACATATTCACATATTAACATATGTTTAAAAGAACACTTTAACAAAAATGCCCGGGCCTTTACATATACAACAACATACAGTTATTATTCCAATTAGAATTATTCCCCAGCAGCTGCAAACATTATGCCAGTTACCATTAAAGCTTGCCTACCCTCCTCCCGTCTCTTCTATGATCTTCAGGATGTTCCTTGTGGTTCCTAGAACCAGGGTATGGCAGCTTCTACTCAAAACCCCTTTTGGCCGCTCTATCGGCCACCTCCGTTTGGCCACTCTACCAGCCACCTCCCAAGACGCCTTCAGGGTTCGTGTTGCACGCTAGACATCTGTATGCGGCTTATCGACCTCCCCGGCCAATTGGCTTACCTTAATTAAGGTGTACCGTTTGCCCGCAACCACAGGAACTTCCTGTATCCCTGCAGTGAGCGGCTGGGAGAGGAGCTCCTCTGAGAGAGAAAAAGGGGCTTGGGGCGCGCCTAGGAGGTCTGCTCCACAGTCGATCCTGCAGCCGAACAGAGTCCTCCTGCCTGGCTCGCCAAACTCATGCGCAGAAAAGACTCCACAACCATAGGGTTGCGATCCTGGGGTGTCATGGCATACCGCTACTTGTGTTTGGGGAGCTGGTCAGAGCACCCACCTCCATTTCTGTTTATGGTGGCTGAGTTTGTTCAAGTAATCCCTGACTTGATACCTGTCCCCTGCTGGTGGTTCTGCGGAGTCCTGCCTTTAGGCACAAAGACCCAGGACCAGCCCTTCAGAAACCCACACTGGCTACTTCTGATCCCTCCGTTTTCTCGCATGTCAGCTGCAGCGCCTTCCCTGGCCCAGGCTCAGTGCTCATCACAGCAATGGCTGACATCCCAGCAGAAGCCAGCCCGCTCTCTTTGGGCGCTACCTCAATGCATGACTTTGCTCACTTTGGCCCCTCCAGCTCTCTCCCCACTCCCGGTGCAAGGACGGAGTGAGAGAGCAGCTGTGTGGTGCTCAGCTGCCCACTGGGCAGCCAGCATGGGGCACGAAGGATTTGAGATAACAGCATCACTGGCGATCACCTGATTTTCACCTACGTAGAAGCAAGCAGCTCCAACGCAGCCATGTACCTACTGCTCCATGGGATGCTACTATGCAGTCTAACCCCTCATGGTTCTGAACTACCCCTGCTGATAAGGATGTGACCTCCTGTAGCACTGAGGTGATAGAATCTGCCGGAACATTAGTAATTTGCTCCACTGTAGCGGACGTTTAGTAAAGCATGTTGTGTTAAAGGATAAGGAAGTTTGGCAGGACCTAAACCCCCTTGCGTTCCAACTTGTCCTCAGATATCAGAGGGGCTGGGGGTGGCTGGGTTTGGATTCTGAGCGATGCCCTGTTTGGAACTATAAATCCAGTTGTATTCAATAGACTAAATGATCGTGATCATGGATGCACATATCGTGTAATACACTTTCAGTCTAGTAAATGACTGGTGTAGTTTATTGGAGCAACACGAGCACAGGTTCTTTTGGATTGCCGCTGATGAAGACTCTGTCTGCAAAGCACGTGCAAATACCAAGAATATGACTAACACAACCAGCTACATATACGTTAACTTGTGGAACAACTCTATAGAGAATGTTAGGTTTCCCAGGGAAGCACTCGCTGTAACTGAGGGTTCAGACCTCACCCTGTAGGCATCCCTGTAGGGGGGAAGAGAGGTTCAGCACGGCAGCCTTCGGCTGATGCCAGGAGTCAGCGACGTCCTCCCTACTTGTCTGTGGTGGTGTCTTCCCCAACATTTTCCTCTCTTGAGCCCTTTTTTTACTATGTTCCTGCTTTTAGGTAGTGAGCGACTCAAGTCATATGCGCCTTTGTTGTGACTGGTATACATTTTCCTGGCTTTTGTTTTTGCTCAGGGAAATTCAGAGCGTGTGCTCAGTGAGAGGTAGTTGCACCTTGGAGGCGGGTAGCCTTGGGGATGGAGGTGTATTTTGGCACTGTAGTGAGATTATAATGAGCAAAGTTCATCCAGAGGACATGAGTAGGTTGTCAGTTAGACTCAGGGCTGGTCATGTAATCTCTCAGTTCCGTACCATCAGGCTCACTCTAAAATCGCGCTGTTCCTAGCAAAATGGCCCGACGCCCAGGAAGGCAAAGGCGGTGGGTTGCTCTAACACGCTGTGGCCAGGGAAGCAAAAGCTTTCCTTCCTCTTGGTTTCACAGCCTAGCAGAGCAGCTTGGTGCCGTGGAGTTTTCTAACCATTCAGTTTTCACACAAAAAAATGACACGTTCAAGCAGTGAAGAAAGAGGGCTGTTTCTTTGGGGAAAGTCCAGCAGAGAGGTTACTCGGCGGGGCCCGAGGGCTGGAGCTGGGCTCAGCACTGAGCACAGCTGCAGCAGCATAGCCAGCCAGCTCTCGGGACACGGGGCCTCCTCTCCCACACCCTCCGGAGCCGGTAACGTAGTGCTTGCAGGCTGAATGTGGAGGAAGTTCTCAGGACCAGGATGGTTTCAGTCACCAGGGAGGAGACCGAAGGGCTGCTGTAGCCCTCCATGCTTCTCAGGGCTGACATGGAAAGGAACAGAGGGCAGCTCAGAGCCTGTATCACTGGGAAGCACGCCCAGGAACCCCTCCTGCCAAGCCCACCCCACCTCCTCAGCTGGGGCAGGGGTTGCAGCTCACTGCCCAGGGTCTTTTCTCCTCCCAGACAGTTCGTGCTGATACCCCACTGCCCTCACTCACCCTCGATGATGTTCTCTAGCTTCTCCTTGCGCCCATCCACCAAGTGCTGCCCGGCAAGCCCTAGGTACACACGGCCCATCACAGATCCCGCTGGCCAGCTCGCCCCAGACACAGTCCCCCCCTCAACATCCCTGCCGGCTTGGCCATGTGTGCCCAAGTGTGACACCACCCAAGGAGGCTGTGAGGCACTCGCTAAGCTTCCCACCAGCAACCACTGCATGGGCAGGGGGTGGCCGAGGGCAGCAGGGAGCCCCCACAGGCACTCCAGGCCCACTCTGAGCCGGCAGTGCTCTGCAGCCACGTGGCTGATTCAGCAGCAGCTGGGGCTGCGGCCAAGCTGCTGTGGGGCACAGAGGGCCCATGGGGTTGTGACTCACCAATGAACCTGATGGCCGCCTCTTGCAGGGGCTCCTGGGGGCTCCACAGGTATGGCAGGCTCTGGCACAGGTAGTCATCCACTCTGCTGCTGTGCCCCACCAGCTGGAAGAGAATAGTACATGTGGATGGGGCTGGTGCAGCCTCGCCCCTTGGCCAGGCCAGCCCTGTACGTGGGACTGGCTTCCCCTGCTGGGATAGCCTGATGCCCAAGCAGCAGCCAGCTGGTGCTGGGGCCAGGCTTTGGAGGGAGCAAGGGGCAGGCTGCTGAGGTGCCACCCCTCTGCCAAGGGTCAGCTGTCGGTATGCCTGGGACCTGGGAGAGCGACGAGGCTGTCAAAGAGCCTGTACTGCTACGTGCCGGGGCGTGGGGGTAGGGGTGCGTGTATGGCTGCAGGCTGGGGGCTCTGGCCTGCAGCAGTGGCTAGAGGCAAGGGTAGCCACCCTGCACCCTGGGCCAGGGCTGGCAGGCCTTGTCTGGGCCAGGTTTTGGGAGCCCTCGGGCAGTTGTCCTTACCAGGCACTTGCCAATCCTCTGTGGCTGCGCTGTCTCCAGCAGGTTCCTGAGCTGCTTCCACTTCAGGAGCTTGGCAGCACCAAGGAGGGCTTCCCGAGAGGCCTGCAGAGCAGCAGAGAGTGGGAGATGAAACCACTGCGCATTGGACAGGCCCTGGTTGTCCTGCACCTTGGCGAGGCTTGGGGGCTTTTCTGGCCCTTGCTGGGGAGGTGCAGCAGCTGGGGAAGGCATCTGCCAGAGGGTTCAATGCTCGGGCAGAGGTGTGGGGCAACCACCAGCTCCGGCACTTCATGCTGCTGGGGCTGCAGGACAGAAGTCCCCCAGAGCTGCTCATCTGCAGCCAAGGCCAGCAAGCAGGTGAAGCGCTGCAGTCACTGATTCACCAGGGCAGGAGGCAGCCAGGGACGCCACGCACGGGGACCCCAGCAGGCTGTTCCCTAGGGCCTGGGCTCCAGAGCCCGCCACCGCGGACACAGGGCCAGACCCCTGCCCTGGCTGCGGCTCCCTTCCCAGGCTGGCAGCCATGCTGGCTCCTGCAACCCCTGGCAGGGGCTGCACCCTTCTGCGTGGCCCAGGGCAGCCTGCAGGCCAGGGTTTCTGCAGTGAGCACGCTGGCGGCTCCAGGGTGCTCATGCCCAAGAGAGCAAAGGAGCATTCAGCCTAGGCATCTGGCGGGTCCCTGTGCATAACATGGGGTCGACAACTGTTGGGCACCTCACCACTGGCCTCAGACACCTG
This sequence comes from Aythya ferina, assembly GCF_964211825.1. NCBI lineage: Eukaryota > Metazoa > Chordata > Aves > Anseriformes > Anatidae > Aythya > Aythya ferina. The sequence continues at coordinate 85,599,500 of NC_140299.1, forward strand.
CAGGCACAGCTGGCATGCCCGTGAAAACTCTAGTGCCTAGGTATCTGTGGCTACGCAGCACTGCTGAGCACAGCTGGGAGCAGGCAGGGCAGGTCTGGAAAATGTCCGTGCCCACCTTCTTGGCCCATGACAGCTCTGGGGCTGCAGGAAGCCTCCCAGTGGGCTTTTCTGTGGAGGGCTGCATGCGGGGCTGGATGTGGGGCAGGGAGAGGCCCCTCCACTCTGGCCCTCTGTGCAGGCGGAGGTGTAGTAGGGGCAAAATGGCTGTGGTGGGCCTGGTGCAGGCACAGAGGGGCTCTGCACCTTTCTTTTGGATTCGGGAGCTTTGGCCCTGAGGTGAGGCACATTCAGAGGGAGCCTTGCTAACAGCCCATGCCCCTAATGCTCAGGCCCTCCTGAGGGGTGTTGCCCCCTCAAGTGAATGCTCAGCTTAGTGTCCCCACCTCAGCCACACGCTGGTCCTGGTCATGCAGGTGGAAGAAGAGGGGGAGGATGGTGCTCTGCACTTGCTTCTTCATCTCCATCTTATGGGTGCCCTCTGCAACCTCCATGGCATCCTTGCAGAGAAGAATGGAGAGCTCTCTCATGCAGCTGCACTCCTGGTGAGACAGAACAAGGGAGGACCTCAGTCCAGGCTCTTCCGAGCTCACAGTGAGCAAGGGGTCGGTGTGGCAGACAGGGAGACACACGCTCCTGGCTCTTACTCTGCAGTGAGCTGTGGCAGGTAGGCCAAGTGTGTGGGCAGTGCAAAATGGCTCAAGACACAGGAAGGGCAAGGCAGTGGGTTGCAGATGGTCCACCCTGGGGCTGGCAAGGGGACACATGGCAAGGGGAGAAGCGGCCATGGGCAGCAAGGGGCTGAGGAGAAGTTGCCATTGTGGAGCACACATCTGCAGGGCTCTGCACAGGGAGGGGCTGCCCCAGCAGGAGAGCCCAAGAAGCACCAAGCAAAACGTTTCCAGCACGTGCCCAGGGATCGTGGTGGGCGAAGAATTCGCAGGCCAGTGAGACACGCGGAGAGGGACGCACCACCCCCAGGCCACATTCACGTGCCCCGTGGCCACGCTAGCCAAACCTCCTGCTTGCCCACCAGACTTACGTTTTCAAAGAGGGGCAGGAGCCTGTCAGGCAGCTGCAGAGCGATGGGGCCAGCCACTTGCCCATCTGCTAGGCGCAGAGTGTTGCGGAGGACAGTCACGGCCTTCATACTGATGTCGCTGTTGGCATCCTGCAGTTGCTGCACGACCTCTGGCAGCAGGTCTTGCAGAGTTACTGCCTACATGAAACACAGCAGTTCTGTTTCAGAAACACCGAAGACCATCCTGGCAGAAGCCCTTTGCTTACAGCAGGCACAGCCCAGAGCAGAGGTCTGTCTCCAGGAGCGTGCTGAGGCCCCTTCAGACAGAAGGCTGCTGCCTTGGGTTGCAGAAGTAGCCACTTGTGTCAGCCTGGCGCTGTGCGGGGCCTCATCTTCCCAACCTCAGCAGGATGACTGCTCTGGGTAGAGTGCTCCTGCAGCTGAGGCAGCCCTGCGCTGGCTGGCCTGGGGCCTGGCATTGACCTCTTTCTGGCACAGCAGGAGGTGCCTTTGAGCGGACACTGGTGCCGCTCTCCTCGTGCTGCACAGTCCAGGCAGGGGCTGCCCAGAAGCGCTCAGGGGCTGATGAAGAAGGCAGTGAGAGCAGTGGAGCCACTACCGCCCCTCCCGATTCTTGGCAAAGTCCAAGCAAGCCTCTGCGGGCAACAGCACCTGCAGCCCAGCCCCAGGCGGATGCCGCCACTTGGCCCAGATGCCCCCACTCACCATCTTGGGTCTCGTAGACAGCGTGACGAGGCTTGTAACCGCCATCCCACGCAGCACCGAGGACTGACTGTGCAGGTGTGAATGAAGAATGTCTGGGATGCAGGCATTGACAAGCTGCTCAAAGTCTACGCAGTCCAGCAACTGAAAGACACCCAGCAGCCCAGTGAGAGCCTGGCCCAGCCGGCAGGACTCCTGGCAGCACGCTGAATCTGCCAGAGAGCCCAGAGTTTCAAGGCACCTTGGAGAGGCACCGCTTGCTGCTAGGCCCTACCTCCATGAAGACAGCCATGGCGGTGATCTCCTTGTGCTTCTGTCTCTGGCGGAGACATATGACTGCCTCTTCAAACGCCGAGGCACCGAAGAGCGGTGCTTTGCTTCGCAGAGCCCTGGCCAGGGGAAGAACGCATTGGTAGTACCAAGCTGGGCAAACAAACCTCCTTGGGACTGTGCTTTCAGCGCTAGCTGTTATCCCATGGGCCAGACCAGGGCAAGGCTTGCATTTCTGCACTCTGCTTCAGCAGCTGGTGCCATCCACTTGAGGAGAGGCCGCCCGCCCTTCACCACATACCTTGCCTTTGCAAACATGGAGGGTGACGAGCACAGATGTGCTCGATTCACTGAGGGATGCCCTGCCTACACACAAGTTGTGGCCTTCCAACAGATGCCATTTCCTGACCACTTTGGATCCCCAGGCCACTGAGCCTTCCCGCGCTCTCTGGCCACCCTTCCGGCTGCTCTGCCACACAGCTCCAGTGCAGGCTGTGGCATTGCCTGCAGAGCCAGCCCCAGCACTCTCCTGCACCACTGGTCCCCGAGGAAGGAGTGCATTGGAAGGTGACAGGTCCTGCGAGTCCTCCTCTTGCACTGGGCAAGAGCAGCCCTTCACCAAGGAGCTCTCAGAGGCAGCAGCATGGAAATCATAGAATGAATCGTAGAATGGCTCGGGTTGGAAGGGACCTTAAAGATCAAAGAGGCTACTTCCCCTGCCGGTCTCTCCTGAGATCCCTCAGTCACCAGCACTGAGGGTCAACGCTGTCCCTCGGACCCCTGGGGACACCTCACCAGCCACGAGGAAGGGGATCACGTGGGGCCCTCCACCTCTGGGGGAAGAGTGCCAGGGGAGACAAGGACAACTGATGAGGCAATCACCTAGTCAGCACAGCAACACCTGTGTGGAAGGTCTCATGTCTTAAAAGCGTGTCCCAGCCACCCTGCGTCTGGATGTCTTCAACCAAAGTGGCACCCCCCACGTGTTGGAAAAGAGCTCTCATGGTCATCACCGCAGTCCTGCATGCAGAGCACAATGCGCGTCACATGTGGCGCCCCAGCGCTGGCTCCGGCCTGGGGCACAGACCTGGCAGAGGGGATGGAGCACCTGAGAAAGATGCCTGGAGGCCACATGCACTCCCCCATCTGACTGCTGCTCCTGCTGAAGTCCTGCAGTGTGCACTCATGGATGAAGGAGATCTGGAAGAGCACGGCAATGTAGAGCTTGTGGAAAAGTGAGTGCGCAATGTTTTTGCTGGAGGGCAGCTGGAAGATCTTGTTCATGGCACTGGTTACCTGCAGAAAACAGTCAGGTGCAGCTCTCAGTGCACAGGTGTCCCTGCAGCACTGCCAGAGCTTGCGGGTTGGGGGGTGAGGGAGGTGGGGGTGGGGCGTCGCTCTGAGCTGATGGAGGCACCGGGCCAGAGCCCGCTGCCTGGCTGCCTGGCCTGGGGCCCAGCCCCAGCGGCTCCCTGGGTTCGTCTCTGCTTTGTGGCATGGGCAAGCCAGCTTTTCGTGTCCAGAGCAAAGGGCCCAGCAGGCCCCGGGGGTCTTGCCAGCTGTCCTCAGCTCCCTGGGCCAAACCTTGCAGCCTGCTTGGGCCAGGCAGCTGCCCTGCCCGGGGCTGCCCAGCAAGGCAGGAGCAGGCGGGGAGGGAGGAGGACAGAGAGCGGCAGGGCAGGGGTGGGCTGCGTGCCTGTGCGCAGTGGGGCCCCAGCAGTGCATGTGGCCCTGCTGGGCTCTGGCTCCCAGCCCCCCTGACTGGGGAGCCCCAGGGAAGGCTGGCGTTTGGGGACAGAGGAAGAGGGGAGGAGGGGATGGGGAGGGGAGTGCAGCCCCACTGGGGGTGAGCGAGGCCTGGTCCAGGAACTCACAGCCCAGGAACGGACACAGTTGTGGTGTGGGCCAAAGCCATCGTGCCCAGGCCCTATGTATTGCATCAGCAGCTTTCTCAGCACGTCCTCTGCAACGCAGGGCTCGGAGACCATCGTCTGCCACATGGCCGTGGCAACCCTGCAGAGACAAAGCATGCTGTCGATGGGGCCACCCCAGCCACTGCCCCTTGGCCTGTGCCGGCCCTGAGGGTCCTGAGCTGTGCCAGAGGTGGGTGGGTGGGCCCTGTACCTATCGCACCACGGGAAGACCTCCAGCAGGCCCTGGACCGCGTGCTCAGGGTGCAAGGAGGTGATCTGGAAAAGGGTCCTCTTCAGGATGTCCAGGAGTGATTCCTTGCTGACCGACGCCAGGTGGTCATGGATGATCTGCATGACCCGTGGCACCTGGAGGAGAGATGAGGGAGAATGGAGCGGAGCACAGCCATGGCCCCAGCTGCCACCAGCAAATGCTTCCCTCCTGTGGCTCTTTGCCAGCCCGAATGGCTGTCGGGGACTCCCAAGCCGTGGACCCGGGCCAGGGAGAACGGCCCCCGAGAGGGCAACAGCACAGGGCAATCTGTCTGCAAACTGCTAACCTCCTCCATCTGTGAGTCTGTGATCATATCCAACACGCGGGCAACCACCTTTGTGTCAGAGACCCTGGGGTGTGTCATGCCCTCCAAGATGGTGAGGATGAAGTCCGTCCTCTCGACAGGGAAGAGGAAGCTGCCAAATACCTGCGAGAGGGAAGACATGTCACACAGCCTGCCTTGGTGGCGGGCTGCAGCTGAGCAGCGAGGGCAGCTCTGGAGAGAGAGCCAGGGCAGTGCTGGCACTGTGCCCCCAGCACAGGCAGGAGCAAGAGCTGGCGTGGGCTTGCAAGGGCCGGCCTGGGCTGGGATGACTGTAGCCTCAGTGGCTGCGGAGAGGGAACTGCCCCGCAGGGTGAAGGCAGGTGGTGGAGGTCAGGGTCAGGGCACACTTGGCGGTGTGTAGGCAGCCAGGCCTTGTGGGTGGCCAGGACAGCTGGACCTGCAGTGCTGATGCTGGCCACTGACATTAGCCTTTGGCTGCTCCCTGCTGAGATATGGTGGGACCCTGCAGCCGGCTTGCTGGGAGGCTGTGACGGACCCTGCCTCCTGCCCGCAGTTCTTGGGGCACTGGTTCATCCAGGTCTCCTGTCAACCTCACAGCCAAGAATCCCAGGAAGGGAGGGGCTCATTACCGTCGGTTCGCTAGCAGCGTCCTTGGGCAGGAAGGTGCTTGGGCATTCCCGCTCCAGAAAGAGATACGGATAGGTAGGTGTCATCAGGTGGCCTGGGCAGCAAGGCAAACAGAGAGTGGGTGAGTGGTAGGAATGATGCAGAAGCTGCTGCTTGGAGAAGACAGCTGAGAACACCAAGCAGAGCTCTGATTGTGGCAGGGCGCTGTGTCTGTCAAAGAGGGGCACTCTGTGTTGGGTGGAGGGTAGGGGGTGGGGACAGGAGACATGCCAGGGAGGAAATGGGTCTTCTGTTGCAAGGGGGAGGAGGGCAAACCGCCTCGCAGTCTGCAGAAAGGCCAGAGAGTTTGGTCCGGCTTTCTGCTCTGAAGCAGGAGAGAAGCCCCACGATGCTGCTACTGCTACAGGCTCTCCAGTCCACTGGTTCTCAGGAGTGCTACTAAGCCACTGCCCCAGGGGACATCCTGCTGCTCCAATAGGGGCTGGGGGAGCCCCCTAGGGTTGGTGCAGCACGGCTGCTCCCCTGCTCCACCCTTGGAGGAATGTGCTGCTCTTTCCTCTAGCTGGGGAGGGCGGACAAAGCGGCGTATCACCATGCCTGGTCTTGACTGGGCCCTCGTGTCTGGAAGGTGCTAGCCCACCCCAGCCTCTCTTACTCTGTCGCACCATCACGATCCTGTGGATGGCGTGAAGAGCCTCTGCAGACCCACAGCTGATGTTCTCGTCCTCCTCGGCACAGCACAGGGTGAGGCACCCCATCAGCTGCCCCAGGAGTGGCACAGGCTTCGTCTGGAAGGTGCGAACGCTGACCGTGCCCACTCTGTTTGTGAACGAGTCCTGGGGTTGAGAGGATGGACAGTGGCAGCTTGGCTGAGCTAGTGCACTTGAGACAGCAGGAAGGGGTGAGGGAGTGCTTAGAGGTTGCCTGAACCACCAGCTCCTTACCTGCATCAGAGAAGTGGGGATCAGGGCCTCGCTCAGACTGGCAATCCTCCCCACGGCATACCGACGCTTTGCCACTTTCTCGGATCTTGTGAGGGGCAGCAGGGCCTGAGAAGAGAAAAGCTGCTGGTTTGCCTTGGGATGCAGTGGCAGCTCCCGTAGCGGCAGCTCTGCCAAGCGCCGGGCAGGGTTTACACAGCGTGCCCAGGCTTCTCCTGAACAAGAGAAGAGCCTGGAAAGGGGGTATAGCCCGTCGCGGCCTTGGGGACAGACCCGCAAGATGATCTCCAGCGTAGCGGCAGTGTAGTCCGATGAAGTACACACCAGCACTTCCAGCACGCTGTCCAGAGATTTCAGAATCTGTAAGGAAGACAGAGCGGGTGGTGCTTTTTTGTTGGTCCTTCCTCATGGGAAGCTGGCTTGAATGCCTGCTGCCTGAGGCAGGCCTCAGCTGCCCAGTGGTGCCAGCAACCTGCCCAGTGGTGTCTCAGGATCTCCGTTGTCTTTCTGTTTCTCCCGTGGTCTTTCAGCAGCCAAAGCTAACTAGGAAAAAGTGCGCAGGAACTGACTGGCAGCAGGCTCTCTGTAGCTCACTCGCTGCTTACCTCAGCATAAAGTGAAGCATCCAACTTGCCCCTCTCCGTCTCTGAAGCAAGAGAGCCAATGGCGTTGATGCAGGGGCCGAGGTGCTGTGACAGCAGTGCTAGGTTCTCTTTGCTGCAAGGAGAGGAGAGAAGGTGCCCATTGGAGGCTGGCACTAGGAGCAGTGCCCAGATGCCCTGGGAAGGTGACCGTAGATGTCAGGGCCTGGGGTCACCAGGTGGGACCCGTACTGGGTGGGCAAGGCTTGTGTGGAGGCATCTTCTCCCTCTCCCGTGCTGCTCAGCCAGGGATAGAGGGCAGTCATGGCATGCAGTGCACAAAGCCCTTTCCAGCTCCTGCCTCTCTCCCTTCAGGGAAAAAAGCTGGGAAGGGAGACAATGGAGAGCCCCTGCCGGCACTGCCGGCTGGCTCTGCTGGCATGGCACCCTCTGCCCTCCTATCTGGTGCAGGGGAGAGCTGAGGCCCTAAGACAGAGCACCAAAGTCCTGCCCGGGTGGGGGAAGCCCGCTGCTGTCAGGCCCATGCTGTGGAGAGGCCCTGGCCAAGCCAGGGTATGGGGCAGGTACCTCCTTTCAGTGATGGCATACGCAGCTTGCCAGCCCAGGAGCATCACAGTGCGCAGGTGGTCGAAGGGAGACTTAGGCAGTTGCATCTGGAGAGAGACAACATGGTCAGGATGGGACACGGGAAGCTGCCAGGGGCTGGCACTGATCTGCAGGGCAGGCAGAGCGTTGCTGGCACTATACCAGCATTGGCGTCAAGACCCGGGGGGTTAAGGGGGGCACAGGCCAGGCTGCTCTGTGCCCACAGAGGCCCGTCCCACCCTCCCCTGTGTGCAGAAACCCCTGTGCTGTTCTGACTGCTGGGCTGGTGCCCGGACAGCTCACCCTTCCCCCCTCCCCGCCCCACTGGGTATCCCCTCACCTTCTTCTCCACTCCCAGCTCGTCGCTGGGCAGGTACATGTATGTCCTCTCCATCCTGGTGCTGCAGATGGTGCGGATCGAGGCCAGAAACTTCAGCTTCCAGTCCTCTTCCTGACAGTCAGGGAGCAGAGAGACAAATAGGGAGGGTGAGAGGGCGGCGACATGGCCAGCAGGGCCACTGCACCACAGGGGTGCAGTGATGGCACAAGGGGCCAGGAGGGCAGCAGCTCAGCACAGCCAGCAGCCCTCCAAAAGCCTGTGTGTGGGCAGCAAACACGGCAGCCCCCAGCTGGGAGAAGCAGGCTGAGCCTCACGCACTGACAAAGTCTGCAGTTACCATTTTGGTGCCAGTGAGAACAGCCCAGAAGTAGTCACAGGCTTCCACGTCCTTGGGCTCCGGAGACATGACGGAGGCAGCAGAAGCATCATCTGATTAAAAAAGAATGGACAGAGCTGTAGGCGGGGCAGGAGGCAGAGGGAAGAGCCATGCCCTCTCTTGAGCCCTGTGCCCACCGCCCTGCCGACTGCAAGCCCTGGGTCGGAGCACTGATGCCCCCTTTCCTCAAGGTTGCCGCTGGCAGCAGAGCAGGAAAGGTCCCTGTCCTGCAGCACTCCTGCCGGGTGAGCAGCCTTCTGCTGCCTGTCCCCACAGCAAGAGCTGGGTCCCCTCCACTCTCTCCCGCTGGGAGCCTCCCCTGCTGCCAGGGGAGGCTGTGCTGGGGCTGGCTCCTGGCTCACAGCTGCCCTGCCCTTCAGGAGCCGGCATGCCCCCCGCCGGCTGTACCCCTCTGCTGATGTTCCAGGGAAACGGGCTCCTGCTGCAGAACAGGGTGCACTCGCTGACTTTGGTCCCGTCCAGCCCGCTGGGGACCCTCGCTCGCTTGGCTTCCTCAGTTGTGGCAGTGGCATGGCAGTGCCATGCTGTGGCACCCGTCCCTGGTGGAGCCCCGACTCCAGCCTGCTGGTGAGCCTGGAGCCTGGGGCCAGGCTGGACGGGCCCAGCAGTGCCTGCGTACTTACCCCTCTGAAGCACATGGGTCTCCCACGTAGAATATGCAGCAGATCTGCTATCCTTCTCAGCATTCAGGATCTCGGGGACAAGTAATAGCAGCCCCGCCAGGGCAAAATCGTCAGTGCCCCTTTGGCAAGGAGCCGCACGACTCGTGCACTGTCCCATTGTAATCCTCGTGGACACTGTGGGGCTGCCCTGCTGGTGCTGGGTAGTTGTAGCTGTCCCAGGGGTGAGTCAAAAAGGGCTCTGCTGTGATGTCACCCAGGACAAAAGGGGGACGCTGTCTCCAGGGCGGAGGGCGTGAGGCCCAGGCACCTGACTCCTCTCAGATGCCACAAGGCCGCTGTGAGATGGGGAAGATACTAAAACTTATCCAAATTAGTATTTAGCTACATATATGGTAAAATATCCTAATTATAAGGATGTAGATGAGAACCTTATGAGCAGCAGATGTAAAAAGGAAGATATCGCTCAAGGCCAACGGGTGAGGGAAGGACGAACAACTTGTTGGCAGGAAAGAAAGCAAAGATAAACAAAAAACTTCTACATGCTGTCCAGCAGCAGGTCCAGGTCCAGAAAGGTAAAGAGAGTTTAACCTGCTCTTCCTCACTGCCTTCAACCTGAAAGACCTCTGCCCACGACCACCAGGCTACGCTGCGCAGGTGCAACCGGGAGGAGCTAAGGGCGGGGAGTATGGAAATGAGTACTTGGAAGAGGTCTGCCTTTTGGGGAAATCAATGAATATGTATGAGAGCTCGTGTAATATGTAACAGTATTCGTGTATAAAATTGTGAGAGACGAGCGGGCAGGTGTGCACTTTTTCAGGGAAGCCATTCCCAGTGCGCCTGGTGCACCGCAATAAAGTGTACCTACTTTACAACCCTATGGTTGTGGAGTCTTTTCCGCGCGTCACCTGTGTGCCCTCACACCCTCTTGGGACCACCCTGTGGCTCTGTGGCGTGTCCCAGAGCGCCAGTGTGCCTGAAGGACCTCCCTTTGTCTTCATGGGCACACCAGAGCCTTGCCTCTCCCACTCAGTGGCCAGAGCAGCCATGGATGTGACCTGGCAATCCTGGGAGACATTCTGACAGCAAAGGTCTGCTAAAACACTGGCAGACACAACTGCCAGTCAGCCTGCAAACTGCTAATCCTTGAGAAGGCCCAAGTGGCCCCTTGGAACTTTGGCTGTGCACCTAAGAAGCAGAAACCTCCTGAGCGACCACTGATAAGGGCAAAAAGGAGGAGCTCTAACAGCACTTCATTGTCTGAAAAGGTGAATATACTTTGGGAAAGTGTGGACATGGACACCTTCTGGGCCACTTTCCCTGCTTGTTCTACCCTGACCCCACAGCTTTTAGAACAGGGAGAAGCCCCTGTCTGCAGGGTCTGCAGAGAAACTTCTGTAATTTGAGTTGTTTGGATTGTGAGGAACGTGATCTCCACACAAGGGTGCCTTCTGGTTGCTACTGAGCAATCTAGAAAGTTCTCTAGTGCCACATAGGAGTAAATAACACTGTCAGCCTTCAGCTTGGAGGCAGATGTGGCGATGACACCCTAGTATCCTGCCAAGTGTTGCCATCACGGCTAACTTCTTTTGTTGGTATCAAAACTTACCAGTTCTTTTGTGATCTCTTGCTAATCATTAATCCTTCCTGTGATAATACTACCCTGGCCACACCGCTGAGTGTGTGAGGCACAGATGCTCTCTCCCACTTTCTGCAGTTTTTGGCATATCACATTTACATCCTTTCCCTCACGCTGAAATCTCTTTCAGTGCCAGGAAGTGCTTTGCAAAAAAGCCTCTACATTGCATTTTCCGTCCTTCTGAAAACGTGGTCACACATCCAATAGACAGAGAGAGCGAGCACAATTTAGAGCACATCCAAAAATCCTGCCCATAGGGAGACATTAGAAAACACCTGTGACTTTGGCTTTGGAACTGGAAATGGCACATTTTCAGAGTCCTGGGGTGACTAGTGTCATCATGTGCTCTGATCTCACCGCCTAGTCCTGCTGGCCACGCTAGTTCTCATGCCGTCCAGGATGAGACACCTGGGCACGCTGCTGGCTCACGTTCAGCCAGCCATCAACCAGCATTCCCACGTCCTTTTCTGCTGGGCACACTTCCAGCCACTCTTCCCCAGGCCTAGGCGGCTGCATTAGGTTGCTGTGAACCAAGAGCAGGAGCCAGCACTTAGCCTTGTATAGCGGCACGAGATTGAACTCGGCCCATCGATCCTTTAACCCGGCTGGCAGCTAAGCACCACACAGGTGCCTGTACTGGGCTGGAGTGGCCGCAGGGGCTGGAGTGGTAGCAGTGCTGCACCTGGCCCTTGCTGGGGAGGTGCAGCAGCTGGGGAAGGCATCTGCCAGAGGGTTCAGTACTCGGGCAGAGGTGTGGGGCAACCACCAGCTCCGGCACTTCATGCTGCTGGGGCTGCAGGACAGAGGTCCCCCAGAGCTGCTCATCTGCAGCCAAGGCCAGCAGGCAGGTGAAGCGCTGCAGTCACTGAGGCACCAGGGCAGGAGGCAGCCAGGGACACCACGCACGGGGACCCCAGCAGGCTGTTCCCTAGGGCCTGGGCTCTAGAGCCCGCCACCGCGGACACAGGGCCAGACCCCTGCCCTGGCTGCGGCTCCCTTCCCAGGCTGGTGATGATGCTCTTTTTCTTTCCCTCAATGATGTTCTTTAGCTTCTCCTCATGCCCATCCGTCAAGTGCTGCCCAGCAAGCCTTAGGTGAGGAGCCACAGTCCTCAGGGGCTGCCTTTGTGTGACTTAGGGGGGCACTCCTGGCTCCAGCAAAGCCTCATTAGCTGCCCTCGTGAGGGCTGCCGGCTTCTGGTGGTTCCCTCAGCTACTTTGATGGCTGCACACTGTGATCCCCACTCCACTGTGGAATACATCTGCCCCAGAGCCGATCGCCTCAGGCGAGTGACTGTTAGATGGCGGTTAACAGTGCTCACAACAGAAGGCTTTTCATCGTCCACAAATTCCTTTAGCTGCCATTTCACAGCTCCACTTACAAAGGGAGCCCGAGCTTTCTCTCTCCCCTAAGCACAGCCCTAACCGACGCGCGGAAAAGACTCCACAACCATAAGGTTGTAAAGTAGGTACGCTTTATTGCGGTGCACCGGACACACTGGGAATGGCTTCCCTGAAAAAGGTGCGCGCCTGCCCGCTCGTCTCTCACAATTTTATACACGAATACTGTTACATATTACATGAGCTCTCATACATATTCATTGATTTCCCCAAAAAGGCGGACCTCTTCCAAGTACTCATTTCTATACTGCCTGCCCTTAGTTCCTTCCGGCTGCGCCTGCGCAATGTAGCCTGGTGGTCGTGGGCAGGGGTCTTTCAGGATGAAGGCAACGAGGAAGAGCAGGTTAAGCTCTCTTGACCTTTGTGGACTTTGACCTTCTGTTGGACAGTGTAGGCCTTTTTTGCTTGTCTTTGCCTTGTTTCCTGCCAACAAGTTGTTCATCCTTCCCTAATGAGTTGTTCATCCTTCCCTCACCCGTTGGCCTTGAGCGATATCTTCCTTTTTACATCTGCTGCTCATAAGGTTCTCGTCTACATCCCAGATAATTAGGATATTTTACCATATATGTAGCTAAATCCATCAATGCAAAATGGACTTCCTTTACCGGATGCGGGGGAAACCTTGTTACAAAAGATGAGGAAAAGGCGGAGGTGCTTAATGCCTTCCTTGCCTCAGTCTTTAGCGGCAATATCGGTCGTTCTCTGGATACCCAGTACCCTGAGCTGGTGGAAGGGGATGGGGAGCAGAATGTGGCCCTCACTATCCATGAAGAAATGGTTGGCGACCTGCTACGGCACTTGGATGTGTGCAAGTCAGTGGGGCCGGATGGGATCCACCCGAGGATACTGAGAGAACTGGCGGAGGAGCTGGCCAAGCCGCTTTCCATCATTTATCAGCAGTCCTGGCTATCGGGGGAGGTCCCAGTTGACTGGCAGCTAGCAAACGTGACGCCCATCTACAAGAAGGGCCGGAGGGCAGACCCGGGGAACTATAGGCCTGTCAGTTTGACCTGAGTGCCAGGGAAGCTCATGGAGCAGATTATCTTGAGAGTCCTCACGCAACACTTGCAGGGCAACCAGGCGATCAGGCCCACTCAGCATGGGTTTATGAAAGGCAGGTCCTCCTTGACAAACCTGATCTCCTTCTATGACAAAGCGACGTGCTTAGTGGAGGAGGGAAAGGCTGTGGATGTGGTCTACCTTGACTTCAGCAAGGCTTTTGACACCATTTCCCAAAGCCTTCTTTTTCTCTCCCTCTTCTGTGACTGAAGCGGCATTGAGGCACACGTTCCCCATTATGGCCTTTTCCGTATCCTTGCTGTATCTTGTGCTGTCTCAGTGGTCCTAGCACACACCACAAGGTAGCTTATAACTCATGAAATGCAAGCAATCCATGCTCAGTCCAGTCTCACATTTCCCAAAAGTTAAGTTCTTTCTGCCCAGCTTACAAACACTGCCTCTCCATTTCCCCCATCTGCAACATGTTCTGTACAGTTATCCATTTCTTAGTGAACAGCACTCGCTTCTGACTTAGGTGAATTCAGGTCTGTGCCAGGTTTTGCAGCATGTACCTCATTGCACGGAACTTCAACAACTTTCTTCATAACCTTCAGCTCACTGGGATGAGGGGTTGCTCTGCGCTGTAGGCCCTACCGAAGAAAAAGCACTCATGCAGAGCATGACATTTAACAATCAGAGGAATACGTGTCATACCTCAAGATTGAATCAGTTCAAATGACATGTTTTATCAGACCACTAGAGCCCAAGCTGGACATGAACAAAATGTCACAGAATCTGATGTGGACTTCTCTGCTATTACAGTGTGCAGCTGGGTACAGGACTTCATTCTGGTCTAACCAAAGCTCGCACAAGTTTGGTAGCACTCCCAGAGTTATCTGGCTGTAACAGAGCAGGGCAGTAGCAGTGTCACAGCAGTAGCAGTGTCAGTCCTTTCCAGGGGAGAAACTACTCTAGGATATTCCAAATCACACTAAAACTCTGCAAAACTCGATGTTACTGCTTTCACACCTCCTACAACCATTCACCAAATGGTTTATGAAACTAACATTTTGGTGTGCCACAATACTGCAGCAAATATGTTTGGAAGTGTCTGGGTTAGCATACTGGCTGCGGAAGCTCCCAACAGGAAACATGGAAGACAACAGGAAGGACTGTCCAGTAGCAAGGTTTTGGAAATGCTGGACCCACAGTAGAAATGTGTCTTTCTCCCCCTCCTCCCAGACATGAATAAAAGCTTTTGGTTAACACTGACAATCCCAACATGATATAGCAGCGCTATCAGCAATGGTAGACGTGTTCATAGTATTGCTCCTTTTGTTACCTGTAAACACAACACACACTGATGAGTGTTTGGTTTAGGAGTTAAAGCACCACTCGAGTGCTGTTCAAGCATCAGCCAACTGTTCTCACAAGCAGGCTGCAGCTTTGTGCATAGGAAGCTGCAAAATCTCTTCTGTCTCCCATTTTAGTTGGCTTTCTGCCAAAAAGCATTTCAGAACATTAAGAACAGGGTTCAGTAACAACTTGATCCACAACTGCAAAGGTAAATATCACTGGATTTCCCCCAGTGTCAAGACGAGCTGTAATTCAAGATTATGCACTGGCTCTCAGCGTACTTAGGTTTAGGCTTGGGTTCAGAGCCCTCCATGGAGGCACCCACCACATGCTAGGCTGACATCACTGTCAGGAACAACATGGAATGGTCCTGTACTTTCTAAAGGAGAAAATAAATTACGAAGGGAAATGCAGAAAGTCAGCCCAGCAGAAGTGAAAAACGACAGCTGGTGGCAGTGAAACACAGCAGAGAAATAAAGTACCAGACAAGAATTTCATTGGAAAGGAAAGATCTTTAGGCAGCTAGATAGCAACAAAGAATGCCTCAGAGCAAAGGGGCTTGGAAAAAGCAGAGCAAGGTGTGTATAAGGGTAGTAGAAAGTGAAACAGGGCCAACACGCAAAGAAAACATTACACTGGGAACAATGACTAGGCCATCCTGGGCAGATCAGAATCTTCCCAAACAACCTGAGGGTCTACTTCTTTGCATTTCAGACAAAACAAAACAAAACAAAACAAGAAACACTTCCAAAAAGGTACAGATGCTACCCCTACCAACCACCCATATTCCCTCCCCACCATCCCTCACCTACCAGTAATTCCAGGTCATTAGCACCAAGATCCAACTGTTCTAACTTGACAAGGAATGAGAGTGAACTGCAAGATACAAGGAATATAAAGGGGAAAAGAGAGGAAGAGGAAGAGGAAGAGGAAGAGGAAGAGGAAGAGGAAGAGGAAGAGGAAGAGGAAGAGGAAGAGGAAGAGAGAATGAGAGAGAGAGAGAGAGAGAAAGGAAGGAAGGAAGGAAGGAAGGAAGGAAGGAAGGAAGGAAGGAAGGAAGGAAGGAAGGAAGGAAGGAAGGAAGGAAGGAAGGAAGGAAGGAAGGAAGGAAGGAAGGGAGGAAGAGAGAAAGAGAGGAAGAGAGGAAGAAGGAAGGAAAGAAGGAAGGAAAGGAAAGGAAAGGAAAGGAAAGGAAAGGAAAGGAAAGGAAAGGAAAGGAAAGGAAAGGAAAGGAAAGGAAAGGAAAGGAAAGGAAAGGAAAGGAAAGGAAAGGAAAGGAAAGGAAAGGAAAGGAAAGGAAAGGAAAGGAAAGGAAAGGAAAGGAAAGGAAAGGAAAGGAAAGGAAAGGAAAACTAATAATACTGTGTACAAACAAGTGATGTACAATGCACCCGCTGACTGATGCCCAGGCTATCCCTAAGCAGCCAGACCCCCCACCCTGTCCAGCCCCCCATATAATTGTTCAGCATGATGCCATATGGTGTGGATTAGCCCTTTGGCCAATTTGGGTCAGCTGTCCTGGGTTTGTCCCCTCCCAGCTTCTTCTTCACCCCAGCCTGCCTGCTGGCAGGACGGAGCAAGAACCTGAGAAGTCCTTGGCTTAGTGTAAGAACTGCTCTGCAACAATTAAAACATCAGGGTGATACCAACGTTAGTCTCATACTAAATCCCAAACACAGCTCTGTAACCTGCCCTGATACTGACATCAGGCTGACGGGCCTGTAATTCCCTGCAAAGTCCTTCCAGCCCTTCCTGTTGCCTGGAGGCACGTCTGCCAGCCTGCAGTCCACTGGGGCCTCCCTCATCACAGTGGGCAGCAGAAGAGACCTGCTGCGCTCCTCCCTTGCCACGGGAGCCCCACGGCTCCCACTGTCCCCCCAGGCCACAGTGAGCTCCACAGCCTTTCCAAGGAGGCAGGAGCAGCTGGTGCAGCAAGGCTGCCTCTGCCCTCCGCAAGCAACCTCAGGGCCCCATATACAACAGCCTGGCAGCATGGCTCTTACCCTCCAAACCGTCACACAGGTAGTCATTGTGGGCTTACATATGATGTTACAAGCACCCTGAAGTCCATAGCACTAATATCTACCTCTCTGTGAATATAACAGGCCATCAAATTATGGTCCCTTCATTTCGTATTTCATGTTAACAGTTAATATGTCACTCAGTAGTCATGTAACTTATTTCTCTTGAGACCTAAGACAATATTAAATTACATCTCATGCTTCTTCTATATTTGTCAAGGTGGGTGATTTATGGACTAATGAACACATTTCATGTGAACTTTTACAATATTCACCTCAGTTTCATTTCCATACTCAATATGATGTTCATGAAGGTGCATGACTACAGGATTGCTTTTCTCCAGTTAATTAGAATTCAGAGCATTTCTCTAGGTTAAAAGCAAAGAGTATGCAGCCACTTATGTTAAAATTGTTGCCCTGATTTTCACTGCTAGTGATTTCAAATTCTTTTCAGGCTAATTGGTCTGCTTTTCACATTACTTAGCTTTCATCATCCCTTTGCACTTCATTTATAGCATATTCATTTTTTATATATCAGAATCCTACTCACTGCACTTTAGAAAACAGTCTTCCTGGCAGGGGAGAAGGAACAGAGGTCTATGAAATAGGATATAGCTAATGATGTAATTAGCAGTATACCAAGCTAGTACCAGACCCAAAGGATTATAAATTTTATAAATGTTTATAAATCTAGTTATCTGATTAATTTTATATTTTGGCTTTTGGTTTTGGTTGGATGGTTTATTGGTTGGTTTGGTTTGGTTTAGCTTGGTTTTGTTGTTGTTTTGTTTTGTTTTTGAGAAAGCCTGAGAAAGTCATAATTTTGATGAGGCTGAAACTCATGAGTGGTATATGGATAACTTTTCAGCCCAGGGAGGTTTGCATCTCTTTTTCCAGTGAGCTATTCATTCAAGAATAGCTCTAGAATAGTTGAGCTATTGATCAGCGTCCAGGTGATTTTTTATATTGTTTTTGCAGATGTGGAGGGATGAGGCATGTGCTACAGGGTAATGGATGCAGTGGAGTTCTCTGTAAAGGTGATCTAGTGTATAGTGTTGGAGAGAAGGCACTACAGTTGGTGACTACATGAAAATAGTTTTTGCTTGTTTGGAAGCTCTCTACAGGTACCTCAAAGGAGGCTGTAGCAAGGTGGGGGTTGGTCTGTTCTCCCACGTGCCTGGTGACAGGACGAGGGGGAATGGGCTAAAGTTGCGCCAGGGGAGTTTTAGGTTGGATCTTAGGAAGAACTTCTTTACTGAAAGGGTTGCTAGACATTGGAACAGGCTGCCCAGGGAAGTGGTGGAGTCACCATCCCTGGAAGTCTTGAAAAGACGTTTAGATGTAGAGCTTAGGGATATGGTTTAGTGGGAACTGTTAGTGTTAGGTCAGAGGTTGGACTCG
Organism: Aythya ferina; assembly: GCF_964211825.1. Classification (NCBI taxonomy): domain Eukaryota; kingdom Metazoa; phylum Chordata; class Aves; order Anseriformes; family Anatidae; genus Aythya; species Aythya ferina. The sequence continues at coordinate 85,616,969 of NC_140299.1, forward strand.
ATGATCTTGAAGTCTCTTCCAACCTAGAAATTCTGTGATTCTGTGTGATTCTGTGAAGATGCAAAGCAGGGCATGAAGTGGAATGTCAGCACCAGAGCCTACCTGAGCAAGTTAAGTGATGACCACCATGTTGAAACAGAGGTTATTTATTTGAGGGACTGGTGTGGCAGTTTTAAGTATTTCCCGTTTGGGTATTACAGGTGATGCCCAGTCCTCAGTGTGGGAGAATTATCCTTGGGGCAGGTGAATGGTTTGGGTAAAGGAGTGGGAGAGAGGAATCGCGGGAGGTAGATGCAGAGAATAGTCAGACTTGCTAGTGTCTCTGATAAGCACTGGCCTTGGGCAAGGTGGGAGTTGAGCAGCCTGCTTCCACTTCTCTCTTATACAGATGTTGTGGATGGAGGTCTGTAGGCTTGGTATGAGAGGCTACTGAGGGACGGTGTCTTGCCATATGAGGATGGTCCTTATCTGGCAGCAGAAGAGAATCTTGAAGGCCATGGTGCCTGGAGTGAAACCTTTCATTTGATTATTTGTAAAATGAATCTTAATGAAATACATGCTAAACATACATATCTTTACTATTTGACTCTCCACACAAATCATGCTAGACATCACTCCAGGGAAGGGAACAGATAATGTAAGGATATAAAGGAAATGGTTTTAGTGTTAGGAAAAAGCGTTGGTGTTAGCATTAGTTGATAAAGTGAGAGGAATGCCATAAAAGAGCTGGGGGGAGAAAGAAGAGATTGGAAAGCTGGAAGAGGTAGGTGAAAGGCTGGGCTCCTTCGTCTCCACCAAGACAGGGATGCCTTGTTGGTAAGCTCTGCACCTTCATCTTTTGGAGAGGAATACCTGAGATAGCATTTTGCTAGCACTGTTATCAGATATGAGCGCTATTGCAGAAAGGGTGTTTATCAAAAACAATTCCAAATCTCATATAGAAAATAGAATCATAGAATCATCCAGGTTGGAAAACACCTCTAAGATCATCTAGTCCAGTCCCATCTGTCACCTTATTAGAAGTTTTCAACTTTGTGAAACTGTCTCAGTGAAAGTTGCTGGCAGGGCTCTTAAACAGGCAAGTGTTTGACTTTGATAGGCACCTTTTAATGTGACACAGATCCTACTCCCACTCCACCTAGGTCTCCCACAAAAAGTTATTTACAACAGAAGCCATTTTATATCTCATGGTATATCTCTACTTCCCTTGGCAGTGTGAGAAAAATCTCAATTAATTTTCTTCAGACAGGATCTTCTGCAAAGCTATTTTATTTGTGATTGGAATGGCGGAAGTCCTGTCAATTAAGAGTGCATTTTAGTAAACAAATCATAACCTTTTATTCCCTATTACCCGACGCCTGATCACCTCCCCTGTTTCCTCATTGACTGAGTACTACAGGTTCACAAGCTATTCAACACTCCTCTATAGCATATATGTACGATTTTCCTTTCTTTCTTTTTTTTTTTTTTTTTTTTTTTTCCAACCCTTTAATTTCTCCTTTCTTATGTTTTGAGAATTTGTGATCTTTGTTTTACTATTCTCACACTGCTCATCCTATTTTTCTCAAGCTTCTACCTTGTTCTGGAACAGTGAGGGGCCTTCTACTGTCCACTTACCTACTTTGCATTTCTCCTTGTTATGACTCCACAACTACCTTTGAATACAGAAAACTAGTTCTCTACTGCAAAAACACAACTTAGTTTCTCACAGCAGCCTTTTCACACACTCACTCACAACGGAAGTCTGTACTCTCTCTGTCTCCAAATCCTAACCCTAACTCTGAACTTTCTGTGAAACAAAACAATTTGTGGACTTTGACTGATTCCAAAGTGCTGCCCATACAGCAGGGCCCCACGTGCCCCAAGGCTCCAAGAGCCCTGCTGGCATATCATAGTGGGACTGGCTCTGGTCTGCACTCAGCTCACAACCACAAGATGTGTGCTGCTGTGTCCCCAACCCCAAAGGCACATCCTTTGAAAGTCCCTTCACAGTCACACTAACAATGGGAGTCTGTGTTTTCTCTCTCTCCAAACCCTAAGCCTAACTCTAGACAGTGCCCACGTCCAACACACACCACACACAGCACTTCCATGAAATGCTGCTTGCAGTGGAAGCAATTTATTTAGTAGCCCTTGATTTCCTTTGGCAGCCTTTTAATGAAATTGCTCACAATGGGAGTCTGGACTTTCTCTGTCTCTCTCTAAACCCTAACCCTAGCCCTAGACATTGCCTAGATCCAAGAAACATTTCACCTAGTGCTCCCAAGAAAAATTGCTCGCAACAGAATCTTTTGGTAGCCCTCCACTTGCTTTGGCAGCACTCTCACAACTTCAGTCACAAGGGGAGTCTGTGCTTCCTTTCTTTCCAAACATAAGGACAGGGCTAAGACAGCTCCCAGGTCAAACATTTGTCCTAGCAAGAGCTCCCATGAAAAAGTGTTCCCATCTGAAGCATTTGGTAGCCCTCAACTTCCTTTGGCAGCCCTTTCACAACCTTAGTCCTAGAGAGAGTTTGACCTTTCTCTCTCAAAACCTTAATCCTAACCCTAGGCAGTGCCCTAGTCAACACCCTCTTCCAATACCCACCCCACCTAGGCTCCCATAAAATAGTGCTCACAACAGAAACCTCTTGATAGTCCTTGACCTTCTTTGGCAGAATTTTCACAAACCCACTCAAAAAGGGAATCTAGCTTAGAGCTTGGGGATATGATTTAGCGGAGGACTGTTAGTGTTAGCTCAGAGGTTGGACTCGATGATCTTGAGGTCTCTTCCAACCTAGAAATTCTGCGATTCTGTAAATATTAATTCGGAGAAGTTTTAGCATCTTCCCCATCTCAGTAGCACATATGAAGCAAGGAGTGTTGCCTACATATTCATTCTTAATCCATCGCTCTCTAATTTCTAATCCCATGTTTCACAACGAGGAGCAGCCCAACGATCAAGCGCAGCAAGGACCTGGGCCAGCACCGCGGAGCCCATGTGGCCGCCTGGCACCGCAGAACTACAGCTCCCAGCACGCCTCGGGACGGAGCAGCCCACCTGACCCTGCGGGGACTCTGGAACGCCCCCCCACCGTGGCCCTCCCCTCCTCTGCTCGCTCTGCACTATGGCAGCTTCCACCGTCCCAAACTGCCCATGCTGTCTCTCTCCAGGTGCCCACACAGGTTCCGAGGGAGCCTTCAGACCGCCTCCCTGGTAAGGCAGCTTGTGCTGACGGGCCTGCTTCAGTGCCCCGCGTCTCTTGCTGGGGGAGCAAGCTCTCCTTTTCTGAGAAGAACTTGCTTCTTATTTCCAACCTGAACCTTCCCTGGCAAGGCCTGACAACCACCACCATAAGAGAACAGATGTTTTACTAAGACACACTGAGAAAAGCAGGGATGGAAAGTCAGTTGTCGGGGTGGGAGTCTTCTTCCTGAGAGGAGTCCATTCTCCTGTCCACGTTGGCTTTCATGCGAGCTGCCAGGCGGGAGAACCTCCGTCCTGCTGATGTGCCCTCCAGGCTGTAGAGGTGCCCCAGTAAGGAGAGGCAGCGGGTCTGCTGAAGCATCCAGGCTAGCTTCTTCCTCCTGACACACAAGAGAAACTGCTGAGCCCAGAGGCGCGGCTGTAGAGCACCAAACCAGACTGGGCAGGGGAAAGTGGGGTGGCAGCTGAGACACGTACACCTCCTCAGAGGAAGGGAGCTGGTGCTGGAAGGGCTGCCGGCACGGAAGTGGGCAAATGAAGAAGTGCTGCCAGGGGCAGCCAACCGCTACAGAGGGTGTGCTGGCACTACAGCACGGGGGGGGGGGGGAAGTGATGCCAGGCACCAGCAGGAGAAGGACTATCGCAACTCTGAGCCTTCTCCTCATCACACCCTCCCCCCCCCCAACCTTAACCCAACCCCATCCCATCCCTTGAGGTCACTGCCTTCCTTCCCCTGTTAAGCCCGTCCTCCCTGTTCACATCTCTTCTCTGTTCCCAGCCACCCCAGCCTCATCCGAAACGTGCCAGCAGGTGCATCCCTCGGCACAAGCTGCTTTCTACGCAAAGGCCCAGGGACTGCACAGGGGGGCAGCGTGAGGCTGCACTGGCCCCTGTTTGACCCACGTGTCGTGCCTTAATGCCTCGGTCCTGCTAATGAGCTATGGCACAGCTTAGGCGTGGCCTGAAGTCCAGGCAGGCCTGGGCCTGAATGCCTGGCACCAGAATACTCTTCCTTTCCCACGCTCTCCCTTCTGCTGCTTACCGAGCCTCTAGCGGAAGAGAGGGTGTTCTTCTGTTTGTGGCACAAAGAGCACCCTGAAACCTTTCCCACAGAGACTTGACAAAGGCTCCGGCGCGTGTCTGAGGGAATCGCTTTTTCAGAAGGCTCAGCGCCTGCCTGGTCGTTTTCTTGGCCAGCCCCACGCGTCCTAGATTACAGCAGACCTGCACAGGAAGAGGAAGCCATGCAGACATGGACCGCTTTCCCAAGCCTCTCCTCCTGCAGAGGCTGCAGAAATGTATAAGGGGCTGGCCATAGCAGGGACACCCCCTGCAAGAAGGGCGTCACCCTGCCGCTTTACCTCCGCTTTGAGGCTGAAGAAGGTCGCCTCCTCAAAGCAGTCTAACACAGTTGCTGTCTTCCCCATGGAGTTCCTCAGGACCTCCGCTTCGTTGAGCTTCATAAGGGCCTTTGAGCAAGCACACAGGCAGCAGGTGAGCATCGGTGCAGAGCCCCCAGCTAGCTCCACCCTTCCCTCTTGCCTCCTGTGGCACCTGCCTTAGGAGGGCCCGCATCTCCCCATGTGATCCCTGCCCTAGCACAGTGCCCCGTGGGCTCAGAGCTCAGGCACCAAGGGAGCCTTCAGACTGCCTCCCAGGTACTGCAGCTTGTGCTGACGGGCCTGCTTCAGTGCCCCGCGTCTCTTGCTGTGGGAGAGGCAAAGCGCAGGAAACAGTCCGGCTCTGCCCCCACTGTTTCTTTTGGGAGGCCCCTCAGCGGGCGTGTCCTGTTGCAGTGGACTCCAGGTGCAATGCGTGCTGGCAAGCAGGGTCACTCACCATGTAGCTGTTGGAGACGTGCAGGTAGGCAGCCGCACACTCCAGCAGGTAGTAGAAGGCTTGGGAAGCATTGCCTGTTGCCACATAGTGGCGAGCCAAAGGCATAAGCACTGATTCAATGACGGCTTCGCATTTGCAGGAACACTCGCCACCGTCCTTCTCTTTGGTCCTGCTGGGCTGCACACTTGTCCATTTGCCCTCTGGTGGAAACCGCTCTGATGCTCTGGTCAGAGGCAGGTTGCCAGGAAAAGAAGAGAGCAAAGAGCAGATGAGCATCACCTGAGATGACCCTGCTCTCCCTACGGGTAGCAACAAACCCCTATTTCCTGCTGTCTCATCCCAGCTCCCACCCCACAGCCAGCCTCCTCCTCCCAAAGCTGGAGTCCCAGCCAGCAGCCAAATGGCAGAGCTCCATCTGTCTCCTCTGGAGCTCGCTCGTTTCCACAATCATCAGAACCTTGTCTCCTCACCTGAACTCCTCCTCCGAGAAAGCCTGCTGTGGCTGCAGGGCATTTGCACTACCTGGGAAGAAGAGAGCGTGTCAAGGGACTCCCCACGTAGCCCGGGCTAAGAGCTGCAGGCTTGCAAGGGTCCTGTCGAGCAGACCCAGGGCACAAGAGCTGCGGTGATCGTCCTTGTCCCCTGGCTTATCCCTGGTGTTGGGGACCCGGTGGGCCCCAGCCTGCATGGGCCTGGACTTCCAGGGGGAGGGGGCTCCGCTGCACGGCACACAGCCTACCTTCAGGGGTGTGAGTCCTGTCCTTCTTCAGGTGTTCTCCAGCGAGCACCAAGGCCTCCCAGCTGTGCCAGTCATCCTCGTCAGCAGAGCCCTGGCAGTTTTCCCCATCCTGGGGACTGGGGACGGCGAAGCGGTGGAAGGCCACAAAGTCCCCTCCGTGGCAGCTCCGGCATTTGTGTGCGTGCTTCTCCAGGAAGGCAGCACACTTGCGCTGCGTGCTGGCCCTCTGTCTCTTGGGCCACAGCTCGTAGGCTGCCTCCCGCAGCAGCGGGGCACAGAAGGCCAGAACGCCAGCCTGCTGCTCCGTGGTCTCCTTGCTTGTAGACGGCCTCTCCACCCCTGCAAGGCAATGGATGGTGGCCTCAGCCAGAGTGGTAGAGACATTCCCAACAGCCGCTGGGAATTTCCCTCTGCACAAAGCTGGTGGGGGAAGGCCTCCTTCAGCTACAGCGCTCCTGGGTCTATGTTACTGCCACCACTTACCGCTCCCTGCCTGCTGAGAGGTGGCCGGCCCCTCTCGAGCATCTTGGATGTCTCTGGGCACCCCTGTGTCCTTCAGCCACTTAAGGATGTTGTCGCTCACCAGCATGTCCAACAAATCATTCATCTGCTGCCTGGTGCAACTGGGAAGGATGTGAGCCAGCAGCTGGGTGGTAAACACTGGCCCTATGATGGCTGCAAACTTCAAAACCATCTGCTTCTGCAGCGTGATCCGGTCCAGCTCAGCCAGTGCAATCTCTGTCAAGAAGAAGCAAATCGTCTCTCTCTTTTGTGTCCCGGAGCCTGAGCTTGGAGAGGCTGGACAGTTCCACCACAGGAAATAGGGTAGACTTTGGCCTCTCTTCCTCAGGATGGCACCTGGTGGGCAATTGGAGCCCAGGGGAATGTCTTCAAGATGGCTCCACTCCTCTTGCAACCACAGGCCACAAGGCCCAGGGATAAGAGCTCCTCCACCACGGATGGGGAGGGCACAATCCTGCGGGTACATGCGACCCGTGATGCGACCTACCGGAGCTGAACTAGGCTGATGCCCAGCAGCGCACACAGAGAGCGCTTTCACCACCTCAGAGCTGGACTTGGAGCTCCCCACAACTGCTGTGGGCCTCACAGCCGGCCCACAGCCCGGAGGGGGACATCTGTGTCCTTAAGCACAGAGCTCTGTCTGCTCAGACCAGAGTCGCCTTCCTGGCAGGGCCCCCCAGGCTGAGAGGGTGCTTCTGCAGCATGCTGATTGCCCAGCCCCTCTCTCACATGCACCCCAGGAAAGGACCCCAGCACAGCCGCGAACTCAGCCCCTCACCTTTCAAGGCAGCCGGCAGCACGGTGGTCTCCAGGCTGACATCTGCTCTGACGGTGCAGACCCTGCCACTGTTATTCCCAGCACTGGAGCTTGAGGTGGCTGAGACAATGGGTGAAGCCTCGACTGCAGAAGCTGGGAAGAGAGAGAGAGAGAGCATGAACAAGGTGGGGCAAGTCCAACCTGTCACGGTTGGGTGCGCTTCATGGCCTGCACCGAATGCGGTCAGTGAGCAGGGCAAACCGGTTTCCACTGCAATGGTTTTGTCTGCATTGCCCTTGCAACTCTTTTTCTGCCTTTGGACCAGCTGCCCAGCTGTACTGAACGAATATCCCGCAACAGAACGCAGCGGTTGCTACCTTTGACAGCGCTCCCTCCCACAGCCAGGGAAATTGCCAGTGATAATCCAAAAGGCAAAGCCCATGCAGGCTGTCCCCAGGGCAACAGCACTCTGCTTGGCGTTGCTCTTGCCATTACTGCTCTTGCGTTACTGCCAAGCTCCTCAGTTCCCAGCGCCTTTGCGGGCATTTCTGGTTTTGGGTTACACTTTCCCAGGTCTGACCCTCTCCTGCAGAAGGGCTTTCTTCTCGAGGGAGCTGGTGGCTTGCCAAGGTGACAGCAAGGTGTGCAGGAGCCCACACCTCAGCTAGATCAAGTTCTGTCCTGCTGCCAGATCGGACTCTGCCCAGACTCACTGGAAAGCCACAGGACACAGTCGTGTGTGTGTGTGTGTGGGGGGGGGTGACGTGCAACAGCATCTAGCCAGTCCGCAACAAGAGTGCTTACCGATCAAGCCCTCCCAGTTGTCCTCTACTATTTTGTCCTGCCTCCCAGTGCTGAACAAGAGCATGTTGTTGCGACGCAGGCAGCGCAGCAGTTCCTCACAGTAATATGGGATGCCAGAGCTTCTTTGGATCAGGAACCTGGGCAGGAGCAGACCCAGCAGTGACCAACACCAGGGAAGTATGGTGCAACACAGTTCTGATGGGCAGGTGGCGAGTCACTCAGGCCTCACAGGGTAACCAGCCTCTTTGTCACAGCTACGTCTCACTTCAGAAGGGGGCGGTCCTCCCACTGGCTTGGGCGTTTGGGACCCCTGACCCTACACTGTTTGCTGGAGTCCATGGGGAAATGGTCGTGGGCAATGTCCAAAGCACAACACAGCAAGCCTGATCTTCCCTGTCCTCAGGAGCCCAGATCTGCTCTGGCAGCTGGCTGGACCCCTGCTCCTGGGAATCCCTACTGCAGCCTGGCTACATTGGTCAAAGCCTTTTTCACACCTCAGCCACGCTGAGGCTTGGGTACCCATCTCCCTCTGCTCTCCTCCTCTCTCCTCTTCTCTCTCTTTCCTCCCTGCCTTGCCCTCCCTCCTCTGCAACAGCAAAGGGCTGTCACTGCCCACGTGCTGCATCCTGGGAGCTGCCTATTTTTAGCTCACACCTGCTGTGGTGAGTCTTAAGGAGAAACCCAGGTCCTTGCTGGAGTCAAGGATGCTGCCAGAAGGCCCCGTGCTTCCTTTCCTGCGGGGCGACTTCCTTCCGTGGCAGCATAGGTCCAACCCCTCCGGAAGAGCTCCGTGGCCTGCAACATACCTTGCTAGATCCCTGGGGACGCTGACCACTCCAAGGTCCTGGCAGACTTTCTGCACCACAGCTGCAGGTTTCAGCTCTTCCAGATGAAGACAGCTGATTCTCTGGGACGTTGTGCTGTCTGCTGCAGCTTTGAAAAAGCTCTCCGTTCTCTCGTGGCCAGGAGCTAAGCTCATCACCATAAAGAGCGTGACGCTTTGGAGCACGGGCCACATGACAGTCCAGGAGGCAGGGTCGATGAAGTGGGCGTTGTCGATGACAAATATGCCAAATTCTCCTCCAAGGGTCTGAAAAAAGCAGATGGATCTGTGTGGAGTCTGGCGGATTCTCAAGCATCCTCTAGGGGAGGAGATGCAGCCTCTCTCTCCGGAGACGGAGAATACTCAGAAGTCTCTCCCCAGCCGCTTCCCTCTTCAGAAGCTTACTGGCTTTTCATTTCTGCGAGACTTTAAGGCCTCCTGGAACATCACTTGCCCTTCTGAAGAAGGGAGCTTGGGCAAAGGAATGCAGAAGGCGTCAATCCTCCTCCAGGGCACATACCCTCCAACTTAACAGGAGGCAAGCTACGACGAGGCATATGGGGAGGGTGTGAGAGGGGCTTCTGGGAGGAGGGGCTCCTGGGCCCTGAAGGGCGGTGACCCTGGCACATCGTCCTGCTGCCCACTCAGGCTATTCTGATGTGGAGCCTGCAGCGGGCAGGGTTGTTTTCTTTCTCTGACCCAGGTAGAAGGAGGAACGCTCACCTTCCGTAGCACTTTCCTACAAGTCTTCTGCAACTCCCTTTTCCTTTGAAGGTCATGCATCTTGCAAACCTCGTCTGAGATGGCAAACTGGACAGGAAAGCAGAGTCAGAAAGAAACATCATCCTGGGACCAGGCATGCCTATCCACCAAGCTAGACGGCAGAGCAAAGCGCCTCTGCTTTTGCATGAGGTCAGCGCAAGCCTCTCTTCACTGGCCTTTCCAGGGCGCTGACCAAGACACCTGGCACATGCACAGGACATGAAGTCACCACAGACAAGGAGCCTCCCTGGACCCAGGAATCAGAACGGGGTGCTATGAGCACTGCAACTCCCAGCCCAGCAGAACACCCAAACAACCACCAGACTACCTCAGGAGGCCTCCCTCTCGCTCTCACCTTGACGAGGAAAATGTTGTTGAGGAGGCAGTAACTGCTCTCTTCTATCGCCCCTTGGAGCTTGGCCTGCAGGGTGCGCTGCCGGTCCTCACACGTTTCACCCGCCTGCAGTCCCAGGGCCCTGGCCACCAGCATACAGACGGCAGAGAAGGGCTGCCTCATGTTGGCCTTGGTCAGTTCCATGGTGACAACCCTGCGGTGCAAAAGCAAAAGGCAGTTGAGCTGCAGAAAAGGCCCCCAGTAGCCCACGCCTGCCTAGACAGGAGAGTTAGAGACTCACGCTGCCTGGTTCTTACTGCAAAGGAACGCAGGGTACACAGTCCCGGGGGTGTGGGCGGAGGGCCAGGCACAGGGCAGAGGCATCGCAGTCTTCCACGAACGTCAGGGGACGGGCATGGGAAGGGTCTCAAAAAACCCACTTACCTGTGCCCAGTGGCCTGGCCCAGAAAGGCCAGCTCAGTAAGTAAGTGGCTCTTTCCAGAGCCCAGAATGCCTGCGTACGCCAGGATGCGCGGCTGTCCCAAAGTCTCATAGGCCTTCAAGCTGCGTTCAAAGAGGTCAATCTCCACCTCCCGACCTGTGAAGACCAACCAGGAAACAAGCTGTTGCAGCATGCTGAAAAGCAGGGCAGCATTCCCTTTTGCTGGCACGGCGGCTTCCCTCCACCACGTCAGCAAGCCTGCCTACACCCAGGCCTCCTTCCAAGCCCCTCATCTCAGAGCCGCCTGCCTGCTGGCCACACGGCGCAGCTCCTAGGAGCTCTTTCCCCTCCGCTTCTCCTCCCACAGGCAATGAGATTCAGCCAGCTGGACGCAGCTCCCCACACTGATCCAGCCCAAGACTGGAGGGCACACTTTGAGGCACTGCAGGCAGCTGCGCCCAAAAGGCATGCCAAACATCTCACTGCACCCTGAGCCCCAGAGCTCTTGCCAGCACCCTGTAGCTAAGGTGGCGTCTTCGGGCCTGTTGTGGTTTTGGCTGCGATACAGCTCCTTGTCTTCACAGGAGCTTGGAGTGTGCTGTGATGTGGTGGACTTGCCACCAAAGGAACGCCGAGAACACACTGAACTCTTGCCGAGCAGTGCTGGCACAGTGTCAAGGCCTCTGCAGTTTCTCATGCTGCCCCACCAGCCAGCAGGCTAGAGGAGGGAGGAAGGGAGCGAGCGGCTGTGTGGGGCTCAGCTGCCTACCGGGGTTAACCTCCAGCAAGGTGCACTGCTTTGGGCAAAGGGAAGCAGCTGGGGTTCTGAAGAGCGAGGACTTCTCTACCTACCCAGCAAGGGGCCATAGTCCGACCTCTTCTTGGTAAGACCCATGTCAAAGATGCTAGAAGCGGGAGAAGACAAAACATGAGTTTCACTTAGTTGTTCAGAAGCCAGGGAATATAGAGCCTGCTGTGTTAGGGGAGGAGACCCGCCGCAGGTAACTGCTTTTCTTTCCAGCAGCATGCTGTCCGGAGCATGCTCCCCGGCCAACGTTCGAGTGGACATGCCAGGACAGCTTCAAGCACGAAGAAGGCCAGCAGCCATGGCGGGACAGCAGAAGGTGTTGGGAGTCCCTCGCCAGAGGCCAAAACCAAAGAAAGCCCAGATGCGGCAAAGAAGCCAGGGTGTGCTCTTGGCTAGTAGACTGCTCTGCCACCCTGGACAAGCAAAAGAAGCCTCTTGGAAAGGAGGACCTGTGTCACTTAGTGGCTCAGGACACCAAGCACCTGGCACCTTTGGCTCAAGTCTTTTGATAGTTTTCAAGAGACAGCAACGTTAACATCCAAAAGGTCCTCCAACCCTGGCCCGGAGGAACAGCTGAGAACTGAGCAGGCAGACAGGAGGAAGAGTGGCCCAGTGGCCCACCTTTCCCCAAGGCGACATGACTGACCCAAAGCTTCCTGCGCAGAAGGAGCTGGGAAAAAATTCCTCCTTGCATCAGAATGACCTCTGCCTTAGCCTTGCACATAGTGGAGCAAACACAGGGCAGGGAGGGAGCCCAGCGGAAAGCCGCTTGGACAAAGCCTGCATGGCTAGCGTGCGTCTCCAAAGCCAGGACAACCTTCTGCACCCCACTGGCGTCACTCGCAGCTCTCTTAGCAGCAGGAGACACAAGGGCAGAAAGGCACAAAGCAGACCCATGCCAGGCCTTTGGATCTTCTTGGCCACAGGGAAGGGATGTCTGTGGGAGGCCAGGCTGGTCTCTTGCTGCACAGCTCCTCTTTACTGGTCAAGGTTGCACCCTTGGCTTCCCCTTGTGGCCCCATCCAGATGGCTCAGAAGACACTCACCACTTGTCGGTGATCCCCACATATTGATAGATAGCGCCGGGATCTGTAACACCTTTCAACTTTGTCTTCGGCAACTCCTTGAAGAGGTAACTGGGCAGGCGAGAGGCCTTGTAGGTGTCTTCATCACAGGACACCAGCCTGGGGTAGTGCACCATCAAGCGGGCACCCAAATTCACCTTATGGCCAATCACTGCCATGGAGAGAGAACACATTGACATGGTTAGGAAAGCAGCCTTGCCCCACCCTTTAAGGCCAAGGGCTACTTCCCCTTGTTGTCCATAGGTGCATGCCTAGTGCACTGCACCAATGAGCACACACAGCAAAGATCTTTTAATTAATTCATTATATAAATATATATATATATTATAATTAAATATTTTATTATATAACTCTGCAGAGTCAGGTGCTTGGCAATCTTCCGCAAAGCCAGCACACCTCTGACTTGAATCACCGTTACTTGTACACAGCAAACTTGTGAAAGCTATCTCTTTGGGTACTTCTGATTGGCTATTACAGCTCACCTAACTTATGTCTCCTGAGTTTGCACATTACAGAGAAAGAGTGGGGGCTGGGGAAGTGGGGACACATCAAATCCCACATTAGCATACGTTAGCATTTTGATGGGTACGATTTTTAATACGTTTATGACCCTTAATGAGCAAAAGGTTACTACAGATTAGTCTGGAGCTGTTGTTCTCCTCCTTGTTTTCACCTTTTGTCCCTTATCTCCCTTGCTGCTGCTAGCTCAAGGCTACCTGTCTCTCTGTTCCCTTATTCTCTCACCTAAAAGACTATACAAGCTATAGAAATACTACACAAGCTACAGGACTCTCTATATTCTTCAAGGTTTCCTTGTTTTTCCCAGCTTTGGGACTACACCCTCAGGCACAGGTCAACCCCGCAGCAGGGCAAGCTGACCCAGCGGGAACCGCAAGTCTCTGAGCCCATTCTCCCACCTCAGGTCGAGACCTGTGACATCTGGGCTGCTCTCGGCAGGCTGTAGCATATGTGCTTGCCCCAGCCTTCCCATCTCTTCATGACTGATGTGTGTGTGACAGGTGTGCTTAAGCACACCCACGCCAGCCTCCCACTCTTCAGACTAAGGTGCGGTACCTGTATGTTCAGCCCTCTCCGGATGGCCACAGAGGCCGTAGAACATCGTCCCGCTGGTGACCCCAATAGACATTGCCCTGGCACACAGGGAGAGAAGTGCAAATTCAGTGGTGCCCCAGGCGCAGTCCTGCTCACCCCGCTCTGCCACTTCCCACGTCTCTCCTTGGCACCAACCAGGGACACCTGCTGTCCCACAGCCGGTGTGTGCCTCGGGGACTTGGAGAGCTCGGGGCACCACACACAAGGGACGTGGGGAGGGTGCACGCAAGACGGCTTGGACCCTTCCCCTGAGGCCCGATGGCTGTGACCTGCAGCAGGCCACAGCCCCTCTCACTAGTGGAGGAAAGCAGGTGCTACCCACAGAGCACCTACAATGCCAGCGACTTTGAGATTAGGCCAGAGCCCTGTTCCTGGCAGGCTGTGCTTGGAGGGACTGCGCCTGGCTGCCGTGAGCTAAGCCCAGGGGCTACCTGCTGCCTCTCAGGGTGCTGCCTCAATCCTGCCAGGGACAAAGGAGGCCAAGCCAGGAGGCCACGTCTCTTGCTGGTCAGCCCCCTTGCGCTGTCCCAGGCAGCACGCATGCCCTGCAACACCGCCACACACTCACTCAAGTTTCCTCAATGATCTGGAGCACGTGCTGAAGATCTGAAGAGCGCTGTCCAAGGCACGGGTGCTCTCATCACGCAGCTTTGCTCCAGACATTCCGAACACACAGAGGAATGTACAGCCCTGCAGAGGACAGATGCAACACATCTGGTTACAGTGCCTATGGCCAGCAGCTAATGCCGTTCCATTGCAGTCGCCAGGGAGACCAGTAGAGCTGCAGGTCAACACAAAGCCACAGAGGACTGATCCCACCAGCAAGGCAGAGCTGCTCCTCAGTCCCTCTCCACTAAACAGACACAGGCCACCCTCTGGGGGTGGGATTGCTCCCCCACGCTCACCTTATCAAACAGAAGGCTTTTGTTGATTTCACCCTTGTGAGGACTGATGATTGTTGAAATCATCCTGTTGGCATCACGGAGGCCCCTCTGAAGATCCAGTAACCTGGCCTCTGCAGAAAACTGCAGCTGGATAAAGAGGCTGGTGACTGGCCGTAGCTCAGACCACAGGTGCAGCGGCATATCCACGTCCAGCTGGAAGTGAAGAGCACGACAGCTTTGCCAGCCTGTTCTCCCGGCGGTTCCTCTGGGCCCGTGCCACGTACCGAGGGAGAGCAGGCATGTTGGCAATACCAGGTACTACTGGAGGAAGGGTAAGTCCCCTGCTCGGTGCCAATCGCAGGCCAGCCTGCGGCAGGCAGGTCATAGCAGAGTCATAGCACAAACGACAGAGGGGAATGTTCCAGCAACACTGCATCTTGTGGCAAGTACGGATGCGAGGGGCGACCCTCTGGCACGTCCCAGGGACTTGAGCAGACTCGCCCCCTTGTCCTCGCCTCGTGCCCACAGCACGTCCAGAGCAAGAGTCATGGAAAAGACAGAGGCAAGTCCACCTCCTGCCACCCGTGCCTCTTTGAGGAGCAGCACAAAATGGGCAGTTGCCTGGCACGTGCAGCACCAGTAAGCCTGGCATCAGGTCCCCTGGGTTCCCGCCCCAGGGTGCTTTTTCTTCCATTTGTCTGTTTTCACGAGAGCTCCACCCATGCAATGCACACCTTCTTCTGCCCTCCCAAAATGCAGCCTCCAGCAGCAGTGGCCTTACCTTCCTGAGAGGAGCTGCTGGTATGTACTTCTGCATCTCTGCTGCCACTTTAGGACCATTGGACACGAGAAAAGCTGGCCTTAGGTGCCCTAAGGGAAGCAAACGCAGGCCTTCACTGGCAGGACGGGACTACAAGGGGGTTGAAAGACGGGGCTGGCACTGGGCAAAGCAGAGCAAAGATTCTTTGGCGTTTCCTCCTGCTCCCCTCTGCAGCTGCTTGGCCAGAGCCATCCCCTGGAAGGAGGGGATGGCAGCGACAGCCTCAGCTGAAGCACAGGAGGGACAAAGGCACGAATGCTGACTGAAAGGTGGAAGAGGGCAGGGGGAGTTCCTCCCTGGAACTCTGAAGCAGGCAGGCCCCATTTTTCCAGCCAGTCTCAGAACACGGTGAAGCAGGGACTCACCTATCCTTTCCAAACGCTGCATCTTCGCGTGTTGCTCAAACTGGCCTGCAGCATCTTGGCATTCTGACCCAGACATGTGCTCCATCCTCTGAACCTGCAGACACGCAGAACAAAAGTACTGCCACTGGCCTCCCCAAGGAGCCCCGGGAGACACAGCCCGCCCCTCCACTCTCACTTTCCAGAGAAGGGCAGAACCTCTTGGTGCAGCAAGCCCACCTCTCTGGATTTTCAGCTGGGACAGAAGTGCCTCCTCAGAAGGACCAGAGCCACGCAGGCATCACCCAAGCATGCCCCAGCTCTCCAGGACAGCTGCGCAACCCACGGGGGACATTGCTGGTGGGGCCCACACCCTTCCTGTGCTTCCCTCGGCCAGTCACACAAAGCAAGCACTACCCAGAGCTACCCCTGAGGTGGAAGGGCAACTGCTTCAGCTCTCTACCAACCCTTACAGCTACAACTCTCTCCACGTCCAGCGCCTCAGCCTTCTGGCACCTGCCTCCTTCCCTCTCAGGTGCAGGTCTTCAGAGAGGCTCTAGAGGCCAACCCGTCCACCTACCTTCAGAACCCGTTTGCCACCAAGAAGCCTGGTCTGGATCTTTTCCTGCTCACACAGCTTCCAGCAGGTGGGCGAGACAATCACTTCACTTTTAACCGCAAGGTTTTGGGCGTTCATAACTTCCTCCAGGGCCTGGCTGCAGATGAAGTACTGCTGATGGTACCCGTCTCCAGCAGCCAGTACGGTCATTTGCCCTGCGGAGATCCCTGGGGAGAGAGGAAGAAGCAGCATTGACACCGGGGAGCAGAAGCAGTCAGCAGCACTGGAGAGTGCCAGGGCTGTGCACGTGGCACAGCTGACCCTGCAGCGCCCATACCTATCTTCAGGTGGAGCTTCTGACCCACGTGTGTGTCACGACTGCCATGCTTCTTCTGGATTTGTTGGCAACACTGCAGCACCAGGCTGATGGTCTGAGGCAGCTGAGCTTCTGATGCTCTCCACAGCACCAGTACAGCATCCCCTGGGGAAAGTGAGGGGAAGGGGAAGGCTCTCCTGAGAGACAGCAGCAAGTGGCCAGCCGGCGTGCAGAGGAGGACGGGCTTGTGGGAGGGCATCCTCCTGAAGGACAGCACCCTGGCCACAGGGACCCCTCCCCTCTGCCAGACCAGCCACAGCACCAGCCAGGGCAGCAGGGCAAGAGGGTGGGTGGCGGGGGGACCCTCTGCCCAGCACTCCTCCGCAGCTGCAGCAGCCCAGGGACACCACCGGAGGGATTGCTGCGTGGCCAGAGAGCTGCTCCATCAGGCCAGAGCACAGAGCAAGCGGCTCCCGCGGGAAACACTGCACAGCAGCAGGACATGGAAGCAGCCTCCTCCTAAGGACATACCTCCAAACTTCAGGATGTCTCCTCCAAAATCCAGCACAACTGTGGAGAAAGAAGGGAAGGCAGAGTTATGGGGCACCTTCTTCCGGAATCCGTGGGGCAAGCCACCTGTAGCCACAGCCCTGGCCCCTGTACAGCGAGTTGGGAGGCCACACAAGCACAGTACGGTGCAAGCTGGAAGGCACCTCTGGAGAGTATCTGCTCCAGTCCCGCACCCCGTCTCCACTCAAGCCGAGCCACTCAGAGCCACCTGCCCGGGGCCACGTCCAGACGCCTGGTGAAGATCTCTGAGCGGGGACACTTGCAAATGCTGCCAAAGTGGTGGCCACCACATGCTCACGGTCAGAGACGTCCCCCGGGATAAGGGGCTCAGGAGGGCCACACACAGATGTCAGTGCGAGCCTCCCTAGGTCACTGGCACGCTGGCACTCACTGGATGCCCCCAGCCTGCCTGCGGTCCTAATGGCACCAAAGCGGTGTTCCATCGTGGAACTGGAACGGTCTCTCTGCAAGCACAGAGACAGATGCTGAGAAAGCAGGTGTCCCCTTGCTCATACAATCAGAGAATGATCTAGGCTGGAAAAGGCCTTCAAGATCATCAAGTCCGACCATCCACCTAGCCTACTGAGTCCCCATCACTAAACCATCTACCTTAGTGCCATGTCCACACATCTCTTAAATAGCTGCAGGGACTGGGGCTCCATCGCTTAACTGGGCAGGCTGCTCCAGTGCTCAACCACAACCTCCTTGAAGAAATTCTTCCCAGTACCCAACCCAAGCACAGCCTGCCCCAAATCGAGAGCCTTTCCTCATGGCCTCTCTCTTGTCACCTGAGAAAAGAGACCGACTGCCTCTGCGCTGCAGCCTCCTTGCAGGGAGGTGGGAAGCGCAATGAGGTCTCCCCTCAGCCTCCTCTTCTCCAGACTAAACAACCACAATGCCCTCAGCTGCTCCTCGTAACTCTTGTTTTCTAGACCCTTCAGCAGCTTTGATGATCTTCTCTGTACACACGCAAGCAACTCAGACATCCTTCTCGTGGTCAGGGGCCCCGAACTGAATGCAATATTCGAGGTGTGGGCTCACCACTGCCGTGTCCAAGAGCTATCACTTCCCTAGCCCTGCTGGCCACACTAGTTCTCATGCAGGCCAGAATGCCATCGGCCTTTCTAGAGACCTGGGCACGCTGCTTGCACATGTTCAGCTGGCCGCCAAGCAGCAACCCCACATCCTTTTCTACTGGGCACATTTCCAGCCACCCTTCCCCCAGGCCTATGTGGCTGCATTAGGTTGCTGTGTGCCAAGCGCAGGACCCACCACTTAGCCTGGTTCAGTGGCATGTGACTGGACTTGGCCCAGCCTACCTCAGCAAAGCCTTCCCACCCTCAAGCCAGTCAACCGTCCCGCCTAACTTGGAATTGTCTGCAAACTTACTGATGGAGGGTGCATTCAATCCCCTCCTCCCTCCTGGTCACTGATGAAAATGTTAAACAAAAAAGGCCCTGGTAGAGTGCCCTGGAGAAGGCCACTGGTGTCCAGACACCAACTGGATTGAACCTGGATTGAACTCCGCTTGCTAGGACTCCTTAAGCCCAGCCGTCCAGCCACTTCTTTACCCAGCAAACAGTATGTCTGCCCAAGCCCTGAGCAGCCAGTCTCTCTGGGAGAATACTGTGGGCAGCAGTGTCAAACGCTTTATAAAAAGCCAGGCAGACAATGACCAGAGCCTCTCCCTCCTCTACCAAGTGGGTCACCTTGTCGTAGGAGATCAGGGTAGTCAGGAGGCACCTAGCCTTCAAAATCCCACGCCAGCTGCTTCTGATCCCTCCATTGGAGGCATGTGCCATGTCACAGCACTCAGGATCACCTGCTCCGTAACCTGCCCTGATACTGACATCAGGCTGACGGGCCTGTAATTCCCTGCAAAGTCCTTCCAGCCCTTCCTGTTGCCTGGAGGCACGTCTGCCAGCCTACAGTCCACTGGGGCCTCCCTCATCACAGTGGGCAGCAGAAGAGACCTGCTGCGCTCCTCCCTTGCCACGGGAGCCCCACGGCTCCCACTGTCCCCCCAGGCCACAGTGAGCTCCACAGCCCTTCCAAGGAGGCAGGAGCAGCTGGTGCAGCAAGGCTGCCTCTGCCCTCCGCAAGCAACCTCAGGGCCCCATATACAACAGCCTGGCAGCATGGCTCTTACCCTCCAAAACGTCGCTCATGTAGTCATTGAGTGTTTGTGCCAGCTCGTCAGCACCTCTGCCTGTGCCGCTCTGCTGGACACACTTCTCTGACAAAGAAGTGAAACCTGCAGGAAGAACAGGCAGAAATCAGGACATGTCTACGTGGGCCACAGGGCCTGGCAGCCAGTCCCATGCTGCCAAGCCTAAGCGCCTGTCAGTCGCTGCATCGCAAGAGAAGCCAATCCGTGCTCTCTTTAGCCATCACAGCAGGAGTCCTCAAGAGCAACAAGATAGCTGTGCCATCTACGGGCCAGGGCCCCCGAGGGCCTGGTGTGTCCCAATGGCTCGTTTCCGGGGAGGCTCTACCGTGCCCAACCCACCTGAAAAATCCGCTAAGAACAGCACTCCCACGATAAGCCTGGGGATCTGTCTGTCCCAGGTGAAGTCCTCAGAAAGAAGATCGGGGAGGAGCACGCTCCTGTTCTCCATCTCAGAGTACGGGTACTTCCCCTCCCAGGCAGATGCTATGGTCAGTGCCCTGTGGTACCGGGGTACCTCAGCAGAAGACAACCATGCCCAGCTGGGAGGGAGGAGATGAAGACCCCTCAGCACCGGACGGTGCAGTGAGCCTGGGGCCTTCTTGAAGGACAGTTTGGTCTCTGCCACCATGGGTCATCACAATCACCTGGTTGGTAGGTGATGACCTGGTTCATAGGTCATCGCTTAGTGGCTGCCCTCCAGCAACACGGTGGGCTAACAGTGCCATCCTCCATAGATCAATGCCTGCTGAGCAGCAGCCGCTGTGACCCCGTACAAATGTATAGAGCTACTTCTTCCAATGAGGTTATTAAAAAAAAAAGAAAAAAAGTACAAATAGGATTAAGACTGGAAGAGGGTAAAGAACATTCATATATTCATGACAACATTCACCACCAGAATCTTCCAGAATGGTTGCTCAGTTCTTCTGTTCTGGGGGGGTGGTTAGGGGCTGGTGGCAGGGAATGCAGGCTGCTGGTCAGTTAAGTCAGTGGACCACTGACACAACCAGAATGAAGAATGCTAACACATAAATAAAATTCAGAAATTATTCTATTCTGGCTAGAAAAGTTGTTTCATGTTGCTCCATCCATCCAAGAGGAAAGGTTGAAAACAACAGTGGCAACGTGAAGTTTAAGAGAAGAAGAGATAAGGAGTGAAGGATGGAGGATGAGGATGGTAACATAAGCAGCAAACGGTGGTTAGTAATTAACCTCTTAGAAGATCACTAGAAAAGAGATATTTAAGTAGGAGATTTGTTTTGTTTTGAAAACACTGGCTTGTGCTTTTAAGGGTCACCGATTACCTGAACTGTTTGCAAGGTCACTGCTTGAAAACTGGAAAACTTGTTCAATAAAATTAACAATTCTGTATTTTGAAAATGGTATGGTTTAAATATTGAACTTCATAAATGTTCTCATTTGTGTATTGCATTTATGAATCCAGTAGTTTTTAACTGAAAACAACCAAATGTTTTAATTAAGGTTTAATAGCAAATAAATGCATTTCAACTTTCCAAACTCGTTTTTCAGCAATTTTAGCCTACTGTAATTCCAATTACTTGATTCAAATCATGCTTCAGTCTGGTGTAACAACAAAATCAAGTTTAACTTTCATTATTCCATTATTGCCTAACATTTTCCCAGAGTAAACGTAATTTAGATGGATATAAAAGACACCGCATGTAACCAGCACAAAAACAGTCACTTCATTTTAAATGTGCATAAAAAAAACACAACAACAAACCACACAGAAACCCAAACACATGAATGGTTAACTTTTTGTTCCCTTTTTCTCAGACAAAACCTTTGTCTTACTTTGGAGAGCAATGTCTTGATATCTGAAGGAGCTCCCTCCTTGAAGTCATCCATTCCTAGAGTCAAAACGATCAGTAATTCATCTACTCATAAGCATCTTTTCTGCTCTGCTTCCACAAATTATGTCTCATCTCAGAGCAGAGCCATGCTACTCTACCATGTTATTATACCTTCAGCTGGGATTTACATGGCTGGGATTGGTGTGCTTTTAGACCAGCAAAGATCATTCAATACATTCGTTTGACCTCCTGCGTGCTACAAACCACAGAGTTTCACCTCAACATTCCCACATCAACCCTGCAGCTCCCAGTTCAGCTATTTTATGGTTTATGATTATATATATTGTAACTATATATAGTTACAATTCCAAGGACAGCTTGCAACATAATTATTCAATTCAAATTACAAATAGGTTCTCGGGCCCCCATACTACCTCATTCAAGTTCCAGGTAGCTGGTCCATAATGCTGTATGATTCTTTCAGGAGGCCATTCATTCTCTCCCCATTCTTGGGCACTACGCCCAGCTAAGGAAGCATCAATAGATCGTTTTACTCTATTCAGATAAAAACAAACAAACAAAAAACTCTTTTCAGCTGGAATTAGCTCAAACCTTTCTTTACATAGAAAGAAAAATCTAGGAGCGTAACAGAATGACACCAGGCAGAATGACAACTCCCAGAGGGAAGCCCTACAGTGACAGCGAGTCAGAACAGATGATCTGTGGCCACCCCAGGGACAGACTCAAATGCCATGACCTGCGACTGAAAGTGACCGCCAGAACTGGGATGATGGACGCATAGAATGCTTGCCTTTAAGACAAGAGACCGGAAGGATGGGCAGTGCAAACCCCTTAAGAATAACGCTTCGGAAATGAATTCCCAAGCCTGAGCTCCTGGTGAAGCCCAGATGACTTCCACAACAGTGACGATGGAAACAGACACTATCTGAAACCAAATATGCACAAGACCCAAAACGCATCTGCTCTTTAAGCTGCGACTGCAAGACAAGAAGTGCTTGGATCAGCCCTATGATCACAGAATCACAGAATTGATGACGAAACAAGCATTTAGGACCTTTAGTGTGGCTACCAAGTTGCCCATCTAATCTGTCCAGTGGAAGAAGGCGATGAGGATATCAAAACCTGAGGAGCGCGTAACATATAATGATCATATCAGGAAACATTCGATACAAAATAAAAGTTACACGCATGGAAGAAGTGATCCCTTTAAGCTCCTACTGCAAGACAAGAGGTGCTCAGCTCCCAGTTGAACATCAGCGTTGTTCCGATGAGGTCAAGTGTTCAATACCCTCAGGATGGCTTCCCCAGGGCCTGCCGAGCACCAAGAGCAACAGCACAGCACAGACAACAAGCTGGGACTGCCCTGCCTGGCACATGTTCACGCTGTACGTGACAGAACTCCCCACACATCATCTCTGCCTGACCTGATCAATCCTGAAAGGCCCCATCCGCTGCAATGACTTACAAGCACAGACCCTTGCCCTATGGGTCCATTCACAACCCCAACTCAAACATAGCACTTGCCCCCCCAACTTAGCTTGGGAATGCTGGGAGGCAGGTTCCATCCTCATCAAGGAACACAAAGGCTAGCCAGGACACTGCTTCAAGCCTAAGGCTCCTCTTCACCTGCAGAAATAAAGTGCCATCAGGCACCAGCACGCCAGCCAAACTTCTTCCAGGGAAGCACCCTCCTCAGAAACAAAACAGTAGTCAACTGACCTGCTCTGCTACTGAAATCAGATAGACACCCCCTAGACAACTCCCTGCCTCCCCCTGCCAACACCTGAGATTTGCCCCTGAACTTAATTCTCAGGGCTCAGAATCCATCCTCAATGTGGACCACAGAGACCAGCTAGGATGTTCCCAGTACCTTCTTCATCCCTGGAAAAGAGGAGTCACCCAGAGGTGGACCAATAGACTACCAAACCAAAAACAATGCCCGTTTTCCAACTTTTCTCCACTCACCTTTCCAACCCACACCCAGCGCTTCCATTCACTGTGCCAAGCCAAGCCCACAGGGCTTAGATCAAGGAGAAAGAACAGACAAACGTGACAATCCATAAAACGGTCTATACCCACTCCTCTTCTTTCATCCCCTACCGCAAGAGCCAAGAAGCCCCAGACCCATGTTCCCCAGCCCAGTATCACCGCTTCGCCCACCTAACACCCCAAAGAGATGCATCTCCAGCATTTCAGGAACTAGAACTGCTGACGTCTGGCGCGCCTCAGAAACGTGGCAGGAGACGTACTCTGCTGTCGCAAGGTAGTTTGCCCAACAGGCAAAGCAGACTAACACAGTCCACTGACCAACTCAGGGCCCACACTGCTGTCCACTCACCCTCGTGCTTCGTTCAAGTTTCCGTGCCCATGCCCTGGGCTACAAGAAACAAAGAGAGAAGGTCGTGCCCACGATGGACACGCAAACAGTACAGCTTCTTGCAGAGGACTCAAACACAGAGACCAGAGCCAGAAAAAAAAAAAAACACACCCTCAAGTCCACAAATGCCAAAAAGCCATGAATGCACAGCAGTCCCAGCAGGGGTAATTACAGACTTATCCTTTACAGATGAAAAAGGTGACCCTGCTCAGTCTCTTCGTACTACTGCGCTTATGCAGTCGAGCCCCTTGCAATGCGTGCTGAAGCTCTTTGTGAATCCTCTGGACAGTGACACAAATGGCTTGATATATCTAGAGATTAAAATGTAACCCCAAAAAAAGGAACCGTACCCCATGATTTCCCAAAAACAAGTTAGCCAGCAACCCCTCCTAAGCATCCCTCTTCTAAGTGAATTCCAAGCTCTTAAAATCTAGAAGGATGCAAGGTCTAAAGACTCAACAGCCAGCAAAACCACAGGCAAAAGCTGCAGAAATATAACAAACTGTCCCTAACCCTGAACAAGATTACACCTTACATGCCTACTGCTGCTGGTTTCAGATACATGCTTACACAGGGAGCTTTGACAATACCTTTCTCCTAAACCCTGCTCCCTCACTTTGCCACCAAGGTTGTAACTTTGATAATATTTGACATACAGGCAAAGACTCACAGTAAGCCCCGTAATCCTGCAAAAATCCTGAGGGACCCAGAACCACTAAGCAAACACACAAACTAACATTATTGTCCTATCCATGAACATGCCATAACAATGACTCACCTGAGAAAGAACTGCATGCAATAAAGGCACCTGGTACTATATCAGTTGCTTTACTCTACCAGATCCTACTAGTTGCTACCTTAAAAAGATGTGCGTACCACTCTCTACTTGGAAACGTATCAGTCCGTCCGTAGACTCTGACCCACCTAAAGAGCCCTGCAACTGACTGAAGGAAAAACAAAGCACTTACCCCAAAGAGCAGCCCAGGCAGAAGGAGCTCTCTGATGGCATACCTGGGGCTCACATACCGTTTGGCCGCGCCCAGCACCCAAGCCCAATCACCTGGGAAAGGGAAGGGGCAAAGCACAAGAAAGTAGAAAGAGAGCAGAAGGAGAAGCAGCAGCTGGCGTGTTTTTGTTTGTTTGTTTGTTTTTAGTCTGATTTAGCTCAACAGCAAGCAGAGTGCAGACAAGAGAATTGGGCTGTTTCTAGAAGCAACGTTCCGCTTGCTTAGGCTGCAGCTTTTAATCTTGAAAGGACAATATGACCAAGCAAGTAACTGGATTTTTTTCAACTGAAATTAGCTCAAACCCTTCTTTACATAGAAAGAAAAATCCAGGAGCATTAAAAAAAAAAAAAAAAAAAAAAAAAAAAAAAAAAAAAAAAGCACAACATGCCAAAGAAAAACAATTCAATGTAATAGTATCACTTTATCACTTGCAGGAAAAATCACATACTTGAGTAGGCTATCTGAGAACCAAAAGGCCATGCTGACGGGTCAAAACACACTAAAGGACACTGGGTCCTGGCCCTCCGCTGCACCGACTTGAAACCCATCCCTAACACAGCATGAAAACTTGAAACCCAACCCAAACTCAGACACAGCATTTCAGCCTCAACACAGTTTTGGGAACTGCTGGAAAGCAGGCTTCATCCTCAATGAGGTGTGCTCAGGCTACACAGCATGGGGCTTCAGGCACCTCTTCCCCTACGGAAGAAGACCACCATCAGGAACCGCCACGCAAGACAACCTTTTTCCTCTACAACACCTTTCTCAGGAACAACGCAGCATTCCAGAGACCTGCTTTGCTCCTGTTCTAAGGGCTATCACAGCCCACCTTGCCTGTGGCACCTGATAAACAGAGGAGAAAGCAACCACAGCAGCAAAACCCACAGCAGCCTTTGGACAGTTACTCTCATCCCCTCCTTAACCTCAGCCTCTTACCTGCCCCACGTGGCAGATGCTTCCACCTGTTCTCTTAAGCCACTTAAAGCACCTCTGAAAGGCAAACTGGAATTTTACTCTATTGGATGTAGGAAAATAACTGCAGTGACAACCGCACCCCAAAAACAACTGCTACCTCTGTTCATCACTCACCAGAGTCACTCCAGAGGCAGCTCAGGTCATGACGTCCTGGACTGCACACTGAGTTTCAGCCTGAACAAAGGAAAACACAGCCAGAAGATAAACTTTCAGCTGCCAGCGTTAGCACCCATCCCTCATCAACACAAGCGACTCCATCTTTAATTGTATCCTTTCAAAACAGCGGTCCACTTGCCTCTGTACCTGGAAATTAAGTCCAAGCTCAGAAGGAGTAGACAGCATCACCCATGCCACCTGGGAACACAAAAGGACAAAATGACCACTGTGCTTGCAAACAACCACCTGCCACACTGCTCCTCTATCCCAAACAGCCTCACCTCAGACCCTGAGGGAAACACCTGAGTGTCTTCCGTTCGCTTTGGATAAGGGATGACCAGGCTGAAAACACTCTCACCTTCCCTCACTGCTCCGTGACATGGGGATTTCCCTTCCCTGTCCAAGACTGCACGAAGCACCTGCAGAGACAAGAGAGAAGCACACCCTGAGGCACCTCACAGCCAGAGTGTACCTGCTGCAATACTCTCTCTTCCCAGCTCCGTTACTCCAGCTGCTCACCAGCTTTAACTGAGATTCTTGGCTCACAGCGCCAAAGCAAACTCTGCCCAGGCCACGCAACACACACTACACAAGCTACGTTATTTAAGACACACGAGCTGGAACGTTCCTGCCCAAGAATCAGTCGCATCACACAGGAAGGATGCCGCATGCTCCTAGAAACCAAACCTACCAGTCCTGAACAGCTTCCCTGCCAGACAGCTCCCCACCTCCTCCTGCCAACCACGCTCAGCACACGCACTATTTGCCTCTCAAAAACAACAACAACAAACAAACAAACAAACAAAAACCCACAAAAAGTAAGAACATACACACACAAAAGCGACTGAGCTCCACAGATGCCAAAAAGCCACGCACACACAGCAGCCCGGCAGGGGTAATCACAGACCCTTTACAGATGAAAAAAGGAAACTCTGATACGACCCTGCTCAGTCTCTTAGTAATCCTGTGCCTACGTGGTCAAGCCTCTTGGAGCATGTAATCAAGCTGTTTTTAGTTCTCTGGAGAGTTACACAAGTGATTAAAATATAACTCAAAACCAGAAGTGTATCCCACCATCCCTAAAACCAGTGATCCAGCAACCTCTGCTAAATATCCCTCTATTAAGTGAATTCCAAGCACTTAAAATCTAGAAATCCATAGACTCCAAGCTGCCTAAAGAAGCACCTGTAGAAACAAGAGAAAAAGCACACCCTGAGGCACCTCACAGCCACAGCATACCTGCTGCAACACCTCTCTCTTCCCAGCTCCTTTACCTCAGCTGCTCATTAGCTCTATCTGAAATGTGTGCCCAGGCAGCGCTGCACAAAATTGTGCCATCAGACTTAAAAAAAAAAAAAAAGGCCCACAGCACAACAGCTGCTGCTCCTTCTGTGCTCTCTTTCTACTTTCTTGTGCTTTGCCCCTTCCCTTTCCCAGGTGATTGGGCTTGGGTGCTGGGCGCGGCCAAACGGTATGTGAGCCCCAGGTATGCCATCAGAGAGCTCCTTCTGCCTGGGCTGCTCTTTGGGGTAAGTGCTTTGTTTTTCCTTCAGTCAGTTGCAGGGCTCTTTAGGTGGGTCAGAGTCTACGGACGGACTGATGCGTTTCCAAGTAGAGAGCGGTACGCACGTCTTTTTGAGGTGACAGCTAGTAGGATCTGTTAGAATAAACTAATGTAGTACTAGGTGCCTTTATTGCATGCAGTTCTTTCTCAGGTGAGTCACTGTTACGGCATGTTTACGGGTAGGATGTCAATGTTAGTTTGTGTGTTTGCTCTGCTGTGTCTGTGGGGACACGCTGTGCTTGGCTGGGAACCTGGGGCGGAAGTGATGTCAGGGCCTGTCTTCAATCAGGGCGGAAGCACTGTGTGATTGGCTTGGAGGAAGCCAGGGCAGAAGCAGCATGCAGGGCTTGCCGGCGCCATGGGCAGAAGCTGTCGGGGCAGGCCGGGACGCCGAGGAGGGGTGGCGCAACGAGGTTGGTGGTCGGTGGCGCGCCACGGTGGGCTGGATAGGGAGGGGGCGAGGCGGCGGGTGGTTGGTGGCTTCTGTGGAAATGGCCCTTGTGCGGGGTGGGGGCGGTGCGTTCAGAGGAACCTTGACAGGCTGCAGATAGGGGCAGGCAGGAACCTTTTGAAGTTCAGGAGAGGGAAATGCCAAGCCCTACCCCTAGGGAGGAACAACTCTATTGAGCAGCACTAGATATCTGGGTACTAAATAAGCATTTCTTCATGGAAGGGGTGGTTAGGCATTAGAACAGGCTGCCCGGGGAAGTGGTAGAGTCCCCATCCTTAGAAGTATTCAAGAGACGTGTGGACATAGCACTTAGGGATATGATTTAGTGGTAGCATTAGGTTGATGCTTGGACTTGATGGTCTTAAGGGCTTCTTCCAACATAAGAATTCCTGTTGAGGATGGGGATTCAACTAACAAGTGCATTTTTGGGAACTGGCTCTCTCCTTCACTGTAGGTGACAGCAGCTTTGTGGGCCCTGCGAGGAGGCACCTCTGCAGTGATTGCAAATGGAGTCCACCCGAAAATCTCGGGTCATGTCATCACAGATATTGTAGAAGGGAAGAAAGTTGGAACTTTTTTTTCAGAGGTAAGACCTGCAGGTGAGTACGGAAGTAATATGTACGCTGGGAGCAGTAGAGATTCCCTGGAAGTTTAGGGTTGAAATTTGGCTAGGCCTGCCTGTTCAACAAATGGGAAACTATGCTCTGCTTGACGAGCGGCTTTGGAAAGGTAAGTTTCAATGTTGGAATGGAACATCTTGAATCCTCTGCTTGGGTTCCTTCCAGCTGATGACTTGCTGCATCTGCCTTGCATTCAAAGAACTAAGTAGAATTTGTCTTGTTTTCAGTCTTAGAGGTTATCGTCTCTTATTGATGATTTCAGGGTGAAAGCATGCATATAGAATGTAGTGCTGAACTAAGATAGTGTGCGGTTTCATTTTTTTATCCTACGTTCTTCTTATGACTCAGTCTTTTGTTACTGTATGTAGCAATGTTTTCCTGCCTGTGTGTTGCTGTGACAATGTAACAAGGGCCGCAGAAAGTCAGGCCAAAGATCTGTGATCTTAGCAGAATAGAACAAGTATAGAGTGATACTCGTGACTTGCACTGTAAGACAAGCAAATGCCTTGGAGTATAAAAATGCTAAATGGATTTCTTGTTAAAATTGGCCATATCCTTTGGACCCAGGTAAACACTTAGCATCCATGGGTCACAGGAGTCACGAGCCTTAACCAGGTATTGTGTGTAAACTCTGGAGCTAGCACTATGTGAAGAACTGCTTGCTTTACTTTGTGTGTGCTTGTGGGCAGGAGGAGTGAAAGTTGCTTCCTGCTAGCTTTTGATGCCCCCACCTTCTGTATGGAAAGAGAACATGGGTGATCGATCTCTGTTCAACTTCTATGATGAGGCATTGTCTTTTCCCTCATTGCTTTTTCACATGAAAAAGGTGTTTTCTTAGTCCTTTTCTACAGAAACTGTTCCAAAGATCTGTCGATCCCTGTTTCTCTTGGCTGAAAAGGTTTTTATTCTACTGTGACCCTTTCAAGGTGAGCGAAAATAAAAGTTTGTGTAGCGTCCGAGATGCAAGTGAACCTTCAGTTTATGAGGTAGCAAGGCTAACTTTGAGTTTTGATTAGATTGTGGATGGTTTTTGTTGCCTTTCCTAGGCCTTCTCCAAAAGCTTAAACAGGGAAGTTGCTGTTCAACGCTGATGAGCATTGAAGTGATGTTTTCATAGGATTATGTGCACTACCAAGGCCTGATTTCCCCTTTTGTCTCTGCATTGCTTCATGTTTATCTGCTGTGAATTGTACTTGCTATTTTGTTGCATAGTGGCTGCAAAGGAATCACAGGCTGGTTGAGGTTGAAAGGACCTCCAGAGGTCATGTGGTCCAACACCCCTTTTGTGTTCAAAGAACACAAAAATACACGCCACATTATAAAGTATGACCTTGCTTTAAAAAGCTGTTTTAACAGTCCTTCATTAAGTCTTATTAATCAAGTGTCCCCTAGTTCTTTTCTTACGCTTCCCACTATACCTCCTGTTATTTTCCTTACCGTGGGAATTCCTGCTCTGGCAATTTCTGTAGGACACTTCTTGAATAGAAGTCCGGGCATATTAGTCACATGCCAAGTCATCTGTTCTACAGACAATTTCAAGAGTTAAAAGTGAAAACGTAGCTTATCCAGGAGCTCCTTGAGAACTCCTTAGTGAAATGCTGCCTGAGCCTTTTGACTTGTTACTTCAGTTTCTGTTTCAAAACTTGTTCTGTATCATTTCAGTTTGAGATGGATTCTTTGACATCCGTGCCAAGAAAAAAACCTCTCCTCTGTAGGAGCCCTTCAACGTACACAGAGCAGAGAGAGAGCAGCTATTGTGCAAGCTGTTGCTCAGGCTGGTTTTGGCTTCCTGTATTGTTTGCACATTCCCAGGTTGTTTTGCAATCTTTTCTCTTTTCAGTAGTTATGTAATTAAACTTTTTCAAAGGATGCCTTCCTTTTTTTGCAGTAGCCTCCCACTCCCTGAGATGTAGCTGTCCTTGTATTCTTTTGCTCTTTGTCAAGTCTTCTTGATACAGGTTGTGTACTTGTTTGTCCCCTACGACATGGATGATCTTACTGAATCTCTGTGATGCCTTGAAAAGGGCTATGCTCGGGGACCGTGGCAGCATTTTGGTATCTGATACAAATTTTCCTGTTGTGGCATACAGTAAACTTCTTTGATATGTCTCTTAAGACCGTACCTGTTTTCCTGCTTTGAGTAAGGAGTTGAAAGTTGAAAGGTTAGTGTTCATTTCCTTCCACCTTTGTCTGCATGTCTTGTGGTTGTGTGTGTGTGTGTTTGTTTTGGCAGGCCCTACAGTAGAGCAGCAGGGTGGAATGTCTCGAGCCGGTAGCAGGACGCTGGCAGCTCTGCAGCCTGAGCAGGTGAGAGAACGGTATGTTCTCGCTCTTTAAGGCTGTGAACATGTGGCAAGTTTTAAAATACAGGTTTATAACACAAATGGGTCCTGGAAAAAATCAGCTGGCTCCAAGTATTCAGGGCATCAAGCCAGTGAGAAGATGTGTCAGTAGGAATGAGCTGAAGTGAGCCAGATGTCAAACACCATGGAGTTCGTGTAAGAATGCAGTTCAGACACTTTTCTCTTTCAGAGAGCAGAGATTTATTTATTTATTTTTTTATCATCTCGCTGACTTATTAACTGATCAGAGAGAAGAAATTCTCTTGGCAAACAAAAAGGACTTAGAAGAAGCTGAAAATAAAGGTAATATTACGGGTCCTTTCATGGAACACCTGTTGTCATGAGCTTTTCTGGGCCTCAAAGGAAAGGAGCAGAACAAGAGTAGTCTGTCACCTGCAATTGGATATTATGGCCGTCACAGATTAGGGAACCCAGGACTTTGAGAGCTTGTCAGTGTAAGCAGCTGCAGCTTCCGTAAGAGCTGTCTCTATCAGAGAAGATGGAGAGAGAGGCCTTTGAAAGCAGCAACCCACAGCATTGTTTAAAAAACTAAAAATAGAACAGTGTTTTCTTTTGCCAACGGAGGCTCACTTTAGAAATTAAATCTAGCAAGGATCTTCCCTGTTATCATCATGCATGAAATAGCATGAATATTCTCCTGGGCTGGTTAACGTAATGTTTGGCCCCTGTGGGGAAGGTTGTTACTTAAAACTGATGCTTTCCAGAAAGAACCACCTTACCTTCTGACTGAGGAAAGTACAGTTCAGGCAGCACAGACTAAATCCATTCTTTTGTGTAAGAGTGGTGCGTGAGGAAGCTGGTCTTGGGTTAGAAAATGTGTGGAACTGGCGCATCACAAATTGTAAAGTTCAGTAAAAGACATACGGCAACCATTTTGTACTGAGGAGAATGCCTGGAGGGACATTTCTGAGTAAACTTCCTACCTGAACGTGTTCAGACTAGAAAACTCCGGCAGCTCTTGCCCAATCTGAAATGCTATGCGTTCCTTTGCTCTTTGGGAGTTCTATCTGTGAAATAGAAAGAGGCAATTACTGCGCAAACCTTCCAGGAATATTGCAAGGGTAGAAATTGGTAAGAAATTCAGGTACACGGTTGTGTAACGGTACTAGAAATAGGACAAACTTTGTCTTTGCGGATGTTACTTCATATACAAATCATTCATATCGTATTAGGTGTATATGTGATGGTAGGTGAAAGCGTTGTCAAATTGGAGCAGTTTGATTGTAGCTACTAAACTTAATGCTTCACATTGTTCATCTTAGGTAGGTTTCTTGCTGCGGCGTGGGAAACAGCGGCTTTTTTTCCTGGTTTGACCATTAGGTCACTTTTTCTTGAAACTAGCCAGATAAATCTATCTTGAGCGCAATTTTTTCTTTCTTCTAGGAAGATTGGCACTTCCTTTGTTGAAACGTCTCAGTCTGTCTACATCAAAGCTGAACAGCTTGGCTGTTGGGCTCTGTCAGATTGCAGCATCTTCACAGGACAGCATCGGCAGCATAGTTCGGAGAGCACGCATAGCAAAAGATCTAGAGTTGGAGCAGGTGACAGTGCCTGTTGGGGTCTTTCTTGCGATTTTTTTGAGTCCTGTCCAGACTGACTGTCTTCCACAGGTATGTGAGGAGGGCAGAGAGATCTTTGATAACAAAAGTGTATTTCTACTGGTGAGTTATTGGAAGGCTGCAAGAAGTCTTGCCTCAAAAGACTTCTGCTTGTATTCTTCTGAAATGAATTCTGCTGTCATCCCATTTTTTTTTTTCTACAGAAAACTACAGTCTTCTTGGGACTTGCTTCTGCAATGCTGAGAGTTATTCAGCGTTGGTTTTTGATACCCAACGTAGAGAAGGAGTTAGCTTACATTCAGGTGGTGCAATTTCTGCCTGTGTCTTATCACATAGCTTCCCTGCTTAACTTGCAACTTACAAGGCTCCTACCAATGAGCACTTTTCTGTCCATGCTGACTACAGCTGAATTGCAGGCTACGATTAAACATCAAATGTTTAATATAGGTCGTTAACAACAAACTGCAACTGTTAAGAATATATGCGGACAAGATCAGCACGAAGTAGAAGTTCTAGGCTCTGAGTGGTCTGTCCCATACTGATACTGCATGTTTGCACTGAGGCAGAATGATATCTTTCCACAAGCGTGTAAAAGCTAAGTCTAGGCTCTTACTGCCGGTATCTTTAGCAAGACTGATTGAGCATTTCTCTAACATATGAGCAAGTATTTGAGGAGCAAGGGATGGGTATGGGCACTTAAAAAGAGACTGCCGAAGGGCAGCTTCACAACTGAATTTTGTGAGTGTTTGTCCTCGTTTCATACTGAAGGGGAGTCTGCTCTAGGCAAAGTTCATGTGAAAGGAAAAGGCAGTAGTCTCCCTTTCTGCCATTATTGCTTCCTTGCTGCTCGCTCTGTTCTTCACAGAAAACCAGTATGTTTCCTTGCCAAATTCTAGTCTGCTTTCCTAGACTCCAGCCTTTGCCTCCTGGGTGTCTTGCCTTGCCTAGCCAAACTCTCCCATTCTCCTCTTCTTTATCTCATTTGTTTTATCAGGCTGAATCTTACTGGCTTCCCACCCTCAACTCCCCCCCCCCAAACTTTCTTTTTTTTTTTTTCTTTTTTTACAGACTTAGGATGGCTTGTCTTGTTACTTTTCTTCCTGCCAGCCCCCATCCTCAAGTTCTCCGATGTAACTTCAGAGGATCATCTTTGATACCTCTGCATCTGAATAATATGGTTTCTCTCCCATGCTGTAGCTGATAGTAGGATGGACTCTGAGTGCAGAGGAGAGGTTGCTTCCTCCATAGTTTACTATTGCATCTCATACTGGTTTGGGTAAGCAATTACCGAGGAAATTTGACTTCTCCATGGAGTAGTGTGTGCCTGATAGCTAGCTGGAGATAGCATACACAGAATTGAGTCAGTGCTCAGAGTTCAGTCTTGAGTTGCGGTAAAGGTGAAACAATTGAAGACTAACAGTTTACCTTCTAGTGAGCTGCGAAGCGAGTGCGGAGTTCCGATCCGCGGTTCCGTATTCTCCGTGAGGGGAGCGGCCGGAGACGAACGAAGTGCGTGACAGACCAAAAAGAAGTGCTGTTTTCACCAAGTTTTGATTGGTGGTGCCCAATATGTGGGCCTGGCAGTGTATCTTGTGATCCTATTTTTGCTCTTAAATGCTTTGAGTGTGACAAGAAAAAAGGCGGGAGCATTATCTAAGTAACTAACAGTTTAGAAGTGTTGGTGTATTTGCTGTGGCGTTTGGTCAGTTTGCCAAGTACTGGAGAGGTGGAGGGGGCTGACTGATTATCAAAGCGGTAGAACGGAGAGAGTCCTTTCTGTGGTGGTTTGGGCTTGAGCCCTGGCAATTTGGTAAGAAGGGGGAGAGTGAATTTATTTAGGTGTCAATGCCTTTTTAAATGGTATTTATTGACGGATACACAGGAGTGATTCCTTGTTTTGTATGGGCTTATTAACAAAGTGCATGAGAAAACTTGGCATTTGGCTCGAAATTCGGTCCTGTTGAAATGTAAATTTTGTGGAAAAGGTGGTAATGTTTGTCTAGAAGATGAAAGGCTGAGTGCTTCAGCTCTTTTCCTGAAGTTCCATGGATTTATGATTGGAACATGGAACGGGGCTCCTTAATAACCTGAAATAGTAAAGTTTGTATGCGGGAAGAGGCATTTAATCCCAGAGAACTGGGACATTTGGGAAGAAGATTAGGAAAAGATAGTAAAAACCCACAGTAAAAAGGTTTGCGTGGAAATTGAAACAAAGGACAGTAACTAATAAGGAATAGTAATAAATAAATAAAAGGGAATGGAAAATCAAAGGAATGAGTAATATCCAAAACAAAGATGTTTTAAAGAAAGCCTCCTTGGGTGCACACTGGCACATTCAAAGGATATTGTTAGAACTGGGAGCGCAGAAAGGAAGAGGACTTTCACTAAGTATTGCAATCAGTGGTGGCCACTATATAAGCTAAATGGCCACTTTATGGATCAGTGGACTATAACACTATCTGGCAATTCATGTTTTGGAGGAGAGAAGGAAAATAGGATGAAGTGTAGTATACTGATACGTTGTTTCAGCATCTTGGAGAGAAAAGGAGTGGAATTAATTGGCTCTTGACTGAGCCTTTGGTGTTGGCGTGAGAAAAGTACAGGCTGGAGAAAGATAAAGGAAGCGTTAAAAGAGTTGTCCCCGGTGTTAAAGGTGTGGCATGTAGTATTTAACAGAGCCCTTTGAAGTTGAATGAGCAGGGAAGGAGGATGTAGGAATGTTAATAGTTCTGCCTCAGCAGGAAGCTGTGTGTTTTTTTTTTTTTTTTTTTTTTTGTTTGAAATAGCAAAACAAATTACGCAACGTTGCTTAACTTGTCAGAAGATAAATAAGAAAGTGTTTTGACAAGCAGCCACGGGAGGGACAAAAACAGCTTACAGGCCTTTTGAGAAAGTACAAGTTGATTTCACTGAATTGCCCAAGGTAGGGAGGATAAAATATCTATGGGAAATAGCAGATCATTTAACACAATGGGTAGAAGCTTATCCCGTAGCTCGAGCTATGGCACAAATGGTGGTAAAAGCTCTATTAGAACACCTGATACCTAAATATGGGATAATCCAGTACATTGATTTTGATCAGGGCACACACTTTGCTTCTAAAATAATAAAATTATTATGTCAATCATTAGGTATTCAGTGGGAATACCATACTCCGTGGCACCCACAAAGCTCAGGGAAAGTAGAAAGATTGAATCAAACACTAAAACAACACTTGGCTAAATTAATGATCGAGACACAAATGCCCTGGATGAAATGCTTACCATTGGCACTTTTAAACATAAGAACTAAACCACACAGTGAGAGCGGATTATCGCCATATGAAATGTTATATGGTATGCCTTATTCTCAAGGGATGCCTCTAGGAAAAATGTAGTTGAGGAGCGTAGCATCCAGAAATACGTAATTACCATTGGAAGGAGGTTACAAGAGCTAAGAGAAATTGGAATGATGGCTCAAACACCACCTTTAGGATTTGCTATTCATAAGATACAACCAGGAGACAAGGTCTTAATAAAAACCTGGAGGGAAGAATCATTGAGCCCCCGATGGGAGGGACTGTAAGTAGTAAGTTTTACTTACTACTGAAACAGCTGTGAGAACAGCGGAAAGGGGTTGGATCCACAGATCCAGAATAAAAGGACCAGTAACTACCGAAACCTGGAGGGTTGAGTCCACTCCTGGGGAACTGAAACTAAAGCTAAAGAAGAACTAATATTCTGGCAATGAGGCTCTGC
This sequence comes from Aythya ferina, assembly GCF_964211825.1. Taxonomy (NCBI): domain Eukaryota; kingdom Metazoa; phylum Chordata; class Aves; order Anseriformes; family Anatidae; genus Aythya; species Aythya ferina. Next base: position 85,652,484 of record NC_140299.1, read on the forward strand.
ATGAATTAAGGACGCCAAATAAAGGGGACAAGCCTAAAGGGAGGAAAGGGAGAAGGCAAGACCGGGGCAGGACCCTCCACTGCAGTGTGTATGGTCTACCGAGGGAGGCGATGGATATTGACTGCCGAGTGAGAGGGCCTCGACCGGACTTCTCCCACACTAAGGTGAGGTTGTCCCGAGAAAATAACGTAAGAACTTTTCTTTTTAAACCCATATAAAATTGTGATTCGTTTTCCAGGAGCTGGATCACCCCGGCAGGCTGAACGGTATCACAAGCCCAAATTGACCCTGAAAGTGGGCCCAACCCCTTGACTGAAGGCGTCTTGCCTATTATGATCCAGCTACATGGGCAGAAGACGGATCCTGGGGCTATAGGACCCCAATATATATGCTTAATAGAATAACTAGGTTACAAGCTGTAATGGAAATAGTTGTAAATAAAACCGGAGGTGCGCTTGGCTTAATTGCAAAGCAAAATACCAAGATGAGGACTACTTATCTACTTATGTATCAAAATCGCTTAGCTTTGGATTATTTACTAGCACAAGAAGAAGTCTGTGGAAAATCTAACCTTAGTAATTGCTGTTTAGAGATTAATGATGAAGGTGTTTCTTCCTAGTAGCTGGTAGAATGCTACGTTTTGGTTTAGGATGAGAAGAGCGCTGATAACATGCTGATGTTTTAATTGTTGCAGAGCCGTGCTTACACCAAGCCAAGGACGTTTCAGCTTCTCACTGTCCTGCCAGCGAGCAGGCTGGGGGTGCAGCAAGAGCTGGGAGGAGGGCTGGACTGCTCGGGGTTAGGCTGGGCATCGGACAGCTGGGCATCAGCGGTGGTGAGCAATTGCATTGTGCATCACTTGTTTCATACACATGAGTAGTAGTAGAACTATCATCATTATTGTCATTATTATTATTTATGATTATTTATTATTGTTATTTTCTTGTCTTTATCTCACCTCACAGGCTTCACTTTCCCATTTCTCTCTCCCATCCCAGAGAGGGAGGGGGTGAGGTGAGTGAATGGCCGTGTGGTGTTTAGCTGCCAGCTGGGTTAAACCACAACAGAAAGAAAAGCTGTAAATGAACTTGTAAAAGAAATGAAGAAGATTGCACACGTCCCAGTTCAAACTTGGAATGGAATCGATCTAAGAAGATTATGGGAGGGGGCTTTATTGGCAGTGATTGTTTTGCTAAAATGAGGATGGTTGTATTGTGGATATGTGGAGAATTGTTAATAATTCCATGTTTAATACCTTCTATTACCAGACTGATACACTCCAGTTATACAAGGAATGCAAATATCTGCAGTACCTGTTGTGGGAATAGGAATGTTGTTTTTGCAGAGTTACGTTGTTTAGAGGGCAGGAATGTGGTACTGAGATATGCTTACAGTGATAAGAAAGCTTAGCAGGCAACCTTGTAAAATGCAGACAACCAGACTTCTTAGGACAATTAGGTGAAAATCACGGTGTCAAGTCAGACAAGCGAAGAAACATTACCACTCCAAGCAGGAAAAATGTCAAAAGAAATTTGAAATTTAACAGGCCGGCAAGTGAAGGCCATGCATTGTTTGTGAAGCATCGGATAGATGGTGAACCTGGATTACCCAGTCAGTGGGGAAACAGGGGAGGGTCCTGTCATCAAAAAGTATATAAACTGTGTTTTGGAACTAGTAGGTGCGCTCTCCTGCTTGTGGGGCGCCCGCCATTGCAATCGCGAACAAATTACTTCTTCACTGAGGTCCTCGCCTGGGCCTAAGTTACTGGCTACAGAGTTTCTCACACTGTTGACCCAGAACCAGGGAGAAGAGAAAACCCATTGCCTGACGATAATAAAAAGAAAAGAATATCCAAAATTGATACCAATTTGGCAAGTATTGACTCGATTGGAAAGGAAAACACGGATCAATACCATGAAAAAGGAGATGGGGGACTGTGAAATATGTTCATCTGATTCGTGTCAATATGGAACAATGCTAGGGCCTCATAATGAAATGTGACCTTCTGTCTTACATCCCCTTGTATAAATAACCACAAGTCCAAGAGAAACAGAGTGGTTAGTGTATATAGTTCTTGTATCTTGCAAACGAATGGTCTAGCAGTTCGTGTTGATAGAGGGTTTGAAGGGTAAACCTTGAGACTCGGGTCTGGGAGATAAGAGAATAGGGGGGAGTTTTTTGAGATAACTGCTGACTATTGCATGAGACACAACTTTCTGGCATCTGGCCCAGAGACTACTAAATAAGGGGAGGGGGGGGGGAAGCTGAAGAACGACTGAAGGACAAAACTTGTGAGGAAGACTACGAGCCTTCAGTATGAGCGACCCTCAGAGGGACCACTGGAGACTGATACGCATGCATCCGTGGGATGGTTCGGGTTCCGGGAAACTAATTATAATACCCCTGCCTTTTCCAAAAGTGGTGATGAATATGTATTAGCCTAGGAGCATAAAAACCAGCTGCCTGATGTAACTGGTGTGCGTCTTCGTGGAGCAGAGACTCCCAGCGCACCCAGTGCTGTTTGCTTACCTCTGTTCCTTTAATAAACTGTAAACTTTGATTGTAACCCTATTTGGGACTCAGTCATTTATAACAATATACAATAGCATGTTTGTCTCTAGTACTTACAAGGCGAAGTTCTGAGATCATATTTCACAGACTGCTTCTTACAGATTTCAAGAAATCCAATTGTTCTGAAGTACAGCCGTGCTCTATTACTATCTAAAGGGAACAAACTGTTTTCAAACCCATTACAGATTGGATGTTTTTTATTTATTTAAATAAGCTTGTCTCTGCAGCTTTCCTTCGTGATGCTGATCTTCGGAGAGGCAGATTGTTAACAAGATACAATCAAATTGCATTTTAATGTCTAGTTTTGTATGTTAAAGACACACAGTATCTGGGTACAGCAAGGTTCCACTAATTGACAAGGATCTTTCTGAAGTCTTCCTTATTTTTTCAGTATTCTTTTCAAATTGTGGACAGCAGGATGAGGTAGAATATCAAACACGGTGACTGTTTTTTACCCAGAGGACACTAGTAGGGAAAAGGAGTTGGTCTGAGTTGACCTTGACATGCTTAAGGGGTTGGTACATGAGAACCTCGTGAAGTTCAAGAAGGCTAAGTGCAAGGTTCACCACCGTCATCAAGGCACTCCCAAGAATGAATGCAGGCTTGTTGATGAGTGGATTGGGAGCAGCCCTGCAGAGAAGGACTTGGGAGTGTTGATGGATGAAAAGCTCTACATGAGCCAGCGATGTGCAGTTGCAAACCAGAAAGCCAGCCGTATCGTGAGCCACATCAAAAGTATGACCAGAAGGTCCAGGGAGGTGATTCTCGCTCTCTACTCCACTCCTGTGAGGCCCCACCTGCAGTGCTGCATTCAGCTCTGGGGACTCCAACATAAGAAATAAATGTGTTAGAGCAGGTCCAGAGCAGGGCCACGAAGTTGATGAGGGCTGGAGGACCTCTCCTATGAAGACAGGCTGAGAGAACTGGGGTTGCTTAGCCTAGAGAAGAGAGGGCTCTGAGGAGACCTTATAGTGGCCCTCTAGTACCTGAAGCAGGCTTCGGGTAAGCTGGGGAGGGACTTTTTGTCAGGGAGTGTAATGACAGGACAAGGAGTAATGGCTTTAAACTAAAAGGGTAGATGTAGATTAGAATAAAGGAAGAAATTGTTTACTATGGGTGGTGAGGCACTGGAACAGGCTGCTTGGGGAAGTTGTGAATGCCCCATCCCTGGAAGTATTTAAGGCCAAGTTGGATGGGGCTTTGAGCAATCTGGTCTAGTGGGAGGTGTCATAGAATCATAGAATGATTTGTGCTGGAAGGGAACTTGAAGGTCATCTACTCCCCCCTGCCATAGGCAAGGACACCTTCTGGTTATAAACGTAAAATCAGCGTGATTAAACAAAAGGCTTCTGTATAAGAGAGCACAAGTAAAATGTTCGTCGTAGGAAGAGCTCATTAGCTACTTCCAGCCAGAATGATTAGGGATAAGAGTTCTTGCATCTGAAATAGTTTCATACAGCTAGCGAATTTGTGCCAGAGCCTATGTTCAGGGTTTCCTTTGACTTACTGCAGTCTCCCTTTGCCAGTAGTACCCTGAAGCTCAAGTTTGTTTCTGAAACGTTAAGATACTTCATTTCTGGAGTTACACGTTCTGACTCGGAAAAAATTCTTGGTGCTGTATATTAATATTGAGTAAGTCAGCAGAATGCAAAATCCTGTTCTTACTCTATTTTGCAGATGTTATTCTCCCAGAGGAGTCAGATCACTTTGTTGTTGTTGTTGTTGTTGTTGTTTTAATTCCCTTCTGACAGGTGTCTTCTTTGGCCATAGCTAGCGGAAATGGCTTGCTAATAAAAGGAGGGAAAGAGGCAGCATACAGCAATCAAATCCTTCATCATCTGACTCAAGAAGCACTCTCCATTCATGGAGTCAAAGATGCAGCGCAAGTAGTAAGTGTCTAGAATTAAAGCAACAACTTTTGTGCTGTAGCATGTAGAAAAAGCACAGGCAGAGCTTGAGAATTCAGGCCATTGACTGTTTGTGTCACAACTTTCACGTGTGAATACAAGCAAGGAAGTGGAAGATGTCTGCCATTTGGAGAAGCTGGTAGATCTAATCATTCCACATGGTTCATCCCAGCTAGTCAGGAATATCCAGAAAGCTGCTAAGGGAATTCCAGTGATGGGACACGGTGAATGGATCTGTCATGTGTATGTGGACACAGATGCCAGCGTGGAGAAGGCCACATGAGTAAGTAAGCTGTGAGAGGGTGACTTGGATACCATGAGTGTAACTGAACTACACATTTGGAATATGTGGTATGGTTATAATATTATTATTATTATTATATTATTATATTAATATATTATTATTATATTATATTAATATATATATTAATATATTATTATAACCATACGTAATAATAATTCACGTGCTCTTCAAATTCTTTGTCATAAATGTTACGTAACCAATTGTTTACTCTTAAACCTCAGTCAGAGACTCAAAGTGTGAATATACTGCTGCCTGTGATGCTCGGGAAACACTCCTAATTCACTGAGACCTGCTGAGAACCCCGTTGTTTGATCAGATCATAGACACGTTGAGAGTAGAACAGGTTAGTCATTTATACTTGTGTTGGCTTTTGTTTTGTTTTATTTACTTGTTGTTCATTTTAGGAGCCCTTGGTCTTGCTGACATAGCCCTATGTAGTTTTATGATAACATAACACTTACGTTACCCACATGTCTCTTTGTACACCTTTGTACTCTTTTCGGAGAGCTTTCTTGGCTTCTCCATGCAACCCCAAGCTTTTCCATAGAAACGATCTGCAAGCAGCTTCTTTGGGGTGGCTGCATGCCATTGCTGGGATACAACTACTTCCTTTTACATAGAAAAAAATCATTCTCTGCCTTGGAAGAGCATTTCCCCAACCCTTTCTCTACTACTCTTAATTCTGACTTCCTGGCTGGCAACCTCCCGGACCCAAATACTATTCTGATTAAATCTATTAACTTACCTTCTTACCTCAGTCGTTTCCCATTTTATGTTTCTCCTCCTCTAATCTGCTTCATCCACATATTTTGAACATTTTGTCTCACTTGCCTTTATTCCCACCCATTTTCCCGCCCATTATTTCCCCCTCCCACTGTTCCACAGGAACAAAGGCCACTGTCCTACATAATTGCTTTGACATGCATAATGTTTTGTAGCAGAGATGCATCACGAGAGAAATATTTGTGAAGTACTTAAATTACACTCAAAACATGGATTTTTCACATAGCATTTCCATTTGGCAAATAGTGTATACAAGCAGTGATTGATGCAGGAAAACATGGTAAAATAGGTCATGTTCTGATAATGTTAAAGTCATATTAAGAGAAGCTTGCCAGATAGCTAGTCAGGAGCAAGTCCTCACTCGCTTGTGTTTTCTTTTTGTCTTTTTTTTTTTTTTAATGTCTGGTTTGGTTGTGTTTTGTTTTGTGTTTTTTTTTTTTTCATAGAATACCCTGAGTTGCAAAGGACCCATGAGGACTACCAAGTTCAACCCCTAGCTCCACACAGGACCACCCAGAAATCAGACCATGCATCTTGGAGCGTTGCCCAAACACTTCTTGAATTCCAGCAGGCTCAGTGCTGTGACCACTGTCCTGGGAGCCTGTTCCAGTGCCCTGCCACCTCTTGGTGCAGAACCTTTCCCTAACATCCAGCCTGACCCTCCCCTGTCACAGCTCTATGCCATTCCCTTGGGTCCTGTCGCTGTCACCTGAGAGAAGAGATCGGCACCTGCTCCTCCACTCCTCCCTCTCATTGTTAAGGTGTCTTAGCTGCTACGATTAAATTCAGAGATTGACGATGCATTAGATCTTCTTCATCAGGATCGTAAAATAACTGAAAGTCCTTGCCTTGTTTTGGGCCCAGTAACTCTTTTGTGTCTGAAACATACACTTTGGAGAGAGCGGGTGTCAGTTTACAAAAGAAAAGGATAAAAACAGGTAAGGTCTTTTGTAGGGGAGACTTGCAAACCTGGAAATATCTGCCTTCCTCGAAACTCCCCTCCCCTCATTTTATATTGCTGACTTTGACATTATATGGCATAGGCTATCCCTTTGGTTAAGTTTGAATCGGTTGTGGTTATGTGCTCTCCTAACTTTTAGCAGACCCTCGGCCTTCTCACTGTGGGGGGAGAAGAGAAAGCCTTGGAATTGTGTGAGCACTGTTTAGCAACAGCCAAAACAGTGGTTTGTTTAAGGCAAAAATCCAAAATGTAGCAGTATAGGGACTGCTATGAAAAAAATTAACTCTATCCTAGCTATACCCAGAACAACAAGCTGCACTTTTTGCCTGTTACGCATTGGTACAATCTACAGCACAAAATACTTCTGGTATTGCAGGTGAAGATTCATGCTGGCCCAAAGTTTGCCTCTTACTTGACATTCAACCCCTCAGAAGTGAAATCTCTCCATGACGAACATGGAGATCTGGAGAGCTGCATTGAGGTTGTGGACAGTGTACAAGAGGGTGTCGAACATATCCACAAGTATGGAAGTTCTCACCTGGATGTTACCGTCACGGAGAATGGTTTGTGACCAATCTGTTCCCTTAAGCTTCTGCTTTGGTTTCACTGTGGGATCTTGTTATTAGCATAACTACTTACATTGCAGTAGTTTCTCTTATCTTGGTTCTGTAGTGAGCATAATCAGCTGGAACCCTATGAGCTAAATCTATCTGTAGTTGTGTTTAATTCAAGGAAAACATGTTGTGTGCCCTTATTCCAGGAGGTGAGGGCATGTGTTTGAGCAACTGGCCAACGACAAGTCAACGCATGCTCTTGTCAGGCAGATTGCTTTATGTTCCTGTATTGTACAGACTTACCACATCAGACAGTTTTGCAGAAACATCTCCTGAATCCTGGAGACGTCTTTAGGCCTCTGAAGGAGGAAGAGGTGAGCTTCTATAGAGGGAATATGTACTGTAGGAAAGATCAGACTATATACATTTTGTCTTCCCAGGTTGCTTTTAAGCCTTGCAAACAAGGACCACAAGTGTTTTTCTCCATCTCTCCCAGTCCTTTATTTCCCAGTTCCGCATCTGTAGCGTAAAAGCTGCATGTATCTCAGTTCCCAGTTTCTTGCTCCTTTGATGCCGCGAACTTCTGTTTCTATGCGCCACTCTGTGCTTCTTCCACTCCTCTGCATGAGGTTTGAACACTCTGCCACTTCAAAACGTAGCTAGAACTGCTCCCAGCCAAAGGATGACTCTCCATACAAGGCTAAAACTTCTGAGAGTCAGCTACAGTAAGGTCATTTTGATTTGTGGCTCATCAGTGTGAGATTCAAGCAGGCATCTGTTTCTGTACCTTCTGCAGAAATTAAACGAGTAGCACCGAAAGGCATGCATTTGATACTGTAAGCCACTACCTGGTGCACTAGTGATTTACTTGGGTGTGTACTGGAGATAGAGTTCATCTTTAGCATTCGTCCTGTTGCTCTGGGCAACTGACTTGCAGCTTACAGCCTTACAGAGAAAGGCATCCTCCAGAGTACTAAGGCTCGTACAACTCTGCTTGAGGTTGCTCCAGTCTCACATGTTCTGTGTTGAACTGGGTTAGTTAGCTGACTTCATGTGGTGTTTCGGCATTCTCTTTCCCAAATACTATTTTCAGTATAAACTTAATATAGGACTTTCTATTAATTTCCATTAATTCCATTATGATAGGACTTTCCATGTTCTTTATAGAACAGTTCCATGTATCCATTGAGATAATGTAGAGCTGAACATGTAGTTTAACTGTCTGACTGCAAAATGTAGCTCGGGGCTGCTGTCACTTCTTCCCAGTCATACAACTATCCCTGTTTGCGAGGTCTAGGCTGTAGTAAGAATTAGACATCTTTTCACTTCTTGTCTTTGCAAGCTTCTTGTAATATTTACAGTTGTGTCTATGTGATAAACATATTACAAAGAAGGTGTGTATGAACATGCTTTAATCCAGGCTGTTAAATACTGTCTGATAATGTTGCAGGTGAAAGTTCTGTTCTTGTATCTCTTCACGGTATGAGGCTGTGCCTATTGGACTGCATGATCACTCTGTACTGTATCCTATTTTCTTCTCTGCCTCTTTTTCAGAGAAAACAGTGGAGTTCTTCCTCCAGCATGTGGACAGTGCTTGGAATGCCAGTAACCGATTCTCTGATGGGTAGAGATTTGTACTCTGTATGTGCCTGTGGTGTGCAGGCAGCTAAGCACCACAAAGCCGTTTGCTCCCTCAGCAGTGTGGGAGGAAGGAAAGACTGGAACAAAACTGAGTATCAGTTACCTAAGTAAACAGGTGCACATACTAGGAAGTGCAGAAGACAAGGGAAACATTAATTCCTGAGGTAGAAACTACTAGAAATCGCTGTAGCAGGCTTGAACATGCAGTGCTCTGTGTGTTAAAAAATTGTGTTTAGGGTTTTATAAGATCACACAATAGTCTGTTTAAGAAGAGGAAAAAGAAAAACAAAAAAGGATATAGGAATGGAATCCTGACTAATTTAGTTCTTATTGTTCAAAGGGTAAACCCTCAAACAAATGTACGATGTATGTAAGACACACGTAGCTTTCTGGCTTCTTTCTCTCTAAAAGTGAAGCTGAAACTGACAGAAGTATAAACATTCCAATTTAGAATAAAGCTCCTCTGATCAGAACAGGTAAAAATAACTTCTGACACTTGGGGAGGAGTGAAGGAAGGGAGGTGAATGACTGCTTCTACATAAAGATGCAGGGCTATATAGTACAAAGTTGAATATCTTCTGAGGATCAACTACCTTTACCTTGTGTGTTTTCTACAGGTGATGAAGTTGGAATTAGTACTTCTCGTATCCATGCACGCGAACCAGTGGGAATTGAAGGACTCTGAACTACAAAGTGGTTATTGACAGGGGACAATCATGTTGTTTCTGACTTCTCAGAGCACGGGAGCATGAAGTAGCCCCATGAGAGCCTACCTCTCCCTCAGAGAAATACCGAGGACATTGAGAAAACTCATCAATAAAATGTTTATTGAAGACGTTCAGGCTTCAGGGTACTCTTTGGGGAAAGAGATTTGCTTTTCAGCTCTGAGATCATTGTTCTTGGTCATTGTGCAGTACAATGAGTGATCCCATCCGTGACACGCATTATTTGTTGCTGTCTCTTACTGTTTCCTTAGATAGTATCTGCAAACTGACCTTGCTTTTGCCAGAGAGGTTTCTTTAAAACATACAGATACCATAAGGAAAAGTTGAAATATCTGCTGCGTTCTGTTCATGCCCTTGCTCCCCTCCAGCAAAGATGCCTGGTGGTAGAGTGTAATTTTTTTTCCCTGTCTTTAATCTGAACACCTGTCTTGGTGAACAAACTCGGTAGCTTTCCTTTAGTCATGTGACCACAGCAGCTCTTGAAAGCTCTAAAGCTTTAAGACACTTACTGTCTTTGTTTGATCACTCTGTGATTCCTATGCATTTGGAACGTATATTTCATTAATGTTTTGACCAAGCAACCTTTTTTATCTAATTTCTTTGTATTTTTGACAACTGTAGATAAATAGCGCAACTGTATACGGTGTGAATTTTGTTACCTCTGTCCACCAGACATTTATTTCTCATGGGTTTTCTGTGAAATGTAATCCCTCCAAACCCGTCATCCAGATGCAATACTACCTTGAAGTTTAAAAGAAGCTCTGAATAAATGCTGCCTTTTGCGTACTGGAACAAAGGAACTCACGTGTGCATGCTGCAGCCAGGGCTCAGTGAAGCCCTCCATAGGTCAGGGTGGTTGGAGTGTCAAGGTGCATGGGGAGGGAGTGGAATGGTGCCACACTGCAAATGCTGGCAGGGCAGGGAGTGGGATGGGTGCAGCCTGCACAGGGACATTCTCTCCTGTGCATCCGTTTCTTGCTGCTAACTTGCCTCTGCATGCTTTGTTGACTGCTGGCGTGTGCGTGGTACTCAGGAGCCAACATAGTGGCACACAGGACCTATCCGGGCATCTGGGTGTCTGCTGGGTAGCCATGTTACCGCACTCACCCATTTAGGACCATTGCACTCTACTCTGCAACCCTGAGAAAGCCATTATGCCCCACGCTCCTCTTGTGCTTCTATGCTCTCCTGAGACTTTGTGACAACTGCTTGCACTGCAACCACAACTGGTACTGCCCATCAATGATAAAAGCACTGATACTGCAGCACCCAGTACTGCACGCCTGCAGTAGCGTTCCCTGCAATTCCTCTGTCCAGCTACCACTGTTACTCCTTCCTCTGTCCCACTCGTCTCTTGATCTTTTTTGATTCCTCTGCCCTTCTCAGTGTCTGTCTTCCTCTATCCTTTCCCCTGGTCTCATAACATCTAATCTAACTCCCCTCTTTCTCTTTTAGTTTGGAAACTTCCTTGCCCTGTCATTATCTGTCTGAGCAAAAAGTTGCTCTCCAACTTTTTTTATAAGCCACCTTTAGGCACTGAAAGGCGGCAATTAGCTCTCCCTGGAGCTTTTTCTTCTCCGTGATGAACAACTCCAGCTCTCTTGGCCTGTGTTCAGAGGGGAGAATCCCCATCATTTGTTCTAACTTTCGTTGGGTTAACCATTTCCATTAATGAGGGAACGGTTAAGGCAATTACTCCACAACTACCCAAAGCAGCGATAGTGAGAAGCCCACTTCCAGCATCCATTTCCCATGCAGGGACAGATGGACACCGCTTAATGTCTTGCCCCACAGGAGAAGGGGAGTCGCCGCCTGTCCGTGTTGTTTTTTGTTTTTTGTTTTTTGTTTTTTTTTTTTTTTTCTTTTTTCTGCGAGTGATATTATTACATTGTTTATTTACATGTTTTTGTTTTTGGTGTGTAATCTGTTATGCTCCTAGATTTTTCTTCCTGTGTAAAAGAAAGGTTGAGCTACTTCCAGCTGAAAAAGTTTCGGTTACTTGCTTGATCATATTGTTCTTTCAATATTCAAAGCTGAAGCAAAAGCATGGGGATTGCTGCTTCTAGAGAAACACCAGTTCTCTCACTAGAGTACAACGCTTTCTCAAAAACATGACAGGCCATTAGCTCAGGGTAGCGATCATGCAGCTTATCGGTCACAGTGCGCACAAGAGCATCAGGTCCCCCTCTCGTCACAGAGCCTGTCCGTGGTGTCTCCACTCCACTCTGTGCCCCATCCCGTTCCTTAGAGTCAGCACACGGATATCTCCTACTGCGACAGCATGTAATGTTGGAGGCGTTGGAAGTCCTGATCCATCCATTCGGAGCAGGAGACTGTGTTTTGATGCAAATGTGGAAAGAATCGAAGCTGCAACGTGAGTGGGAAGGACTGTTCCAAGTGCTCCCGACTCCTGAGATGGCAAGAAGAACGGCTGAGAAAAGTGCCTGTTCTCGTCCTGGTCTCCATTCTGCCAACCTGCTCCTTTTCATTCCTTCTTTCTGCTTCTTTATTGATGACATAACTTCGTCACATCGTGTTGCCTTCCTTTTTTTTTTTTTTTTTTTTTTATCTTGAGGGCAGGCTCCCCTCCTATACCCTTCTCTCCACAGCAGTTCTTTTCAAAACAACTTTTCATTGGTCAAACAACTTTGCAAATAACAGTAACAGTAAACACCCAGAAACTTCCATGCCTCAATGGCTGGAGAACAAGAAACCCGAGACTGCATGCAGTCTCCTGAATCACCCTTCTCTGTTCCCTCTAAACTCTTTTACATTCCTGATGGCCTCATCGAGAAGAGTCTAGTGTTAGGGTGGTGTTAGTGTCTAGTGTGGGGCTTTCCAACCCCCATGGCCACCCTCCCAAATCTTCCCCTTCTTTATTAATATCAACCATTTTCTTGACATGAATTACCACTCCATATATAACACTTCCAATTAGGTGGTAAATTCTTCCTTGCCCTCCCATCACCACATAGCCACCAATACCCTATACCTAATTTTCACCCACTTTCCAAAGATCCATCCACTCCAGACTCCTTATCAGGGTCGTATGCTACTTGGATAGTAATATTACAAAATGACCTTAAATTGGCTAGATTATATCCCCCTGCATTTCCCGGTTTTGAACAGTCAGGTTCCCGACCAAAACTAAGCCCCAGATCACGCAAGATCTTTTGTTCACTGCCATCATTGACCCCCATACACCGACTTTTAACAGTAACGTTTCCCGTGCTTGTAAAGCAAATTTCGGTCCCTCAGGGAGGGTATAATTTACCCTTTCCACTCCCCAACATTGAGCGGACCACGTCTGATTAGTCTATATAATGCATTGTTCCAATTTCTGGAGGGTATCCCATATAGCGGGATTTCCATATTGCCCCTCGGAAGTGCAGTACATATCCAACAGTCAGATAAATTTAAAGATCGGGCGACTCTTTCAGGTATGTTTACATTCGAGTTTTCCTTCCATGCTTGAGCTGATACAATAGTTACAAGCAATGTCCAAAGTCCATACGTGTTGCCTTTTCAATTTCAACTTATTGGGTCCCATCGTTTCAAGTGTCCATGGACCTTGCGTTGACTTCTTGATTCTCATGTGGTGAATCCAAGCAGGTTGTTCTTTAATTTTTACTGCGGTGTATGATGTAAGCAGCACCTGAAAGGGTCCTTCCCACTGGGGTTCCAAAGTTTATTTCTGCAAGAGACTTTACATACATAGATGTATAATCTCCAGGTTGTACATTGTGTATAGGTCTATCCAAAATGCTACTCCGGGTTCCAGCTACATATTTTCCAATTTTGTCTAATTGTTTCCCTAATGCCACCATATAGGATGTCATAATTTTGTCTCCTGCTTGTGCGGACATCCCCTTCTGTATTCCATAGGGTTGTCCATACAGGATTTCAAAAGGGCTCAGTCCCTCCTTTGCTCTTGGCCTTGTTCGTATGCATAAGAGAGCCAAAGGAAGAGACTGAGGCCAGGCCAGATTCGCTTCCTGTCCCAACTTTACAGTCTGTTGTTTGATCAAGTGGTTCGTCTTTTCTACCTGGCCACTTGACTGAGGGCGATATGGGGTATGAAGTTGTCAATCTATACCTAGATGGCGGCTGATTTGTTGCACTATTCTTGAAATAAAAGGCGGTCCCCTGTCAGAGGATATAGTAGCTGGTACCCCAAAACGTGGTATTATTTCCTGTATTAGTATTCTTACCACCTCCCTAGCCTTGGCTGTTCTGGTAGGAAACGCCTCTGGCCAACCTGAAAAGGTGTCAGTTAATACCAGCATGTATCGGTACCCCCCTTTTCTTGGGAGTTCCAAAAACTCAATCTGCCATTGTTGTCCAGGCCCGTTACCTTTTCCAATTTGGCCTATCCCTAGTTTTGGAGTATTTTGGGGATTAGTCTGGAGGCAAAGGTCACACTGCTGAGTCAGTTGTCTCGCAGTGGTTCCTTGCTACAATTTCTCTGATCCAATGTTTATATAAGGCTTCAGTCCCCCAGTGCCTCTTTCTATGTTCCTCTCTTATCAAGGGCCATATCATATAAGAGGGAATAATCATTTTCCCTTGGGGTAAGAGCCCACCCTTCCTCGTTATAGGAACCTGCTAGATCAGTAATTAATTTCTGATCTTCCTTGGTATATTTGGGCTTACCTTCTAGGGAGATTTGCCCACTGGGGATCAGGGCCCCTTCTGTTTTTACCTCCCTTTTGGCTGCATGTTTTGCCTCTCTGTCTGCTGTCGTGGTTCAGCTCGAGTGGGCAGCCGAGCTCCACCACAGCCGCTCTCTCACTCCCCCTCCTCAAAGAGGAATGGGGAGAAAACATGTGAAAATGGCTCAAGGATTGAGATAAGGACGAGAAAATCACGCAGTAATTATTGTAACGGGCAAAACAGACTCGGCATAAGGAGATAGTAAGATTTATTGCCTATTACTAACAAGCGAGAGAAGTGAGAAAACAAAGGAAAAAGCAAACCAAAAGCACCTTCCCCCCCATCCACCCTCTTCCACCTCCTCCCCCCGAGCGGCACAGGGGAACGGGGGAATGGGGGTTATGGTCAGTCTACAGCACTTCTTCTCTGCCGCTCCTTCTCGGTCACTCTCGTCCCCTGTGCTGTGGGGTCCCACCCACGGGATGCAGTCCTTGATGAACTGATCCGGCGTGGGCTTCCCACAGGCAGCAGCTCTTTCAGAACTGCTCCAGATATGGGTCCGTACCACGGGGTCCATCCCTCAGGAGAAAACTGCTCCAACCTGGCTCCCCTACAGGCAGCAGCTCCTGCTGGGTCACCTGCTCCTGCGTGGGCTCCTCTCCACGGGCTACAGGTCCGGCCTGGAATCTGCTCCGGCAGGGGTCTTCCACAGGCGGCAGCCTCCGTCGGTGCAGGGCCACCTGCTCCACCGTGGTCTCCTCCACGGGCTGCAGCGTGGAACCCTGCTCCACCGTGGTACTCCATGGGCTGCAGGGGGACATCCTGCTTCACCATGCTCCTCACCACAGGCCGCAGGGGACTTCTGCTCCGGCGCCTGGAGCACCTCTCCCCCTCCCTCTACACTGACCTTGGCACGTGCAAGGCTGTTCTCTCACTCCCTTGACTCTCCCGGCTGCTGTGTGGCGCAGCGTTTTTTCCCTGTCTTAAATATGCTCTCACAGAGGCGCAAAACAACATCACTTATTGGCTCGGATCTGGAAAACAATGGGGCCCTTCCCGAACATGGGGCAGCTTCTAGATCTTTCTCACAGAAACCACCCCTATGGCTCCCTGCTACCAAAACCTTGCCACGTAAACCCACTACATCTGCCAGCTCATTTCCTTTTTCCAATTCTGAGTTTGCTTTTTGGTGTGCTCTGATGTGCACGATTGCCACTTTCTCAGGGAGTTGAAGTGCTTCCAACAACTTCAAGATTACTTTTGCATGCTTGATATTTTTGCCATGCAAATTCAGTAATCCCCTCTCCTTCCAGATCACTCAATACGCATGTACAACCCCAAAGGCATATTTTGAGTCTGTATAGATGTTTTTGATTTTGTCTTGGGCCAATTCCAAGGCTCGGGTCAGATCAATTATTTCCACCTTTTGTGCAGGGGTGTTCGCAGGTAAAGGCCCGGATTCTACTGCCTCTTTACAAGTGGTAGCTGCATAACCATTGTGTCGTTTGCCACTTACGACTTAGCTGCTCCCATAAGTGAACCAGTTTTCTGTGTCTTCCATAGGATTGTCTTTCAGATCTGGACGGCACGAATATACTGCTTTGATGGTTTCCAGACAGTTGTGATGCACTGGGTCCCTTGTGTTCCCACTGAGAAAAGAAGCTGGATTGACAATGTTGGTGACTACAATTTCCACATCATCCTGTTCCACCACTGTAGCCTGATATTTCAAAACTCTTTGTGGGGAGAGCTAATGTCCACCTTCTGCTTCCAGTACTGCAGATACCGTATGGGATGCTAACACGGTTATTTTCTGGCCCAAGGTAAATTTTTCGGCCTCCTGGATGTTTAGTACTATGGCCGCAACCGCTCACAAACATCCAGACCATCCCTTTGCAGTTGTGTCCAATCGTTTGGAGAAATAAGCAACTGCCCTACGGTATGGGCCCAGGTCTTGTGCTAATATTCCCAGGGCAATCCCCTGCTTCTCGTGGGAAAAAAGGTAAAATGGCGTACTCACATCTGGGAGTCCCAAAGTTGGAGCTGACGTCAGGGCCTTCTTCAGTAGCTTGAAAGCTTGTATTGCTTCCTTGTTCCATTGAAGGCATTTCTGTTCAGTAGTCGTGAGTGCATACAGGGGTTTAACAAGCAGTCCGTAATTCTAAATCCATAGATGGCACCACCCGCTCATACCCAAAAAGGTCCATAGTTCCTTCACTGTTTGTGGTCTTGGAGTTTGGAATATTGCCTCTTTTCGAGCCTGTCTCAAGGTCCTTTCCCCAGCACTGATTTCATATCCCAAATAGGTTACCTGTTCTTGTACTACTCGGGCCTTTTTCTTAGATACCCTGTACCCTTGGAGTCCGAGAAAGTCTGGCAGATTCACCGCCCAAGTCAGGCAGGTGTTCCTTGTTCTAGTAGCAGTCAGAATATCATCAACATATTGCAGCAATTTCCCTTCTCCTGGTGGGGCCTCCCAGGATTCAAGATCTTTCGCTAACCGATTTCCAACTATTGTGGGGCTATTCTTGAAGCCTTGGAGTAACACCGTCCAGGTGAGTTGGGTCCTACGCCCACTCTTGGGGTTTTCCCATTCAAATGCAAATCTTTTCTGGCTGGCTTCATGGAGAGGGAGGCAAAAGAAGGCATCCTTTAAGTCAAAAACTGTAAACCAGGCTAGTTCTGGTGTTAATACAGTTATTTATTGCCCGTAGATCCTGGACCACCCTATATGACTCATCCGGCTTGTGGACAGGTAATATAGGGGTATTAAAATTGGATTCACATTCCCTCAACAATCCTACTTACACTTTTATTATTGGTCGAATTCCTTCCCTATCTTCCTGCTTTAGAGCGTACTGCTCGATCCTCACTGGCTGCTTTCCCTCCTTGAGCCGAATCTCAACACGTGGGGCATTTTTAGCTCTCCCAGGTTCATCAGTAGCCCATACGCCTGGGTATACCTGGTTTACGACTTCTTCATTAACTTGTCCTTCCATTGGCAGGTTGACTAGGGCTAAACTCATTACCCGTATATATTGTTGATCCTTTACCTCCAGAGTAATCTCCCCTTTTTCAAATTTTATTACTGCTCCTAATTGCTCTAATAAATCTCTACCTAAGAGTGCCCTTGGGGAGTTAGGCATATATAAAAATCTGTGTATGCCCCATTGTTTCCCTAACTTGTACTTCAAAGGTTGACAAAAATAAGCCTTTTCAGGTCGATCGGTTGCACCTTTTACCCTAACATAATCATTCCCTAAAGCCATTAATGCTTGATTTAGAACTGAATATGTTGCCCCCATACCAATAAGAAAGTTCACTTCCGTTTCTCCCCTATCTTCATTATAACCAGTGGAGGATCCGTTAGGGTAGATTCCCCAGGTCCCCGTTATTTCTGCCAAAATCAGGGGCTGATTACCCTAGGAAAAGGCTAGTCAGTTTGTTCTCTGAATCCGAGAGATCTGGGTCCGAATATTTTTCATTTATTTTTTTTTCCATTACATTTCAAAGTTGGTCCAAAAATTCCATAGGGGTTTCTTTTGGACCTTGTTGGAAGCATATTCTCAATTCCCAATTCAAACAGATTCGAGTATTAACTTAACTTCATAATTTTCGGGATGATTAGGGTCGCAGTGGGGTCGGTCAGGGGAATGCAATTGTCAACAGTTCCCTGAGCGGTCCCATTGGCAATCTGAGCTTGCACATGAACTCAGGTTGTTTTAAGAGTTAACTGCTTTTCTGTTTCCATAACAACTCTCTCTGGGACCCATCATGATCCCTTTGCCCCAGAGGGCTAACACCTGTGATTTTGAGATCTCAGCCTGGGGCTGAGACAGAGCTTCTAAAATTCCTACATCCTCTTTCCCTGCTCATTCAACTTTAAACACCTTTAACACCTTCAACAACCCTTTTATCACTTCCTTTATCTTTCTCCAGCCTGTACTTTTCTAATGCCAACACCAAAGGCTCAGTCAAGGGCCAATTAACTCCGCTCCTTTTCTCTCTAAGATGCTGAAACAACATATCTGTATACTACATTTCATCTTATTTTCCTTCTCTCCTCAAAGGACTTTATTGACTGTAATAAAGGACATATTGACCGTAATACGGTGTTATGATTAATAGTTCCATCGTGGGGCCACTCCTCTCCATCCTCTAGTTTATAAAGTGGCCACCACTGATTACAATATTTGATAACAGTTCTTTTACTCTCTGTCCCCCCTCTTCCCATTATATCCCTCCAATGTGTTAGTATACATTCTAGGGGGCTTTTCCGCGGGATTTCTTTGCTTTGACCTTTTCCCATTCTAATCTATAGCAGTTAATATTGCACCATTTTCCTAGGAGCTCTTTACTAGTCAATCCCAATCCCTCCAAAATCCACAATATATAGAGATACACAAGTAAAATCAGACCACTGTAAATTAACTGCCTGTAGACAATTACACTGAGGACATTTAAACCCGACGAGCAGATAATATGCCTGGGCAAATTTCGTTCCCTTAGGCATACACCTCAATGGCAGTTCTTATATTATATTTACATATTCACATATTAACATATGTTTAAAAGAACACCTTAACAAAAATGCCCGGGCCTTTACATATACAACAACATACAGTTATTATTCCAATTAGAATTATTCCCCAGCAGCTGCAAACATTATGCCAGTTACCATTAAAGCTCGCCTACCCTCCTCCCGTCTCTTCTATGATCTTCAGGATGTTCCTTGTGGTTCCTAGAACCAGGGTATGGCAGCTTCTACTCTAAACCCCTTTTGGCCGCTCTATCGGCCACCTCCGTTTGGCCACTCTACCGGCCACCTCCCAGGACGCCTTCAGGGTTCGTGTTGCACGCTAGACATCTCTATGTGGCTTATCGACCTCCCCGGCCAATTGGCTTACCTTAATTAAGGTGTACCGTTTGCCCGCAACCACAGGAACTTCCTGTATCCCTGCAGTGAGTGGCTGGGAGAGGAGCTCCTCTGAGAGAGAAAAAGGGGCTCGGGGCGCGCCTAGGAGGTCTGCTCCACAGTCGATCCTGCAGCCGAACAGAGTCCTCCTGCCTGGCTCGCCAAACTCATGCGCAGAAAAGACTCCACAACCATAGGGTTGCGATCCTGGGGTGTCATGGCATACCGCTACTTGTGTTTGGGGAGCTGGTCAGAGCACCCACCTCCATTTCTGTTTATGGTGGCTGAGTTTGTTCAAGTAATCCCTGACTTGATAGCTGTCCCCTGCTGGTGGTTCTGCGGAGTCCTGCCTTTAGGCACAAAGACCCAGGACCAGCCCTTCAGAAACCCACACTGGCTACTTCTGATCCCTCCGTTTTCTCGCATGTCAGCTGCAGCGCCTTCCCTGGCCCAGGCTCAGTGCTCATCACAGCAATGGCTGACATCCCAGCAGAAGCCAGCCCGCTCTCTTTGGGCGCTACCTCAATGCATGACTTTGCTCACTTTGGCCCCTCCAGCTCTCTCCCCACTCCCGGTGCAAGGACGGAGTGAGAGAGCAGCTGTGTGGTGCTCAGCTGCCCACTGGGCAGCCAGCATGGGGCACGAAGGATTTGAGATAACAGCATCACTGGCGATCACCTGATTTTCACCTACGTAGAAGCAAGCAGCTCCAACGCAGCCGTGTACCTACTGCTCCATGGGATGCTACTATGCAGTCTAACCCCTCATGGTTCTGAACTACCCCTGCTGATAAGGATGTGACCTCCTGTAGCGCTGAGGTGATAGAATCTGCCGGAACATTAGTAATTTGCTCCACTGTAGCGGACGTTTAGTAAAGCATGTTGTGTTAAAGGATAAGGAAGTTTGGCAGGACCTAAACCCCCTTGCGTTCCAACTTGTCCTCAGATATCAGAGGGGCTGGGGGTGGCTGGGTTTGGATTCTGAGCGATGCCCTGTTTGGAACTATAAATCCAGTTGTATTCAATAGACTAAATTATCGTGATCATGGATGCACATATCGTGTAATACACTTTCAGTCTAGTAAATGACTGGTGTAGTTTATTGGAGCAACACGAGCACAGGTTCTTTTGGATTGCCGCTGATGAAGACTCTGTCTGCAAAGCACGTGCAAATACCAAGAATATGACTAACACAACCAGCTACATATACGTTAACTTGTGGAACAACTCTATAGAGAATGTTAGGTTTCCCAGGGAAGCACTCGCTGTAACTGAGGGTTCAGACCTCACCCTGTAGGCATCCCTGTAGGGGGGAAGAGAGGTTCAGCACGGCAGCCTTCGGCTGATGCCAGGAGTCAGCGACGTCCTCCCTACTTGTCTGTGGTGGTGTCTTCCCCAACATTTTCCTCTCTTGAGCCCTTTTTTTACTATGTTCCTGCTTTTAGGTAGTGAGCGACTCAAGTCATATGCGCCTTTGTTGTGACTGGTATACATTTTCCTGGCTTTTGTTTTTGCTCAGGGAAATTCAGAGCGTGTGCTCAGTGAGAGGTAGTTGCACCTTGGAGGCGGGTAGCCTTGGGGATGGAGGTGTATTTTGGCACTGTAGTGAGATTATAATGAGCAAAGTTCATCCAGAGGACATGAGTAGGTTGTCAGTTAGTCTCAGGGCTGGCCATGTAATCTATCAGTTCCGTACCATCAGGCTCACTCTAAAATCGCGCTGTTCCTAGCAAAATGGCCCGACGCCCAGGAAGGCAAAGGCGGTGGGTTGCTCTAACACGCTGTGGCCAGGGAAGCAAAAGCTTTCCTTCCTCTTGGTTTCACAGCCTAGCAGAGCAGCTTGGTGCCGTGGAGTTTTCTAACCATTCAGTTTTCACACAAAAAAATGACACGTTCAAGCAGTGAAGAAAGAGGGCTGTTTCTTTGGGGAAAGTCCAGCAGAGAGGTTACTCGGCGGGGCCCGAGGGCTGGAGCTGGGCTCAGCACTGAGCACAGCTGCAGCAGCATAGCCAGCCAGCTCTCGGGACACGGGGCCTCCTCTCCCACACCCTCCGGAGCCGGTAACGTAGTGCTTGCAGGCTGAATGTGGAGGAAGTTCTCAGGACCAGGATGGTTTCAGTCACCAGGGAGGAGACCGAAGGGCTGCTGTAGCCCTCCATGCTTCTCAGGGCTGACATGGAAAGGAACAGAGGGCAGCTCAGAGCCTGCATCACTGGGAAGCACGCCCAGGAACCCCTCCTGCCAAGCCCACCCCACCTCCTCAGCTGGGGCAGGGGTCGCAGCTCACTGCCCAGGGTCTTTTCTCCTCCCAGACAGTTCGTGCTGATACCCCACTGCCCTCACTCACCCTCGATGATGTTCTCTAGCTTCTCCTTGCGCCCATCCACCAAGTGCTGCCCGGCAAGCCCTAGGTACACACGGCCCATCACAGATCCCGCTGGCCAGCTCGCCCCAGACACAGTCCCCCCCTCAACATCCCTGCCGGCTTGGCCATGTGTGCCCAAGTGTGACACCACCCAAGGAGGCTGCGAGGCACTCGCTAAGCTTCCCACCAGCAACCACTGCATGGGCAGGGGGTGGCCGAGGGCAGCAGGGAGCCCCCACAGGCACTCCAGGCCCACTCTGAGCTGGCAGTGCTCTGCAGCCACGTGGCTGATTCAGCAGCAGCTGGGGCTGCGGCCAAGCTGCTGTGGGGCACAGAGGGCCCATGGGGTTGTGACTCACCAATGAACCTGATGGCCGCCTCTTGCAGGGGCTCCTGGGGGCTCCACAGGTATGGCAGGCTCTGGCACAGGTAGTCATCCACTCTGCTGCTGTGCCCCACCAGCTGGAAGAGAATAGTACATGTGGATGGGGCTGGTGCAGCCTTGCCCCTTGGCCAGGCCAGCCCTGTACGTGGGACTGGCTTCCCCTGCTGGGATAGCCTGATGCAGTGGCTAGAGGCAAGGGTAGCCACCCTGCACCCTGGGCCAGGGCTGGCAGGCCTTGTCTGGGCCAGGTTTTGGGAGCCCTCGGGCAGTTGTCCTTACCAGGCACTTGCCAATCCTCTGTGGCTGCGCTGTCTCCAGCAGGTTCCTGAGCTGCTTCCACTTCAGGAGCTTGGCAGCACCAAGGAGGGCTTCCCGAGAGGCCTGCAGAGCAGCAGAGAGTGGGAGATGAAACCACTGCGCATTGGACAGGCCCTGGTTGTCCTGCACCTTGGCGAGGCTTGGGGGCTTTTCTGGCCCTTGCTGGGGAGGTGCAGCAGCTGGGGAAGGCATCTGCCAGAGGGTTCAGTGCTCGGGCAGAGGTGTGGGGCAACCACCAGCTCTGGCACTTCATGCTGCTGGGGCTGCAGGACAGAAGTCCCCCAGAGCTGCTCATCTGCAGCCAAGGCCAGCAGGCAGGTGAAGCGCTGCAGTCACTGAGGCACCAGGGCAGGAGGCAGCCAGGGACGCCACGCACGGGGACCCCAGCAGGCTGTTCCCTAGGGCCTGGGCTCCAGAGCCCGCCACCGCGGACACAGGGCCAGACCCCTGCCCTGGCTGCGTCTCCCTTCCCAGGCTGGCAGCCATGCTGGCTCCTGCAACCCCTGGCAGGGGCTGCACCCTTCTGCGTGGCCCAGGGCAGCCTGCAGGCCAGGGTTTCTGCAGTGAGCACGCTGGCGGCTCCAGGGTGCTCATGCCCAAGAGAGCAAAGGAGCATTCAGCCTAGGCATCTGGCGGGTCCCTGTGCATAACATGGGGTCGACAACTGTTGGGCACCTCACCACTGGCCTCAGACACCTGCAGGCACAGCTGGCATGCCCGTGAAAACTCTAGTGCCTAGGTATCTGTGGCTACGCAGCACTGCTGAGCACAGCTGGGAGCAGGCAGGGCAGGTCTGGAAAATGTCCGTGCCCACCTTCTTGGCCCATGACAGCTCTGGGGCTGCAGGAAGCCTCCCAGTGGGCTTTTCTGTGGAGGGCTGCATGCGGGGCTGGATGTGGGGCAGGGAGAGGCCCCTCCGCTCTGGCCCTCTGTGCAGGCGGAGGTGTAGTAGGGGCAAAATGGCTGTGGTGGGCCTGGTGCAGGCACAGAGGGGCTCTGCACCTTTCTTTTGGATTCGGGAGCTTTGGCCCTGAGGTGAGGCACATTCAGAGGGAGCCTTGCTAACAGCCCATGCCCCTAATGCTCAGGCCCTCCTGAGGGGTGTTGCCCCCTCAAGTGAATGCTCAGCTTAGTGTCCCCACCTCAGCCACACGCTGGTCCTGGTCATGCAGGTGGAAGAAGAGGGGGAGGATGGTGCTCTGCACTTGCTTCTTCATCTCCATCTTATGGGTGCCCTCTGCAACCTCCATGGCATCCTTGCAGAGAAGGATGGAGAGCTCTCTCATGCAGCTGCACTCCTGGTGAGACAGAACAAGGGAGGACCTCAGTCCAGGCTCTTCCGAGCTCACAGTGAGCAAGGGGTCGGTGTGGCAGACAGGGAGACACACGCTCCTGGCTCTTACTCTGCAGTGAGCTGTGGCAGGTAGGCCAAGTGTGTGGGCAGTGCAAAATGGCTCAAGACACAGGAAGGGCAAGGCAGTGGGTTGCAGATGGTCCACCCTGGGGCTGGCAAGGGGACACATGGCAAGGGGAGAAGCGGCCATGGGCAGCAAGGGGCCGAGGAGAAGTTGCCATTGTGGAGCACACATCTGCAGGGCTCTGCACAGGGAGGGGCTGCCCCAGCAGGAGAGCCCAAGAAGCACCAAGCAAAACGTTTCCAGCACGTGCCCAGGGATCGTGGTGGGCGAAGAATTCGCAGGCCAGTGAGACACGCGGAGAGGGACGCACCACCCCCAGGCCACATTCACGTGCCCCGTGGCCACGCTAGCCAAACCTCCTGCTTGCCCACCAGACTTACGTTTTCAAAGAGGGGCAGGAGCCTGTCAGGCAGCTGCAGAGCGATGGGGCCAGCCACTTGCCCATCTGCTAGGCGCAGAGTGTTGCGGAGGACAGTCACGGCCTTCATACTGATGTCGCTGTTGGCATCCTGCAGTTGCTGCACGACCTCTGGCAGCAGGTCTTGCAGAGTTACTGCCTACATGAAACACAGCAGT
This sequence comes from Aythya ferina, assembly GCF_964211825.1. Taxonomy (NCBI): domain Eukaryota; kingdom Metazoa; phylum Chordata; class Aves; order Anseriformes; family Anatidae; genus Aythya; species Aythya ferina. Next base: position 85,676,559 of record NC_140299.1, read on the forward strand.
TCTGTTTCAGAAACACCGAAGACCATCCTGGCAGAAGCCCTTTGCTTACAGCAGGCACAGCCCAGAGCAGAGGTCTGTCTCCAGGAGCGTGCTGAGGCCCCTTCAGACAGAAGGCTGCTGCCTTGGGTTGCAGAAGTAGCCACTTGTGTCAGCCTGGCCCCGTGCGGGGCCTCATCTTCCCAACCTCAGCAGGATGACTGCTCTGGGTAGAGTGCTCCTGCAGCTGAGGCAGCCCTGCGCTGGCTGGCCTGGGGCCTGGCATTGACCTCTTTCTGGCACAGCAGGAGGTGCCTTTGAGCGGACACTGGTGCCGCTCTCCTCGTGCTGCACAGTCCAGGCAGGGGCTGCCCAGAAGCGCTCAGGGGCTGATGAAGAAGGCAGTGAGAGCAGTGGAGCCACTACCGCCCCTCCCGATTCTTGGCAAAGTCCAAGCAAGCCTCTGCGGGCAACAGCACCTGCAGCCCAGCCCCAGGCGGATGCCGCCACTTGGCCCAGATGCCCCCACTCACCATCTTGGGTCTCGTAGACAGCGTGACGAGGCTTGTAACCGCCATCCCACGCAGCACCGAGGACTGACTGTGCAGGTGTGAATGAAGAATGTCTGGGATGCAGGCATTGACAAGCTGCTCAAAGTCTACGCAGTCCAGCAACTGAAAGACACCCAGCAGCCCAGTGAGAGCCTGGCCCAGCCGGCAGGACTCCTGGCAGCACGCTGAATCTGCCAGAGAGCCCAGAGTTTCAAGGCACCTTGGAGAGGCACCGCTTGCTGCTAGGCCCTACCTCCATGAAGACAGCCATGGCGGTGATCTCCTTGTGCTTCTGTCTCTGGCGGAGACATATGACTGCCTCTTCAAACGCCGAGGCACCGAAGAGCGGTGCTTTGCTTCGCAGAGCCCTGGCCAGGGGAAGAACGCATTGGTAGTACCAAGCTGGGCAAACAAACCTCCTTGGGACTGTGCTTTCAGCGCTAGCTGTTATCCCATGGGCCAGACCAGGGCAAGGCTTGCATTTCTGCACTCTGCTTCAGCAGCTGGTGCCATCCACTTGAGGAGAGGCCGCCCGCCCTTCACCACATACCTTGCCTTTGCAAACATGGAGGGTGACGAGCACAGATGTGCTCGATTCACTGAGGGATGCCCTGCCTACACACAAGTTGTGGCCTTCCAACAGATGCCATTTCCTGACCACTTTGGATCCCCAGGCCACTGAGCCTTCCCGCGCTCTCTGGCCACCCTTCCGGCTGCTCTGCCACACAGCTCCAGTGCAGGCTGTGGCATTGCCTGCAGAGCCAGCCCCAGCACTCTCCTGCACCACTGGTCCCCGAGGAAGGAGTGCATTGGAAGGTGACAGGTCCTGCGAGTCCTCCTCTTGCACTGGGCAAGAGCAGCCCTTCACCAAGGAGCTCTCAGAGGCAGCAGCATGGAAATCATAGAATGAATCGTAGAATGGCTCGGGTTGGAAGGGACCTTAAAGATCAAAGAGGCTACTTCCCCTGCCGGTCTCTCCTGAGATCCCTCAGTCACCAGCACTGAGGGTCAACGCTGTCCCTCGGACCCCTGGGGACACCTCACCAGCCACGAGGAAGGGGATCACGTGGGGCCCTCCACCTCTGGGGGAAGAGTGCCAGGGGAGACAAGGACAACTGATGAGGCAATCACCTAGTCAGCACAGCAACACCTGTGTGGAAGGTCTCATGTCTTAAAAGCGTGTCCCAGCCACCCTGCGTCTGGATGTCTTCAACCAAAGTGGCACCCCCCACGTGTTGGAAAAGAGCTCTCATGGTCATCACCGCAGTCCTGCATGCAGAGCACAATGCGCGTCACATGTGGCGCCCCAGCGCTGGCTCCGGCCTGGGGCACAGACCTGGCAGAGGGGATGGAGCACCTGAGAAAGATGCCTGGAGGCCACATGCACTCCCCCATCTGACTGCTGCTCCTGCTGAAGTCCTGCAGTGTGCACTCATGGATGAAGGAGATCTGGAAGAGCACGGCAATGTAGAGCTTGTGGAAAAGTGAGTGCGCAATGTTTTTGCTGGAGGGCAGCTGGAAGATCTTGTTCATGGCACTGGTTACCTGCAGAAAACAGTCAGGTGCAGCTCTCAGTGCACAGGTGTCCCTGCAGCACTGCCAGAGCTTGCGGGTTGGGGGGTGAGGGAGGTGGGGGTGGGGCGTCGCTCTGAGCTGATGGAGGCACCGGGCCAGAGCCCGCTGCCTGGCTGCCTGGCCTGGGGCCCAGCCCCAGCGGCTCCCTGGGTTCGTCTCTGCTTTGTGGCATGGGCAAGCCAGCTTTTCGTGTCCAGAGCAAAGGGCCCAGCAGGCCCCGGGGGTCTTGCCAGCTGTCCTCAGCTCCCTGGGCCAAACCTTGCAGCCTGCTTGGGCCAGGCAGCTGCCCTGCCCGGGGCTGCCCAGCAAGGCAGGAGCAGGCGGGGAGGGAGGAGGACAGAGAGCGGCAGGGCAGGGGTGGGCTGCGTGCCTGTGCGCAGTGGGGCCCCAGCAGTGCATGTGGCCCTGCTGGGCTCTGGCTCCCAGCCCCCCTGACTGGGGAGCCCCAGGGAAGGCTGGCGTTTGGGGACAGAGGAAGAGGGGAGGAGGGGATGGGGAGGGGAGTGCAGCCCCACTGGGGGTGAGCGAGGCCTGGTCCAGGAACTCACAGCCCAGGAACGGACACAGTTGTGGTGTGGGCCAAAGCCATCGTGCCCAGGCCCTATGTATTGCATCAGCAGCTTTCTCAGCACGTCCTCTGCAACGCAGGGCTCGGAGACCATCGTCTGCCACATGGCCGTGGCAACCCTGCAGAGACAAAGCATGCTGTCGATGGGGCCACCCCAGCCACTGCCCCTTGGCCTGTGCCGGCCCTGAGGGTCCTGAGCTGTGCCAGAGGTGGGTGGGTGGGCCCTGTACCTATCGCACCACGGGAAGACCTCCAGCAGGCCCTGGACCGCGTGCTCAGGGTGCAAGGAGGTGATCTGGAAAAGGGTCCTCTTCAGGATGTCCAGGAGTGATTCCTTGCTGACCGACGCCAGGTGGTCATGGATGATCTGCATGACCCGTGGCACCTGGAGGAGAGATGAGGGAGAATGGAGCGGAGCACAGCCATGGCCCCAGCTGCCACCAGCAAATGCTTCCCTCCTGTGGCTCTTTGCCAGCCCGAATGGCTGTCGGGGACTCCCAAGCCGTGGACCCGGGCCAGGGAGAACGGCCCCCGAGAGGGCAACAGCACAGGGCAATCTGTCTGCAAACTGCTAACCTCCTCCATCTGTGAGTCTGTGATCATATCCAACACGCGGGCAACCACCTTTGTGTCAGAGACCCTGGGGTGTGTCATGCCCTCCAAGATGGTGAGGATGAAGTCCGTCCTCTCGACAGGGAAGAGGAAGCTGCCAAATACCTGCGAGAGGGAAGACATGTCACACAGCCTGCCTTGGTGGCGGGCTGCAGCTGAGCAGCGAGGGCAGCTCTGGAGAGAGAGCCAGGGCAGTGCTGGCACTGTGCCCCCAGCACAGGCAGGAGCAAGAGCTGGCGTGGGCTTGCAAGGGCCGGCCTGGGCTGGGATGACTGTAGCCTCAGTGGCTGCGGAGAGGGAACTGCCCCGCAGGGTGAAGGCAGGTGGTGGAGGTCAGGGTCAGGGCACACTTGGCGGTGTGTAGGCAGCCAGGCCTTGTGGGTGGCCAGGACAGCTGGACCTGCAGTGCTGATGCTGGCCACTGACATTAGCCTTTGGCTGCTCCCTGCTGAGATATGGTGGGACCCTGCAGCCGGCTTGCTGGGAGGCTGTGACGGACCCTGCCTCCTGCCCGCAGTTCTTGGGGCACTGGTTCATCCAGGTCTCCTGTCAACCTCACAGCCAAGAATCCCAGGAAGGGAGGGGCTCATTACCGTCGGTTCGCTAGCAGCGTCCTTGGGCAGGAAGGTGCTTGGGCATTCCCGCTCCAGAAAGAGATACGGATAGGTAGGTGTCATCAGGTGGCCTGGGCAGCAAGGCAAACAGAGAGTGGGTGAGTGGTAGGAATGATGCAGAAGCTGCTGCTTGGAGAAGACAGCTGAGAACACCAAGCAGAGCTCTGATTGTGGCAGGGCGCTGTGTCTGTCAAAGAGGGGCACTCTGTGTTGGGTGGAGGGTAGGGGGTGGGGACAGGAGACATGCCAGGGAGAAAACCGCCTCGCAGTCTGCAGAAAGGCCAGAGAGTCTGGTCCGGCTTTCTGCTCTGAAGCAGGAGAGAAGCCCCACGATGCTGCTACTGCTACAGGCTCTCCAGTCCACTGGTTCTCAGGAGTGCTACTAAGCCACTGCCCCAGGGGACATCCTGCTGCTCCAATAGGGGCTGGGGGAGCCCCCTAGGGTTGGTGCAGCACGGCTGCTCCCCTGCTCCACCCTTGGAGGAATGTGCTGCTCTTTCCTCTAGCTGGGGAGGGCGGACAAAGCGGCGTATCACCATGCCTGGTCTTGACTGGGCCCTCGTGTCTGGAAGGTGCTAGCCCACCCCAGCCTCTCTTACTCTGTCGCACCATCACGATCCTGTGGATGGCGTGAAGAGCCTCTGCAGACCCACAGCTGATGTTCTCGTCCTCCTCGGCACAGCACAGGGTGAGGCACCCCATCAGCTGCCCCAGGAGTGGCACAGGCTTCGTCTGGAAGGTGCGAACGCTGACCGTGCCCACTCTGTTTGTGAACGAGTCCTGGGGTTGAGAGGATGGACAGTGGCAGCTTGGCTGAGCTAGTGCACTTGAGACAGCAGGAAGGGGTGAGGGAGTGCTTAGAGGTTGCCTGAACCACCAGCTCCTTACCTGCATCAGAGAAGTGGGGATCAGGGCCTCGCTCAGACTGGCAATCCTCCCCACGGCATACCGACGCTTTGCCACTTTCTCGGATCTTGTGAGGGGCAGCAGGGCCTGAGAAGAGAAAAGCTGCTGGTTTGCCTTGGGATGCAGTGGCAGCTCCCGTAGCGGCAGCTCTGCCAAGCGCCGGGCAGGGTTTACACAGCGTGCCCAGGCTTCTCCTGAACAAGAGAAGAGCCTGGAAAGGGGGTATAGCCCGTCGCGGCCTTGGGGACAGACCCGCAAGATGATCTCCAGCGTAGCGGCAGTGTAGTCCGATGAAGTACACACCAGCACTTCCAGCACGCTGTCCAGAGATTTCAGAATCTGTAAGGAAGACAGAGCGGGTGGTGCTTTTTTGTTGGTCCTTCCTCATGGGAAGCTGGCTTGAATGCCTGCTGCCTGAGGCAGGCCTCAGCTGCCCAGTGGTGCCAGCAACCTGCCCAGTGGTGTCTCAGGATCTCCGTTGTCTTTCTGTTTCTCCCGTGGTCTTTCAGCAGCCAAAGCTAACTAGGAAAAAGTGCGCAGGAACTGACTGGCAGCAGGCTCTCTGTAGCTCACTCGCTGCTTACCTCAGCATAAAGTGAAGCATCCAACTTGCCCCTCTCCGTCTCTGAAGCAAGAGAGCCAATGGCGTTGATGCAGGGGCCGAGGTGCTGTGACAGCAGTGCTAGGTTCTCTTTGCTGCAAGGAGAGGAGAGAAGGTGCCCATTGGAGGCTGGCACTAGGAGCAGTGCCCAGATGCCCTGGGAAGGTGACCGTAGATGTCAGGGCCTGGGGTCACCAGGTGGGACCCGTACTGGGTGGGCAAGGCTTGTGTGGAGGCATCTTCTCCCTCTCCCGTGCTGCTGAGCCAGGGATAGAGGGCAGTCATGGCATGCAGTGCACAAAGCCCTTTCCAGCTCCTGCCTCTCTCCCTTCAGGGAAAAAAGCTGGGAAGGGAGACAATGGAGAGCCCCTGCCGGCACTGCCGGCTGGCTCTGCTGGCATGGCACCCTCTGCCCTCCTATCTGGTGCAGGGGAGAGCTGAGGCCCTAAGACAGAGCACCAAAGTCCTGCCCGGGTGGGGGAAGCCCGCTGCTGTCAGGCCCATGCTGTGGAGAGGCCCTGGCCAAGCCAGGGTATGGGGCAGGTACCTCCTTTCAGTGATGGCATACGCAGCTTGCCAGCCCAGGAGCATCACAGTGCGCAGGTGGTCGAAGGGAGACTTAGGCAGTTGCATCTGGAGAGAGACAACATGGTCAGGATGGGACACGGGAAGCTGCCAGGGGCTGGCACTGATCTGCAGGGCAGGCAGAGCGTTGCTGGCACTATACCAGCATTGGCGTCAAGACCCGGGGGGTTAAGGGGGGCACAGGCCAGGCTGCTCTGTGCCCACAGAGGCCCGTCCCACCCTCCCCTGTGTGCAGAAACCCCTGTGCTGTTCTGACTGCTGGGCTGGTGCCCGGACAGCTCACCCTTCCCCCCTCCCCGCCCCACTGGGTATCCCCTCACCTTCTTCTCCACTCCCAGGTCGTCACTGGGCAGGTACATGTATGTCCTCTCCATCCTGGTGCTGCAGATGGTGCGGATCGAGGCCAGAAACTTCAGCTTCCAGTCCTCTTCCTGACAGTCAGGGAGCAGAGAGACAAATAGGGAGGGTGAGAGGGCGGCGACATGGCCAGCAGGGCCACTGCACCACAGGGGTGCAGTGATGGCACAAGGGGCCAGGAGGGCAGCAGCTCAGCACAGCCAGCAGCCCTCCAAAAGCCTGTGTGTGGGCAGCAAACACGGCAGCCCCCAGCTGGGAGAAGCAGGCTGAGCCTCACGCACTGACAAAGTCTGCAGTTACCATTTTGGTGCCAGTGAGAACAGCCCAGAAGTAGTCACAGGCTTCCACGTCCTTGGGCTCCGGAGACATGACGGAGGCAGCAGAAGCATCATCTGATTAAAAAAGAATGGACAGAGCTGTAGGCGGGGCAGGAGGCAGAGGGAAGAGCCATGCCCTCTCTTGAGCCCTGTGCCCACCGCCCTGCCGACTGCAAGCCCTGGGTCGGAGCACTGATGCCCCCTTTCCTCAAGGTTGCCGCTGGCAGCAGAGCAGGAAAGGTCCCTGTCCTGCAGCACTCCTGCCGGGTGAGCAGCCTTCTGCTGCCTGTCCCCACAGCAAGAGCTGGGTCCCCTCCACTCTCTCCCGCTGGGAGCCTCCCCTGCTGCCAGGGGAGGCTGTGCTGGGGCTGGCTCCTGGCTCACAGCTGCCCTGCCCTTCAGGAACCGGCATGCCCCCCGCCGGCTGTACCCCTCTGCTGATGTTCCAGGGAAACGGGCTCCTGCTGCAGAACAGGGTGCACTCGCTGACTTTGGTCCCGTCCAGCCCGCTGGGGACCCTCGCTCGCTTGGCTTCCTCAGTTGTGGCAGTGGCATGGCAGTGCCATGCTGTGGCACCCGTCCCTGGTGGAGCCCCGACTCCAGCCTGCTGGTGAGCCTGGAGCCTGGGGCCAGGCTGGACGGGCCCAGCAGTGCCTGCGTACTTACCCCTCTGAAGCACATGGGTCTCCCACGTAGAATATGCAGCAGATCTGCTATCCTTCTCAGCATTCAGGATCTCGGGGACAAGTAATAGCAGCCCCGCCAGGGCAAAATCGTCAGTGCCCCTTTGGCAAGGAGCCGCACGACTCGTGCACTGTCCCATTGTAATCCTCGTGGACACTGTGGGGCTGCCCTGCTGGTGCTGGGTAGTTGTAGCTGTCCCAGGGGTGAGTCAAAAAGGGCTCTGCTGTGATGTCACCCAGGACAAAAGGGGGACGCTGTCTCCAGGGCGGAGGGCGTGAGGCCCAGGCACCTGACTCCTCTCAGATGCCACAAGGCCGCTGTGAGATGGGGAAGATACTAAAACTTATCCAAATTAGTATTTAGCTACATATATGGTAAAATATCCTAATTATAAGGATGTAGATGAGAACCTTATGAGCAGCAGATGTAAAAAGGAAGATATCGCTCAAGGCCAACGGGTGAGGGAAGGACGAACAACTTGTTGGCAGGAAAGAAAGCAAAGATAAACAAAAAACTTCTACATGCTGTCCAGCAGCAGGTCCAGGTCCAGAAAGGTAAAGAGAGTTTAACCTGCTCTTCCTCACTGCCTTCAACCTGAAAGACCTCTGCCCACGACCACCAGGCTACGCTGCGCAGGTGCAACCGGGAGGAGCTAAGGGCGGGGAGTATGGAAATGAGTACTTGGAAGAGGTCTGCCTTTTGGGGAAATCAATGAATATGTATGAGAGCTCGTGTAATATGTAACAGTATTCGTGTATAAAATTGTGAGAGACGAGCGGGCAGGTGTGCACTTTTTCAGGGAAGCCATTCCCAGTGCGCCTGGTGCACCGCAATAAAGTGTACCTACTTTACAACCCTATGGTTGTGGAGTCTTTTCCGCGCGTCACCTGTGTGCCCTCACACCCTCTTGGGACCACCCTGTGGCTCTGTGGCGTGTCCCAGAGCGCCAGTGTGCCTGAAGGACCTCCCTTTGTCTTCATGGGCACACCAGAGCCTTGCCTCTCCCACTCAGTGGCCAGAGCAGCCATGGATGTGACCTGGCAATCCTGGGAGACATTCTGACAGCAAAGGTCTGCTAAAACACTGGCAGACACAACTGCCAGTCAGCCTGCAAACTGCTAATCCTTGAGAAGGCCCAAGTGGCCCCTTGGAACTTTGGCTGTGCACCTAAGAAGCAGAAACCTCCTGAGCGACCACTGATAAGGGCAAAAAGGAGGAGCTCTAACAGCACTTCATTGTCTGAAAAGGTGAATATACTTTGGGAAAGTGTGGACATGGACACCTTCTGGGCCACTTTCCCTGCTTGTTCTACCCTGACCCCACAGCTTTTAGAACAGGGAGAAGCCCCTGTCTGCAGGGTCTGCAGAGAAACTTCTGTAATTTGAGTTGTTTGGATTGTGAGGAACGTGATCTCCACACAAGGGTGCCTTCTGGTTGCTACTGAGCAATCTAGAAAGTTCTCTAGTGCCACATAGGAGTAAATAACACTGTCAGCCTTCAGCTTGGAGGCAGATGTGGCGATGACACCCTAGTATCCTGCCAAGTGTTGCCATCACGGCTAACTTCTTTTGTTGGTATCAAAACTTACCAATTCTTTTGTGATCTCTTGCTAATCATTAATCCTTCCTGTGATAATACTACCCTGGCCACACCGCTGAGTGTGTGAGGCACAGATGCTCTCTCCCACTTTCTGCAGTTTTTGGCATATCACATTTACATCCTTTCCCTCACGCTGAAATCTCTTTCAGTGCCAGGAAGTGCTTTGCAAAAAAGCCTCTACATTGCATTTTCCGTCCTTCTGAAAACGTGGTCACACATCCAATAGACAGAGAGAGCGAGCACAATTTAGAGCACATCCAAAAATCCTGCCCATAGGGAGACATTAGAAAACACCTGTGACTTTGGCTTTGGAACTGGAAATGGCACATTTTCAGAGTCCTGGGGTGACTAGTGTCATCATGTGCTCTGATCTCACCGCCTAGTCCTGCTGGCCACGCTAGTTCTCATGCCGTCCAGGATGAGACACCTGGGCACGCTGCTGGCTCACGTTCAGCCAGCCATCAACCAGCATTCCCACGTCCTTTTCTGCTGGGCACACTTCCAGCCACTCTTCCCCAGGCCTAGGCGGCTGCATTAGGTTGCTGTGAACCAAGAGCAGGAGCCAGCACTTAGCCTTGTATAGCGGCACGAGATTGAACTCGGCCCATCGATCCTTTAACCCGGCTGGCAGCTAAGCACCACACAGGTGCCTGTACTGGGCTGGAGTGGCCGCAGGGGCTGGAGTGGTAGCAGTGCTGCACCTGGCCCTTGCTGGGGAGGTGCAGCAGCTGGGGAAGGCATCTGCCAGAGGGTTCAGTACTCGGGCAGAGGTGTGGGGCAACCACCAGCTCCGGCACTTCATGCTGCTGGGGCTGCAGGACAGAGGTCCCCCAGAGCTGCTCATCTGCAGCCAAGGCCAGCAGGCAGGTGAAGCGCTGCAGTCACTGAGGCACCAGGGCAGGAGGCAGCCAGGGACACCACGCACGGGGACCCCAGCAGGCTGTTCCCTAGGGCCTGGGCTCTAGAGCCCGCCACCGCGGACACAGGGCCAGACCCCTGCCCTGGCTGCGGCTCCCTTCCCAGGCTGGTGATGATGCTCTTTTTCTTTCCCTCAATGATGTTCTTTAGCTTCTCCTCATGCCCATCCGTCAAGTGCTGCCCAGCAAGCCTTAGGCGAGGAGCCACAGTCCTCAGGGGCTGCCTTTGTGTGACTTAGGGGGGCACTCCTGGCTCCAGCAAAGCCTCATTAGCTGCCCTCGTGAGGGCTGCCGGCTTCTGGTGGTTCCCTCAGCTACTTTGATGGCTGCACACTGTGATCCCCACTCCACTGTGGAATACATCTGCCCCAGAGCCGATCGCCTCAGGCGAGTGACTGTTAGATGGCGGTTAACAGTGCTCACAACAGAAGGCTTTTCATCGTCCACAAATTCCTTTAGCTGCCATTTCACAGCTCCACTTACAAAGGGAGCCCGAGCTTTCTCTCTCCCCTAAGCACAGCCCTAACCGACGCGCGGAAAAGACTCCACAACCATAAGGTTGTAAAGTAGGTACGCTTTATTGCGGTGCACCGGACACACTGGGAATGGCTTCCCTGAAAAAGGTGCGCGCCTGCCCGCTCGTCTCTCACAATTTTATACACGAATACTGTTACATATTACATGAGCTCTCATACATATTCATTGATTTCCCCAAAAAGGCGGACCTCTTCCAAGTACTCATTTCTATACTGCCTGCCCTTAGTTCCTTCCGGCTGCGCCTGCGCAATGTAGCCTGGTGGTCGTGGGCAGGGGTCTTTCAGGATGAAGGCAACGAGGAAGAGCAGGTTAAGCTCTCTTGACCTTTGTGGACTTTGACCTTCTGTTGGACAGTGTAGGCCTTTTTTGCTTGTCTTTGCCTTGTTTCCTGCCAACAAGTTGTTCATCCTTCCCTAATGAGTTGTTCATCCTTCCCTCACCCGTTGGCCTTGAGCGATATCTTCCTTTTTACATCTGCTGCTCATAAGGTTCTCGTCTACATCCCAGATAATTAGGATATTTTACCATATATGTAGCTAAATCCATCAATGCAAAATGGACTTCCTTTACCGGATGCGGGGGAAACCTTGTTACAAAAGATGAGGAAAAGGCGGAGGTGCTTAATGCCTTCCTTGCCTCAGTCTTTAGCGGCAATATCGGTCGTTCTCTGGATACCCAGTACCCTGAGCTGGTGGAAGGGGATGGGGAGCAGAATGTGGCCCTCACTATCCATGAAGAAATGGTTGGCGACCTGCTACGGCACTTGGATGTGTGCAAGTCAGTGGGGCCGGATGGGATCCACCCGAGGATACTGAGAGAACTGGCGGAGGAGCTGGCCAAGCCGCTTTCCATCATTTATCAGCAGTCCTGGCTATCGGGGGAGGTCCCAGTTGACTGGCAGCTAGCAAACGTGACGCCCATCTACAAGAAGGGCCGGAGGGCAGACCCGGGGAACTATAGGCCTGTCAGTTTGACCTGAGTGCCAGGGAAGCTCATGGAGCAGATTATCTTGAGAGTCCTCACGCAACACTTGCAGGGCAACCAGGCGATCAGGCCCACTCAGCATGGGTTTATGAAAGGCAGGTCCTCCTTGACAAACCTGATCTCCTTCTATGACAAAGCGACGTGCTTAGTGGAGGAGGGAAAGGCTGTGGATGTGGTCTACCTTGACTTCAGCAAGGCTTTTGACACCATTTCCCAAAGCCTTCTTTTTCTCTCCCTCTTCTGTGACTGAAGCGGCATTGAGGCACACGTTCCCCATTATGGCCTTTTCCGTATCCTTGCTGTATCTTGTGCTGTCTCAGTGGTCCTAGCACACACCACAAGGTAGCTTATAACTCATGAAATGCAAGCAATCCATGCTCAGTCCAGTCTCACATTTCCCAAAAGTTAAGTTCTTTCTGCCCAGCTTACAAACACTGCCTCTCCATTTCCCCCATCTGCAACATGTTCTGTACAGTTATCCATTTCTTAGTGAACAGCACTCGCTTCTGACTTAGGTGAATTCAGGTCTGTGCCAGGTTTTGTAGCATGTACCTCATTGCACGGAACTTCAACAACTTTCTTCATAACCTTCAGCTCACTGGGATGAGGGGTTGCTCTGCGCTGTAGGCCCTACCGAAGAAAAAGCACTCATGCAGAGCATGACATTTAACAATCAGAGGAATACGTGTCATACCTCAAGATTGAATCAGTTCAAATGACATGTTTTATCAGACCACTAGAGCCCAAGCTGGACATGAACAAAATGTCACAGAATCTGATGTGGACTTCTCTGCTATTACAGTGTGCAGCTGGGTACAGGACTTCATTCTGGTCTAACCAAAGCTCGCACAAGTTTGGTAGCACTCCCAGAGTTATCTGGCTGTAACAGAGCAGGGCAGTAGCAGTGTCACAGCAGTAGCAGTGTCAGTCCTTTCCAGGGGAGAAACTACTCTAGGATATTCCAAATCACACTAAAACTCTGCAAAACTCGATGTTACTGCTTTCACACCTCCTACAACCATTCACCAAATGGTTTATGAAACTAACATTTTGGTGTGCCACAATACTGCAGCAAATATGTTTGGAAGTGTCTGGGTTAGCATACTGGCTGCGGAAGCTCCCAACAGGAAACATGGAAGACAACAGGAAGGACTGTCCAGTAGCAAGGTTTTGGAAATGCTGGACCCACAGTAGAAATGTGTCTTTCTCCCCCTCCTCCCAGACATGAATAAAAGCTTTTGGTTAACACTGACAATCCCAACATGATATAGCAGCGCTATCAGCAATGGTAGACGTGTTCATAGTATTGCTCCTTTTGTTACCTGTAAACACAACACACACTGATGAGTGTTTGGTTTAGGAGTTAAAGCACCACTCGAGTGCTGTTCAAGCATCAGCCAACTGTTCTCACAAGCAGGCTGCAGCTTTGTGCATAGGAAGCTGCAAAATCTCTTCTGTCTCCCATTTTAGTTGGCTTTCTGCCAAAAAGCATTTCAGAACATTAAGAACAGGGTTCAGTAACAACTTGATCCACAACTGCAAAGGTAAATATCACTGGATTTCCCCCAGTGTCAAGACGAGCTGTAATTCAAGATTATGCACTGGCTCTCAGCGTACTTAGGTTTAGGCTTGGGTTTAGAGCCCTCCATGGAGGCACCCTGATCCAGAGGGCACACACCACATGCTAGGCTGACATCACTGTCAGGAACAACATGGAATGGTCCTGTACTTTCTAAAGGAGAAAATAAATTACGAAGGGAAATGCAGAAAGTCAGCCCAGCAGAAGTGAAAAACGACAGCTGGTGGCAGTGAAACACAGCAGAGAAATAAAGTACCAGACAAGAATTTCATTGGAAAGGAAAGATCTTTAGGCAGCTAGATAGCAACAAAGAATGCCTCAGAGCAAAGGGGCTTGGAAAAAGCAGAGCAAGGTGTGTATAAGGGTAGTAGAAAGTGAAACAGGGCCAACACGCAAAGAAAACATTACACTGGGAACAATGACTAGGCCATCCTGGGCAGATCAGAATCTTCCCAAACAACCTGAGGGTCTACTTCTTTGCATTTCAGACAAAACAAAACAAGAAACACTTCCAAAAAGGTACAGATGCTACCCCTACCAACCACCCATATTCCCTCCCCACCATCCCTCACCTACCAGTAATTCCAGGTCATTAGCACCAAGGTCCAACTGTTCTAACTTGACAAGGAATGAGAGTGAACTGCAAGATACAGGGAATAGAAAGGGGACAGGAGAGGACAGGAGAGGAAAACTAATAATACTGTGTACAAACAAGTGATGTACAATGCACCCGCTGACTGATGCCCAGGCTATCCCTAAGCAGCCAGACCCACCACCCCGTCCAGCCCCCCATATAATTGTTCAGCATGATGCCATATGGTGTGGATTAGCCCTTTGGCCAATTTGGGTCAGCTGTCCTGGGTTTGTCCCCTCCCAGCTTCTTCTTCACCCCAGCCTGCCTGCTGGCAGGACGGAGCAAGAACCTGAGAAGTCCTTGGCTTAGTGTAAGAACTGCTCTGCAACAATTAAAACATCAGGGTGATACCAACGTTAGTCTCATACTAAATCCCAAACACAGCTCTGTAACCTGCCCTGATACTGACATCAGGCTGACGGGCCTGTAATTCCCTGCAAAGTCCTTCCAGCCCTTCCTGTTGCCTGGAGGCACGTCTGCCAGCCTGCAGTCCACTGGGGCCTCCCTCATCACAGTGGGCAGCAGAAGAGACCTGCTGCGCTCCTCCCTTGCCACGGGAGCCCCACGGCTCCCACTGTCCCCCCAGGCCACAGTGAGCTCCACAGCCCTTCCAAGGAGGCAGGAGCAGCTGGTGCAGCAAGGCTGCCTCTGCCCTCCGCAAGCAACCTCAGGGCCCCATATACAACAGCCTGGCAGCATGGCTCTTACCCTCCAAAACGTCGCTCATGTAGTCATTGAGTGTTTGTGCCAGCTCGTCAGCACCTCTGTCTGTGCCGCTCTGCTGGACACACTTCTCTGACAAAGAAGTGAAACCTGCAGGAAGAACAGGCAGAAATCAGGACATGTCTACGTGGGCCACAGGGCCTGGCAGCCAGTCCCATGCTGCCAAGCCTAAGCGCCTGTCAGTCGCTGCATCGCAAGAGAAGCCAATCCGTGCTCTCTTTAGCCATCACAGCAGGAGTCCTCAAGAGCGACAAGATAGCTGTGCCATCTACGGGCCAGGGCCCCCGAGGGCCTGGTGTGTCCCAATGGCTCGTTTCCGGGGAGGCTCTACCATGCCCAACCCACCTGAAAAATCCGCTAAGAACAGCACACCCACGATAAGCCTGGGGATCTGTCTGTCCCAGGTGAAGTCCTCAGAAAGAAGATCGGGGAGGAGCACGCTCCTGTTCTCCATCTCAGAGTACGGGTACTTCCCCTCCCAGGCAGATGCTATGGTCAGTGCCCTGTGGTACCGGGGTACCTCAGCAGAAGACAACCATGCCCAGCTGGGAGGGAGGAGATGAAGACCCCTCAGCACCGGACGATGCAGTGAGCCTGGGGCCTTCTTGAAGGACAGTTTGGTCTCTGCCACCATGGGTCATCACAATCACCTGGTTGGTAGGTGATGACCTGGTTCATAGGTCATCGCTTAGTGGCTGCCCTCCAGCAACACGGTGGGCTAACAGTGCCATCCTCCATAGATCAATGCCTGCTGAGCAGCAGCCACTGTGACCCCGTGCAAATGTATAGAGCTACTTCTTCCAATGAGGTTATTAAAAAAAAAGGAAAAAAAGTACAAATAGGATTAAGACTGGAAGAGGGTAAAGAATATTCATATATTCATGACAACATTCACCACCAGAACCTTCCAGAATGGTTGCTCAGTTCTTCTGTTCTGGGGGGGTGGTTAGGGGCTGGTGGCAGGGAATGCAGGCTGCTGGTCAGTTAAGTCAGCGGACCACTGACACAACCAGAATGAAGAATGCTAACACATAAATAAAATTCAGAAATTATTCTATTCTGGCTAGAAAAGTTGTTTCATGTTGCTCCATCCATCCAAGAGGAAAGGTTGAAAACAACAGTGGCAACGTGAAGTTTAAGAGAAGAAGAGATAAGGAGTGAAGGATGGAGGATGAGGATGGTAACATAAGCAGCAAACGGTGGTTAGTAATTAACCTCTTAGAAGATCACTAGAAAAGAGATATTTAAGTAGGAGATTTGTTTTGTTTTGAAAACACTGGCTTGTGCTTTTAAGGGTCACCGATTACCTGAACTGTTTGCAAGGTCACTGCTTGAAAACTGGAAAACTTGTTCAATAAAATTAACAATTCTGTATTTTGAAAATGGTATGGTTTAAATATTGAACTTCATAAATGTTCTCATTTGTGTATTGCATTTATGAATCCAGTAGTTCTTAACTGAAAACAACCAAATGTTTTCATTAAGGTTTAATAGCAAATAAATGCATTTCAACTTTCCAAACTCGTTTTTCAGCAATTTTAGCCTACTGTAATTCCAATTACTTGATTCAAATCATGCTTCAGTCTGGTGTAACAACAAAATCAAGTTTAACTTTCATTATTCCATTATTGCCTAACATTTTCCCAGAGTAAACGTAATTTAGATGGATATAAAAGACACCGCATGTAACCAGCACAAAAACAGTCACTTCATTTTAAATGTGCATAAAAAAAAACACAACAACAAACCACACAGAAACCCAAACACATGAATGGTTAACTTTTTGTTCCCTTTTTCTCAGACAAAACCTTTGTCTTACTTTGGAGAGCAATGTCTTGATATCTGAAGGAGCTCCCTCCTTGAAGTCATCCATTTCTAGAGTCAAAACGATCAGTAATTCATCTACTCACAAGCATCTTTTCTGCTCTGCTTCCACAAATTATGTCTCATCTCAGAGCAGAGCCATGCTACTCTACCATGTTATTATACCTTCAGCTGGGATTTACATGGCTGGGATTGGTGTGCTTTTAGACCAGCAAAGATCATTCAATACATTCGTTTGACCTCCTGCATGCTACAAACCACAGAGTTTCACCTCAACATTCCCACATCAACCCTGCAGCTCCCAGTTCAGCTATTTTATGGTTTATGATTATATATATTGTAACTATATATAGTTACAATTCCAAGGACAGCTTGCAACATAATTATTCAATTCAAATTACAAATAGGTTCTCGGGCCCCCATACTACCTCATTCAAGTTCCAGGTAGCTGGTCCATAATGCTGTATGATTCTTTCAGGAGGCCATTCATTCTCTCCCCATTCTTGGGCACTACGCCCAGCTAAGGAAGCATCAATAGATCGTTTTACTCTATTCAGATAAAAACAAACAAACAAAAAACTCTTTTCAGCTGGAATTAGCTCAAACCTTTCTTTACATAGAAAGAAAAATCTAGGAGCGTAACAGAATGACACCAGGCAGAATGACAACTCCCAGAGGGAAGCCCTACAGTGACAGCGAGTCAGAACAGATGATCTGTGGCCACCCCAGGGACAGACTCAAATGCCATGACCTGAGACTGAAAGTGACTGCCAGAACTGGGATGATGGACGCATAGAATGCTTGCCTTTAAGACAAGAGACCGGAAGGATGGGCAGTGCAAACCCCTTAAGAATAATGCTTCAGAAATGAATTCCCAAGCCTGAGCTCCTGGTGAAGCCCAGATGACTTCCACAACAGCGACAATGGAAACAGACACTATCTGAAATCAAATATGCACAAGACCCAAAACGCATCTGCTCTTTAAGCTGTGACTGCAAGACAAGAAGCGCTTGGATCAGCCCTATGATCACAGAATCACAGAACTGATGACGAAACAAGCATTTAGGACCTTTAGTGTGGCTACCAAGTTGCCCATCTAATCTGTCCAGTGGAAGAAGGTGATGAGGATATCAAAACCTGAGGAGCGCGTAACATATAAGGATCATATCAGGAAACATTCGATACAAAATAAAAGTTACACGCACGGAAGAAGTGATCCCTTTAAGCTCCTACTGCAAGACAAGAGGTGCTCAGCTCCCAGTTGAACATCAGCGTTGTTCCGATGAGGTCAAGTGTTCAATACCCTCAGGATGGCTTCCCCAGGGCCTGCCGAGCACCAAGAGCAACAGCACAGCACAGACAACAAGCTGGGACTGCCCTGCCTGGCACGTGTTCACACTGTACGTGACAGAACTCCCCACACATCATCTCTGCCTGACCTGATCAATCCTGAAAGGCCCCATCCGCTGCAATGACTTACAAGCACAGACCCTTGCCCTATGGGTCCATTCACAACCCCAACTCAAACATAGCACTTGCCCCCCCAGCTTAGCTTGGGAATGCTGGGAGGCAGGTTCCATCCTCATCAAGGAACACAAAGGCTAGCCAGGACACTGCTTCAAGCCTAAGGCTCCTCTTCACCTGCAGAAATAAAGTGCCATCAGGCACCAGCACGCCAGCCAAACTTCTTCCAGGGAAGCACCCTCCTCAGAAACAAAACAGTAGTCAACTGACCTGCTCTGCTACTGAAATCAGATAGACACCCCCTAGACAACTCCCTGCCTCCCCCTGCCAACACCCGAGATTTGCCCCTGAACTTAATTCTCAGGGCTCAGAATCCATCCTCAATGTGGACCACAGAGACCAGCTAGGATGTTCCCAGTACCTTCTTCATCCCTGGAAAAGAGGAGTCACCCAGAGGTGGACCAATAGACTACCAAACCAAAAACAATGCCCGTTTTCCAACTTTTCTCCACTCACCTTCCCAACCCACACCCAGCGCTTCCATTCACTGTGCCAAGCCAAGCCCGCGGGGCTTAGATCAAGGAGAAAGAACAGACAAACGTGACAATCCATAAAACGGTCTATACCCACTCCTCTTCTTTCATCCCCTACCGCAAGAGCCAAGAAGCCCCAGACCCGTGTTCCCCAGCCCAGTATCACCGCTTCGCCCACCTAACACCCCAAAGAGATGCATCTCCAGCATTTCAGGAACTAGAACTGCTGACGTCTGGCGCGCCTCAGAAACGTGGCAGGAGACGTACTCTGCTGTCGCAAGGTAGTTTGCCCAACAGGCAAAGCAGACTAACACAGTCCACTGACCAACTCAGGGCCCACACTGCTGTCCACTCACCCTCGTGCTTCGTTCAAGTTTCCGTGCCCATGCCCTGGGCTACAAGAAACAAAGAGAGAAGGTCATGCCCACGATGGACACGCAAACAGTACAGCTTCTTGCAGAGGACTCAAACACAGAGACCAGAGCCAGAAAAAAAAAAACACACCCTCAAGTCCACAAATGCCAAAAAGCCATGAATGCACAGCAGTCCCAGCAGGGGTAATTACAGACTTATCCTTTACAGATGAAAAAGGTGACCCTGCTCAGTCTCTTCGTACTACTGCGCTTATGCAGTCGAGCCCCTTGCAATGCGTGCTGAAGCTCTTTGTGAATCCTCTGGACAGTGACACAAATGGCTTGATATACCTAAAGATTGAAATGTAACGCCAAAAAAAGGAACCGTACCCCATGATTTCCCAAAAACAAGTTAGCCAGCAACCCCTCCTAAGCATCCCTCTTCTAAGTGAATTCCAAGCTCTTAAAATCTAGAAGGATGCAAGGTCTAAAGACTCAACAGCCAGCAAAACCACAGGCAAAAGCTGCAGAAATATAACAAACTGTCCCTAACCCTGAACAAGATTACACCTTACATGCCTACTGCTGCTGGTTTCAGATACATGCTTACACAGGGAGCTTCGACAATACCTTTCTCCTAAACCCTGCTCCCTCACTTTGCCACCAAGGTTGTAACTTTGATAATATTTGACACACAGGCAAAGACTCACAGTAAGCCCCGTAATTCTGCAAAAATCCTGAGGGACCCAGAACCACTAAGCAAACACACAAACTAACATTATTGTCCTATCCATGAACATGCCATAACAATGACTCACCTGAGAAAGAACTGCATGCAATAAAGGCACCTAGTACTACATTAGTTTATTCTAACAGATCCTACTAGTTGCTACCTTAAAAAGATGTGCGTACCGCTCTCTACTTGGAAACATAACAGTCCGTAGGCTCTGACCCACCTAAAGAGCCCTGCAACTGACTGAAGGAAAAACAAAGCACTTACCCCAAAGAGCAGCCCAGGCAGAAGGAGCTCTCTGATGGCATACCTGGGGCTCATATACCGTTTGGCCGCGCCCAGCACCCAAGCCCAATCACCTGGGAAAGGGAAGGGGCAAAGCACAAGAAAGTAGAAAGAGAGCAGAAGGAGAAGCAGCAGCTGGCGTGTTTTTGTTTGTTTGTTTGTTTTTAATCTGATTTAGCTCAACAGCGAGCAGAGTGCAGACAAGAGAATCGGGCTGTTTCTAGAAGCAACGTTCCGCTTGCTTAGGCTGCAGCTTTTAATCTTGAAAGGACAATATGACCAAGCAAGTAACTGGATTTTTTTCAACTGAAATTAGCTCAAACCTTTCTTTACATAGAAAGAAAAATCCAGGAGCATTAAAAAAAAAAAAAAAAAAAAAAAAAAAAAAAAAAAAAGCACAACATGCCAAAGAAAAACAATTCAATGTAATAATATCACTTTATCACTTGCAGGAAAAATCACATACTTGAGTAGGCTATCTGAGAACCAAAAGGCCATGCTGACGTGTCAAAACACACTAAAGGACACTGGGTCCTGGCCCTCCGCTGCACCGACTTGAAACCCATCCCTAACACAGCATGAAAACTTGAAACCCAACCCAAACACAGACACAGCATTTCAGCCTCAACACAGTTTTGGGAACTGCTGGAAAGCAGGCTTCATCCTCAATGAGGTGTGCTCAGGCTACACAGCATGGGGCTTCGGGCACCTCTTCCCCTACGGAAGAAGACCGCCATCAGGAACCGCCACGCAAGACAACCTTTTTCCTCTACAACACCTTTCTCAGGAACAACGCAGCATTCCAGAGACCTGCTTTGCTCCTGTTCCAAGGGCTATCACAGCCCACCTTGCCTGTGGCACCTGATAAACAGAGGAGAAAGCAACCACAGCAGCAAAACCCACAGCAGCCTTTGGACAGTTACTCTCATCCCCTCCTTAACCTCAGCCTCTTACCTGCCCCACGTGGCAGATGCTTCCACCTGTTCTCTTAAGCCACTTAAAGCACCTCTGAAAGGCAAACTGGAATTTTACTCTATTGGATGTAGGAAAATAACTGCAGTGACAACCGCACCCCAAAAACAACTGCTACCTCTGTTCATCACTCACCAGAGTCACTCCAGAGGCAGCTCAGGTCATGACGTCCTGGACTGCACACTGAGTTTCAGCCTGAACAAAGGAAAACACAGCCAGAAGATAAACTTTCAGCTGCCAGCGTTAGCACCCATCCCTCATCAACACAAGCGACTCCATCTTTAATTGTATCCTTTCAAAACAGCGGTCCACTTGCCTCTGTACCTGGAAATTAAGTCCAAGCTCAGAAGGAGTAGACAGCATCACCCATGCCACCTGGGAACACAAAAGGACAAAATGACCACTGTGCTTGCAAACAACCACCTGCCACACTGCTCCTCTATCCCAAACAGCCTCACCTCAGACCCTGAGGGAAACACCTGAGTGTCTTCCGTTCGCTTTGGATAAGGGATGACCAGGCTGAAAACACTCTCACCTTCCCTCACTGCTCCGTGACATGGGGATTTCCCTTCCCTGTCCAAGACTGCACGAAGCACCTGCAGAGACAAGAGAGAAGCACACCCTGAGGCACCTCACAGCCAGAGTGTACCTGCTGCAATACTCTCTCTTCCCAGCTCCGTTACTCCAGCTGCTCACCAGCTTTAACTGAGATTCTTGGCTCACAGCGCCAAAGCAAACTCTGCCCAGGCCACGCAACACACACTACACAAGCTACGTTATTTAAGACACACGAGCTGGAACGTTCCTGCCCAAGAATCAGTCGCATCACACAGGAAGGATGCCGCATGCTCCTAGAAACCAAACCTACCAGTCCTGAACAGCTTCCCTGCCAGACAGCTCCCCACCTCCTCCTGCCAACCACGCTCAGCACACGCACTATTTGCCTCTCAAAAACAACAACAACAAACAAACAAACAAACAAAAACCCACAAAAAGTAAGAACATACACACACAAAAGCGACTGAGCTCCACAGATGCCAAAAAGCCACGCACACACAGCAGCCCGGCAGGGGTAATCACAGACCCTTTACAGATGAAAAAAGGAAACTCTGATACGACCCTGCTCAGTCTCTTAGTAATCCTGTGCCTACGTGGTCAAGCCTCTTGGAGCATGTAATCAAGCTGTTTTTAGTTCTCTGGAGAGTTACACAAGTGATTAAAATATAACTCAAAACCAGAAGTGTATCCCACCATCCCTAAAACCAGTGATCCAGCAACCTCTGCTAAATATCCCTCTATTAAGTGAATTCCAAGCACTTAAAATCTAGAAATCCATAGACTCCAAGCTGCCTAAAGAAGCACCTGTAGAAACAAGAGAAAAAGCACACCCTGAGGCACCTCACAGCCACAGCATACCTGCTGCAACACCTCTCTCTTCCCAGCTCCTTTACCTCAGCTGCTCATTAGCTCTATCTGAAATGTGTGCCCAGGCAGCGCTGCACAAAATTGTGCCATCAGACTTAAAAAAAAAAAAAAAGGCCCACAGCACAACAGCTGCTGCTCCTTCTGTGCTCTCTTTCTACTTTCTTGTGCTTTGCCCCTTCCCTTTCCCAGGTGATTGGGCTTGGGTGCTGGGCGCGGCCAAACGGTATATGAGCCCCAGGTATGCCATCAGAGAGCTCCTTCTGCCTGGGCTGCTCTTTGGGGTAAGTGCTTTGTTTTTCCTTCAGTCAGTTGCAGGGCTCTTTAGGTGGGTCAGAGTCTACGGACGGACTGATGCGTTTCCAAGTAGAGAGCAGTACGCACGTCTTTTTGAGGTGACAGCTAGTAGGATCTGTTAGAATAAACTAATGTAGTACTAGGTGCCTTTATTGCATGCAGTTCTTTCTCAGGTGAGTCACTGTTACGGCATGTTTACGGGTAGGATGTCAATGTTAGTTTGTGTGTTTGCTCTGCTGTGTCTGTGGGGACACGCTGTGCTTGGCTGGGAACCTGGGGCGGAAGTGATGTCAGGGCCTGTCTTCAATCAGGGCGGAAGCACTGTGTGATTGGCTTGGAGGAAGCCAGGGCAGAAGCAGCATGCAGGGCTTGCCGGCGCCATGGGCAGAAGCTGTCGGGGCAGGCCGGGACGCCGAGGAGGGGTGGCGCAACGAGGTTGGTGGTCGGTGGCGCGCCACGGTGGGCTGGATAGGGAGGGGGCGAGGCGGCGGGTGGTTGGTGGCTTCTGTGGAAATGGCCCTTGTGCGGGGTGGGGGCGGTGCATTCAGAGGAACCTTGACAGGCTGCAGATAGGGGCAGGCAGGAACCTTTTGAAGTTCAGGAGAGGGAAATGCCAAGCCCTACCCCTAGGGAGGAACAACTCTATTGAGCAGCACTAGATATCTGGGTACTAAATAAGCATTTCTTCATGGAAGGGGTGGTTAGGCATTAGAACAGGCTGCCCGGGGAAGTGGTAGAGTCCCCATCCTTAGAAGTATTCAAGAGACGTGTGGACATAGCACTTAGGGATATGATTTAGTGGTAGCATTAGGTTGATGCTTGGACTTGATGGTCTTAAGGGCTTCTTCCAACATAAGAATTCCTGTTGAGGATGGGGATTCAACTAACAAGTGCATTTTTGGGAACTGGCTCTCTCCTTCACTGTAGGTGACAGCAGCTTTGTGGGCCCTGCGAGGAGGCACCTCTGCAGTGATTGCAAATGGAGTCCACCCGAAAATCTCGGGTCATGTCATCACAGATATTGTAGAAGGGAAGAAAGTTGGAACTTTTTTTTCAGAGGTAAGACCTGCAGGTGAGTACGGAAGTAATATGTACGCTGGGAGCAGTAGAGATTCCCTGGAAGTTTAGGGTTGAAATTTGGCTAGGCCTGCCTGTTCAACAAATGGGAAACTATGCTCTGCTTGACGAGCGGCTTTGGAAAGGTAAGTTTCAATGTTGGAATGGAACATCTTGAATCCTCTGCTTGGGTTCCTTCCAGCTGATGACTTGCTGCATCTGCCTTGCATTCAAAGAACTAAGTAGAATTTGTCTTGTTTTCAGTCTTAGAGGTTATCGTCTCTTATTGATGATTTCAGGGTGAAAGCATGCATATAGAATGTAGTGCTGAACTAAGATAGTGTGCGGTTTCATTTTTTTATCCTACGTTCTTCTTATGACTCAGTCTTTTGTTACTGTATGTAGCAATGTTTTCCTGCCTGTGTGTTGCTGTGACAATGTAACAAGGGCCGCAGAAAGTCAGGCCAAAGATCTGTGATCTTAGCAGAATAGAACAAGTATAGAGTGATACTCGTGACTTGCACTGTAAGACAAGCAAATGCCTTGGAGTATAAAAATGCTAAATGGATTTCTTGTTAAAATTGGCCATATCCTTTGGACCCAGGTAAACACTTAGCATCCATGGGTCACAGGAGTCACGAGCCTTAACCAGGTATTGTGTGTAAACTCTGGAGCTAGCACTATGTGAAGAACTGCTTGCTTTACTTTGTGTGTGCTTGTGGGCAGGAGGAGTGAAAGTTGCTTCCTGCTAGCTTTTGATGCCCCCACCTTCTGTATGGAAAGAGAACATGGGTGATCGATCTCTGTTCAACTTCTATGATGAGGCATTGTCTTTTCCCTCATTGCTTTTTCACATGAAAAAGGTGTTTTCTTAGTCCTTTTCTACAGAAACTGTTCCAAAGATCTGTCGATCCCTGTTTCTCTTGGCTGAAAAGGTTTTTATTCTACTGTGACCCTTTCAAGGTGAGCGAAAATAAAAGTTTGTGTAGCGTCCGAGATGCAAGTGAACCTTCAGTTTATGAGGTAGCAAGGCTAACTTTGAGTTTTGATTAGATTGTGGATGGTTTTTGTTGCCTTTCCTAGGCCTTCTCCAAAAGCTTAAACAGGGAAGTTGCTGTTCAACGCTGATGAGCATTGAAGTGATGTTTTCATAGGATTATGTGCACTACCAAGGCCTGATTTCCCCTTTTGTCTCTGCATTGCTTCATGTTTATCTGCTGTGAATTGTACTTGCTATTTTGTTGCATAGTGGCTGCAAAGGAATCACAGGCTGGTTGAGGTTGAAAGGACCTCCAGAGGTCACGTGGTCCAACACCCCTTTTGTGTTCAAAGAACACAAAAATACACGCCACATTATAAAGTATGACCTTGCTTTAAAAAGCTGTTTTAACAGTCCTTCATTAAGTCTTATTAATCAAGTGTCCCCTAGTTCTTTTCTTACGCTTCCCACTATACCTCCTGTTATTTTCCTTACCGTGGGAATTCCTGCTCTGGCAATTTCTGTAGGACACTTCTTGAATAGAAGTCCGGGCATATTAGTCACATGCCAAGTCATCTGTTCTACAGACAATTTCAAGAGTTAAAAGTGAAAACGTAGCTTATCCAGGAGCTCCTTGAGAACTCCTTAGTGAAATGCTGCCTGAGCCTTTTGACTTGTTACTTCAGTTTCTGTTTCAAAACTTGTTCTGTATCATTTCAGTTTGAGATGGATTCTTTGACATCCGTGCCAAGAAAAAAACCTCTCCTCTGTAGGAGCCCTTCAACGTACACAGAGCAGAGAGAGAGCAGCTATTGTGCAAGCTGTTGCTCAGGCTGGTTTTGGCTTCCTGTATTGTTTGCACATTCCCAGGTTGTTTTGCAATCTTTTCTCTTTTCAGTAGTTATGTAATTAAACTTTTTCAAAGGATGCCTTCCTTTTTTTGCAGTAGCCTCCCACTCCCTGAGATGTAGCTGTCCTTGTATTCTTTTGCTCTTTGTCAAGTCTTCTTGATACAGGTTGTGTACTTGTTTGTCCCCTACGACATGGATGATCTTACTGAATCTCTGTGATGCCTTGAAAAGGGCTATGCTCGGGGACCGTGGCAGCATTTTGGTATCTGATACAAATTTTCCTGTTGTGGCATACAGTAAACTTCTTTGATATGTCTCTTAAGACCGTACCTGTTTTCCTGCTTTGAGTAAGGAGTTGAAAGTTGAAAGGTTAGTGTTCATTTCCTTCCACCTTTGTCTGCATGTCTTGTGGTTGTGTGTGTGTGTGTTTGTTTTGGCAGGCCCTACAGTAGAGCAGCAGGGTGGAATGTCTCGAGCCGGTAGCAGGACGCTGGCAGCTCTGCAGCCTGAGCAGGTGAGAGAACGGTATGTTCTCGCTCTTTAAGGCTGTGAACATGTGGCAAGTTTTAAAATACAGGTTTATAACACAAATGGGTCCTGGAAAAAATCAGCTGGCTCCAAGTATTCAGGGCATCAAGCCAGTGAGAAGATGTGTCAGTAGGAATGAGCTGAAGTGAGCCAGATGTCAAACACCATGGAGTTCGTGTAAGAATGCAGTTCAGACACTTTTCTCTTTCAGAGAGCAGAGATTTATTTATTTATTTTTTTATCATCTCGCTGACTTATTAACTGATCAGAGAGAAGAAATTCTCTTGGCAAACAAAAAGGACTTAGAAGAAGCTGAAAATAAAGGTAATATTACGGGTCCTTTCATGGAACACCTGTTGTCATGAGCTTTTCTGGGCCTCAAAGGAAAGGAGCAGAACAAGAGTAGTCTGTCACCTGCAATTGGATATTATGGCCGTCACAGATTAGGGAACCCAGGACTTTGAGAGCTTGTCAGTGTAAGCAGCTGCAGCTTCCGTAAGAGCTGTCTCTATCAGAGAAGATGGAGAGAGAGGCCTTTGAAAGCAGCAACCCACAGCATTGTTTAAAAAACTAAAAATAGAACAGTGTTTTCTTTTGCCAACGGAGGCTCACTTTAGAAATTAAATCTAGCAAGGATCTTCCCTGTTATCATCATGCATGAAATAGCATGAATATTCTCCTGGGCTGGTTAACGTAATGTTTGGCCCCTGTGGGGAAGGTTGTTACTTAAAACTGATGCTTTCCAGAAAGAACCACCTTACCTTCTGACTGAGGAAAGTACAGTTCAGGCAGCACAGACTAAATCCATTCTTTTGTGTAAGAGTGGTGCGTGAGGAACCACTGGTCTTGGGTTAGAAAATGTGTGGAACTGGCGCATCACAAATTGTAAAGTTCAGTAAAAGACATACGGCAACCATTTTGTACTGAGGAGAATGCCTGGAGGGACATTTCTGAGTAAACTTCCTACCTGAACGTCTTCAGACTAGAAAACTCCGGCAGCTCTTGCCCAATCTGAAATGCTATGCGTTCCTTTGCTCTTTGGGAGTTCTATCTGTGAAATAGAAAGAGGCAATTACTGCGCAAACCTTCCAGGAATATTGCAAGGGTAGAAATTGGTAAGAAATTCAGGTACACGGTTGTGTAACGGTACTAGAAATAGGACAAACTTTGTCTTTGCGGATGTTACTTCATATACAAATCATTCATATCGTATTAGGTGTATATGTGATGGTAGGTGAAAGCGTTGTCAAATTGGAGCAGTTTGATTGTAGCTACTAAACTTAATGCTTCACATTGTTCATCTTAGGTAGGTTTCTTGCTGCGGCGTGGGAAACAGCGGCTTTTTTTCCTGGTTTGACCATTAGGTCACTTTTTCTTGAAACTAGCCAGATAAATCTATCTTGAGCGCAATTTTTTCTTTCTTCTAGGAAGATTGGCACTTCCTTTGTTGAAACGTCTCAGTCTGTCTACATCAAAGCTGAACAGCTTGGCTGTTGGGCTCTGTCAGATTGCAGCATCTTCACAGGACAGCGTCGGCAGCATAGTTCGGAGAGCACGCATAGCAAAAGATCTAGAGTTGGAGCAGGTGACAGTGCCTGTTGGGGTCTTTCTTGCGATTTTTTTGAGTCCTGTCCAGACTGACTGTCTTCCACAGGTATGTGAGGAGGGCAGAGAGATCTTTGATAACAAAAGTGTATTTCTACTGGTGAGTTATTGGAAGGCTGCAAGAAGTCTTGCCTCAAAAGACTTCTGCTTGTATTCTTCTGAAATGAATTCTGCTGTCATCCCATTTTTTTTTTTCTACAGAAAACTACAGTCTTCTTGGGACTTGCTTCTGCAATGCTGAGAGTTATTCAGCGTTGGGTTTTGATACCCAACGTAGAGAAGGAGTTAGCTTACATTCAGGTGGTGCAATTTCTGCCTGTGTCTTATCACATAGCTTCCCTGCTTAACTTGCAACTTACAAGGCTCCTACCAATGAGCACTTTTCTGTCCATGCTGACTACAGCTGAATTGCAGGCTACGATTAAACATCAAATGTTTAATATAGGTCGTTAACAACAAACTGCAACTGTTAAGAATATATGCGGACAAGATCAGCATGAAGTAGAAGTTCTAGGCTCTGAGTGGTCTGTCCCATACTGATACTGCATGTTTGCACTGAGGCAGAATGATATCTTTCCACAAGCGTGTAAAAGCTAAGTCTAGGCTCTTACTGCCGGTATCTTTAGCAAGACTGATTGAGCTTTTCTCTAACATATGAGCAAGTATTTGAGGAGCAAGGGATGGGTATGGGCACTTAAAAAGAGACTGCCGAAGGGCAGCTTCACAACTGAATTTTGTGAGTGTTTGTCCTCGTTTCATACTGAAGGGGAGTCTGCTCTAGGCAAAGTTCATGTGAAAGGAAAAGGCAGTAGTCTCCCTTTCTGCCATTATTGCTTCCTTGCTGCTCGCTCTGTTCTTCACAGAAAACCAGTATGTTTCCTTGCCAAATTCTAGTCTGCTTTCCTAGACTCCAGCCTTTGCCTCCTGGGTGTCTTGCCTTGCCTAGCCAAACTCTCCCATTCTCCTCTTCTTTATCTCATTTGTTTTATCAGGCTGATTCTTACTGGCTTCCCACCCTCAACCCCCCACCCCCCCCCAACCTTTTTTTTTTTTTTTTTTCTTTTTTTACAGACTTAGGATGGCTTGTCTTGTTACTTTTCTTCCTGCCAGCCCCCATCCTCAAGTTCTCCGATGTAACTTCAGAGGATCATCTTTGATACCTCTGCATCTGAATAATATGGTTTCTCTCCCATGCTGTAGCTGATAGTAGGATGGACTCTGAGTGCAGAGGAGAGGTTGCTTCCTCCATAGTTTACTATTGCATCTCATACTGGTTTGGGTAAGCAATTACCGAGGAAATTTGACTTCTCCATGGAGTAGTGTGTGCCTGATAGCTAGCTGGAGATAGCATACACGGAATTGAGTCAGTGCTCAGAGTTCAGTCTTGAGTTGCGGTAAAGGTGAAACAATTGCAGACTAACAGTTTACCTTCTAGTGAGCTGCGAAGCGAGTGCGGAGTTCCGATCCGCGGTTCCGTATTCTCCGTGAGGGGAGCGGCCGGAGACGAACGAAGTGCGTGACAGACCAAAAAGAAGTGCTGTTTTCACCAAGTTTTGATTGGTGGTGCCCAATATGTGGGCCTGGCAGTGTATCTTGTGATCCTATTTTTGCTCTTAAATGCTTTGAGTGTGACAAGAAAAAAGGCGGGAGCATTATCTAAGTAACTAACAGTTTAGAAGTGTTGGTGTATTTGCTGTGGCGCTTGGTCAGTTTGCCAAGTACTGGAGAGGTGGAGGGGGCTGACTGATTATCAAAGCGGTAGAACGGAGAGAGTCCTTTCTGTGGTGGTTTGGGCTTGAGCCCTGGCAATTTGGTAAGAAGGGGGAGAGTGAATTTATTTAGGTGTCAATGCCTTTTTAAATGGTATTTATTGACGGATACACAGGAGTGATTCCTTGTTTTGTATGGGCTTATTAACAAAGTGCATGAGAAAACTTGGCATTTGGCTCGAAATTCGGTCCTGTTGAAATGTAAATTTTGTGGAAAAGGTGGTAATGTTTGTCTAGAAGATGAAAGGCTGAGTGCTTCAGCTCTTTTCCTGAAGTTCCATGGATTTATGATTGGAACATGGAACGGGGCTCCTTAATAACCTGAAATAGTAAAGTTTGTATGCGGGAAGAGGCATTTAATCCCAGAGAACTGGGACATTTGGGAAGAAGATTAGGAAAAGATGGTAAAAACCCACAGTAAAAAGGTTTGTGTGGAAATTGAAACAAAGGACAGCAACTAATAAGGAATAGTAATAAATAAATAAAAGGGAATGGAAAATCAAAGGAATGAGTAATATCCAAAACAAAGATGTTTTAAAGAAAGCCTCCTTGGGTGCACACTGGCACATTCAAAGGATATTGTTAGAACTGGGAGCGCAGAAAGGAAGAGGACTTTCACTAAGTATTGCAATCAGTGGTGGCCACTATATAAGCTAAATGGCCACTTTATGGATCAGTGGACTATAACACTATCTGGCAATTCATGTTTTTGAGGAGAGAAGGAAAATAGGATGAAGTGTAGTATACTGATACGTTGTTTCAGCATCTTAGAGAGAAAAGGAGTGGAATTAATTGGCCCTTGACTGAGCCTTTGGTGTTGGCGTGAGAAAAGTACAGGCTGGAGAAAGATAAAGGAAGCGTTAAAGGAGTTGTCCCTGGTGTTAAAGGTGTGGCATGTAGTATTTAACAGAGCCGTTTGAAGTTGAATGAGCAGGGAAGGAGGATGTAGGAATGTTAATAGTTCTGCCTCAGCAGGAAGCTGTGTGTTTTTTTTTTTTTTTTTTTTTTTTTGTTTGAAATAGCAAAACAAATTACGCAACGTTGCTTAACTTGTCAGAAGATAAATAAGAAAGTGTTTTGACAAGCAGCCACGGGAGGGACAAAAACAGCTTACAGGCCTTTTGAGAAAGTACAAGTTGATTTCACTGAATTGCCCAAGGTAGGGAGGATAAAATATCTATGGGAAATAGCAGATCATTTAACACAATGGGTAGAAGCTTATCCCGTAGCTCGAGCTATGGCACAAATGGTGGTAAAAGCTCTATTAGAACACCTGATACCTAAATATGGGATAATCCAGTACATTGATTTTGATCAGGGCACACACTTTGCTTCTAAAATAATAAAATTATTATGTCAATCATTAGGTATTCAGTGGGAATACCATACTCCGTGGCACCCACAAAGCTCAGGGAAAGTAGAAAGATTGAATCAAACACTAAAACAACACTTGGCTAAATTAATGATCGAGACACAAATGCCCTGGATGAAATGCTTACCATTGGCACTTTTAAACATAAGAACTAAACCACACAGTGAGAGCGGATTATCGCCATATGAAATGTTATATGGTATGCCTTATTCTCAAGGGATGCCTCTAGGAAAAATGTAGTTGAGGAGCGTAGCATCCAGAAATACGTAATTACCATTGGAAGGAGGTTACAAGAGCTAAGAGAAATTGGAATGATGGCTCAAACACCACCTTTAGGATTTGCTATTCATAAGATACAACCAGGAGACAAGGTCTTAATAAAAACCTGGAGGGAAGAATCATTGAGCCCCCGATGGGAGGGACTGTAAGTAGTAAGTTTTACTTACTACTGAAACAGCTGTGAGAACAGCGGAAAGGGGTTGGATCCACAGATCCAGAATAAAAGGACCAGTAACTACCGAAACCTGGAGGGTTGAGTCCACTCCTGGGGAACTGAAACTAAAGCTAAAGAAGAACTAATATTCTGGCAATGAGGCTCTGCATGAATTAAGGACGCCAAATAAAGGGGACAAGCCTAAAGGGAGGAAAGGGAGAAGGCAAGACCGGGGCAGGACCCTCCACTGCAGTGTGTATGGTCTACCGAGGGAGGCGATGGATATTGACTGCCGAGTGAGAGGGCCTCGACCGGACTTCTCCCACACTAAGGTGAGGTTGTCCCGAGAAAATAACGTAAGAACTTTTCTTTTTAAACCCATATAAAATTGTGATTCGTTTTCCAGGAGCTGGATCACCCCGGCAGGCTGAACGGTATCACAAGCCCAAATTGACCCTGAAAGTGGGCCCAACCCCTTGACTGAAGGCGTCTTGCCTATTATGATCCAGCTACATGGGCAGAAGACGGATCCTGGGGCTATAGGACCCCAATATATATGCTTAATAGAATAACTAGGTTACAAGCTGTAATGGAAATAGTTGTAAATAAAACCGGAGGTGCGCTTGGCTTAATTGCAAAGCAAAATACCAAGATGAGGACTACTTATCTACTTATGTATCAAAATCGCTTAGCTTTGGATTATTTACTAGCACAAGAAGAAGTCTGTGGAAAATCTAA
Organism: Aythya ferina; assembly: GCF_964211825.1. Lineage (NCBI taxonomy): Eukaryota > Metazoa > Chordata > Aves > Anseriformes > Anatidae > Aythya > Aythya ferina. The sequence goes on from NC_140299.1 coordinate 85,708,092, forward strand.
CCTTAGTAATTGCTGTTTAGAGATTAATGATGAAGGTGTTTCTTCCTAGTAGCTGGTAGAATGCTATGTTTTGGTTTAGGATGAGAAGAGCGCTGATAACATGCTGATGTTTTAATTGTTGCAGAGCCGTGCTTACACCAAGCCAAGGACGTTTCAGCTTCTCACTGTCCTGCCAGCGAGCAGGCTGGGGGTGCAGCAAGAGCTGGGAGGAGGGCTGGACTGCTCGGGGTTAGGCTGGGCATCGGACAGCTGGGCATCAGCGGTGGTGAGCAATTGCATTGTGCATCACTTGTTTCATACACATGAGTAGTAGTAGAACTATCATCATTATTGTCATTATTATTATTTATGATTATTTATTATTGTTATTTTCTTGTCTTTATCTCACCTCACAGGCTTCACTTTCCCATTTCTCTCTCCCATCCCAGAGAGGGAGGGGGTGAGGTGAGTGAATGGCCGTGTGGTGTTTAGCTGCCAGCTGGGTTAAACCACAACAGAAAGAAAAGCTGTAAATGAACTTGTAAAAGAAATGAAGAAGATTGCACACGTCCCAGTTCAAACTTGGAATGGAATCGATCTAAGAAGATTATGGGAGGGGGCTTTATTGGCAGTGATTGTTTTGCTAAAATGAGGATGGTTGTATTGTGGATATGTGGAGAATTGTTAATAATTCCATGTTTAATACCTTCTATTACCAGACTGATACACTCCAGTTATACAAGGAATGCAAATATCTGCAGTACCTGTTGTGGGAATAGGAATGTTGTTTTTGCAGAGTTACGTTGTTTAGAGGGCAGGAATGTGGTACTGAGATATGCTTACAGTGATAAGAAAGCTTAGCAGGCAACCTTGTAAAATGCAGACAACCAGACTTCTTAGGACAATTAGGTGAAAATCACGGTGTCAAGTCAGACAAGCGAAGAAACATTACCACTCCAAGCAGGAAAAATGTCAAAAGAAATTTGAAATTTAACAGGCCGGCAAGTGAAGGCCATGCATTGTTTGTGAAGCATCGGATAGATGGTGAACCTGGATTACCCAGTCAGTGGGGAAACAGGGGAGGGTCCTGTCATCAAAAAGTATATAAACTGTGTTTTGGAACTAGTAGGTGCGCTCTCCTGCTTGTGGGGCGCCCGCCATTGCAATCGCGAACAAATTACTTCTTCACTGAGGTCCTCGCCTGGGCCTAAGTTACTGGCTACAGAGTTTCTCACACTGTTGACCCAGAACCAGGGAGAAGAGAAAACCCATTGCCTGACGATAATAAAAAGAAAAGAATATCCAAAATTGATACCAATTTGGCAAGTATTGACTCGATGGGAAAGGAAAACACGGATCAATACCATGAAAAAGGAGATGGGGGACTGTGAAATATGTTCATCTGATTCGTGTCAATATGGAACAATGCTAGGGCCTCATAATGAAATGTGACCTTCTGTCTTACATCCCCTTGTATAAATAACCACAAGTCCAAGAGAAACAGAGTGGTTAGTGTATATAGTTCTTGTATCTTGCAAACGAATGGTCTAGCAGTTCGTGTTGATAGAGGGTTTGAAGGGTAAACCTTGAGACTCGGGTCTGGGAGATAAGAGAATAGGGGGGAGTTTTTTGAGATAACTGCTGACTATTGCATGAGACACAACTTTCTGGCATCTGGCCCAGAGACTACTAAATAAGGGGAGGGGGGGGGGAAGCTGAAGAACGACTGAAGGACAAAACTTGTGAGGAAGACTACGAGCCTTCAGTATGAGCGACCCTCAGAGGGACCACTGGAGACTGATACGCATGCATCCGTGGGATGGTTCGGGTTCCGGGAAACTAATTATAATACCCCTGCCTTTTCCAAAAGTGGTGATGAATATGTATTAGCCTAGGAGCATAAAAACCAGCTGCCTGATGTAACTGGTGTGCGTCTTCGTGGAGCAGAGACTCCCAGCGCACCCAGTGCTGTTTGCTTACCTCTGTTCCTTTAATAAACTGTAAACTTTGATTGTAACCCTATTTGGGACTCAGTCATTTATAACAATATACAATAGCATGTTTGTCTCTAGTACTTACAAGGCGAAGTTCTGAGATCATATTTCACAGACTGCTTCTTACAGATTTCAAGAAATCCAATTGTTCTGAAGTACAGCCGTGCTCTATTACTATCTAAAGGGAACAAACTGTTTTCAAACCCATTACAGATTGGATGTTTTTTATTTATTTAAATAAGCTTGTCTCTGCAGCTTTCCTTCGTGATGCTGATCTTCGGAGAGGCAGATTGTTAACAAGATACAATCAAATTGCATTTTAATGTCTAGTTTTGTATGTTAAAGACACACAGTATCTGGGTACAGCAAGGTTCCACTAATTGACAAGGATCTTTCTGAAGTCTTCCTTATTTTTTCAGTATTCTTTTCAAATTGTGGACAGCAGGATGAGGTAGAATATCAAACACGGTGACTGTTTTTTACCCAGAGGACACTAGTAGGGAAAAGGAGTTGGTCTGAGTTGACCTTGACATGCTTAAGGGGTTGGTACATGAGAACCTCGTGAAGTTCAAGAAGGCTAAGTGCAAGGTTCACCACCGTCATCAAGGCACTCCCAAGAATGAATGCAGGCTTGTTGATGAGTGGATTGGGAGCAGCCCTGCAGAGAAGGACTTGGGAGTGTTGATGGATGAAAAGCTCTACATGAGCCAGCGATGTGCAGTTGCAAACCAGAAAGCCAGCCGTATCGTGAGCCACATCAAAAGTATGACCAGAAGGTCCAGGGAGGTGATTCTCGCTCTCTACTCCACTCCTGTGAGGCCCCACCTGCAGTGCTGCATTCAGCTCTGGGGACTCCAACATAAGAAATAAATGTGTTAGAGCAGGTCCAGAGCAGGGCCACGAAGTTGATGAGGGCTGGAGGACCTCTCCTATGAAGACAGGCTGAGAGAACTGGGGTTGCTTAGCCTAGAGAAGAGGGGGCTCTGAGGAGACCTTATAGTGGCCCTCTAGTACCTGAAGCAGGCTTCGGGTAAGCTGGGGAGGGACTTTTTGTCAGGGAGTGTAATGACAGGACAAGGAGTAATGGCTTTAAACTAAAAGGGTAGATGTAGATTAGAATAAAGGAAGAAATTGTTTACTATGGGTGGTGAGGCACTGGAACAGGCTGCTTGGGGAAGTTGTGAATGCCCCATCCCTGGAAGTATTTAAGGCCAAGTTGGATGGGGCTTTGAGCAATCTGGTCTAGTGGGAGGTGTCATAGAATCATAGAATGATTTGTGCTGGAAGGGAACTTGAAGGTCATCTACTCCCCCCTGCCATAGGCAAGGACACCTTCTGGTTATAAACGTAAAATCAGCGTGATAAAACAAAAGGCTTCTGTATAAGAGAGCACAAGTAAAATGTTCGTCGTAGGAAGAGCTCATTAGCTACTTCCAGCCAGAATGATTAGGGATAAGAGTTCTTGCATCTGAAATAGTTTTATACAGCTAGCGAATTTGTGCCAGAGCCTATGTTCAGGGTTTCCTTTGACTTACTGCAGTCTCCCTTTGCCAGTAGTACCCTGAAGCTCAAGTTTGTTCCTGAAACGTTAAGATACTTCATTTCTGGAGTTACACGTTCTGACTCGGAAAAAATTCTTGGTGCTGTATATTAATATTGAGTAAGTCAGCAGAATGCAAAATCCTGTTCTTACTCTATTTTGCAGATGTTATTCTCCCAGAGGAGTCAGATCACTTTGTTGTTGTTGTTGTTGTTGTTGTTGTTGTTTTAATTCCCTTCTGACAGGTGTCTTCTTTGGCCATAGCTAGCGGAAATGGCTTGCTAATAAAAGGAGGGAAAGAGGCAGCATACAGCAATCAAATCCTTCATCATCTGACTCAAGAAGCACTCTCCATTCATGGAGTCAAAGATGCAGTGCAAGTAGTAAGTGTCTAGAATTAAAGCAACAACTTTTGTGCTGTAGCATGTAGAAAAAGCACAGGCAGAGCTTGAGAATTCAGGCCATTGACTGTTTGTGTCACAACTTTCACGTGTGAATACAAGCAAGGAAGTGGAAGATGTCTGCCATTTGGAGAAGCTGGTAGATCTAATCATTCCACATGGGTCATCCCAGCTAGTCAGGAATATCCAGAAAGCTGCTAAGGGAATTCCAGTGATGGGACACGGTGAATGGATCTGTCATGTGTATGTGGACACAGATGCCAGCGTGGAGAAGGCCACATGAATAAGTAAGCTGTGAGAGGGTGACTTGGATACCATGAGTGTAACTGAACTACACATTTGGAATATGTGGTATGGTTATAATATTATTATTATTATTATATTAATATATTATTATTATATTATATTAATATATATTAATATATTATTATAACCATACGTAATAATAATTCACATGCTCTTCAAATTCTTTGTCATAAATGTTACGTAACCAATTGTTTACTCTTAAACCTCAGTCAGAGGCTCGAAGTGTGAATATACTGCTGCCTGTGATGCTCGGGAAACACTCCTAATTCACTGAGACCTGCTGAGAACCCCGTTGTTTGATCAGATCATAGACACGTTGAGAGTAGAACAGGTTAGTCATTTATACTTGTGTTGGCTTTTGTTTTGTTTTATTTACTTGTTGTTCATTTTAGGAGCCCTTGGTCTTGCTGACATAGCCCTATGTAGTTTTATGATAACATAACACTTACGTTACCCACATGTCTCTTTGTACACCTTTGTACTCTTTTCGGAGAGCTTTCTTGGCTTCTCCATGCAACCCCAAGCTTTTCCATAGAAACGATCTGCAAGCAGCTTCTTTGGGGTGGCTGCATGCCATTGCTGGGATACAACTACTTCCTTTTACATAGAAAAAAATCATTCTCTGCCTTGGAAGAGCATTTCCCCAACCCTTTCTCTACTACTCTTAATTCTGACTTCCTGGCTGGCAACCTCCCGGACCCAAATACTATTCTGATTAAATCTATTAACTTACCTTCTTACCTCAGTCGTTTCCCATTTTATGTTTCTCCTCCTCTAATCTGCTTCATCCACATATTTTGAACATTTTGTCTCACTTGCCTTTATTCCCACCCATTTTCCCGCCCATTATTTCCCCCTCCCACTGTTCCACAGGAACAAAGGCCACTGTCCTACATAATTGCTTTGACATGCATAATGTTTTGTAGCAGAGATGCATCACGAGAGAAATATTTGTGAAGTACTTAAATTACACTCAAAACATGGATTTTTCACATAGCATTTCCATTTGGCAAATAGTGTATACAAGCAGTGATTGATGCAGGAAAACATGGTAAAATAGGTCATGTTCTGATAATGTTAAAGTCATATTAAGAGAAGCTTGCCAGATAGCTAGTCAGGAGCAAGTCCTCACTCGCTTGTGTTTTCTTTTTGTCTTTTTTTTTTTTTTAATGTCTGGTTTGGTTGTGTTTTGTTTTGTGTTTTTTTTTTTTTCATAGAATACCCTGAGTTGCAAAGGACCCATGAGGACTACCAAGTTCAACCCCTAGCTCCACACAGGACCACCCAGAAATCAGACCATGCATCTTGGAGCGTTGCCCAAACACTTCTTGAATTCCAGCAGGCTCAGTGCTGTGACCACTGTCCTGGGAGCCTGTTCCAGTGCCCTGCCACCTCTTGGTGCAGAACCTTTCCCTAACATCCAGCCTGACCCTCCCCTGTCACAGCTCTATGCCATTCCCTTGGGTCCTGTCGCTGTCACCTGAGAGAAGAGATCGGCACCTGCTCCTCCACTCCTCCCTCTCATTGTTAAGGTGTCTTAGCTGCTACGATTAAATTCAGAGATTGACGATGCATTAGATCTTCTTCATCAGGATCGTAAAATAACTGAAAGTCCTTGCCTTGTTTTGGGCCCAGTAACTCTTTTGTGTCTGAAACATACACTTTGGAGAGAGCGGGTGTCAGTTTACAAAAGAAAAGGATAAAAACAGGTAAGGTCTTTTGTAGGGGAGACTTGCAAACCTGGAAATATCTGCCTTCCTCGAAACTCCCCTCCCCTCATTTTATATTGCTGACTTTGACATTATATGGCATAGGCTATCCCTTTGGTTAAGTTTGAATCGGTTGTGGTTATGTGCTCTCCTAACTTTTAGCAGACCCTCGGCCTTCTCACTGTGGGGGGAGAAGAGAAAGCCTTGGAATTGTGTGAGCACTGTTTAGCAACAGCCAAAACAGTGGTTTGTTTAAGGCAAAAATCCAAAATGTAGCAGTATAGGGACTGCTATGAAAAAAATTAACTCTATCCTAGCTATACCCAGAACAACAAGCTGCACTTTTTGCCTGTTACGCATTGGTACAATCTACAGCACAAAATACTTCTGGTATTGCAGGTGAAGATTCATGCTGGCCCAAAGTTTGCCTCTTACTTGACATTCAACCCCTCAGAAGTGAAATCTCTCCATGACGAACATGGAGATCTGGAGAGCTGCATTGAGGTTGTGGACAGTGTACAAGAGGGTGTCGAACATATCCACAAGTATGGAAGTTCTCACCTGGATGTTACCGTCACGGAGAATGGTTTGTGACCAATCTGTTCCCTTAAGCTTCTGCTTTGGTTTCACTGTGGGATCTTGTTATTAGCATAACTACTTACATTGCAGTAGTTTCTCTTATCTTGGTTCTGTAGTGAGCATAATCAGCTGGAACCCTATGAGCTAAATCTATCTGTAGTTGTGTTTAATTCAAGGAAAACATGTTGTGTGCCCTTATTCCAGGAGGTGAGGGCATGTGTTTGAGCAACTGGCCAACGACAAGTCAACGCATGCTCTTGTCAGGCAGATTGCTTTATGTTCCTGTATTGTACAGACTTACCACATCAGACAGTTTTGCAGAAACATCTCCTGAATCCTGGAGACGTCTTTAGGCCTCTGAAGGAGGAAGAGGTGAGCTTCTATAGAGGGAATATGTACTGTAGGAAAGATCAGACTATATACATTTTGTCTTCCCAGGTTGCTTTTAAGCCTTGCAAACAAGGACCACAAGTGTTTTTCTCCATCTCTCCCAGTCCTTTATTTCCCAGTTCCGCATCTGTAGCGTAAAAGCTGCATGTATCTCAGTTCCCAGTTTCTTGCTCCTTTGATGCCGCGAACTTCTGTTTCTATGCGCCACTCTGTGCTTCTTCCACTCCTCTGCATGAGGTTTGAACACTCTGCCACTTCAAAACGTAGCTAGAACTGCTCCCAGCCAAAGGATGACTCTCCATACAAGGCTAAAACTTCTGAGAGTCAGCTACAGTAAGGTCATTTTGATTTGTGGCTCATCAGTGTGAGATTCAAGCAGGCATCTGTTTCTGTACCTTCTGCAGAAATTAAACGAGTAGCACCGAAAGGCATGCATTTGATACTGTAAGCCACTACCTGGTGCACTAGTGATTTACTTGGGTGTGTACTGGAGATAGAGTTCATCTTTAGCATTCGTCCTGTTGCTCTGGGCAACTGACTTGCAGCTTACAGCCTTACAGAGAAAGGCATCCTCCAGAGTACTAAGGCTCGTACAACTCTGCTTGAGGTTGCTCCAGTCTCACATGTTCTGTGTTGAACTGGGTTAGTTAGCTGACTTCATGTGGTGTTTCGGCATTCTCTTTCCCAAATACTATTTTCAGTATAAACTTAATATAGGACTTTCTATTAATTTCCATTAATTCCATTATGATAGGACTTTCCATGTTCTTTATAGAACAGTTCCATGTATCCATTGAGATAATGTAGAGCTGAACATGTAGTTTAACTGTCTGACTGCAAAATGTAGCTCGGGGCTGCTGTCACTTCTTCCCAGTCATACAACTATCCCTGTTTGCGAGGTCTAGGCTGTAGTAAGAATTAGACATCTTTTCACTTCTTGTCTTTGCAAGCTTCTTGTAATATTTACAGTTGTGTCTATGTGATAAACATATTACAAAGAAGGTGTGTATGAACATGCTTTAATCCAGGCTGTTAAATACTGTCTGATAATGTTGCAGGTGAAAGTTCTGTTCTTGTATCTCTTCACGGTATGAGGCTGTGCCTATTGGACTGCATGATCACTCTGTACTGTATCCTATTTTCTTCTCTGCCTCTTTTTCAGAGAAAACAGTGGAGTTCTTCCTCCAGCATGTGGACAGTGCTTGGAATGCCAGTAACCGATTCTCTGATGGATAGAGATTTGTACTCTGTATGTGCCTGTGGTGTGCAGGCAGCTAAGCACCACAAAGCCGTTTGCTCCCTCAGCAGTGTGGGAGGAAGGAAAGACTGGAACAAAACTGAGTATCAGTTACCTAAGTAAACAGGTGCACATACTAGGAAGTGCAGAAGACAAGGGAAACATTAATTCCTGAGGTAGAAACTACTAGAAATCGCTGTAGCAGGCTTGAACATGCAGTGCTCTGTGTGTTAAAAAATTGTGTTTAGGGTTTTATAAGATCACACAATAGTCTGTTTAAGAAGAGGAAAAAGAAAAACAAAAAAGGATATAAGAATTGAATCCTGACTAATTTAGTTCTTATTGTTCAAAAGGTAAACCCTCAAACAAATGTACGATGTATGTAAGACACACGTAGCTTTCTGGCTTCTTTCTCTCTAAAAGTGAAGCTGAAACTGACAGAAGTATAAACATTCCAATTTAGAATAAAGCTCCTCTGATCAGAACAGGTAAAAATAACTTCTGACACTTGGGGAGGAGTGAAGGAAGGGAGGTGAATGACTGCTTCTACATAAAGATGCAGGGCTATATAGTACAAAGTTGAATATCTTCTGAGGATCAACTACCTTTACCTTGTGTGTTTTCTACAGGTGATGAAGTTGGAATTAGTACTTCTCGTATCCATGCACGCGAACCAATGGGAATTGAAGGACTCTGAACTACAAAGTGGTTATTGACAGGGGACAATCATGTTGTTTCTGACTTCTCAGAGCACGGGAGCATGAAGTAGCCCCATGAGAGCCTACCTCTCCCTCAGAGAAATACCGAGGACATTGAGAAAACTCATCAATAAAATGTTTATTGAAGACGTTCAGGCTTCAGGGTACTCTTTGGGGAAAGAGATTTGCTTTTCAGCTCTGAGATCATTGTTCTTGGTCATTGTGCAGTACAATGAATATGAAGTGATCCCATCCGTGACACGCATTATTTGTTGCTGTCTCTTACTGTTTCCTTAGATAGTATCTGCAAACTGACCTTGCTTTTGCCAGAGAGGTTTCTTTAAAACATACAGATACCATAAGGAAAAGTTGAAATATCTGCTGCGTTCTGTTCATGCCCTTGCTCCCCTCCAGCAAAGATGCCTGGTGGTAGAGTGTAATTTTTTTTCCCTGTCTTTAATCTGAACACCTGTCTTGGTGAACAAACTCGGTAGCTTTCCTTTAGTCATGTGACCACAGCAGCTCTTGAAAGCTCTAAAGCTTTAAGACACTTACTGTCTTTGTTTGATCACTCTGTGATTCCTATGCATTTGGAACGTATATTTCATTAATGTTTTGACCAAGCAACCTTTTTTATCTAATTTCCTTGTATTTTTGACAACTGTAGATAAATAGCGCAACTGTATACGGTGTGAATTTTGTTACCTCTGTCCACCAGACATTTATTTCTCATGGGTTTTCTGTGAAATGTAATCCCTCCAAACCCGTCATCCAGATGCAATACTACCTTGAAGTTTAAAAGAAGCTCTGAATAAATGCTGCCTTTTGCGTACTGGAACAAAGGAACTCACGTGTGCATGCTGCAGCCAGGGCTCAGTGAAGCCCTCCATAGGTCAGGGTGGTTGGAGTGTCAAGGTGCATGGGGAGGGAGTGGAATGGTGCCACACTGCAAATGCTGGCAGGGCAGGGAGTGGGATGGGTGCAGCCTGCACAGGGACATTCTCTCCTGTGCATCCGTTTCTTGCTGCTAACTTGCCTCTGCATGCTTTGTTGACTGCTGGCGTGTGCGTGGTACTCAGGAGCCAACATAGTGGCACACAGGACCTATCCGGGCATCTGGGTGTCTGCTGGGTAGCCATGTTACCGCACTCACCCATTTAGGACCATTGCACTCTACTCTGCAACCCTGAGAAAGCCATTATGCCCCACGCTCCTCTTGTGCTTCTATGCTCTCCTGAGACTTTGTGACAACTGCTTGCACTGCAACCACAACTGGTACTGCCCATCAATGATAAAAGCACTGATACTGCAGCACCCAGTACTGCACGCCTGCAGTAGCGTTCCCTGCAATTCCTCTGTCCAGCTACCACTGTTACTCCTTCCTCTGTCCCACTCGTCTCTTGATCTTTTTTGATTCCTCTGCCCTTCTCAGTGTCTGTCTTCCTCTATCCTTTCCCCTGGTCTCATAACATCTAATCTAACTCCCCTCTTTCTCTTTTAGTTTGGAAACTTCCTTGCCCTGTCATTATCTGTCTGAGCAAAAAGTTGCTCTCCAACTTTTTTTATAAGCCACCTTTAGGCACTGAAAGGCGGCAATTAGCTCTCCCTGGAGCTTTTTCTTCTCCGTGATGAACAACTCCAGCTCTCTTGGCCTGTGTTCAGAGGGGAGAATCCCCATCATTTGTTCTAACTTTCGTTGGGTTAACCATTTCCATTAATGAGGGAACGGTTAAGGCAATTACTCCACAACTACCCAAAGCAGCGATAGTGAGAAGCCCACTTCCAGCATCCATTTCCCATGCAGGGACAGATGGACACCGCTTAATGTCTTGCCCCACAGGAGAAGGGGAGTCGCCGCCTGTCCGTGTTGTTTTTTGTTTTTTGTTTTTTGTTTTTTGTTTTTTTTTTTCTTTTTTCTGCGAGTGATATTATTACATTGTTTATTTACATGTTTTTGTTTTTGGTGTGTAATCTGTTATGCGCCTAGATTTTTCTTCCTGTGTAAAAGAAAGGTTGAGCTACTTCCAGCTGAAAAAGTTTCGGTTACTTGCTTGATCATATTGTTCTTTCAATATTCAAAGCTGAAGCAAAAGCATGGGGATTGCTGCTTGTAGAGAAACACCAGTTCTCTCACTAGAGTACAACGCTTTCTCAAAAACATGACAGGCCATTAGCTCAGGGTAGCGATCATGCAGCTTATCGGTCACAGTGCGCACAAGAGCATCAGGTCCCCCTCTCGTCACAGAGCCTGTCCGTGGTGTCTCCACTCCACTCTGTGCCCCATCCCGTTCCTTAGAGTCAGCACACGGATATCTCCTACTGCGACAGCATGTAATGTTGGAGGCGTTGGAAGTCCTGATCCATCCATTCGGAGCAGGAGACTGTGTTTTGATGCAAATGTGGAAAGAATCGAAGCTGCAACGTGAGTGGGAAGGACTGTTCCAAGTGCTCCCGACTCCTGAGATGGCAAGAAGAACGGCTGAGAAAAGTGCCTGTTCTTGTCCTGGTCTCCATTCTGCCAACCTGCTCCTTTTCATTCCTTCTTTCTGCTTCTTTATTGATGACATAACTTCGTCACATCGTGTTGCCTTCCTTTTTTTTTTTTTTTTTTTTTATCTTGAGGGCAGGCTCCCCTCCTATACCCTTCTCTCCACAGCAGTTCTTTTCAAAACAACTTTTCATTGGTCAAACAACTTTGCAAATAACAGTAACAGTAAACACCCAGAAACTTCCATGCCTCAATGGCTGGAGAACAAGAAACCCGAGACTGCATGCAGTCTCCTGAATCACCCTTCTCTGTTCCCTCTAAACTCTTTTACATTCCTGATGGCCTCATCGAGAAGAGTCTAGTGTTAGGGTGGTGTTAGTGTCTAGTGTGGGGCTTTCCAACCCCCATGGCCACCCTCCCAAATCTTCCCCTTCTTTATTAATATCAACCATTTTCTTGACATGAATTACCACTCCATATATAACACTTCCAATTAGGTGGTAAATTCTTCCTTGCCCTCCCATCACCACATAGCCACCAATACCCTATACCTAATTTTCACCCACTTTCCAAAGATCCATCCACTCCAGACTCCTTATCAGGGTCGTATGCTACTTGGATAGTAATATTACAAAATGACCTTAAATTGGCTAGATTATATCCCCCTGCATTTCCCGGTTTTGAACAGTCAGGTTCCCGACCAAAACTAAGCCCCAGATCACGCAAGATCTTTTGTTCACTGCCATCATTGACCCCCATACACCGACTTTTAACAGTAACGTTTCCCGTGCTTGTAAAGCAAATTTCGGTCCCTCAGGGAGGGTATAATTTACCCTTTCCACTCCCCAACATTGAGCGGACCACGTCTGATTAGTCTATATAATGCATTGTTCCAATTTCTGGAGGGTATCCCATATAGCGGGATTTCCATATTGCCCCTCGGAAGTGCAGTACATATCCAACAGTCAGATAAATTTAAAGATCGGGCGACTCTTTCAGGTATGTTTACATTCGAGTTTTCCTTCCATGCTTGAGCTGATACAATAGTTACAAGCAATGTCCAAAGTCCATACGTGTTGCCTTTTCAATTTCAACTTATTGGGTCCCATCGTTTCAAGTGTCCATGGACCTTGCGTTGACTTCTTGATTCTCATGTGGTGAATCCAAGCAGGTTGTTCTTTAATTTTTACTGCGGTGTATGATGTAAGCAGCACCTGAAAGGGTCCTTCCCACTGGGGTTCCAAAGTTTATTTCTGCAAGAGACTTTACATACATAGATGTATAATCTCCAGGTTGTACATTGTGTATAGGTCTATCCAAAATGCTACTCCGGGTTCCAGCTACATATTTTCCAATTTTGTCTAATTGTTTCCCTAATGCCACCATATAGGATGTCATAATTTTGTCTCCTGCTTGTGCGGACATCCCCTTCTGTATTCCATAGGGTTGTCCATACAGGATTTCAAAAGGGCTCAGTCCCTCCTTTGCTCTTGGCCTTGTTCGTATGCATAAGAGAGCCAAAGGAAGAGACTGAGGCCAGGCCAGATTCGCTTCCTGTCCCAACTTTACAGTCTGTTGTTTGATCAAGTGGTTCGTCTTTTCTACCTGGCCACTTGACTGAGGGCGATATGGGGTATGAAGTTGTCAATCTATACCTAGATGGCGGCTGATTTGTTGCACTATTCTTGAAATAAAAGGCGGTCCCCTGTCAGAGGATATAGTAGCTGGTACCCCAAAACGTGGTATTATTTCCTGTATTAGTATTCTTACCACCTCCCTAGCCTTGGCTGTTCTGGTAGGAAACGCCTCTGGCCAACCTGAAAAGGTGTCAGTTAATACCAGCATGTATCGGTACCCCCCTTTTCTTGGGAGTTCCAAAAACTCAATCTGCCATTGTTGTCCAGGCCCGTTACCTTTTCCAATTTGGCCTATCCCTAATTTTGGAGTATTTTGGGGATTAGTCTGGAGGCAAAGGTCACACTGCTGAGTCAGTTGTCTCGCAGTGGTTCCTTGCTACAATTTCTCTGATCCAATGTTTATATAAGGCTTCAGTCCCCCAGTGCCTCTTTCTATGTTCCTCTCTTATCAAGGGCCATATCATATAAGAGGGAATAATCATTTTCCCTTGGGGTAAGAGCCCACCCTTCCTCGTTATAGGAACCTGCTAGATCAGTAATTAATTTCTGATCTTCCTTGGTATATTTGGGCTTACCTTCTAGGGAGATTTGCCCACTGGGGATCAGGGCCCCTTCTGTTTTTACCTCCCTTTTGGCTGCATGTTTTGCCTCTCTGTCTGCTGTCGTGGTTCAGCTCGAGTGGGCAGCCGAGCTCCACCACAGCCGCTCTCTCACTCCCCCTCCTCAAAGAGGAATGGGGAGAAAACATGTGAAAATGGCTCAAGGATTGAGATAAGGACGAGAAAATCACGCAGTAATTATTGTAACGGGCAAAACAGACTCGGCATAAGGAGATAGTAAGATTTATTGCCTATTACTAACAAGCGAGAGAAGTGAGAAAACAAAGGAAAAAGCAAACCAAAAGCACCTTCCCCCCCATCCACCCTCTTCCACCTCCTCCCCCCGAGCGGCACAGGGGAACGGGGGAATGGGGGTTATGGTCAGTCTACAGCACTTCTTCTCTGCCGCTCCTTCTCGGTCACTCTCGTCCCCTGTGCTGTGGGGTCCCACCCACGGGATGCAGTCCTTGATGAACTGATCCGGCGTGGGCTTCCCACAGGCAGCAGCTCTTTCAGAACTGCTCCAGATATGGGTCCGTACCACGGGGTCCATCCCTCAGGAGAAAACTGCTCCAACCTGGCTCCCCTACAGGCAGCAGCTCCTGCTGGGTCACCTGCTCCTGCGTGGGCTCCTCTCCACGGGCTACAGGTCCGGCCTGGAATCTGCTCCGGCAGGGGTCTTCCACAGGCGGCAGCCTCCGTCGGTGCAGGGCCACCTGCTCCACCGTGGTCTCCTCCACGGGCTGCAGCGTGGAACCCTGCTCCACCGTGGTACTCCATGGGCTGCAGGGGGACATCCTGCTTCACCATGCTCCTCACCACAGGCCGCAGGGGACTTCTGCTCCGGCGCCTGGAGCACCTCTCCCCCTCCCTCTACACTGACCTTGGCACGTGCAAGGCTGTTCTCTCACTCCCTTGACTCTCCCGGCTGCTGTGTGGCGCAGCGTTTTTTCCCTGTCTTAAATATGCTCTCACAGAGGCGCAAAACAACATCACTTATTGGCTCGGATCTGGAAAACAATGGGGCCCTTCCCGAACATGGGGCAGCTTCTAGATCTTTCTCACAGAAACCACCCCTATGGCTCCCTGCTACCAAAACCTTGCCACGTAAACCCACTACATCTGCCAGCTCATTTCCTTTTTCCAATTCTGAGTTTGCTTTTTGGTGTGCTCTGATGTGCACGATTGCCACTTTCTCAGGGAGTTGAAGTGCTTCCAACAACTTCAAGATTACTTTTGCATGCTTGATATTTTTGCCATGCAAATTCAGTAATCCCCTCTCCTTCCAGATCACTCAATACGCATGTACAACCCCAAAGGCATATTTTGAGTCTGTATAGATGTTTTTGATTTTGTCTTGGGCCAATTCCAAGGCTCGGGTCAGATCAATTATTTCCACCTTTTGTGCAGGGGTGTTCGCAGGTAAAGGCCCGGATTCTACTGCCTCTTTACAAGTGGTAGCTGCATAACCATTGTGTCGTTTGCCACTTACGACTTAGCTGCTCCCATAAGTGAACCAGTTTTCTGTGTCTTCCATAGGATTGTCTTTCAGATCTGGACGGCACGAATATACTGCTTTGATGGTTTCCAGACAGTTGTGATGCACTGGGTCCCTTGTGTTCCCACTGAGAAAAGAAGCTGGATTGACAATGTTGGTGACTACAATTTCCACATCATCCTGTTCCACCACTGTAGCCTGATATTTCAAAACTCTTTGTGGGGAGAGCTAATGTCCACCTTCTGCTTCCAGTACTGCAGATACCGTATGGGATGCTAACACGGTTATTTTCTGGCCCAAGGTAAATTTTTCGGCCTCCTGGATGTTTAGTACTATGGCCGCAACCGCTCACAAACATCCAGACCATCCCTTTGCAGTTGTGTCCAATCGTTTGGAGAAATAAGCAACTGCCCTACGGTATGGGCCCAGGTCTTGTGCTAATATTCCCAGGGCAATCCCCTGCTTCTCGTGGGAAAAAAGGTAAAATGGCGTACTCACATCTGGGAGTCCCAAAGTTGGAGCTGACGTCAGGGCCTTCTTCAGTAGCTTGAAAGCTTGTATTGCTTCCTTGTTCCATTGAAGGCATTTCTGTTCAGTAGTCGTGAGTGCATACAGGGGTTTAACAAGCAGTCCGTAATTCTAAATCCATAGATGGCACCACCCGCTCATACCCAAAAAGGTCCATAGTTCCTTCACTGTTTGTGGTCTTGGAGTTTGGAATATTGCCTCTTTTCGAGCCTGTCTCAAGGTCCTTTCCCCAGCACTGATTTCATATCCCAAATAGGTTACCTGTTCTTGTACTACTCGGGCCTTTTTCTTAGATACCCTGTACCCTTGGAGTCCGAGAAAGTCTGGCAGATTCACCGCCCAAGTCAGGCAGGTGTTCCTTGTTCTAGTAGCAGTCAGAATATCATCAACATATTGCAGCAATTTCCCTTCTCCTGGTGGGGCCTCCCAGGATTCAAGATCTTTCGCTAACCGATTTCCAACTATTGTGGGGCTATTCTTGAAGCCTTGGAGTAACACCGTCCAGGTGAGTTGGGTCCTACGCCCACTCTTGGGGTTTTCCCATTCAAATGCAAATCTTTTCTGGCTGGCTTCATGGAGAGGGAGGCAAAAGAAGGCATCCTTTAAGTCAAAAACTGTAAACCAGGCTAGTTCTGGTGTTAATACAGTTATTTATTGCCCGTAGATCCTGGACCACCCTATATGACTCATCCGGCTTGTGGACAGGTAATATAGGGGTATTAAAATTGGATTCACATTCCCTCAACAATCCTACTTACACTTTTATTATTGGTCGAATTCCTTCCCTATCTTCCTGCTTTAGAGCGTACTGCTCGATCCTCACTGGCTGCTTTCCCTCCTTGAGCCGAATCTCAACACGTGGGGCATTTTTAGCTCTCCCAGGTTCATCAGTAGCCCATACGCCTGGGTATACCTGGTTTACGACTTCTTCATTAACTTGTCCTTCCATTGGCAGGTTGACTAGGGCTAAACTCATTACCCGTATATATTGTTGATCCTTTACCTCCAGAGTAATCTCCCCTTTTTCAAATTTTATTACTGCTCCTAATTGCTCTAATAAATCTCTACCTAAGAGTGCCCTTGGGGAGTTAGGCATATATAAAAATCTGTGTATGCCCCATTGTTTCCCTAACTTGTACTTCAAAGGTTGACAAAAATAAGCCTTTTCAGGTCGATCGGTTGCACCTTTTACCCTAACATAATCATTCCCTAAAGCCATTAATGCTTGATTTAGAACTGAATATGTTGCCCCCATACCAATAAGAAAGTTCACTTCCGTTTCTCCCCTATCTTCATTATAACCAGTGGAGGATCCGTTAGGGTAGATTCCCCAGGTCCCCGTTATTTCTGCCAAAATCAGGGGCTGATTACCCTAGGAAAAGGCTAGTCAGTTTGTTCTCTGAATCCGAGAGATCTGGGTCCGAATATTTTTCATTTATTTTTTTTTCCATTACATTTCAAAGTTGGTCCAAAAATTCCATAGGGGTTTCTTTTGGACCTTGTTGGAAGCATATTCTCAATTCCCAATTCAAACAGATTCGAGTATTAACTTAACTTCATAATTTTCGGGATGATTAGGGTCGCAGTGGGGTCGGTCAGGGGAATGCAATTGTCAACAGTTCCCTGAGCGGTCCCATTGGCAATCTGAGCTTGCACATGAACTCAGGTTGTTTTAAGAGTTAACTGCTTTTCTGTTTCCATAACAACTCTCTCTGGGACCCATCATGATCCCTTTGCCCCAGAGGGCTAACACCTGTGATTTTGAGATCTCAGCCTGGGGCTGAGACAGAGCTTCTAAAATTCCTACATCCTCTTTCCCTGCTCATTCAACTTTAAACACCTTTAACACCTTCAACAACCCTTTTATCACTTCCTTTATCTTTCTCCAGCCTGTACTTTTCTAATGCCAACACCAAAGGCTCAGTCAAGGGCCAATTAACTCCGCTCCTTTTCTCTCTAAGATGCTGAAACAACATATCTGTATACTACATTTCATCTTATTTTCCTTCTCTCCTCAAAGGACTTTATTGACTGTAATAAAGGACATATTGACCGTAATACGGTGTTATGATTAATAGTTCCATCGTGGGGCCACTCCTCTCCATCCTCTAGTTTATAAAGTGGCCACCACTGATTACAATATTTGATAACAGTTCTTTTACTCTCTGTCCCCCCTCTTCCCATTATATCCCTCCAATGTGTTAGTATACATTCTAGGGGGCTTTTCCGCGGGATTTCTTTGCTTTGACCTTTTCCCATTCTAATCTATAGCAGTTAATATTGCACCATTTTCCTAGGAGCTCTTTACTAGTCAATCCCAATCCCTCCAAAATCCACAATATATAGAGATACACAAGTAAAATCAGACCACTGTAAATTAACTGCCTGTAGACAATTACACTGAGGACATTTAAACCCGACGAGCAGATAATATGCCTGGGCAAATTTCGTTCCCTTAGGCATACACCTCAATGGCAGTTCTTATATTATATTTACATATTCACATATTAACATATGTTTAAAAGAACACCTTAACAAAAATGCCCGGGCCTTTACATATACAACAACATACAGTTATTATTCCAATTAGAATTATTCCCCAGCAGCTGCAAACATTATGCCAGTTACCATTAAAGCTCGCCTACCCTCCTCCCGTCTCTTCTATGATCTTCAGGATGTTCCTTGTGGTTCCTAGAACCAGGGTATGGCAGCTTCTACTCTAAACCCCTTTTGGCCGCTCTATCGGCCACCTCCGTTTGGCCACTCTACCGGCCACCTCCCAGGACGCCTTCAGGGTTCGTGTTGCACGCTAGACATCTCTATGTGGCTTATCGACCTCCCCGGCCAATTGGCTTACCTTAATTAAGGTGTACCGTTTGCCCGCAACCACAGGAACTTCCTGTATCCCTGCAGTGAGTGGCTGGGAGAGGAGCTCCTCTGAGAGAGAAAAAGGGGCTCGGGGCGCGCCTAGGAGGTCTGCTCCACAGTCGATCCTGCAGCCGAACAGAGTCCTCCTGCCTGGCTCGCCAAACTCATGCGCAGAAAAGACTCCACAACCATAGGGTTGCGATCCTGGGGTGTCATGGCATACCGCTACTTGTGTTTGGGGAGCTGGTCAGAGCACCCACCTCCATTTCTGTTTATGGTGGCTGAGTTTGTTCAAGTAATCCCTGACTTGATACCTGTCCCCTGCTGGTGGTTCTGCGGAGTCCTGCCTTTAGGCACAAAGACCCAGGACCAGCCCTTCAGAAACCCACACTGGCTACTTCTGATCCCTCCGTTTTCTCGCATGTCAGCTGCAGCGCCTTCCCTGGCCCAGGCTCAGTGCTCATCACAGCAATGGCTGACATCCCAGCAGAAGCCAGCCCGCTCTCTTTGGGCGCTACCTCAATGCATGACTTTGCTCACTTTGGCCCCTCCAGCTCTCTCCCCACTCCCGGTGCAAGGACGGAGTGAGAGAGCAGCTGTGTGGTGCTCAGCTGCCCACTGGGCAGCCAGCATGGGGCACGAAGGATTTGAGATAACAGCATCACTGGCGATCACCTGATTTTCACCTACGTAGAAGCAAGCAGCTCCAACGCAGCCGTGTACCTACTGCTCCATGGGATGCTACTATGCAGTCTAACCCCTCATGGTTCTGAACTACCCCTGCTGATAAGGATGTGACCTCCTGTAGCGCTGAGGTGATAGAATCTGCCGGAACATTAGTAATTTGCTCCACTGTAGCGGACGTTTAGTAAAGCATGTTGTGTTAAAGGATAAGGAAGTTTGGCAGGACCTAAACCCCCTTGCGTTCCAACTTGTCCTCAGATATCAGAGGGGCTGGGGGTGGCTGGGTTTGGATTCTGAGCGATGCCCTGTTTGGAACTATAAATCCAGTTGTATTCAATAGACTAAATGATCGTGATCATGGATGCACATATCGTGTAATACACTTTCAGTCTAGTAAATGACTGGTGTAGTTTATTGGAGCAACACGAGCACAGGTTCTTTTGGATTGCCGCTGATGAAGACTCTGTCTGCAAAGCACGTGCAAATACCAAGAATATGACTAACACAACCAGCTACATATACGTTAACTTGTGGAACAACTCTATAGAGAATGTTAGGTTTCCCAGGGAAGCACTCGCTGTAACTGAGGGTTCAGACCTC
This sequence comes from Aythya ferina, assembly GCF_964211825.1. Classification (NCBI taxonomy): domain Eukaryota; kingdom Metazoa; phylum Chordata; class Aves; order Anseriformes; family Anatidae; genus Aythya; species Aythya ferina. Next base: position 85,727,827 of record NC_140299.1, read on the forward strand.
ACCCTGTAGGCATCCCTGTAGGGGGGAAGAGAGGTTCAGCACGGCAGCCTTCGGCTGATGCCAGGAGTCAGCGACGTCCTCCCTACTTGTCTGTGGTGGTGTCTTCCCCAACATTTTCCTCTCTTGAGCCCTTTTTTTACTATGTTCCTGCTTTTAGGTAGTGAGCGACTCAAGTCATATGCGCCTTTGTTGTGACTGGTATACATTTTCCTGGCTTTTGTTTTTGCTCAGGGAAATTCAGAGCGTGTGCTCAGTGAGAGGTAGTTGCACCTTGGAGGCGGGTAGCCTTGGGGATGGAGGTGTATTTTGGCACTGTAGTGAGATTATAATGAGCAAAGTTCATCCAGAGGACATGAGTAGGTTGTCAGTTAGTCTCAGGGCTGGCCATGTAATCTATCAGTTCCGTACCATCAGGCTCACTCTAAAATCGCGCTGTTCCTAGCAAAATGGCCCGACGCCCAGGAAGGCAAAGGCGGTGGGTTGCTCTAACACGCTGTGGCCAGGGAAGCAAAAGCTTTCCTTCCTCTTGGTTTCACAGCCTAGCAGAGCAGCTTGGTGCCGTGGAGTTTTCTAACCATTCAGTTTTCACACAAAAAAATGACACGTTCAAGCAGTGAAGAAAGAGGGCTGTTTCTTTGGGGAAAGTCCAGCAGAGAGGTTACTCGGCGGGGCCCGAGGGCTGGAGCTGGGCTCAGCACTGAGCACAGCTGCAGCAGCATAGCCAGCCAGCTCTCGGGACACGGGGCCTCCTCTCCCACACCCTCCGGAGCCGGTAACGTAGTGCTTGCAGGCTGAATGTGGAGGAAGTTCTCAGGACCAGGATGGTTTCAGTCACCAGGGAGGAGACCGAAGGGCTGCTGTAGCCCTCCATGCTTCTCAGGGCTGACATGGAAAGGAACAGAGGGCAGCTCAGAGCCTGCATCACTGGGAAGCACGCCCAGGAACCCCTCCTGCCAAGCCCACCCCACCTCCTCAGCTGGGGCAGGGGTCGCAGCTCACTGCCCAGGGTCTTTTCTCCTCCCAGACAGTTCGTGCTGATACCCCACTGCCCTCACTCACCCTCGATGATGTTCTCTAGCTTCTCCTTGCGCCCATCCACCAAGTGCTGCCCGGCAAGCCCTAGGTACACACGGCCCATCACAGATCCCGCTGGCCAGCTCGCCCCAGACACAGTCCCCCCCTCAACATCCCTGCCGGCTTGGCCATGTGTGCCCAAGTGTGACACCACCCAAGGAGGCTGCGAGGCACTCGCTAAGCTTCCCACCAGCAACCACTGCATGGGCAGGGGGTGGCCGAGGGCAGCAGGGAGCCCCCACAGGCACTCCAGGCCCACTCTGAGCTGGCAGTGCTCTGCAGCCACGTGGCTGATTCAGCAGCAGCTGGGGCTGCGGCCAAGCTGCTGTGGGGCACAGAGGGCCCATGGGGTTGTGACTCACCAATGAACCTGATGGCCGCCTCTTGCAGGGGCTCCTGGGGGCTCCACAGGTATGGCAGGCTCTGGCACAGGTAGTCATCCACTCTGCTGCTGTGCCCCACCAGCTGGAAGAGAATAGTACATGTGGATGGGGCTGGTGCAGCCTTGCCCCTTGGCCAGGCCAGCCCTGTACGTGGGACTGGCTTCCCCTGCTGGGATAGCCTGATGCAGTGGCTAGAGGCAAGGGTAGCCACCCTGCACCCTGGGCCAGGGCTGGCAGGCCTTGTCTGGGCCAGGTTTTGGGAGCCCTCGGGCAGTTGTCCTTACCAGGCACTTGCCAATCCTCTGTGGCTGCGCTGTCTCCAGCAGGTTCCTGAGCTGCTTCCACTTCAGGAGCTTGGCAGCACCAAGGAGGGCTTCCCGAGAGGCCTGCAGAGCAGCAGAGAGTGGGAGATGAAACCACTGCGCATTGGACAGGCCCTGGTTGTCCTGCACCTTGGCGAGGCTTGGGGGCTTTTCTGGCCCTTGCTGGGGAGGTGCAGCAGCTGGGGAAGGCATCTGCCAGAGGGTTCAGTGCTCGGGCAGAGGTGTGGGGCAACCACCAGCTCTGGCACTTCATGCTGCTGGGGCTGCAGGACAGAAGTCCCCCAGAGCTGCTCATCTGCAGCCAAGGCCAGCAGGCAGGTGAAGCGCTGCAGTCACTGAGGCACCAGGGCAGGAGGCAGCCAGGGACGCCACGCACGGGGACCCCAGCAGGCTGTTCCCTAGGGCCTGGGCTCCAGAGCCCGCCACCGCGGACACAGGGCCAGACCCCTGCCCTGGCTGCGGCTCCCTTCCCAGGCTGGCAGCCATGCTGGCTCCTGCAACCCCTGGCAGGGGCTGCACCCTTCTGCGTGGCCCAGGGCAGCCTGCAGGCCAGGGTTTCTGCAGTGAGCACGCTGGCGGCTCCAGGGTGCTCATGCCCAAGAGAGCAAAGGAGCATTCAGCCTAGGCATCTGGCGGGTCCCTGTGCATAACATGGGGTCGACAACTGTTGGGCACCTCACCACTGGCCTCAGACACCTGCAGGCACAGCTGGCATGCCCGTGAAAACTCTAGTGCCTAGGTATCTGTGGCTACGCAGCACTGCTGAGCACAGCTGGGAGCAGGCAGGGCAGGTCTGGAAAATGTCCGTGCCCACCTTCTTGGCCCATGACAGCTCTGGGGCTGCAGGAAGCCTCCCAGTGGGCTTTTCTGTGGAGGGCTGCATGCGGGGCTGGATGTGGGGCAGGGAGAGGCCCCTCCGCTCTGGCCCTCTGTGCAGGCGGAGGTGTAGTAGGGGCAAAATGGCTGTGGTGGGCCTGGTGCAGGCACAGAGGGGCTCTGCACCTTTCTTTTGGATTCGGGAGCTTTGGCCCTGAGGTGAGGCACATTCAGAGGGAGCCTTGCTAACAGCCCATGCCCCTAATGCTCAGGCCCTCCTGAGGGGTGTTGCCCCCTCAAGTGAATGCTCAGCTTAGTGTCCCCACCTCAGCCACACGCTGGTCCTGGTCATGCAGGTGGAAGAAGAGGGGGAGGATGGTGCTCTGCACTTGCTTCTTCATCTCCATCTTATGGGTGCCCTCTGCAACCTCCATGGCATCCTTGCAGAGAAGGATGGAGAGCTCTCTCATGCAGCTGCACTCCTGGTGAGACAGAACAAGGGAGGACCTCAGTCCAGGCTCTTCCGAGCTCACAGTGAGCAAGGGGTCGGTGTGGCAGACAGGGAGACACACGCTCCTGGCTCTTACTCTGCAGTGAGCTGTGGCAGGTAGGCCAAGTGTGTGGGCAGTGCAAAATGGCTCAAGACACAGGAAGGGCAAGGCAGTGGGTTGCAGATGGTCCACCCTGGGGCTGGCAAGGGGACACATGGCAAGGGGAGAAGCGGCCATGGGCAGCAAGGGGCCGAGGAGAAGTTGCCATTGTGGAGCACACATCTGCAGGGCTCTGCACAGGGAGGGGCTGCCCCAGCAGGAGAGCCCAAGAAGCACCAAGCAAAACGTTTCCAGCACGTGCCCAGGGATCGTGGTGGGCGAAGAATTCGCAGGCCAGTGAGACACGCGGAGAGGGACGCACCACCCCCAGGCCACATTCACGTGCCCCGTGGCCACGCTAGCCAAACCTCCTGCTTGCCCACCAGACTTACGTTTTCAAAGAGGGGCAGGAGCCTGTCAGGCAGCTGCAGAGCGATGGGGCCAGCCACTTGCCCATCTGCTAGGCGCAGAGTGTTGCGGAGGACAGTCACGGCCTTCATACTGATGTCGCTGTTGGCATCCTGCAGTTGCTGCACGACCTCTGGCAGCAGGTCTTGCAGAGTTACTGCCTACATGAAACACAGCAGTTCTGTTTCAGAAACACCGAAGACCATCCTGGCAGAAGCCCTTTGCTTACAGCAGGCACAGCCCAGAGCAGAGGTCTGTCTCCAGGAGCGTGCTGAGGCCCCTTCAGACAGAAGGCTGCTGCCTTGGGTTGCAGAAGTAGCCACTTGTGTCAGCCTGGCGCTGTGCGGGGCCTCATCTTCCCAACCTCAGCAGGATGACTGCTCTGGGTAGAGTGCTCCTGCAGCTGAGGCAGCCCTGCGCTGGCTGGCCTGGGGCCTGGCATTGACCTCTTTCTGGCACAGCAGGAGGTGCCTTTGAGCGGACACTGGTGCCGCTCTCCTCGTGCTGCACAGTCCAGGCAGGGGCTGCCCAGAAGCGCTCAGGGGCTGATGAAGAAGGCAGTGAGAGCAGTGGAGCCACTACCGCCCCTCCCGATTCTTGGCAAAGTCCAAGCAAGCCTCTGCGGGCAACAGCACCTGCAGCCCAGCCCCAGGCGGATGCCGCCACTTGGCCCAGATGCCCCCACTCACCATCTTGGGTCTCGTAGACAGCGTGACGAGGCTTGTAACCGCCATCCCACGCAGCACCGAGGACTGACTGTGCAGGTGTGAATGAAGAATGTCTGGGATGCAGGCATTGACAAGCTGCTCAAAGTCTACGCAGTCCAGCAACTGAAAGACACCCAGCAGCCCAGTGAGAGCCTGGCCCAGCCGGCAGGACTCCTGGCAGCACGCTGAATCTGCCAGAGAGCCCAGAGTTTCAAGGCACCTTGGAGAGGCACCGCTTGCTGCTAGGCCCTACCTCCATGAAGACAGCCATGGCGGTGATCTCCTTGTGCTTCTGTCTCTGGCGGAGACATATGACTGCCTCTTCAAACGCCGAGGCACCGAAGAGCGGTGCTTTGCTTCGCAGAGCCCTGGCCAGGGGAAGAACGCATTGGTAGTACCAAGCTGGGCAAACAAACCTCCTTGGGACTGTGCTTTCAGCGCTAGCTGTTATCCCATGGGCCAGACCAGGGCAAGGCTTGCATTTCTGCACTCTGCTTCAGCAGCTGGTGCCATCCACTTGAGGAGAGGCCGCCCGCCCTTCACCACATACCTTGCCTTTGCAAACATGGAGGGTGACGAGCACAGATGTGCTCGATTCACTGAGGGATGCCCTGCCTACACACAAGTTGTGGCCTTCCAACAGATGCCATTTCCTGACCACTTTGGATCCCCAGGCCACTGAGCCTTCCCGCGCTCTCTGGCCACCCTTCCGGCTGCTCTGCCACACAGCTCCAGTGCAGGCTGTGGCATTGCCTGCAGAGCCAGCCCCAGCACTCTCCTGCACCACTGGTCCCCGAGGAAGGAGTGCATTGGAAGGTGACAGGTCCTGCGAGTCCTCCTCTTGCACTGGGCAAGAGCAGCCCTTCACCAAGGAGCTCTCAGAGGCAGCAGCATGGAAATCATAGAATGAATCGTAGAATGGCTCGGGTTGGAAGGGACCTTAAAGATCAAAGAGGCTACTTCCCCTGCCGGTCTCTCCTGAGATCCCTCAGTCACCAGCACTGAGGGTCAACGCTGTCCCTCGGACCCCTGGGGACACCTCACCAGCCACGAGGAAGGGGATCACGTGGGGCCCTCCACCTCTGGGGGAAGAGTGCCAGGGGAGACAAGGACAACTGATGAGGCAATCACCTAGTCAGCACAGCAACACCTGTGTGGAAGGTCTCATGTCTTAAAAGCGTGTCCCAGCCACCCTGCGTCTGGATGTCTTCAACCAAAGTGGCACCCCCCACGTGTTGGAAAAGAGCTCTCATGGTCATCACCGCAGTCCTGCATGCAGAGCACAATGCGCGTCACATGTGGCGCCCCAGCGCTGGCTCCGGCCTGGGGCACAGACCTGGCAGAGGGGATGGAGCACCTGAGAAAGATGCCTGGAGGCCACATGCACTCCCCCATCTGACTGCTGCTCCTGCTGAAGTCCTGCAGTGTGCACTCATGGATGAAGGAGATCTGGAAGAGCACGGCAATGTAGAGCTTGTGGAAAAGTGAGTGCGCAATGTTTTTGCTGGAGGGCAGCTGGAAGATCTTGTTCATGGCACTGGTTACCTGCAGAAAACAGTCAGGTGCAGCTCTCAGTGCACAGGTGTCCCTGCAGCACTGCCAGAGCTTGCGGGTTGGGGGGTGAGGGAGGTGGGGGTGGGGCGTCGCTCTGAGCTGATGGAGGCACCGGGCCAGAGCCCGCTGCCTGGCTGCCTGGCCTGGGGCCCAGCCCCAGCGGCTCCCTGGGTTCGTCTCTGCTTTGTGGCATGGGCAAGCCAGCTTTTCGTGTCCAGAGCAAAGGGCCCAGCAGGCCCCGGGGGTCTTGCCAGCTGTCCTCAGCTCCCTGGGCCAAACCTTGCAGCCTGCTTGGGCCAGGCAGCTGCCCTGCCCGGGGCTGCCCAGCAAGGCAGGAGCAGGCGGGGAGGGAGGAGGACAGAGAGCGGCAGGGCAGGGGTGGGCTGCGTGCCTGTGCGCAGTGGGGCCCCAGCAGTGCATGTGGCCCTGCTGGGCTCTGGCTCCCAGCCCCCCTGACTGGGGAGCCCCAGGGAAGGCTGGCGTTTGGGGACAGAGGAAGAGGGGAGGAGGGGATGGGGAGGGGAGTGCAGCCCCACTGGGGGTGAGCGAGGCCTGGTCCAGGAACTCACAGCCCAGGAACGGACACAGTTGTGGTGTGGGCCAAAGCCATCGTGCCCAGGCCCTATGTATTGCATCAGCAGCTTTCTCAGCACGTCCTCTGCAACGCAGGGCTCGGAGACCATCGTCTGCCACATGGCCGTGGCAACCCTGCAGAGACAAAGCATGCTGTCGATGGGGCCACCCCAGCCACTGCCCCTTGGCCTGTGCCGGCCCTGAGGGTCCTGAGCTGTGCCAGAGGTGGGTGGGTGGGCCCTGTACCTATCGCACCACGGGAAGACCTCCAGCAGGCCCTGGACCGCGTGCTCAGGGTGCAAGGAGGTGATCTGGAAAAGGGTCCTCTTCAGGATGTCCAGGAGTGATTCCTTGCTGACCGACGCCAGGTGGTCATGGATGATCTGCATGACCCGTGGCACCTGGAGGAGAGATGAGGGAGAATGGAGCGGAGCACAGCCATGGCCCCAGCTGCCACCAGCAAATGCTTCCCTCCTGTGGCTCTTTGCCAGCCCGAATGGCTGTCGGGGACTCCCAAGCCGTGGACCCGGGCCAGGGAGAACGGCCCCCGAGAGGGCAACAGCACAGGGCAATCTGTCTGCAAACTGCTAACCTCCTCCATCTGTGAGTCTGTGATCATATCCAACACGCGGGCAACCACCTTTGTGTCAGAGACCCTGGGGTGTGTCATGCCCTCCAAGATGGTGAGGATGAAGTCCGTCCTCTCAACAGGGAAGAGGAAGCTGCCAAATACCTGCGAGAGGGAAGACATGTCACACAGCCTGCCTTGGTGGCGGGCTGCAGCTGAGCAGCGAGGGCAGCTCTGGAGAGAGAGCCAGGGCAGTGCTGGCACTGTGCCCCCAGCACAGGCAGGAGCAAGAGCTGGCGTGGGCTTGCAAGGGCCGGCCTGGGCTGGGATGACTGTAGCCTCAGTGGCTGCGGAGAGGGAACTGCCCCGCAGGGTGAAGGCAGGTGGTGGAGGTCAGGGTCAGGGCACACTTGGCGGTGTGTAGGCAGCCAGGCCTTGTGGGTGGCCAGGACAGCTGGACCTGCAGTGCTGATGCTGGCCACTGACATTAGCCTTTGGCTGCTCCCTGCTGAGATATGGTGGGACCCTGCAGCCGGCTTGCTGGGAGGCTGTGACGGACCCTGCCTCCTGCCCGCAGTTCTTGGGGCACTGGTTCATCCAGGTCTCCTGTCAACCTCACAGCCAAGAATCCCAGGAAGGGAGGGGCTCATTACCGTCGGTTCGCTAGCAGCGTCCTTGGGCAGGAAGGTGCTTGGGCATTCCCGCTCCAGAAAGAGATACGGATAGGTAGGTGTCATCAGGTGGCCTGGGCAGCAAGGCAAACAGAGAGTGGGTGAGTGGTAGGAATGATGCAGAAGCTGCTGCTTGGAGAAGACAGCTGAGAACACCAAGCAGAGCTCTGATTGTGGCAGGGCGCTGTGTCTGTCAAAGAGGGGCACTCTGTGTTGGGTGGAGGGTAGGGGGTGGGGACAGGAGACATGCCAGGGAGAAAACCGCCTCGCAGTCTGCAGAAAGGCCAGAGAGTCTGGTCCGGCTTTCTGCTCTGAAGCAGGAGAGAAGCCCCACGATGCTGCTACTGCTACAGGCTCTCCAGTCCACTGGTTCTCAGGAGTGCTACTAAGCCACTGCCCCAGGGGACATCCTGCTGCTCCAATAGGGGCTGGGGGAGCCCCCTAGGGTTGGTGCAGCACGGCTGCTCCCCTGCTCCACCCTTGGAGGAATGTGCTGCTCTTTCCTCTAGCTGGGGAGGGCGGACAAAGCGGCGTATCACCATGCCTGGTCTTGACTGGGCCCTCGTGTCTGGAAGGTGCTAGCCCACCCCAGCCTCTCTTACTCTGTCGCACCATCACGATCCTGTGGATGGCGTGAAGAGCCTCTGCAGACCCACAGCTGATGTTCTCGTCCTCCTCGGCACAGCACAGGGTGAGGCACCCCATCAGCTGCCCCAGGAGTGGCACAGGCTTCGTCTGGAAGGTGCGAACGCTGACCGTGCCCACTCTGTTTGTGAACGAGTCCTGGGGTTGAGAGGATGGACAGTGGCAGCTTGGCTGAGCTAGTGCACTTGAGACAGCAGGAAGGGGTGAGGGAGTGCTTAGAGGTTGCCTGAACCACCAGCTCCTTACCTGCATCAGAGAAGTGGGGATCAGGGCCTCGCTCAGACTGGCAATCCTCCCCACGGCATACCGACGCTTTGCCACTTTCTCGGATCTTGTGAGGGGCAGCAGGGCCTGAGAAGAGAAAAGCTGCTGGTTTGCCTTGGGATGCAGTGGCAGCTCCCGTAGCGGCAGCTCTGCCAAGCGCCGGGCAGGGTTTACACAGCGTGCCCAGGCTTCTCCTGAACAAGAGAAGAGCCTGGAAAGGGGGTATAGCCCGTCGCGGCCTTGGGGACAGACCCGCAAGATGATCTCCAGCGTAGCGGCAGTGTAGTCCGATGAAGTACACACCAGCACTTCCAGCACGCTGTCCAGAGATTTCAGAATCTGTAAGGAAGACAGAGCGGGTGGTGCTTTTTTGTTGGTCCTTCCTCATGGGAAGCTGGCTTGAATGCCTGCTGCCTGAGGCAGGCCTCAGCTGCCCAGTGGTGCCAGCAACCTGCCCAGTGGTGTCTCAGGATCTCCGTTGTCTTTCTGTTTCTCCCGTGGTCTTTCAGCAGCCAAAGCTAACTAGGAAAAAGTGCGCAGGAACTGACTGGCAGCAGGCTCTCTGTAGCTCACTCGCTGCTTACCTCAGCATAAAGTGAAGCATCCAACTTGCCCCTCTCCGTCTCTGAAGCAAGAGAGCCAATGGCGTTGATGCAGGGGCCGAGGTGCTGTGACAGCAGTGCTAGGTTCTCTTTGCTGCAAGGAGAGGAGAGAAGGTGCCCATTGGAGGCTGGCACTAGGAGCAGTGCCCAGATGCCCTGGGAAGGTGACCGTAGATGTCAGGGCCTGGGGTCACCAGGTGGGACCCGTACTGGGTGGGCAAGGCTTGTGTGGAGGCATCTTCTCCCTCTCCCGTGCTGCTGAGCCAGGGATAGAGGGCAGTCATGGCATGCAGTGCACAAAGCCCTTTCCAGCTCCTGCCTCTCTCCCTTCAGGGAAAAAAGCTGGGAAGGGAGACAATGGAGAGCCCCTGCCGGCACTGCCGGCTGGCTCTGCTGGCATGGCACCCTCTGCCCTCCTATCTGGTGCAGGGGAGAGCTGAGGCCCTAAGACAGAGCACCAAAGTCCTGCCCGGGTGGGGGAAGCCCGCTGCTGTCAGGCCCATGCTGTGGAGAGGCCCTGGCCAAGCCAGGGTATGGGGCAGGTACCTCCTTTCAGTGATGGCATACGCAGCTTGCCAGCCCAGGAGCATCACAGTGCGCAGGTGGTCGAAGGGAGACTTAGGCAGTTGCATCTGGAGAGAGACAACATGGTCAGGATGGGACACGGGAAGCTGCCAGGGGCTGGCACTGATCTGCAGGGCAGGCAGAGCGTTGCTGGCACTATACCAGCATTGGCGTCAAGACCCGGGGGGTTAAGGGGGGCACAGGCCAGGCTGCTCTGTGCCCACAGAGGCCCGTCCCACCCTCCCCTGTGTGCAGAAACCCCTGTGCTGTTCTGACTGCTGGGCTGGTGCCCGGACAGCTCACCCTTCCCCCCTCCCCGCCCCACTGGGTATCCCCTCACCTTCTTCTCCACTCCCAGGTCGTCGCTGGGCAGGTACATGTATGTCCTCTCCATCCTGGTGCTGCAGATGGTGCGGATCGAGGCCAGAAACTTCAGCTTCCAGTCCTCTTCCTGACAGTCAGGGAGCAGAGAGACAAATAGGGAGGGTGAGAGGGCGGCGACATGGCCAGCAGGGCCACTGCACCACAGGGGTGCAGTGATGGTACAAGGGGCCAGGAGGGCAGCAGCTCAGCACAGCCAGCAGCCCTCCAAAAGCCTGTGTGTGGGCAGCAAACACGGCAGCCCCCAGCTGGGAGAAGCAGGCTGAGCCTCACGCACTGACAAAGTCTGCAGTTACCATTTTGGTGCCAGTGAGAACAGCCCAGAAGTAGTCACAGGCTTCCACGTCCTTGGGCTCCGGAGACATGACGGAGGCAGCAGAAGCATCATCTGATTAAAAAAGAATGGACAGAGCTGTAGGCGGGGCAGGAGGCAGAGGGAAGAGCCATGCCCTCTCTTGAGCCCTGTGCCCACCGCCCTGCCGACTGCAAGCCCTGGGTCGGAGCACTGATGCCCCCTTTCCTCAAGGTTGCCGCTGGCAGCAGAGCAGGAAAGGTCCCTGTCCTGCAGCACTCCTGCCGGGTGAGCAGCCTTCTGCTGCCTGTCCCCACAGCAAGAGCTGGGTCCCCTCCACTCTCTCCCGCTGGGAGCCTCCCCTGCTGCCAGGGGAGGCTGTGCTGGGGCTGGCTCCTGGCTCACAGCTGCCCTGCCCTTCAGGAGCCGGCATGCCCCCCGCCGGCTGTACCCCTCTGCTGATGTTCCAGGGAAACGGGCTCCTGCTGCAGAACAGGGTGCACTCGCTGACTTTGGTCCCGTCCAGCCCGCTGGGGACCCTCGCTCGCTTGGCTTCCTCAGTTGTGGCAGTGGCATGGCAGTGCCATGCTGTGGCACCCGTCCCTGGTGGAGCCCCGACTCCAGCCTGCTGGTGAGCCTGGAGCCTGGGGCCAGGCTGGACGGGCCCAGCAGTGCCTGCGTACTTACCCCTCTGAAGCACATGGGTCTCCCACGTAGAATATGCAGCAGATCTGCTATCCTTCTCAGCATTCAGGATCTCGGGGACAAGTAATAGCAGCCCCGCCAGGGCAAAATCGTCAGTGCCCCTTTGGCAAGGAGCCGCACGACTCGTGCACTGTCCCATTGTAATCCTCGTGGACACTGTGGGGCTGCCCTGCTGGTGCTGGGTAGTTGTAGCTGTCCCAGGGGTGAGTCAAAAAGGGCTCTGCTGTGATGTCACCCAGGACAAAAGGGGGACGCTGTCTCCAGGGCGGAGGGCGTGAGGCCCAGGCACCTGACTCCTCTCAGATGCCACAAGGCCGCTGTGAGATGGGGAAGATACTAAAACTTATCCAAATTAGTATTTAGCTACATATATGGTAAAATATCCTAATTATAAGGATGTAGATGAGAACCTTATGAGCAGCAGATGTAAAAAGGAAGATATCGCTCAAGGCCAACGGGTGAGGGAAGGACGAACAACTTGTTGGCAGGAAAGAAAGCAAAGATAAACAAAAAACTTCTACATGCTGTCCAGCAGCAGGTCCAGGTCCAGAAAGGTAAAGAGAGTTTAACCTGCTCTTCCTCACTGCCTTCAACCTGAAAGACCTCTGCCCACGACCACCAGGCTACGCTGCGCAGGTGCAACCGGGAGGAGCTAAGGGCGGGGAGTATGGAAATGAGTACTTGGAAGAGGTCTGCCTTTTGGGGAAATCAATGAATATGTATGAGAGCTCGTGTAATATGTAACAGTATTCGTGTATAAAATTGTGAGAGACGAGCGGGCAGGTGTGCACTTTTTCAGGGAAGCCATTCCCAGTGCGCCTGGTGCACCGCAATAAAGTGTACCTACTTTACAACCCTATGGTTGTGGAGTCTTTTCCGCGCGTCACCTGTGTGCCCTCACACCCTCTTGGGACCACCCTGTGGCTCTGTGGCGTGTCCCAGAGCGCCAGTGTGCCTGAAGGACCTCCCTTTGTCTTCATGGGCACACCAGAGCCTTGCCTCTCCCACTCAGTGGCCAGAGCAGCCATGGATGTGACCTGGCAATCCTGGGAGACATTCTGACAGCAAAGGTCTGCTAAAACACTGGCAGACACAACTGCCAGTCAGCCTGCAAACTGCTAATCCTTGAGAAGGCCCAAGTGGCCCCTTGGAACTTTGGCTGTGCACCTAAGAAGCAGAAACCTCCTGAGCGACCACTGATAAGGGCAAAAAGGAGGAGCTCTAACAGCACTTCATTGTCTGAAAAGGTGAATATACTTTGGGAAAGTGTGGACATGGACACCTTCTGGGCCACTTTCCCTGCTTGTTCTACCCTGACCCCACAGCTTTTAGAACAGGGAGAAGCCCCTGTCTGCAGGGTCTGCAGAGAAACTTCTGTAATTTGAGTTGTTTGGATTGTGAGGAACGTGATCTCCACACAAGGGTGCCTTCTGGTTGCTACTGAGCAATCTAGAAAGTTCTCTAGTGCCACATAGGAGTAAATAACACTGTCAGCCTTCAGCTTGGAGGCAGATGTGGCGATGACACCCTAGTATCCTGCCAAGTGTTGCCATCACGGCTAACTTCTTTTGTTGGTATCAAAACTTACCAATTCTTTTGTGATCTCTTGCTAATCATTAATCCTTCCTGTGATAATACTACCCTGGCCACACCGCTGAGTGTGTGAGGCACAGATGCTCTCTCCCACTTTCTGCAGTTTTTGGCATATCACATTTACATCCTTTCCCTCACGCTGAAATCTCTTTCAGTGCCAGGAAGTGCTTTGCAAAAAAGCCTCTACATTGCATTTTCCGTCCTTCTGAAAACGTGGTCACACATCCAATAGACAGAGAGAGCGAGCACAATTTAGAGCACATCCAAAAATCCTGCCCATAGGGAGACATTAGAAAACACCTGTGACTTTGGCTTTGGAACTGGAAATGGCACATTTTCAGAGTCCTGGGGTGACTAGTGTCATCATGTGCTCTGATCTCACCGCCTAGTCCTGCTGGCCACGCTAGTTCTCATGCCGTCCAGGATGAGACACCTGGGCACGCTGCTGGCTCACGTTCAGCCAGCCATCAACCAGCATTCCCACGTCCTTTTCTGCTGGGCACACTTCCAGCCACTCTTCCCCAGGCCTAGGCGGCTGCATTAGGTTGCTGTGAACCAAGAGCAGGAGCCAGCACTTAGCCTTGTATAGCGGCACGAGATTGAACTCGGCCCATCGATCCTTTAACCCGGCTGGCAGCTAAGCACCACACAGGTGCCTGTACTGGGCTGGAGTGGCCGCAGGGGCTGGAGTGGTAGCAGTGCTGCACCTGGCCCTTGCTGGGGAGGTGCAGCAGCTGGGGAAGGCATCTGCCAGAGGGTTCAGTGCTCGGGCAGAGGTGTGGGGCAACCACCAGCTCCGGCACTTCATGCTGCTGGGGCTGCAGGACAGAGGTCCCCCAGAGCTGCTCATCTGCAGCCAAGGCCAGCAGGCAGGTGAAGCGCTGCAGTCACTGAGGCACCAGGGCAGGAGGCAGCCAGGGACACCACGCACGGGGACCCCAGCAGGCTGTTCCCTAGGGCCTGGGCTCTAGAGCCCGCCACCGCGGACACAGGGCCAGACCCCTGCCCTGGCTGCGGCTCCCTTCCCAGGCTGGTGATGATGCTCTTTTTCTTTCCCTCAATGATGTTCTTTAGCTTCTCCTCATGCCCATCCGTCAAGTGCTGCCCAGCAAGCCTTAGGCGAGGAGCCACAGTCCTCAGGGGCTGCCTTTGTGTGACTTAGGGGGGCACTCCTGGCTCCAGCAAAGCCTCATTAGCTGCCCTCGTGAGGGCTGCCGGCTTCTGGTGGTTCCCTCAGCTACTTTGATGGCTGCACACTGTGATCCCCACTCCACTGTGGAATACATCTGCCCCAGAGCCGATCGCCTCAGGCGAGTGACTGTTAGATGGCGGTTAACAGTGCTCACAACAGAAGGCTTTTCATCGTCCACAAATTCCTTTAGCTGCCATTTCACAGCTCCACTTACAAAGGGAGCCCGAGCTTTCTCTCTCCCCTAAGCACAGCCCTAACCGACGCGCGGAAAAGACTCCACAACCATAAGGTTGTAAAGTAGGTACGCTTTATTGCGGTGCACCGGACACACTGGGAATGGCTTCCCTGAAAAAGGTGCGCGCCTGCCCGCTCGTCTCTCACAATTTTATACACGAATACTGTTACATATTACATGAGCTCTCATACATATTCATTGATTTCCCCAAAAAGGCGGACCTCTTCCAAGTACTCATTTCTATACTGCCTGCCCTTAGTTCCTTCCGGCTGCGCCTGCGCAATGTAGCCTGGTGGTCGTGGGCAGGGGTCTTTCAGGATGAAGGCAACGAGGAAGAGCAGGTTAAGCTCTCTTGACCTTTGTGGACTTTGACCTTCTGTTGGACAGTGTAGGCCTTTTTTGCTTGTCTTTGCCTTGTTTCCTGCCAACAAGTTGTTCATCCTTCCCTAATGAGTTGTTCATCCTTCCCTCACCCGTTGGCCTTGAGCGATATCTTCCTTTTTACATCTGCTGCTCATAAGGTTCTCGTCTACATCCCAGATAATTAGGATATTTTACCATATATGTAGCTAAATCCATCAATGCAAAATGGACTTCCTTTACCGGATGCGGGGGAAACCTTGTTACAAAAGATGAGGAAAAGGCGGAGGTGCTTAATGCCTTCCTTGCCTCAGTCTTTAGCGGCAATATCGGTCGTTCTCTGGATACCCAGTACCCTGAGCTGGTGGAAGGGGATGGGGAGCAGAATGTGGCCCTCACTATCCATGAAGAAATGGTTGGCGACCTGCTACGGCACTTGGATGTGTGCAAGTCAGTGGGGCCGGATGGGATCCACCCGAGGATACTGAGAGAACTGGCGGAGGAGCTGGCCAAGCCGCTTTCCATCATTTATCAGCAGTCCTGGCTATCGGGGGAGGTCCCAGTTGACTGGCAGCTAGCAAACGTGACGCCCATCTACAAGAAGGGCCGGAGGGCAGACCCGGGGAACTATAGGCCTGTCAGTTTGACCTGAGTGCCAGGGAAGCTCATGGAGCAGATTATCTTGAGAGTCCTCACGCAACACTTGCAGGGCAACCAGGCGATCAGGCCCACTCAGCATGGGTTTATGAAAGGCAGGTCCTCCTTGACAAACCTGATCTC
Source organism: Aythya ferina (assembly GCF_964211825.1). Taxonomy (NCBI): domain Eukaryota; kingdom Metazoa; phylum Chordata; class Aves; order Anseriformes; family Anatidae; genus Aythya; species Aythya ferina. The sequence goes on from NC_140299.1 coordinate 85,743,107, forward strand.
CTTCTATGACAAAGCGACGTGCTTAGTGGAGGAGGGAAAGGCTGTGGATGTGGTCTACCTTGACTTCAGCAAGGCTTTTGACACCATTTCCCAAAGCCTTCTTTTTCTCTCCCTCTTCTGTGACTGAAGCGGCATTGAGGCACACGTTCCCCATTATGGCCTTTTCCGTATCCTTGCTGTATCTTGTGCTGTCTCAGTGGTCCTAGCACACACCACAAGGTAGCTTATAACTCATGAAATGCAAGCAATCCATGCTCAGTCCAGTCTCACATTTCCCAAAAGTTAAGTTCTTTCTGCCCAGCTTACAAACACTGCCTCTCCATTTCCCCCATCTGCAACATGTTCTGTACAGTTATCCATTTCTTAGTGAACAGCACTCGCTTCTGACTTAGGTGAATTCAGGTCTGTGCCAGGTTTTGCAGCATGTACCTCATTGCATGGAACTTCAACAACTTTCTTCATAACCTTCAGCTCACTGGGATGAGGGGTTGCTCTGCGCTGTAGGCCCTACCGAAGAAAAAGCACTCATGCAGAGCATGACATTTAACAATCAGAGGAATACGTGTCATACCTCAAGATTGAATCAGTTCAAATGACATGTTTTATCAGACCACTAGAGCCCAAGCTGGACATGAACAAAATGTCACAGAATCTGATGTGGACTTCTCTGCTATTACAGTGTGCAGCTGGGTACAGGACTTCATTCTGGTCTAACCAAAGCTCGCACAAGTTTGGTAGCACTCCCAGAGTTATCTGGCTGTAACAGAGCAGGGCAGTAGCAGTGTCACAGCAGTAGCAGTGTCAGTCCTTTCCAGGGGAGAAACTACTCTAGGATATTCCAAATCACACTAAAACTCTGCAAAACTCGATGTTACTGCTTTCACACCTCCTACAACCATTCACCAAATGGTTTATGAAACTAACATTTTGGTGTGCCACAATACTGCAGCAAATATGTTTGGAAGTGTCTGGGTTAGCATACTGGCTGCGGAAGCTCCCAACAGGAAACATGGAAGACAACAGGAAGGACTGTCCAGTAGCAAGGTTTTGGAAATGCTGGACCCACAGTAGAAATGTGTCTTTCTCCCCCTCCTCCCAGACATGAATAAAAGCTTTTGGTTAACACTGACAATCCCAACATGATATAGCAGCGCTATCAGCAATGGTAGACGTGTTCATAGTATTGCTCCTTTTGTTACCTGTAAACACAACACACACTGATGAGTGTTTGGTTTAGGAGTTAAAGCACCACTCGAGTGCTGTTCAAGCATCAGCCAACTGTTCTCACAAGCAGGCTGCAGCTTTGTGCATAGGAAGCTGCAAAATCTCTTCTGTCTCCCATTTTAGTTGGCTTTCTGCCAAAAAGCATTTCAGAACATTAAGAACAGGGTTCAGTAACAACTTGATCCACAACTGCAAAGGTAAATATCACTGGATTTCCCCCAGTGTCAAGACGAGCTGTAATTCAAGATTATGCACTGGCTCTCAGCGTACTTAGGTTTAGGCTTGGGTTTAGAGCCCTCCATGGAGGCACCCTGATCCAGAGGGCACACACCACATGCTAGGCTGACATCACTGTCAGGAACAACATGGAATGGTCCTGTACTTTCTAAAGGAGAAAATAAATTACGAAGGGAAATGCAGAAAGTCAGCCCAGCAGAAGTGAAAAACGACAGCTGGTGGCAGTGAAACACAGCAGAGAAATAAAGTACCAGACAAGAATTTCATTGGAAAGGAAAGATCTTTAGGCAGCTAGATAGCAACAAAGAATGCCTCAGAGCAAAGGGGCTTGGAAAAAGCAGAGCAAGGTGTGTATAAGGGTAGTAGAAAGTGAAACAGGGCCAACACGCAAAGAAAACATTACACTGGGAACAATGACTAGGCCATCCTGGGCAGATCAGAATCTTCCCAAACAACCTGAGGGTCTACTTCTTTGCATTTCAGACAAAACAAAACAAGAAACACTTCCAAAAAGGTACAGATGCTACCCCTACCAACCACCCATATTCCCTCCCCACCATCCCTCACCTACCAGTAATTCCAGGTCATTAGCACCAAGGTCCAACTGTTCTAACTTGACAAGGAATGAGAGTGAACTGCAAGATACAGGGAATAGAAAGGGGACAGGAGAGGAAAACTAATAATACTGTGTACAAACAAGTGATGTACAATGCACCCGCTGACTGATGCCCAGGCTATCCCTAAGCAGCCAGACCCACCACCCCGTCCAGCCCCCCATATAATTGTTCAGCATGATGCCATATGGTGTGGATTAGCCCTTTGGCCAATTTGGGTCAGCTGTCCTGGGTTTGTCCCCTCCCAGCTTCTTCTTCACCCCAGCCTGCCTGCTGGCAGGACGGAGCAAGAACCTGAGAAGTCCTTGGCTTAGTGTAAGAACTGCTCTGCAACAATTAAAACATCAGGGTGATACCAACGTTAGTCTCATACTAAATCCCAAACACAGCTCTGTAACCTGCCCTGATACTGACATCAGGCTGACGGGCCTGTAATTCCCTGCAAAGTCCTTCCAGCCCTTCCTGTTGCCTGGAGGCACATCTGCCAGCCTGCAGTCCACTGGGGCCTCCCTCATCACAGTGGGCAGCAGAAGAGACCTGCTGCGCTCCTCCCTTGCCACGGGAGCCCCACGGCTCCCACTGTCCCCCCAGGCCACAGTGAGCTCCACAGCCCTTCCAAGGAGGCAGGAGCAGCTGGTGCAGCAAGGCTGCCTCTGCCCTCCGCAAGCAACCTCAGGGCCCCATATACAACAGCCTGGCAGCATGGCTCTTACCCTCCAAAACGTCGCTCATGTAGTCATTGAGTGTTTGTGCCAGCTCGTCAGCACCTCTGTCTGTGCCGCTCTGCTGGACACACTTCTCTGACAAAGAAGTGAAACCTGCAGGAAGAACAGGCAGAAATCAGGACATGTCTACGTGGGCCACAGGGCCTGGCAGCCAGTCCCATGCTGCCAAGCCTAAGCGCCTGTCAGTCGCTGCATCGCAAGAGAAGCCAATCCGTGCTCTCTTTAGCCATCACAGCAGGAGTCCTCAAGAGCGACAAGATAGCTGTGCCATCTACGGGCCAGGGCCCCCGAGGGCCTGGTGTGTCCCAATGGCTCGTTTCCGGGGAGGCTCTACCATGCCCAACCCACCTGAAAAATCCGCTAAGAACAGCACACCCACGATAAGCCTGGGGATCTGTCTGTCCCAGGTGAAGTCCTCAGAAAGAAGATCGGGGAGGAGCACGCTCCTGTTCTCCATCTCAGAGTACGGGTACTTCCCCTCCCAGGCAGATGCTATGGTCAGTGCCCTGTGGTACCGGGGTACCTCAGCAGAAGACAACCATGCCCAGCTGGGAGGGAGGAGATGAAGACCCCTCAGCACCGGACGATGCAGTGAGCCTGGGGCCTTCTTGAAGGACAGTTTGGTCTCTGCCACCATGGGTCATCACAATCACCTGGTTGGTAGGTGATGACCTGGTTCATAGGTCATCGCTTAGTGGCTGCCCTCCAGCAACACGGTGGGCTAACAGTGCCATCCTCCATAGATCAATGCCTGCTGAGCAGCAGCCACTGTGACCCCGTGCAAATGTATAGAGCTACTTCTTCCAATGAGGTTATTAAAAAAAAAAGAAAAAAAGTACAAATAGGATTAAGACTGGAAGAGGGTAAAGAATATTCATATATTCATGACAACATTCACCACCAGAACCTTCCAGAATGGTTGCTCAGTTCTTCTGTTCTGGGGGGGTGGTTAGGGGCTGGTGGCAGGGAATGCAGGCTGCTGGTCAGTTAAGTCAGCGGACCACTGACACAACCAGAATGAAGAATGCTAACACATAAATAAAATTCAGAAATTATTCTATTCTGGCTAGAAAAGTTGTTTCATGTTGCTCCATCCATCCAAGAGGAAAGGTTGAAAACAACAGTGGCAACGTGAAGTTTAAGAGAAGAAGAGATAAGGAGTGAAGGATGGAGGATGAGGATGGTAACATAAGCAGCAAACGGTGGTTAGTAATTAACCTCTTAGAAGATCACTAGAAAAGAGATATTTAAGTAGGAGATTTGTTTTGTTTTGAAAACACTGGCTTGTGCTTTTAAGGGTCACCGATTACCTGAACTGTTTGCAAGGTCACTGCTTGAAAACTGGAAAACTTGTTCAATAAAATTAACAATTCTGTATTTTGAAAATGGTATGGTTTAAATATTGAACTTCATAAATGTTCTCATTTGTGTATTGCATTTATGAATCCAGTAGTTCTTAACTGAAAACAACCAAATGTTTTCATTAAGGTTTAATAGCAAATAAATGCATTTCAACTTTCCAAACTCGTTTTTCAGCAATTTTAGCCTACTGTAATTCCAATTACTTGATTCAAATCATGCTTCAGTCTGGTGTAACAACAAAATCAAGTTTAACTTTCATTATTCCATTATTGCCTAACATTTTCCCAGAGTAAACGTAATTTAGATGGATATAAAAGACACCGCATGTAACCAGCACAAAAACAGTCACTTCATTTTAAATGTGCATAAAAAAAAAAACACAACAACAAACCACACAGAAACCCAAACACATGAATGGTTAACTTTTTGTTCCCTTTTTCTCAGACAAAACCTTTGTCTTACTTTGGAGAGCAATGTCTTGATATCTGAAGGAGCTCCCTCCTTGAAGTCATCCATTTCTAGAGTCAAAACGATCAGTAATTCATCTACTCACAAGCATCTTTTCTGCTCTGCTTCCACAAATTATGTCTCATCTCAGAGCAGAGCCATGCTACTCTACCATGTTATTATACCTTCAGCTGGGATTTACATGGCTGGGATTGGTGTGCTTTTAGACCAGCAAAGATCATTCAATACATTCGTTTGACCTCCTGCATGCTACAAACCACAGAGTTTCACCTCAACATTCCCACATCAACCCTGCAGCTCCCAGTTCAGCTATTTTATGGTTTATGATTATATATATTGTAACTATATATAGTTACAATTCCAAGGACAGCTTGCAACATAATTATTCAATTCAAATTACAAATAGGTTCTCGGGCCCCCATACTACCTCATTCAAGTTCCAGGTAGCTGGTCCATAATGCTGTATGATTCTTTCAGGAGGCCATTCATTCTCTCCCCATTCTTGGGCACTACGCCCAGCTAAGGAAGCATCAATAGATCGTTTTACTCTATTCAGATAAAAACAAACAAACAAAAAACTCTTTTCAGCTGGAATTAGCTCAAACCTTTCTTTACATAGAAAGAAAAATCTAGGAGCGTAACAGAATGACACCAGGCAGAATGACAACTCCCAGAGGGAAGCCCTACAGTGCTCAGAATCCATCCTCAATGTGGACCACAGAGACCAGCTAGGATGTTCCCAGTACCTTCTTCATCCCTGGAAAAGAGGAGTCACCCAGAGGTGGACCAATAGACTACCAAACCAAAAACAATGCCCGTTTTCCAACTTTTCTCCACTCACCTTCCCAACCCACACCCAGCGCTTCCATTCACTGTGCCAAGCCAAGCCCGCGGGGCTTAGATCAAGGAGAAAGAACAGACAAACGTGACAATCCATAAAACGGTCTATACCCACTCCTCTTCTTTCATCCCCTACCGCAAGAGCCAAGAAGCCCCAGACCCGTGTTCCCCAGCCCAGTATCACCGCTTCGCCCACCTAACACCCCAAAGAGATGCATCTCCAGCATTTCAGGAACTAGAACTGCTGACGTCTGGCGCGCCTCAGAAACGTGGCAGGAGACGTACTCTGCTGTCGCAAGGTAGTTTGCCCAACAGGCAAAGCAGACTAACACAGTCCACTGACCAACTCAGGGCCCACACTGCTGTCCACTCACCCTCGTGCTTCGTTCAAGTTTCCGTGCCCATGCCCTGGGCTACAAGAAACAAAGAGAGAAGGTCATGCCCACGATGGACACGCAAACAGTACAGCTTCTTGCAGAGGACTCAAACACAGAGACCAGAGCCAGAAAAAAAAAAACACACCCTCAAGTCCACAAATGCCAAAAAGCCATGAATGCACAGCAGTCCCAGCAGGGGTAATTACAGACTTATCCTTTACAGATGAAAAAGGTGACCCTGCTCAGTCTCTTCGTACTACTGCGCTTATGCAGTCGAGCCCCTTGCAATGCGTGCTGAAGCTCTTTGTGAATCCTCTGGACAGTGACACAAATGGCTTGATATACCTAAAGATTGAAATGTAACGCCAAAAAAAGGAACCGTACCCCATGATTTCCCAAAAACAAGTTAGCCAGCAACCCCTCCTAAGCATCCCTCTTCTAAGTGAATTCCAAGCTCTTAAAATCTAGAAGGATGCAAGGTCTAAAGACTCAACAGCCAGCAAAACCACAGGCAAAAGCTGCAGAAATATAACAAACTGTCCCTAACCCTGAACAAGATTACACCTTACATGCCTACTGCTGCTGGTTTCAGATACATGCTTACACAGGGAGCTTCGACAATACCTTTCTCCTAAACCCTGCTCCCTCACTTTGCCACCAAGGTTGTAACTTTGATAATATTTGACACACAGGCAAAGACTCACAGTAAGCCCCGTAATCCTGCAAAAATCCAGAGGGACCCAGAACCACTAAGCAAACACACAAACTAACATTATTGTCCTATCCATGAACATGCCATAACAATGACTCACCTGAGAAAGAACTGCATGCAATAAAGGCACCTAGTACTACATTAGTTTATTCTAACAGATCCTACTAGTTGCTACCTTAAAAAGATGTGCGTACCGCTCTCTACTTGGAAACATAACAGTCCGTAGGCTCTGACCCACCTAAAGAGCCCTGCAACTGACTGAAGGAAAAACAAAGCACTTACCCCAAAGAGCAGTCCAGGCAGAAGGAGCTCTCTGATGGCATACCTGGGGCTCATATACCGTTTGGCCGCGCCCAGCACCGAAGCCCAATCACCTGGGAAAGGGAAGGGGCAAAGCACAAGAAAGTAGAAAGAGAGCAGAAGGAGAAGCAGCAGCTGGCGTGTTTTTGTTTGTTTGTTTGTTTTTAATCTGATTTAGCTCAACAGCGAGCAGAGTGCAGACAAGAGAATCGGGCTGTTTCTAGAAGCAACGTTCCGCTTGCTTAGGCTGCAGCTTTTAATCTTGAAAGGACAATATGACCAAGCAAGTAACTGGATTTTTTTCAACTGAAATTAGCTCAAACCTTTCTTTACATAGAAAGAAAAATCCAGGAGCATTAAAAAAAAAAAAAAAAAAAAAAAAAAAAAAAAAAAAGCACAACATGCCAAAGAAAAACAATTCAATGTAATAATATCACTTTATCACTTGCAGGAAAAATCACATACTTGAGTAGGCTATCTGAGAACCAAAAGGCCATGCTGACGTGTCAAAACACACTAAAGGACACTGGGTCCTGGCCCTCCGCTGCACCGACTTGAAACCCATCCCTAACACAGCATGAAAACTTGAAACCCAACCCAAACACAGACACAGCATTTCAGCCTCAACACAGTTTTGGGAACTGCTGGAAAGCAGGCTTCATCCTCAATGAGGTGTGCTCAGGCTACACAGCATGGGGCTTCGGGCACCTCTTCCCCTACGGAAGAAGACCGCCATCAGGAACCGCCACGCAAGACAACCTTTTTCCTCTACAACACCTTTCTCAGGAACAACGCAGCATTCCAGAGACCTGCTTTGCTCCTGTTCCAAGGGCTATCACAGCCCACCTTGCCTGTGGCACCTGATAAACAGAGGAGAAAGCAACCACAGCAGCAAAACCCACAGCAGCCTTTGGACAGTTACTCTCATCCCCTCCTTAACCTCAGCCTCTTACCTGCCCCACGTGGCAGATGCTTCCACCTGTTCTCTTAAGCCACTTAAAGCACCTCTGAAAGGCAAACTGGAATTTTACTCTATTGGATGTAGGAAAATAACTGCAGTGACAACCGCACCCCGAAAACAACTGCTACCTCTGTTCATCACTCACCAGAGTCACTCCAGAGGCAGCTCAGGTCATGACGTCCTGGACTGCACACTGAGTTTCAGCCTGAACAAAGGAAAACACAGCCAGAAGATAAACTTTCAGCTGCCAGCGTTAGCACCCATCCCTCATCAACACAAGCGACTCCATCTTTAATTGTATCCTTTCAAAACAGCGGTCCACTTGCCTCTGTACCTGGAAATTAAGTCCAAGCTCAGAAGGAGTAGACAGCATCACCCATGCCACCTGGGAACACAAAAGGACAAAATGACCACTGTGCTTGCAAACAACCACCTGCCACACTGCTCCTCTATCCCAAACAGCCTCACCTCAGACCCTGAGGGAAACACCTGAGTGTCTTCCGTTCGCTTTGGATAAGGGATGACCAGGCTGAAAACACTCTCACCTTCCCTCACTGCTCCGTGACATGGGGATTTCCCTTCCCTGTCCAAGACTGCACGAAGCACCTGCAGAGACAAGAGAGAAGCACACCCTGAGGCACCTCACAGCCAGAGTGTACCTGCTGCAATACTCTCTCTTCCCAGCTCCGTTACTCCAGCTGCTCACCAGCTTTAACTGAGATTCTTGGCTCACAGCGCCAAAGCAAACTCTGCCCAGGCCACGCAACACACACTACACAAGCTACGTTATTTAAGACACACGAGCTGGAACGTTCCTGCCCAAGAATCAGTCGCATCACACAGGAAGGATGCCGCATGCTCCTAGAAACCAAACCTACCAGTCCTGAACAGCTTCCCTGCCAGACAGCTCCCCACCTCCTCCTGCCAACCACGCTCAGCACACGCACTATTTGCCTCTCAAAAACAACAACAACAAACAAACAAACAAACAAAAACCCACAAAAAGTAAGAACATACACACACAAAAGCGACTGAGCTCCACAGATGCCAAAAAGCCACGCACACACAGCAGCCCGGCAGGGGTAATCACAGACCCTTTACAGATGAAAAAAGGAAACTCTGATACGACCCTGCTCAGTCTCTTAGTAATCCTGTGCCTACGTGGTCAAGCCTCTTGGAGCATGTAATCAAGCTGTTTTTAGTTCTCTGGAGAGTTACACAAGTGATTAAAATATAACTCAAAACCAGAAGTGTATCCCACCATCCCTAAAACCAGTGATCCAGCAACCTCTGCTAAATATCCCTCTATTAAGTGAATTCCAAGCACTTAAAATCTAGAAATCCATAGACTCCAAGCTGCCTAAAGAAGCACCTGTAGAAACAAGAGAAAAAGCACACCCTGAGGCACCTCACAGCCACAGCATACCTGCTGCAACACCTCTCTCTTCCCAGCTCCTTTACCTCAGCTGCTCATTAGCTCTATCTGAAATGTGTGCCCAGGCAGCGCTGCACAAAATTGTGCCATCAGACTTAAAAAAAAAAAAAAAGGCCCACAGCACAACAGCTGCTGCTCCTTCTGTGCTCTCTTTCTACTTTCTTGTGCTTTGCCCCTTCCCTTTCCCAGGTGATTGGGCTTGGGTGCTGGGCGCGGCCAAACGGTATATGAGCCCCAGGTATGCCATCAGAGAGCTCCTTCTGCCTGGGCTGCTCTTTGGGGTAAGTGCTTTGTTTTTCCTTCAGTCAGTTGCAGGGCTCTTTAGGTGGGTCAGAGTCTACGGACGGACTGATGCGTTTCCAAGTAGAGAGCGGTACGCACGTCTTTTTGAGGTGACAGCTAGTAGGATCTGTTAGAATAAACTAATGTAGTACTAGGTGCCTTTATTGCATGCAGTTCTTTCTCAGGTGAGTCACTGTTACGGCATGTTTACGGGTAGGATGTCAATGTTAGTTTGTGTGTTTGCTCTGCTGTGTCTGTGGGGACACGCTGTGCTTGGCTGGGAACCTGGGGCGGAAGTGATGTCAGGGCCTGTCTTCAATCAGGGCGGAAGCACTGTGTGATTGGCTTGGAGGAAGCCAGGGCAGAAGCAGCATGCAGGGCTTGCCGGCGCCATGGGCAGAAGCTGTCGGGGCAGGCCGGGACGCCGAGGAGGGGTGGCGCAACGAGGTTGGTGGTCGGTGGCGCGCCACGGTGGGCTGGATAGGGAGGGGGCGAGGCGGCGGGTGGTTGGTGGCTTCTGTGGAAATGGCCCTTGTGCGGGGTGGGGGCGGTGCATTCAGAGGAACCTTGACAGGCTGCAGATAGGGGCAGGCAGGAACCTTTTGAAGTTCAGGAGAGGGAAATGCCAAGCCCTACCCCTAGGGAGGAACAACTCTATTGAGCAGCACTAGATATCTGGGTACTAAATAAGCATTTCTTCATGGAAGGGGTGGTTAGGCATTAGAACAGGCTGCCCGGGGAAGTGGTAGAGTCCCCATCCTTAGAAGTATTCAAGAGACGTGTGGACATAGCACTTAGGGATATGATTTAGTGGTAGCATTAGGTTGATGCTTGGACTTGATGGTCTTAAGGGCTTCTTCCAACATAAGAATTCCTGTTGAGGATGGGGATTCAACTAACAAGTGCATTTTTGGGAACTGGCTCTCTCCTTCACTGTAGGTGACAGCAGCTTTGTGGGCCCTGCGAGGAGGCACCTCTGCAGTGATTGCAAATGGAGTCCACCCGAAAATCTCGGGTCATGTCATCACAGATATTGTAGAAGGGAAGAAAGTTGGAACTTTTTTTTCAGAGGTAAGACCTGCAGGTGAGTACGGAAGTAATATGTACGCTGGGAGTAGTAGAGATTCCCTGGAAGTTTAGGGTTGAAATTTGGCTAGGCCTGCCTGTTCAACAAATGGGAAACTATGCTCTGCTTGACGAGCGGCTTTGGAAAGGTAAGTTTCAATGTTGGAATGGAACATCTTGAATCCTCTGCTTGGGTTCCTTCCAGCTGATGACTTGCTGCATCTGCCTTGCATTCAAAGAACTAAGTAGAATTTGTCTTGTTTTCAGTCTTAGAGGTTATCGTCTCTTATTGATGATTTCAGGGTGAAAGCATGCATATAGAATGTAGTGCTGAACTAAGATAGTGTGCGGTTTCATTTTTTTATCCTACGTTCTTCTTATGACTCAGTCTTTTGTTACTGTATGTAGCAATGTTTTCCTGCCTGTGTGTTGCTGTGACAATGTAACAAGGGCCGCAGAAAGTCAGGCCAAAGATCTGTGATCTTAGCAGAATAGAACAAGTATAGAGTGATACTCGTGACTTGCACTGTAAGACAAGCAAATGCCTTGGAGTATAAAAATGCTAAATGGATTTCTTGTTAAAATTGGCCATATCCTTTGGACCCAGGTAAACACTTAGCATCCATGGGTCACAGGAGTCACGAGCCTTAACCAGGTATTGTGTGTAAACTCTGGAGCTAGCACTATGTGAAGAACTGCTTGCTTTACTTTGTGTGTGCTTGTGGGCAGGAGGAGTGAAAGTTGCTTCCTGCTAGCTTTTGATGCCCCCACCTTCTGTATGGAAAGAGAACATGGGTGATCGATCTCTGTTCAACTTCTATGATGAGGCATTGTCTTTTCCCTCATTGCTTTTTCACATGAAAAAGGTGTTTTCTTAGTCCTTTTCTACAGAAACTGTTCCAAAGATCTGTCGATCCCTGTTTCTCTTGGCTGAAAAGGTTTTTATTCTACTGTGACCCTTTCAAGGTGAGCGAAAATAAAAGTTTGTGTAGCGTCCGAGATGCAAGTGAACCTTCAGTTTATGAGGTAGCAAGGCTAACTTTGAGTTTTGATTAGATTGTGGATGGTTTTTGTTGCCTTTCCTAGGCCTTCTCCAAAAGCTTAAACAGGGAAGTTGCTGTTCAACGCTGATGAGCATTGAAGTGATGTTTTCATAGGATTATGTGCACTACCAAGGCCTGATTTCCCCTTTTGTCTCTGCATTGCTTCATGTTTATCTGCTGTGAATTGTACTTGCTATTTTGTTGCATAGTGGCTGCAAAGGAATCACAGGCTGGTTGAGGTTGAAAGGACCTCCAGAGGTCACGTGGTCCAACACCCCTTTTGTGTTCAAAGAACACAAAAATACACGCCACATTATAAAGTATGACCTTGCTTTAAAAAGCTGTTTTAACAGTCCTTCATTAAGTCTTATTAATCAAGTGTCCCCTAGTTCTTTTCTTACGCTTCCCACTATACCTCCTGTTATTTTCCTTACCGTGGGAATTCCTGCTCTGGCAATTTCTGTAGGACACTTCTTGAATAGAAGTCCGGGCATATTAGTCACATGCCAAGTCATCTGTTCTACAGACAATTTCAAGAGTTAAAAGTGAAAACGTAGCTTATCCAGGAGCTCCTTGAGAACTCCTTAGTGAAATGCTGCCTGAGCCTTTTGACTTGTTACTTCAGTTTCTGTTTCAAAACTTGTTCTGTATCATTTCAGTTTGAGATGGATTCTTTGACATCCGTGCCAAGAAAAAAACCTCTCCTCTGTAGGAGCCCTTCAACGTACACAGAGCAGAGAGAGAGCAGCTATTGTGCAAGCTGTTGCTCAGGCTGGTTTTGGCTTCCTGTATTGTTTGCACATTCCCAGGTTGTTTTGCAATCTTTTCTCTTTTCAGTAGTTATGTAATTAAACTTTTTCAAAGGATGCCTTCCTTTTTTTGCAGTAGCCTCCCACTCCCTGAGATGTAGCTGTCCTTGTATTCTTTTGCTCTTTGTCAAGTCTTCTTGATACAGGTTGTGTACTTGTTTGTCCCCTACGACATGGATGATCTTACTGAATCTCTGTGATGCCTTGAAAAGGGCTATGCTCGGGGACCGTGGCAGCATTTTGGTATCTGATACAAATTTTCCTGTTGTGGCATACAGTAAACTTCTTTGATATGTCTCTTAAGACCGTACCTGTTTTCCTGCTTTGAGTAAGGAGTTGAAAGTTGAAAGGTTAGTGTTCATTTCCTTCCACCTTTGTCTGCATGTCTTGTGGTTGTGTGTGTGTGTGTTTGTTTTGGCAGGCCCTACAGTAGAGCAGCAGGGTGGAATGTCTCGAGCCGGTAGCAGGACGCTGGCAGCTCTGCAGCCTGAGCAGGTGAGAGAACGGTATGTTCTCGCTCTTTAAGGCTGTGAACATGTGGCAAGTTTTAAAATACAGGTTTATAACACAAATGGGTCCTGGAAAAAATCAGCTGGCTCCAAGTATTCAGGGCATCAAGCCAGTGAGAAGATGTGTCAGTAGGAATGAGCTGAAGTGAGCCAGATGTCAAACACCATGGAGTTCGTGTAAGAATGCAGTTCAGACACTTTTCTCTTTCAGAGAGCAGAGATTTATTTATTTATTTTTTTATCATCTCGCTGACTTATTAACTGATCAGAGAGAAGAAATTCTCTTGGCAAACAAAAAGGACTTAGAAGAAGCTGAAAATAAAGGTAATATTACGGGTCCTTTCATGGAACACCTGTTGTCATGAGCTTTTCTGGGCCTCAAAGGAAAGGAGCAGAACAAGAGTAGTCTGTCACCTGCAATTGGATATTATGGCCGTCACAGATTAGGGAACCCAGGACTTTGAGAGCTTGTCAGTGTAAGCAGCTGCAGCTTCCGTAAGAGCTGTCTCTATCAGAGAAGATGGAGAGAGAGGCCTTTGAAAGCAGCAACCCACAGCATTGTTTAAAAAACTAAAAATAGAACAGTGTTTTCTTTTGCCAACGGAGGCTCACTTTAGAAATTAAATCTAGCAAGGATCTTCCCTGTTATCATCATGCATGAAATAGCATGAATATTCTCCTGGGCTGGTTAACGTAATGTTTGGCCCCTGTGGGGAAGGTTGTTACTTAAAACTGATGCTTTCCAGAAAGAACCACCTTACCTTCTGACTGAGGAAAGTACAGTTCAGGCAGCACAGACTAAATCCATTCTTTTGTGTAAGAGTGGTGCGTGAGGAACCACTGGTCTTGGGTTAGAAAATGTGTGGAACTGGCGCATCACAAATTGTAAAGTTCAGTAAAAGACATACGGCAACCATTTTGTACTGAGGAGAATGCCTGGAGGGACATTTCTGAGTAAACTTCCTACCTGAACGTCTTCAGACTAGAAAACTCCGGCAGCTCTTGCCCAATCTGAAATGCTATGCGTTCCTTTGCTCTTTGGGAGTTCTATCTGTGAAATAGAAAGAGGCAATTACTGCGCAAACCTTCCAGGAATATTGCAAGGGTAGAAATTGGTAAGAAATTCAGGTACACGGTTGTGTAACGGTACTAGAAATAGGACAAACTTTGTCTTTGCGGATGTTACTTCATATACAAATCATTCATATCGTATTAGGTGTATATGTGATGGTAGGTGAAAGCGTTGTCAAATTGGAGCAGTTTGATTGTAGCTACTAAACTTAATGCTTCACATTGTTCATCTTAGGTAGGTTTCTTGCTGCGGCGTGGGAAACAGCGGCTTTTTTTCCTGGTTTGACCATTAGGTCACTTTTTCTTGAAACTAGCCAGATAAATCTATCTTGAGCGCAATTTTTTCTTTCTTCTAGGAAGATTGGCACTTCCTTTGTTGAAACGTCTCAGTCTGTCTACATCAAAGCTGAACAGCTTGGCTGTTGGGCTCTGTCAGATTGCAGCATCTTCACAGGACAGCGTCGGCAGCATAGTTCGGAGAGCACGCATAGCAAAAGATCTAGAGTTGGAGCAGGTGACAGTGCCTGTTGGGGTCTTTCTTGCGATTTTTTTGAGTCCTGTCCAGACTGACTGTCTTCCACAGGTATGTGAGGAGGGCAGAGAGATCTTTGATAACAAAAGTGTATTTCTACTGGTGAGTTATTGGAAGGCTGCAAGAAGTCTTGCCTCAAAAGACTTCTGCTTGTATTCTTCTGAAATGAATTCTGCTGTCATCCCATTTTTTTTTTTTCTACAGAAAACTACAGTCTTCTTGGGACTTGCTTCTGCAATGCTGAGAGTTATTCAGCGTTGGGTTTTGATACCCAACGTAGAGAAGGAGTTAGCTTACATTCAGGTGGTGCAATTTCTGCCTGTGTCTTATCACATAGCTTCCCTGCTTAACTTGCAACTTACAAGGCTCCTACCAATGAGCACTTTTCTGTCCATGCTGACTACAGCTGAATTGCAGGCTACGATTAAACATCAAATGTTTAATATAGGTCGTTAACAACAAACTGCAACTGTTAAGAATATATGCGGACAAGATCAGCATGAAGTAGAAGTTCTAGGCTCTGAGTGGTCTGTCCCATACTGATACTGCATGTTTGCACTGAGGCAGAATGATATCTTTCCACAAGCGTGTAAAAGCTAAGTCTAGGCTCTTACTGCCGGTATCTTTAGCAAGACTGATTGAGCTTTTCTCTAACATATGAGCAAGTATTTGAGGAGCAAGGGATGGGTATGGGCACTTAAAAAGAGACTGCCGAAGGGCAGCTTCACAACTGAATTTTGTGAGTGTTTGTCCTCGTTTCATACTGAAGGGGAGTCTGCTCTAGGCAAAGTTCATGTGAAAGGAAAAGGCAGTAGTCTCCCTTTCTGCCATTATTGCTTCCTTGCTGCTCGCTCTGTTCTTCACAGAAAACCAGTATGTTTCCTTGCCAAATTCTAGTCTGCTTTCCTAGACTCCAGCCTTTGCCTCCTGGGTGTCTTGCCTTGCCTAGCCAAACTCTCCCATTCTCCTCTTCTTTATCTCATTTGTTTTATCAGGCTGATTCTTACTGGCTTCCCACCCTCAACCCCCCACCCCCCCCCAACCTTTTTTTTTTTTTTTTTTCTTTTTTTACAGACTTAGGATGTCTTGTCTTGTTACTTTTCTTCCTGCCAGCCCCCATCCTCAAGTTCTCCGATGTAACTTCAGAGGATCATCTTTGATACCTCTGCATCTGAATAATATGGTTTCTCTCCCATGCTGTAGCTGATAGTAGGATGGACTCTGAGTGCAGAGGAGAGGTTGCTTCCTCCATAGTTTACTATTGCATCTCATACTGGTTTGGGTAAGCAATTACCGAGGAAATTTGACTTCTCCATGGAGTAGTGTGTGCCTGATAGCTAGCTGGAGATAGCATACACGGAATTGAGTCAGTGCTCAGAGTTCAGTCTTGAGTTGCGGTAAAGGTGAAACAATTGCAGACTAACAGTTTACCTTCTAGTGAGCTGCGAAGCGAGTGCGGAGTTCCGATCCGCGGTTCCGTATTCTCCGTGAGGGGAGCGGCCGGAGACGAACGAAGTGCGTGACAGACCAAAAAGAAGTGCTGTTTTCACCAAGTTTTGATTGGTGGTGCCCAATATGTGGGCCTGGCAGTGTATCTTGTGATCCTATTTTTGCTCTTAAATGCTTTGAGTGTGACAAGAAAAAAGGCGGGAGCATTATCTAAGTAACTAACAGTTTAGAAGTGTTGGTGTATTTGCTGTGGCGTTTGGTCAGTTTGCCAAGTACTGGAGAGGTGGAGGGGGCTGACTGATTATCAAAGCGGTAGAACGGAGAGAGTCCTTTCTGTGGTGGTTTGGGCTTGAGCCCTGGCAATTTGGTAAGAAGGGGGAGAGTGAATTTATTTAGGTGTCAATGCCTTTTTAAATGGTATTTATTGACGGATACACAGGAGTGATTCCTTGTTTTGTATGGGCTTATTAACAAAGTGCATGAGAAAACTTGGCATTTGGCTCGAAATTCGGTCCTGTTGAAATGTAAATTTTGTGGAAAAGGTGGTAATGTTTGTCTAGAAGATGAAAGGCTGAGTGCTTCAGCTCTTTTCCTGAAGTTCCATGGATTTATGATTGGAACATGGAACGGGGCTCCTTAATAACCTGAAATAGTAAAGTTTGTATGCGGGAAGAGGCATTTAATCCCAGAGAACTGGGACATTTGGGAAGAAGATTAGGAAAAGATAGTAAAAACCCACAGTAAAAAGGTTTGCGTGGAAATTGAAACAAAGGACAGTAACTAATAAGGAATAGTAATAAATAAATAAAAGGGAATGGAAAATCAAAGGAATGAGTAATATCCAAAACAAAGATGTTTTAAAGAAAGCCTCCTTGTGTGCACACTGGCACATTCAAAGGATATTGTTAGAACTGGGAGCGCAGAAAGGAAGAGGACTTTCACTAAGTATTGCAATCAGTGGTGGCCACTATATAAGCTAAATGGCCACTTTATGGATCAGTCGACTATAACACTATCTGGCAATTCATGTTTTGGAGGAGAGAAGGAAAATAGGATGAAGTGTAGTATACTGATACGTTGTTTCAGCATCTTGGAGAGAAAAGGAGTGGAATTAATTGGCTCTTGACTGAGCCTTTGGTGTTGGTGTGAGAAAAGTACAGGCTGGAGAAAGATAAAGGAAGCGTTAAAAGAGTTGTCCCCGGTGTTAAAGGTGTGGCATGTAGTATTTAACAGAGCCCTTTGAAGTTGAATGAGCAGGGAAGGAGGATGTAGGAATGTTAATAGTTCTGCCTCAGCAGGAAGCTGTGTGTTTTGTTTTTTTTTTTTTTGTTTGAAATAGCAAAACAAATTACGCAACGTTGCTTAACTTGTCAGAAGATAAATAAGAAAGTGTTTTGACAAGCAGCCACGGGAGGGACAAAAACAGCTTACAGGCCTTTTGAGAAAGTACAAGTTGATTTCACTGAATTGCCCAAGGTAGGGAGGATAAAATATCTATGGGAAATAGCAGATCATTTAACACAATGGGTAGAAGCTTATCCCGTAGCTCGAGCTATGGCACAAATGGTGGTAAAAGCTCTATTAGAACACCTGATACCTAAATATGGGATAATCCAGTACATTGATTTTGATCAGGGCACACACTTTGCTTCTAAAATAATAAAATTATTATGTCAATCATTAGGTATTCAGTGGGAATACCATACTCCGTGGCACCCACAAAGCTCAGGGAAAGTAGAAAGATTGAATCAAACACTAAAACAACACTTGGCTAAATTAATGATCGAGACACAAATGCCCTGGATGAAATGCTTACCATTGGCACTTTTAAACATAAGAACTAAACCACACAGTGAGAGCGGATTATCGCCATATGAAATGTTATATGGTATGCCTTATTCTCAAGGGATGCCTCTAGGAAAAATGTAGTTGAGGAGCGTAGCATCCAGAAATACGTAATTACCATTGGAAGGAGGTTACAAGAGCTAAGAGAAATTGGAATGATGGCTCAAACACCACCTTTAGGATTTGCTATTCATAAGATACAACCAGGAGACAAGGTCTTAATAAAAACCTGGAGGGAAGAATCATTGAGCCCCCGATGGGAGGGACTGTAAGTAGTAAGTTTTACTTACTACTGAAACAGCTGTGAGAACAGCGGAAAGGGGTTGGATCCACAGATCCAGAATAAAAGGACCAGTAACTACCGAAACCTGGAGGGTTGAGTCCACTCCTGGGGAACTGAAACTAAAGCTAAAGAAGAACTAATATTCTGGCAATGAGGCTCTGCATGAATTAAGGACGCCAAATAAAGGGGACAAGCCTAAAGGGAGGAAAGGGAGAAGGCAAGACCGGGGCAGGACCCTCCACTGCAGTGTGTATGGTCTACCGAGGGAGGCGATGGATATTGACTGCCGAGTGAGAGGGCCTCGACCGGACTTCTCCCACACTAAGGTGAGGTTGTCCCGAGAAAATAACGTAAGAACTTTTCTTTTTAAACCCATATAAAATTGTGATTCGTTTTCCAGGAGCTGGATCACCCCGGCAGGCTGAACGGTATCACAAGCCCAAATTGACCCTGAAAGTGGGCCCAACCCCTTGATTGAAGGCGTCTTGCCTATTATGATCCAGCTACATGGGCAGAAGACGGATCCTGGGGCTATAGGACCCCAATATATATGCTTAATAGAATAACTAGGTTACAAGCTGTAATGGAAATAGTTGTAAATAAAACCGGAGGTGCGCTTGGCTTAATTGCAAAGCAAAATACCAAGATGAGGACTACTTATCTACTTATGTATCAAAATCGCTTAGCTTTGGATTATTTACTAGCACAAGAAGAAGTCTGTGGAAAATCTAACCTTAGTAATTGCTGTTTAGAGATTAATGATGAAGGTGTTTCTTCCTAGTAGCTGGTAGAATGCTATGTTTTGGTTTAGGATGAGAAGAGCGCTGATAACATGCTGATGTTTTAATTGTTGCAGAGCCGTGCTTACACCAAGCCAAGGACGTTTCAGCTTCTCACTGTCCTGCCAGCGAGCAGGCTGGGGGTGCAGCAAGAGCTGGGAGGAGGGCTGGACTGCTCGGGGTTAGGCTGGGCATCGGACAGCTGGGCATCAGCGGTGGTGAGCAATTGCATTGTGCATCACTTGTTTCATACACATGAGTAGTAGTAGAACTATCATCATTATTGTCATTATTATTATTTATGATTATTTATTATTGTTATTTTCTTGTCTTTATCTCACCTCACAGGCTTCACTTTCCCATTTCTCTCTCCCATCCCAGAGAGGGAGGGGGTGAGGTGAGTGAATGGCCGTGTGGTGTTTAGCTGCCAGCTGGGTTAAACCACAACAGAAAGAAAAACTGTAAATGAACTTGTAAAAGAAATGAAGAAGATTGCACACGTCCCAGTTCAAACTTGGAATGGAATCGATCTAAGAAGATTATGGGAGGGGGCTTTATTGGCAGTGATTGTTTTGCTAAAATGAGGATGGTTGTATTGTGGATATGTGGAGAATTGTTAATAATTCCATGTTTAATACCTTCTATTACCAGACTGATACACTCCAGTTATACAAGGAATGCAAATATCTGCAGTACCTGTTGTGGGAATAGGAATGTTGTTTTTGCAGAGTTACGTTGTTTAGAGGGCAGGAATGTGGTACTGAGATATGCTTACAGTGATAAGAAAGCTTAGCAGGCAACCTTGTAAAATGCAGACAACCAGACTTCTTAGGACAATTAGGTGAAAATCACGGTGTCAAGTCAGACAAGCGAAGAAACATTA
The DNA here is from genome assembly GCF_964211825.1 of Aythya ferina. Classification (NCBI taxonomy): domain Eukaryota; kingdom Metazoa; phylum Chordata; class Aves; order Anseriformes; family Anatidae; genus Aythya; species Aythya ferina. The sequence goes on from NC_140299.1 coordinate 85,762,912, forward strand.
CCACTCCAAGCAGGAAAAATGTCAAAAGAAATTTGAAATTTAACAGGCCGGCAAGTGAAGGCCATGCATTGTTTGTGAAGCATCGGATAGATGGTGAACCTGGATTACCCAGTCAGTGGGGAAACAGGGGAGGGTCCTGTCATCAAAAAGTATATAAACTGTGTTTTGGAACTAGTAGGTGCGCTCTCCTGCTTGTGGGGCGCCCGCCATTGCAATCGCGAACAAATTACTTCTTCACTGAGGTCCTCGCCTGGGCCTAAGTTACTGGCTACAGAGTTTCTCACACTGTTGACCCAGAACCAGGGAGAAGAGAAAACCCATTGCCTGACGATAATAAAAAGAAAAGAATATCCAAAATTGATACCAATTTGGCAAGTATTGACTCGATTGGAAAGGAAAACACGGATCAATACCATGAAAAAGGAGATGGGGGACTGTGAAATATGTTCATCTGATTCGTGTCAATATGGAACAATGCTAGGGCCTCATAATGAAATGTGACCTTCTGTCTTACATCCCCTTGTATAAATAACCACAAGTCCAAGAGAAACAGAGTGGTTAGTGTATATAGTTCTTGTATCTTGCAAACGAATGGTCTAGCAGTTTGTGTTGATAGAGGGTTTGAAGGGTAAACCTTGAGACTCGGGTCTGGGAGATAAGAGAATAGGGGGGAGTTTTTTGAGATAACTGCTGACTATTGCATGAGACACAACTTTCTGGCATCTGGCCCAGAGACTACTAAATAAGGGGAGGGGGGGGGGAAGCTGAAGAACGACTGAAGGACAAAACTTGTGAGGAAGACTACGAGCCTTCAGTATGAGCGACCCTCAGAGGGACCACTGGAGACTGATACGCATGCATCCGTGGGATGGTTCGGGTTCCGGGAAACTAATTATAATACCCCTGCCTTTTCCAAAAGTGGTGATGAATATGTATTAGCCTAGGAGCATAAAAACCAGCTGCCTGATGTAACTGGTGTGCGTCTTCGTGGAGCAGAGACTCCCAGCGCACCCAGTGCTGTTTGCTTACCTCTGTTCCTTTAATAAACTGTAAACTTTGATTGTAACCCTATTTGGGACTCAGTCATTTATAACAATATACAATAGCATGTTTGTCTCTAGTACTTACAAGGCGAAGTTCTGAGATCATATTTCACAGACTGCTTCTTACAGATTTCAAGAAATCCAATTGTTCTGAAGTACAGCCGTGCTCTATTACTATCTAAAGGGAACAAACTGTTTTCAAACCCATTACAGATTGGATGTTTTTTATTTATTTAAATAAGCTTGTCTCTGCAGCTTTCCTTCGTGATGCTGATCTTCGGAGAGGCAGATTGTTAACAAGATACAATCAAATTGCATTTTAATGTCTAGTTTTGTATGTTAAAGACACACAGTATCTGGGTACAGCAAGGTTCCACTAATTGACAAGGATCTTTCTGAAGTCTTCCTTATTTTTTCAGTATTCTTTTCAAATTGTGGACAGCAGGATGAGGTAGAATATCAAACACGGTGACTGTTTTTTACCCAGAGGACACTAGTAGGGAAAAGGAGTTGGTCTGAGTTGACCTTGACATGCTTAAGGGGTTGGTACATGAGAACCTCGTGAAGTTCAAGAAGGCTAAGTGCAAGGTTCACCACCGTCATCAAGGCACTCCCAAGAATGAATGCAGGCTTGTTGATGAGTGGATTGGGAGCAGCCCTGCAGAGAAGGACTTGGGAGTGTTGATGGATGAAAAGCTCTACATGAGCCAGCGATGTGCAGTTGCAAACCAGAAAGCCAGCCGTATCGTGAGCCACATCAAAAGTATGACCAGAAGGTCCAGGGAGGTGATTCTCGCTCTCTACTCCACTCCTGTGAGGCCCCACCTGCAGTGCTGCATTCAGCTCTGGGGACTCCAACATAAGAAATAAATGTGTTAGAGCAGGTCCAGAGCAGGGCCACGAAGTTGATGAGGGCTGGAGGACCTCTCCTATGAAGACAGGCTGAGAGAACTGGGGTTGCTTAGCCTAGAGAAGAGAGGGCTCTGAGGAGACCTTATAGTGGCCCTCTAGTACCTGAAGCAGGCTTCGGGTAAGCTGGGGAGGGACTTTTTGTCAGGGAGTGTAATGACAGGACAAGGAGTAATGGCTTTAAACTAAAAGGGTAGATGTAGATTAGAATAAAGGAAGAAATTGTTTACTATGGGTGGTGAGGCACTGGAACAGGCTGCTTGGGGAAGTTGTGAATGCCCCATCCCTGGAAGTATTTAAGGCCAAGTTGGATGGGGCTTTGAGCAATCTGGTCTAGTGGGAGGTGTCATAGAATCATAGAATGATTTGTGCTGGAAGGGAACTTGAAGGTCATCTACTCCCCCCTGCCATAGGCAAGGACACCTTCTGGTTATAAACGTAAAATCAGCGTGATTAAACAAAAGGCTTCTGTATAAGAGAGCACAAGTAAAATGTTCGTCGTAGGAAGAGCTCATTAGCTACTTCCAGCCAGAATGATTAGGGATAAGAGTTCTTGCATCTGAAATAGTTTCATACAGCTAGCGAATTTGTGCCAGAGCCTATGTTCAGGGTTTCCTTTGACTTACTGCAGTCTCCCTTTGCCAGTAGTACCCTGAAGCTCAAGTTTGTTTCTGAAACGTTAAGATACTTCATTTCTGGAGTTACACGTTCTGACTCGGAAAAAATTCTTGGTGCTGTATATTAATATTGAGTAAGTCAGCAGAATGCAAAATCCTGTTCTTACTCTATTTTGCAGATGTTATTCTCCCAGAGGAGTCAGATCACTTTGTTGTTGTTGTTGTTGTTGTTGTTTTAATTCCCTTCTGACAGGTGTCTTCTTTGGCCATAGCTAGCGGAAATGGCTTGCTAATAAAAGGAGGGAAAGAGGCAGCATACAGCAATCAAATCCTTCATCATCTGACTCAAGAAGCACTCTCCATTCATGGAGTCAAAGATGCAGCGCAAGTAGTAAGTGTCTAGAATTAAAGCAACAACTTTTGTGCTGTAGCATGTAGAAAAAGCACAGGCAGAGCTTGAGAATTTAGGCCATTGACTGTTTGTGTCACAACTTTCACGTGTGAATACAAGCAAGGAAGTGGAAGATGTCTGCCATTTGGAGAAGCTGGTAGATCTAATCATTCCACATGGTTCATCCCAGCTAGTCAGGAATATCCAGAAAGCTGCTAAGGGAATTCCAGTGATGGGACACGGTGAATGGATCTGTCATGTGTATGTGGACACAGATGCCAGCGTGGAGAAGGCCACATGAGTAAGTAAGCTGTGAGAGGGTGACTTGGATACCATGAGTGTAACTGAACTACACATTTGGAATATGTGGTATGGTTATAATATTATTATTATTATTATTATATTATTATATTAATATATTATTATTATATTATATTAATATATATATTAATATATTATTATAACCATACGTAATAATAATTCACGTGCTCTTCAAATTCTTTGTCATAAATGTTACGTAACCAATTGTTTACTCTTAAACCTCAGTCAGAGACTCAAAGTGTGAATATACTGCTGCCTGTGATGCTCGGGAAACACTCCTAATTCACTGAGACCTGCTGAGAACCCCGTTGTTTGATCAGATCATAGACACGTTGAGAGTAGAACAGGTTAGTCATTTATACTTGTGTTGGCTTTTGTTTTGTTTTATTTACTTGTTGTTCATTTTAGGAGCCCTTGGTCTTGCTGACATAGCCCTATGTAGTTTTATGATAACATAACACTTACGTTACCCACATGTCTCTTTGTACACCTTTGTACTCTTTTCGGAGAGCTTTCTTGGCTTCTCCATGCAACCCCAAGCTTTTCCATAGAAACGATCTGCAAGCAGCTTCTTTGGGGTGGCTGCATGCCATTGCTGGGATACAACTACTTCCTTTTACATAGAAAAAAATCATTCTCTGCCTTGGAAGAGCATTTCCCCAACCCTTTCTCTACTACTCTTAATTCTGACTTCCTGGCTGGCAACCTCCCGGACCCAAATACTATTCTGATTAAATCTATTAACTTACCTTCTTACCTCAGTCGTTTCCCATTTTATGTTTCTCCTCCTCTAATCTGCTTCATCCACATATTTTGAACATTTTGTCTCACTTGCCTTTATTCCCACCCATTTTCCCGCCCATTATTTCCCCCTCCCACTGTTCCACAGGAACAAAGGCCACTGTCCTACATAATTGCTTTGACATGCATAATGTTTTGTAGCAGAGATGCATCACGAGAGAAATATTTGTGAAGTACTTAAATTACACTCAAAACATGGATTTTTCACATAGCATTTCCATTTGGCAAATAGTGTATACAAGCAGTGATTGATGCAGGAAAACATGGTAAAATAGGTCATGTTCTGATAATGTTAAAGTCATATTAAGAGAAGCTTGCCAGATAGCTAGTCAGGAGCAAGTCCTCACTCGCTTGTGTTTTCTTTTTGTCTTTTTTTTTTTTTTAATGTCTGGTTTGGTTGTGTTTTGTTTTGTGTTTTTTTTTTTTTCATAGAATACCCTGAGTTGCAAAGGACCCATGAGGACTACCAAGTTCAACCCCTAGCTCCACACAGGACCACCCAGAAATCAGACCATGCATCTTGGAGCGTTGCCCAAACACTTCTTGAATTCCAGCAGGCTCAGTGCTGTGACCACTGTCCTGGGAGCCTGTTCCAGTGCCCTGCCACCTCTTGGTGCAGAACCTTTCCCTAACATCCAGCCTGACCCTCCCCTGTCACAGCTCTATGCCATTCCCTTGGGTCCTGTCGCTGTCACCTGAGAGAAGAGATCGGCACCTGCTCCTCCACTCCTCCCTCTCATTGTTAAGGTGTCTTAGCTGCTACGATTAAATTCAGAGATTGACGATGCATTAGATCTTCTTCATCAGGATCGTAAAATAACTGAAAGTCCTTGCCTTGTTTTGGGCCCAGTAACTCTTTTGTGTCTGAAACATACACTTTGGAGAGAGCGGGTGTCAGTTTACAAAAGAAAAGGATAAAAACAGGTAAGGTCTTTTGTAGGGGAGACTTGCAAACCTGGAAATATCTGCCTTCCTCGAAACTCCCCTCCCCTCATTTTATATTGCTGACTTTGACATTATATGGCATAGGCTATCCCTTTGGTTAAGTTTGAATCGGTTGTGGTTATGTGCTCTCCTAACTTTTAGCAGACCCTCGGCCTTCTCACTGTGGGGGGAGAAGAGAAAGCCTTGGAATTGTGTGAGCACTGTTTAGCAACAGCCAAAACAGTGGTTTGTTTAAGGCAAAAATCCAAAATGTAGCAGTATAGGGACTGCTATGAAAAAAATTAACTCTATCCTAGCTATACCCAGAACAACAAGCTGCACTTTTTGCCTGTTACGCATTGGTACAATCTACAGCACAAAATACTTCTGGTATTGCAGGTGAAGATTCATGCTGGCCCAAAGTTTGCCTCTTACTTGACATTCAACCCCTCAGAAGTGAAATCTCTCCATGACGAACATGGAGATCTGGAGAGCTGCATTGAGGTTGTGGACAGTGTACAAGAGGGTGTCGAACATATCCACAAGTATGGAAGTTCTCACCTGGATGTTACCGTCACGGAGAATGGTTTGCGACCAATCTGTTCCCTTAAGCTTCTGCTTTGGTTTCACTGTGGGATCTTGTTATTAGCATAACTACTTACATTGCAGTAGTTTCTCTTATCTTGGTTCTGTAGTGAGCATAATCAGCTGGAACCCTATGAGCTAAATCTATCTGTAGTTGTGTTTAATTCAAGGAAAACATGTTGTGTGCCCTTATTCCAGGAGGTGAGGGCATGTGTTTGAGCAACTGGCCAACGACAAGTCAACGCATGCTCTTGTCAGGCAGATTGCTTTATGTTCCTGTATTGTACAGACTTACCACATCAGACAGTTTTGCAGAAACATCTCCTGAATCCTGGAGACGTCTTTAGGCCTCTGAAGGAGGAAGAGGTGAGCTTCTATAGAGGGAATATGTACTGTAGGAAAGATCAGACTATATACATTTTGTCTTCCCAGGTTGCTTTTAAGCCTTGCAAACAAGGACCACAAGTGTTTTTCTCCATCTCTCCCAGTCCTTTATTTCCCAGTTCCGCATCTGTAGCGTAAAAGCTGCATGTATCTCAGTTCCCAGTTTCTTGCTCCTTTGATGCCGCGAACTTCTGTTTCTATGCGCCACTCTGTGCTTCTTCCACTCCTCTGCATGAGGTTTGAACACTCTGCCACTTCAAAACGTAGCTAGAACTGCTCCCAGCCAAAGGATGACTCTCCATACAAGGCTAAAACTTCTGAGAGTCAGCTACAGTAAGGTCATTTTGATTTGTGGCTCATCAGTGTGAGATTCAAGCAGGCATCTGTTTCTGTACCTTCTGCAGAAATTAAACGAGTAGCACCGAAAGGCATGCATTTGATACTGTAAGCCACTACCTGGTGCACTAGTGATTTACTTGGGTGTGTACTGGAGATAGAGTTCATCTTTAGCATTCGTCCTGTTGCTCTGGGCAACTGACTTGCAGCTTACAGCCTTACAGAGAAAGGCATCCTCCAGAGTACTAAGGCTCGTACAACTCTGCTTGAGGTTGCTCCAGTCTCACATGTTCTGTGTTGAACTGGGTTAGTTAGCTGACTTCATGTGGTGTTTCGGCATTCTCTTTCCCAAATACTATTTTCAGTATAAACTTAATATAGGACTTTCTATTAATTTCCATTAATTCCATTATGATAGGACTTTCCATGTTCTTTATAGAACAGTTCCATGTATCCATTGAGATAATGTAGAGCTGAACATGTAGTTTAACTGTCTGACTGCAAAATGTAGCTCGGGGCTGCTGTCACTTCTTCCCAGTCATACAACTATCCCTGTTTGCGAGGTCTAGGCTGTAGTAAGAATTAGACGTCTTTTCACTTCTTGTCTTTGCAAGCTTCTTGTAATATTTACAGTTGTGTCTATGTGATAAACATATTACAAAGAAGGTGTGTATGAACATGCTTTAATCCAGGCTGTTAAATACTGTCTGATAATGTTGCAGGTGAAAGTTCTGTTCTTGTATCTCTTCACGGTATGAGGCTGTGCCTATTGGACTGCATGATCACTCTGTACTGTATCCTATTTTCTTCTCTGCCTCTTTTTCAGAGAAAACAGTGGAGTTCTTCCTCCAGCATGTGGACAGTGCTTGGAATGCCAGTAACCGATTCTCTGATGGATAGAGATTTGTACTCTGTATGTGCCTGTGGTGTGCAGGCAGCTAAGCACCACAAAGCCGTTTGCTCCCTCAGCAGTGTGGGAGGAAGGAAAGACTGGAACAAAACTGAGTATCAGTTACCTAAGTAAACAGGTGCACATACTAGGAAGTGCAGAAGACAAGGGAAACATTAATTCCTGAGGTAGAAACTACTAGAAATCGCTGTAGCAGGCTTGAACATGCAGTGCTCTGTGTGTTAAAAAATTGTGTTTAGGGTTTTATAAGATCACACAATAGTCTGTTTAAGAAGAGGAAAAAGAAAAACAAAAAAGGATATAGGAATGGAATCCTGACTAATTTAGTTCTTATTGTTCAAAGGGTAAACCCTCAAACAAATGTACGATGTATGTAAGACACACGTAGCTTTCTGGCTTCTTTCTCTCTAAAAGTGAAGCTGAAACTGACAGAAGTATAAACATTCCAATTTAGAATAAAGCTCCTCTGATCAGAACAGGTAAAAATAACTTCTGACACTTGGGGAGGAGTGAAGGAAGGGAGGTGAATGACTGCTTCTACATAAAGATGCAGGGCTATATAGTACAAAGTTGAATATCTTCTGAGGATCAACTACCTTTACCTTGTGTGTTTTCTACAGGTGATGAAGTTGGAATTAGTACTTCTCGTATCCATGCACGCGAACCAGTGGGAATTGAAGGACTCTGAACTACAAAGTGGTTATTGACAGGGGACAATCATGTTGTTTCTGACTTCTCAGAGCACGGGAGCATGAAGTAGCCCCATGAGAGCCTACCTCTCCCTCAGAGAAATACCGAGGACATTGAGAAAACTCATCAATAAAATGTTTATTGAAGACGTTCAGGCTTCAGGGTACTCTTTGGGGAAAGAGATTTGCTTTTCAGCTCTGAGATCATTGTTCTTGGTCATTGTGCAGTACAATGAATATGAAGTGATCCCATCCGTGACACGCATTATTTGTTGCTGTCTCTTACTGTTTCCTTAGATAGTATCTGCAAACTGACCTTGCTTTTGCCAGAGAGGTTTCTTTAAAACATACAGATACCATAAGGAAAAGTTGAAATATCTGCTGCGTTCTGTTCATGCCCTTGCTCCCCTCCAGCAAAGATGCCTGGTGGTAGAGTGTAATTTTTTTTCCCTGTCTTTAATCTGAACACCTGTCTTGGTGAACAAACTCGGTAGCTTTCCTTTAGTCATGTGACCACAGCAGCTCTTGAAAGCTCTAAAGCTTTAAGACACTTACTGTCTTTGTTTGATCACTCTGTGATTCCTATGCATTTGGAACGTATATTTCATTAATGTTTTGACCAAGCAACCTTTTTTATCTAATTTCTTTGTATTTTTGACAACTGTAGATAAATAGCGCAACTGTATACGGTGTGAATTTTGTTACCTCTGTCCACCAGACATTTATTTCTCATGGGTTTTCTGTGAAATGTAATCCCTCCAAACCCGTCATCCAGATGCAATACTACCTTGAAGTTTAAAAGAAGCTCTGAATAAATGCTGCCTTTTGCGTACTGGAACAAAGGAACTCACGTGTGCATGCTGCAGCCAGGGCTCAGTGAAGCCCTCCATAGGTCAGGGTGGTTGGAGTGTCAAGGTGCATGGGGAGGGAGTGGAATGGTGCCACACTGCAAATGCTGGCAGGGCAGGGAGTGGGATGGGTGCAGCCTGCACAGGGACATTCTCTCCTGTGCATCCGTTTCTTGCTGCTAACTTGCCTCTGCATGCTTTGTTGACTGCTGGCGTGTGCGTGGTACTCAGGAGCCAACATAGTGGCACACAGGACCTATCCGGGCATCTGGGTGTCTGCTGGGTAGCCATGTTACCGCACTCACCCATTTAGGACCATTGCACTCTACTCTGCAACCCTGAGAAAGCCATTATGCCCCACGCTCCTCTTGTGCTTCTATGCTCTCCTGAGACTTTGTGACAACTGCTTGCACTGCAACCACAACTGGTACTGCCCATCAATGATAAAAGCACTGATACTGCAGCACCCAGTACTGCACGCCTGCAGTAGCGTTCCCTGCAATTCCTCTGTCCAGCTACCACTGTTACTCCTTCCTCTGTCCCACTCGTCTCTTGATCTTTTTTGATTCCTCTGCCCTTCTCAGTGTCTGTCTTCCTCTATCCTTTCCCCTGGTCTCATAACATCTAATCTAACTCCCCTCCTTCTCTTTTAGTTTGGAAACTTCCTTGCCCTGTCATTATCTGTCTGAGCAAAAAGTTGCTCTCCAACTTTTTTTATAAGCCACCTTTAGGCACTGAAAGGCGGCAATTAGCTCTCCCTGGAGCTTTTTCTTCTCCGTGATGAACAACTCCAGCTCTCTTGGCCTGTGTTCAGAGGGGAGAATCCCCATCATTTGTTCTAACTTTCGTTGGGTTAACCATTTCCATTAATGAGGGAACGGTTAAGGCAATTACTCCACAACTACCCAAAGCAGCGATAGTGAGAAGCCCACTTCCAGCATCCATTTCCCATGCAGGGACAGATGGACACCGCTTAATGTCTTGCCCCACAGGAGAAGGGGAGTCGCCGCCTGTCCGTGTTGTTTTTTGTTTTTTTTTGTTTTTTGTTTTTTTTTTTTTTTTCTTTTTTCTGCGAGTGATATTATTACATTGTTTATTTACATGTTTTTGTTTTTGGTGTGTAATCTGTTATGCTCCTAGATTTTTCTTCCTGTGTAAAAGAAAGGTTGAGCTACTTCCAGCTGAAAAAGTTTCGGTTACTTGCTTGATCATATTGTTCTTTCAATATTCAAAGCTGAAGCAAAAGCATGGGGATTGCTGCTTCTAGAGAAACACCAGTTCTCTCACTAGAGTACAACGCTTTCTCAAAAACATGACAGGCCATTAGCTCAGGGTAGCGATCATGCAGCTTATCGGTCACAGTGCGCACAAGAGCATCAGGTCCCCCTCTCGTCACAGAGCCTGTCCGTGGTGTCTCCACTCCACTCTGTGCCCCATCCCGTTCCTTAGAGTCAGCACACGGATATCTCCTACTGCGACAGCATGTAATGTTGGAGGCGTTGGAAGTCCTGATCCATCCATTCGGAGCAGGAGACTGTGTTTTGATGCAAATGTGGAAAGAATCGAAGCTGCAACGTGAGTGGGAAGGACTGTTCCAAGTGCTCCCGACTCCTGAGATGGCAAGAAGAACGGCTGAGAAAAGTGCCTGTTCTCGTCCTGGTCTCCATTCTGCCAACCTGCTCCTTTTCATTCCTTCTTTCTGCTTCTTTATTGATGACATAACTTCGTCACATCGTGTTGCCTTCCTTTTTTTTTTTTTTTTTTTTTATCTTGAGGGCAGGCTCCCCTCCTATACCCTTCTCTCCACAGCAGTTCTTTTCAAAACAACTTTTCATTGGTCAAACAACTTTGCAAATAACAGTAACAGTAAACACCCAGAAACTTCCATGCCTCAATGGCTGGAGAACAAGAAACCCGAGACTGCATGCAGTCTCCTGAATCACCCTTCTCTGTTCCCTCTAAACTCTTTTACATTCCTGATGGCCTCATCGAGAAGAGTCTAGTGTTAGGGTGGTGTTAGTGTCTAGTGTGGGGCTTTCCAACCCCCATGGCCACCCTCCCAAATCTTCCCCTTCTTTATTAATATCAACCATTTTCTTGACATGAATTACCACTCCATATATAACACTTCCAATTAGGTGGTAAATTCTTCCTTGCCCTCCCATCACCACATAGCCACCAATACCCTATACCTAATTTTCACCCACTTTCCAAAGATCCATCCACTCCAGACTCCTTATCAGGGTCGTATGCTACTTGGATAGTAATATTACAAAATGACCTTAAATTGGCTAGATTATATCCCCCTGCATTTCCCGGTTTTGAACAGTCAGGTTCCCGACCAAAACTAAGCCCCAGATCACGCAAGATCTTTTGTTCACTGCCATCATTGACCCCCATACACCGACTTTTAACAGTAACGTTTCCCGTGCTTGTAAAGCAAATTTCGGTCCCTCAGGGAGGGTATAATTTACCCTTTCCACTCCCCAACATTGAGCGGACCACGTCTGATTAGTCTATATAATGCATTGTTCCAATTTCTGGAGGGTATCCCATATAGCGGGATTTCCATATTGCCCCTCGGAAGTGCAGTACATATCCAACAGTCAGATAAATTTAAAGATCGGGCGACTCTTTCAGGTATGTTTACATTCGAGTTTTCCTTCCATGCTTGAGCTGATACAATAGTTACAAGCAATGTCCAAAGTCCATACGTGTTGCCTTTTCAATTTCAACTTATTGGGTCCCATCGTTTCAAGTGTCCATGGACCTTGCGTTGACTTCTTGATTCTCATGTGGTGAATCCAAGCAGGTTGTTCTTTAATTTTTACTGCGGTGTATGATGTAAGCAGCACCTGAAAGGGTCCTTCCCACTGGGGTTCCAAAGTTTATTTCTGCAAGAGACTTTACATACATAGATGTATAATCTCCAGGTTGTACATTGTGTATAGGTCTATCCAAAATGCTACTCCGGGTTCCAGCTACATATTTTCCAATTTTGTCTAATTGTTTCCCTAATGCCACCATATAGGATGTCATAATTTTGTCTCCTGCTTGTGCGGACATCCCCTTCTGTATTCCATAGGGTTGTCCATACAGGATTTCAAAAGGGCTCAGTCCCTCCTTTGCTCTTGGCCTTGTTCGTATGCATAAGAGGGCCAAAGGAAGAGACTGAGGCCAGGCCAGATTCGCTTCCTGTCCCAACTTTACAGTCTGTTGTTTGATCAAGTGGTTCGTCTTTTCTACCTGGCCACTTGACTGAGGGCGATATGGGGTATGAAGTTGTCAATCTATACCTAGATGGCGGCTGATTTGTTGCACTATTCTTGAAATAAAAGGCGGTCCCCTGTCAGAGGATATAGTAGCTGGTACCCCAAAACGTGGTATTATTTCCTGTATTAGTATTCTTACCACCTCCCTAGCCTTGGCTGTTCTGGTAGGAAACGCCTCTGGCCAACCTGAAAAGGTGTCAGTTAATACCAGCATGTATCGGTACCCCCCTTTTCTTGGGAGTTCCAAAAACTCAATCTGCCATTGTTGTCCAGGCCCGTTACCTTTTCCAATTTGGCCTATCCCTAATTTTGGAGTATTTTTGGGATTAGTCTGGAGGCAAAGGTCACACTGCTGAGTCAGTTGTCTCGCAGTGGTTCCTTGCTACAATTTCTCTGATCCAATGTTTATATAAGGCTTCAGTCCCCCAGTGCCTCTTTCTATGTTCCTCTCTTATCAAGGGCCATATCATATAAGAGGGAATAATCATTTTCCCTTGGGGTAAGAGCCCACCCTTCCTCGTTATAGGAACCTGCTAGATCAGTAATTAATTTCTGATCTTCCTTGGTATATTTGGGCTTACTTTCTAGGGAGATTTGCCCACTGGGGATCAGGGCCCCTTCTGTTTTTACCTCCCTTTTGGCTGCATGTTTTGCCTCTCTGTCTGCTGTCGTGGTTCAGCTCGAGTGGGCAGCCGAGCTCCACCACAGCCGCTCTCTCACTCCCCCTCCTCAAAGAGGAATGGGGAGAAAACATGTGAAAATGGCTCAAGGATTGAGATAAGGACGAGAAAATCACGCAGTAATTATTGTAACGGGCAAAACAGACTCGGCATAAGGAGATAGTAAGATTTATTGCCTATTACTAACAAGCGAGAGAAGTGAGAAAACAAAGGAAAAAGCAAACCAAAAGCACCTTCCCCCCCATCCACCCTCTTCCACCTCCTCCCCCCGAGCGGCACAGGGGAACGGGGGAATGGGGGTTATGGTCAGTCTACAGCACTTCTTCTCTGCCGCTCCTTCTCGGTCACTCTCGTCCCCTGTGCTGTGGGGTCCCACCCATGGGATGCAGTCCTTGATGAACTGATCCGGCGTGGGCTTCCCACAGGCAGCAGCTCTTCCAGAACTGCTCCAGATATGGGTCCGTACCACGGGGTCCATCCCTCAGGAGAAAACTGCTCCAACCTGGCTCCCCTACGGGCAGCAGCTCCTGCTGGGTCACCTGCTCCTGCGTGGGCTCCTCTCCACGGGCTACAGGTCCGGCCCGGAATCTGCTCCGGCAGGGGTCTTCCACAGGCGGCAGCCTCCGTCGGTGCAGGGCCACCTGCTCCACCGTGGTCTCCTCCACGGGCTGCAGCGTGGAACCCTGCTCCACCGTGGTACTCCATGGGCTGCAGGGGGACATCCTGCTTCACCATGCTCCTCACCACAGGCCGCAGGGGACTTCTGCTCCGGCGCCTGGAGCACCTCTCCCCCTCCCTCTACACTGACCTTGGCACGTGCAAGGCTGTTCTCTCACTCCCTTGACTCTCCCGGCTGCTGTGTGGCGCAGCGTTTTTTCCCTGTCTTAAATATGCTCTCACAGAGGCGCAAAACAACATCACTTATTGGCTCGGATCTGGAAAACAATGGGGCCCTTCCCGAACATGGGGCAGCTTCTAGATCTTTCTCACAGAAACCACCCCTATGGCTCCCTGCTACCAAAACCTTGCCACGTAAACCCACTACATCTGCCAGCTCATTTCCTTTTTCCAATTCTGAGTTTGCTTTTTGGTGTGCTCTGATGTGCACGATTGCCACTTTCTCAGGGAGTTGAAGTGCTTCCAACAACTTCAAGATTACTTTTGCATGCTTGATATTTTTGCCATGCAAATTCAGTAATCCCCTCTCCTTCCAGATCACTCAATACGCATGTACAACCCCAAAGGCATATTTTGAGTCTGTATAGATGTTTTTGATTTTGTCTTGGGCCAATTCCAAGGCTCGGGTCAGATCAATTATTTCCACCTTTTGTGCAGGGGTGTTCGCAGGTAAAGGCCCGGATTCTACTGCCTCTTTACAAGTGGTAGCTGCATAACCATTGTGTCGTTTGCCACTTACGACTTAGCTGCTCCCATAAGTGAACCAGTTTTCTGTGTCTTCCATAGGATTGTCTTTCAGATCTGGACGGCACGAATATACTGCTTTGATGGTTTCCAGACAGTTGTGATGCACTGGGTCCCTTGTGTTCCCACTGAGAAAAGAAGCTGGATTGACAATGTTGGTGACTACAATTTCCACATCATCCTGTTCCACCACTGTAGCCTGATATTTCAAAACTCTTTGTGGGGAGAGCTAATGTCCACCTTCTGCTTCCAGTACTGCAGATACCGTATGGGATGCTAACACGGTTATTTTCTGGCCCAAGGTAAATTTTTCGGCCTCCTGGATGTTTAGTACTATGGCCGCAACCGCTCACAAACATCCAGACCATCCCTTTGCAGTTGTGTCCAATCGTTTGGAGAAATAAGCAACTGCCCTACGGTATGGGCCCAGGTCTTGTGCTAATATTCCCAGGGCAATCCCCTGCTTCTCGTGGGAAAAAAGGTAAAATGGCGTACTCACATCTGGGAGTCCCAAAGTTGGAGCTGACGTCAGGGCCTTCTTCAGTAGCTTGAAAGCTTGTATTGCTTCCTTGTTCCATTGAAGGCATTTCTGTTCAGTAGTCGTGAGTGCATACAGGGGTTTAACAAGCAGTCCGTAATTCTAAATCCATAGATGGCACCACCCGCTCATACCCAAAAAGGTCCATAGTTCCTTCACTGTTTGTGGTCTTGGAGTTTGGAATATTGCCTCTTTTCGAGCCTGTCTCAAGGTCCTTTCCCCAGCACTGATTTCATATCCCAAATAGGTTACCTGTTCTTGTACTACTCGGGCCTTTTTCTTAGATACCCTGTACCCTTGGAGTCCGAGAAAGTCTGGCAGATTCACCGCCCAAGTCAGGCAGGTGTTCCTTGTTCTAGTAGCAGTCAGAATATCATCAACATATTGCAGCAATTTCCCTTCTCCTGGTGGGGCCTCCCAGGATTCAAGATCTTTCGCTAACCGATTTCCAACTATTGTGGGGCTATTCTTGAAGCCTTGGAGTAACACCGTCCAGGTGAGTTGGGTCCTACGCCCACTCTTGGGGTTTTCCCATTCAAATGCAAATCTTTTCTGGCTGGCTTCATGGAGAGGGAGGCAAAAGAAGGCATCCTTTAAGTCAAAAACTGTAAACCAGGCTAGTTCTGGTGTTAATACAGTTATTTATTGCCCGTAGATCCTGGACCACCCTATATGACTCATCCGGCTTGTGGACAGGTAATATAGGGGTATTAAAATTGGATTCACATTCCCTCAACAATCCTACTTACACTTTTATTATTGGTCGAATTCCTTCCCTATCTTCCTGCTTTAGAGCGTACTGCTCGATCCTCACTGGCTGCTTTCCCTCCTTGAGCCGAATCTCAACACGTGGGGCATTTTTAGCTCTCCCAGGTTCATCAGTAGCCCATACGCCTGGGTATACCTGGTTTACGACTTCTTCATTAACTTGTCCTTCCATTGGCAGGTTGACTAGGGCTAAACTCATTACCCGTATATATTGTTGATCCTTTACCTCCAGAGTAATCTCCCCTTTTTCAAATTTTATTACTGCTCCTAATTGCTCTAATAAATCTCTACCTAAGAGTGCCCTTGGGGAGTTAGGCATATATAAAAATCTGTGTATGCCCCATTGTTTCCCTAACTTGTACTTCAAAGGTTGACAAAAATAAGCCTTTTCAGGTCGATCGGTTGCACCTTTTACCCTAACATAATCATTCCCTAAAGCCATTAATGCTTGATTTAGAACTGAATATGTTGCCCCCATACCAATAAGAAAGTTCACTTCCGTTTCTCCCCTATCTTCATTATAACCAGTGGAGGATCCGTTAGGGTAGATTCCCCAGGTCCCCGTTATTTCTGCCAAAATCAGGGGCTGATTACCCTAGGAAAAGGCTAGTCAGTTTGTTCTCTGAATCCGAGAGATCTGGGTCCGAATATTTTTCATTTATTTTTTTTTCCATTACATTTCAAAGTTGGTCCAAAAATTCCATAGGGGTTTCTTTTGGACCTTGTTGGAAGCATATTCTCAATTCCCAATTCAAACAGATTCGAGTATTAACTTAACTTCATAATTTTCGGGATGATTAGGGTCGCAGTGGGGTCGGTCAGGGGAATGCAATTGTCAACAGTTCCCTGAGCGGTCCCATTGGCAATCTGAGCTTGCACATGAACTCAGGTTGTTTTAAGAGTTAACTGCTTTTCTGTTTCCATAACAACTCTCTCTGGGACCCATCATGATCCCTTTGCCCCAGAGGGCTAACACCTGTGATTTTGAGATCTCAGCCTGGGGCTGAGACAGAGCTTCTAAAATTCCTACATCCTCTTTCCCTGCTCATTCAACTTTAAACACCTTTAACACCTTCAACAACCCTTTTATCACTTCCTTTATCTTTCTCCAGCCTGTACTTTTCTAATGCCAACACCAAAGGCTCAGTCAAGGGCCAATTAACTCCGCTCCTTTTCTCTCTAAGATGCTGAAACAACATATCTGTATACTACATTTCATCTTATTTTCCTTCTCTCCTCAAAGGACTTTATTGACTGTAATAAAGGACATATTGACCGTAATACGGTGTTATGATTAATAGTTCCATCGTGGGGCCACTCCTCTCCATCCTCTAGTTTATAAAGTGGCCACCACTGATTACAATATTTGATAACAGTTCTTTTACTCTCTGTCCCCCCTCTTCCCATTATATCCCTCCAATGTGTTAGTATACATTCTAGGGGGCTTTTCCGCGGGATTTCTTTGCTTTGACCTTTTCCCATTCTAATCTATAGCAGTTAATATTGCACCATTTTCCTAGGAGCTCTTTACTAGTCAATCCCAATCCCTCCAAAATCCACAATATATAGAGATACACAAGTAAAATCAGACCACTGTAAATTAACTGCCTGTAGACAATTACACTGAGGACATTTAAACCCGACGAGCAGATAATATGCCTGGGCAAATTTCGTTCCCTTAGGCATACACCTCAATGGCAGTTCTTATATTATATTTACATATTCACATATTAACATATGTTTAAAAGAACACCTTAACAAAAATGCCCGGGCCTTTACATATACAACAACATACAGTTATTATTCCAATTAGAATTATTCCCCAGCAGCTGCAAACATTATGCCAGTTACCATTAAAGCTCGCCTACCCTCCTCCCGTCTCTTCTATGATCTTCAGGATGTTCCTTGTGGTTCCTAGAACCAGGGTATGGCAGCTTCTACTCTAAACCCCTTTTGGCCGCTCTATCGGCCACCTCCGTTTGGCCACTCTACCGGCCACCTCCCAGGACGCCTTCAGGGTTCGTGTTGCACGCTAGACATCTCTATGTGGCTTATCGACCTCCCCGGCCAATTGGCTTACCTTAATTAAGGTGTACCGTTTGCCCGCAACCACAGGAACTTCCTGTATCCCTGCAGTGAGTGGCTGGGAGAGGAGCTCCTCTGAGAGAGAAAAAGGGGCTCGGGGCGCGCCTAGGAGGTCTGCTCCACAGTCGATCCTGCAGCCGAACAGAGTCCTCCTGCCTGGCTCGCCAAACTCATGCGCAGAAAAGACTCCACAACCATAGGGTTGCGATCCTGGGGTGTCATGGCATACCGCTACTTGTGTTTGGGGAGCTGGTCAGAGCACCCACCTCCATTTCTGTTTATGGTGGCTGAGTTTGTTCAAGTAATCCCTGACTTGATACCTGTCCCCTGCTGGTGGTTCTGCGGAGTCCTGCCTTTAGGCACAAAGACCCAGGACCAGCCCTTCAGAAACCCACACTGGCTACTTCTGATCCCTCCGTTTTCTCGCATGTCAGCTGCAGCGCCTTCCCTGGCCCAGGCTCAGTGCTCATCACAGCAATGGCTGACATCCCAGCAGAAGCCAGCCCGCTCTCTTTGGGCGCTACCTCAATGCATGACTTTGCTCACTTTGGCCCCTCCAGCTCTCTCCCCACTCCCGGTGCAAGGACGGAGTGAGAGAGCAGCTGTGTGGTGCTCAGCTGCCCACTGGGCAGCCAGCATGGGGCACGAAGGATTTGAGATAACAGCATCACTGGCGATCACCTGATTTTCACCTACGTAGAAGCAAGCAGCTCCAACGCAGCCGTGTACCTACTGCTCCATGGGATGCTACTATGCAGTCTAACCCCTCATGGTTCTGAACTACCCCTGCTGATAAGGATGTGACCTCCTGTAGCGCTGAGGTGATAGAATCTGCCGGAACATTAGTAATTTGCTCCACTGTAGCGGACGTTTAGTAAAGCATGTTGTGTTAAAGGATAAGGAAGTTTGGCAGGACCTAAACCCCCTTGCGTTCCAACTTGTCCTCAGATATCAGAGGGGCTGGGGGTGGCTGGGTTTGGATTCTGAGCGATGCCCTGTTTGGAACTATAAATCCAGTTGTATTCAATAGACTAAATTATCGTGATCATGGATGCACATATCGTGTAATACACTTTCAGTCTAGTAAATGACTGGTGTAGTTTATTGGAGCAACACGAGCACAGGTTCTTTTGGATTGCCGCTGATGAAGACTCTGTCTGCAAAGCACGTGCAAATACCAAGAATATGACTAACACAACCAGCTACATATACGTTAACTTGTGGAACAACTCTATAGAGAATGTTAGGTTTCCCAGGGAAGCACTCGCTGTAACTGAGGGTTCAGACCTCACCCTGTAGGCATCCCTGTAGGGGGGAAGAGAGGTTCAGCACGGCAGCCTTCGGCTGATGCCAGGAGTCAGCGACGTCCTCCCTACTTGTCTGTGGTGGTGTCTTCCCCAACATTTTCCTCTCTTGAGCCCTTTTTTTACTATGTTCCTGCTTTTAGGTAGTGAGCGACTCAAGTCATATGCGCCTTTGTTGTGACTGGTATACATTTTCCTGGCTTTTGTTTTTGCTCAGGGAAATTCAGAGCGTGTGCTCAGTGAGAGGTAGTTGCACCTTGGAGGCGGGTAGCCTTGGGGATGGAGGTGTATTTTGGCACTGTAGTGAGATTATAATGAGCAAAGTTCATCCAGAGGACATGAGTAGGTTGTCAGTTAGTCTCAGGGCTGGCCATGTAATCTATCAGTTCCGTACCATCAGGCTCACTCTAAAATCGCGCTGTTCCTAGCAAAATGGCCCGACGCCCAGGAAGGCAAAGGCGGTGGGTTGCTCTAACACGCTGTGGCCAGGGAAGCAAAAGCTTTCCTTCCTCTTGGTTTCACAGCCTAGCAGAGCAGCTTGGTGCCGTGGAGTTTTCTAACCATTCAGTTTTCACACAAAAAAATGACACGTTCAAGCAGTGAAGAAAGAGGGCTGTTTCTTTGGGGAAAGTCCAGCAGAGAGGTTACTCGGCGGGGCCCGAGGGCTGGAGCTGGGCTCAGCACTGAGCACAGCTGCAGCAGCATAGCCAGCCAGCTCTCGGGACACGGGGCCTCCTCTCCCACACCCTCCGGAGCCGGTAACGTAGTGCTTGCAGGCTGAATGTGGAGGAAGTTCTCAGGACCAGGATGGTTTCAGTCACCAGGGAGGAGACCGAAGGGCTGCTGTAGCCCTCCATGCTTCTCAGGGCTGACATGGAAAGGAACAGAGGGCAGCTCAGAGCCTGCATCACTGGGAAGCACGCCCAGGAACCCCTCCTGCCAAGCCCACCCCACCTCCTCAGCTGGGGCAGGGGTCGCAGCTCACTGCCCAGGGTCTTTTCTCCTCCCAGACAGTTCGTGCTGATACCCCACTGCCCTCACTCACCCTCGATGATGTTCTCTAGCTTCTCCTTGCGCCCATCCACCAAGTGCTGCCCGGCAAGCCCTAGGTACACACGGCCCATCACAGATCCCGCTGGCCAGCTCGCCCCAGACACAGTCCCCCCCTCAACATCCCTGCCGGCTTGGCCATGTGTGCCCAAGTGTGACACCACCCAAGGAGGCTGCGAGGCACTCGCTAAGCTTCCCACCAGCAACCACTGCATGGGCAGGGGGTGGCCGAGGGCAGCAGGGAGCCCCCACAGGCACTCCAGGCCCACTCTGAGCTGGCAGTGCTCTGCAGCCACGTGGCTGATTCAGCAGCAGCTGGGGCTGCGGCCAAGCTGCTGTGGGGCACAGAGGGCCCATGGGGTTGTGACTCACCAATGAACCTGATGGCCGCCTCTTGCAGGGGCTCCTGGGGGCTCCACAGGTATGGCAGGCTCTGGCACAGGTAGTCATCCACTCTGCTGCTGTGCCCCACCAGCTGGAAGAGAATAGTACATGTGGATGGGGCTGGTGCAGCCTTGCCCCTTGGCCAGGCCAGCCCTGTACGTGGGACTGGCTTCCCCTGCTGGGATAGCCTGATGCAGTGGCTAGAGGCAAGGGTAGCCACCCTGCACCCTGGGCCAGGGCTGGCAGGCCTTGTCTGGGCCAGGTTTTGGGAGCCCTCGGGCAGTTGTCCTTACCAGGCACTTGCCAATCCTCTGTGGCTGCGCTGTCTCCAGCAGGTTCCTGAGCTGCTTCCACTTCAGGAGCTTGGCAGCACCAAGGAGGGCTTCCCGAGAGGCCTGCAGAGCAGCAGAGAGTGGGAGATGAAACCACTGCGCATTGGACAGGCCCTGGTTGTCCTGCACCTTGGCGAGGCTTGGGGGCTTTTCTGGCCCTTGCTGGGGAGGTGCAGCAGCTGGGGAAGGCATCTGCCAGAGGGTTCAGTGCTCGGGCAGAGGTGTGGGGCAACCACCAGCTCTGGCACTTCATGCTGCTGGGGCTGCAGGACAGAAGTCCCCCAGAGCTGCTCATCTGCAGCCAAGGCCAGCAGGCAGGTGAAGCGCTGCAGTCACTGAGGCACCAGGGCAGGAGGCAGCCAGGGACGCCACGCACGGGGACCCCAGCAGGCTGTTCCCTAGGGCCTGGGCTCCAGAGCCCGCCACCGCGGACACAGGGCCAGACCCCTGCCCTGGCTGCGGCTCCCTTCCCAGGCTGGCAGCCATGCTGGCTCCTGCAACCCCTGGCAGGGGCTGCACCCTTCTGCGTGGCCCAGGGCAGCCTGCAGGCCAGGGTTTCTGCAGTGAGCACGCTGGCGGCTCCAGGGTGCTCATGCCCAAGAGAGCAAAGGAGCATTCAGCCTAGGCATCTGGCGGGTCCCTGTGCATAACATGGGGTCGACAACTGTTGGGCACCTCACCACTGGCCTCAGACACCTGCAGGCACAGCTGGCATGCCCGTGAAAACTCTAGTGCCTAGGTATCTGTGGCTACGCAGCACTGCTGAGCACAGCTGGGAGCAGGCAGGGCAGGTCTGGAAAATGTCCGTGCCCACCTTCTTGGCCCATGACAGCTCTGGGGCTGCAGGAAGCCTCCCAGTGGGCTTTTCTGTGGAGGGCTGCATGCGGGGCTGGATGTGGGGCAGGGAGAGGCCCCTCCGCTCTGGCCCTCTGTGCAGGCGGAGGTGTAGTAGGGGCAAAATGGCTGTGGTGGGCCTGGTGCAGGCACAGAGGGGCTCTGCACCTTTCTTTTGGATTCGGGAGCTTTGGCCCTGAGGTGAGGCACATTCAGAGGGAGCCTTGCTAACAGCCCATGCCCCTAATGCTCAGGCCCTCCTGAGGGGTGTTGCCCCCTCAAGTGAATGCTCAGCTTAGTGTCCCCACCTCAGCCACACGCTGGTCCTGGTCATGCAGGTGGAAGAAGAGGGGGAGGATGGTGCTCTGCACTTGCTTCTTCATCTCCATCTTATGGGTGCCCTCTGCAACCTCCATGGCATCCTTGCAGAGAAGGATGGAGAGCTCTCTCATGCAGCTGCACTCCTGGTGAGACAGAACAAGGGAGGACCTCAGTCCAGGCTCTTCCGAGCTCACAGTGAGCAAGGGGTCGGTGTGGCAGACAGGGAGACACACGCTCCTGGCTCTTACTCTGCAGTGAGCTGTGGCAGGTAGGCCAAGTGTGTGGGCAGTGCAAAATGGCTCAAGACACAGGAAGGGCAAGGCAGTGGGTTGCAGATGGTCCACCCTGGGGCTGGCAAGGGGACACATGGCAAGGGGAGAAGCGGCCATGGGCAGCAAGGGGCCGAGGAGAAGTTGCCATTGTGGAGCACACATCTGCAGGGCTCTGCACAGGGAGGGGCTGCCCCAGCAGGAGAGCCCAAGAAGCACCAAGCAAAACGTTTCCAGCACGTGCCCAGGGATCGTGGTGGGCGAAGAATTCGCAGGCCAGTGAGACACGCGGAGAGGGACGCACCACCCCCAGGCCACATTCACGTGCCCCGTGGCCACGCTAGCCAAACCTCCTGCTTGCCCACCAGACTTACGTTTTCAAAGAGGGGCAGGAGCCTGTCAGGCAGCTGCAGAGCGATGGGGCCAGCCACTTGCCCATCTGCTAGGCGCAGAGTGTTGCGGAGGACAGTCACGGCCTTCATACTGATGTCGCTGTTGGCATCCTGCAGTTGCTGCACGACCTCTGGCAGCAGGTCTTGCAGAGTTACTGCCTACATGAAACACAGCAGTTCTGTTTCAGAAACACCGAAGACCATCCTGGCAGAAGCCCTTTGCTTACAGCAGGCACAGCCCAGAGCAGAGGTCTGTCTCCAGGAGCGTGCTGAGGCCCCTTCAGACAGAAGGCTGCTGCCTTGGGTTGCAGAAGTAGCCACTTGTGTCAGCCTGGCCCCGTGCGGGGCCTCATCTTCCCAACCTCAGCAGGATGACTGCTCTGGGTAGAGTGCTCCTGCAGCTGAGGCAGCCCTGCGCTGGCTGGCCTGGGGCCTGGCATTGACCTCTTTCTGGCACAGCAGGAGGTGCCTTTGAGCGGACACTGGTGCCGCTCTCCTCGTGCTGCACAGTCCAGGCAGGGGCTGCCCAGAAGCGCTCAGGGGCTGATGAAGAAGGCAGTGAGAGCAGTGGAGCCACTACCGCCCCTCCCGATTCTTGGCAAAGTCCAAGCAAGCCTCTGCGGGCAACAGCACCTGCAGCCCAGCCCCAGGCGGATGCTGCCACTTGGCCCAGATGCCCCCACTCACCATCTTGGGTCTCGTAGACAGCGTGACGAGGCTTGTAACCGCCATCCCACGCAGCACCGAGGACTGACTGTGCAGGTGTGAATGAAGAATGTCTGGGATGCAGGCATTGACAAGCTGCTCAAAGTCTACGCAGTCCAGCAACTGAAAGACACCCAGCAGCCCAGTGAGAGCCTGGCCCAGCCGGCAGGACTCCTGGCAGCACGCTGAATCTGCCAGAGAGCCCAGAGTTTCAAGGCACCTTGGAGAGGCACCGCTTGCTGCTAGGCCCTACCTCCATGAAGACAGCCATGGCGGTGATCTCCTTGTGCTTCTGTCTCTGGCGGAGACATATGACTGCCTCTTCAAACGCCGAGGCACCGAAGAGCGGTGCTTTGCTTCGCAGAGCCCTGGCCAGGGGAAGAACGCATTGGTAGTACCAAGCTGGGCAAACAAACCTCCTTGGGACTGTGCTTTCAGCGCTAGCTGTTATCCCATGGGCCAGACCAGGGCAAGGCTTGCATTTCTGCACTCTGCTTCAGCAGCTGGTGCCATCCACTTGAGGAGAGGCCGCCCGCCCTTCACCACATACCTTGCCTTTGCAAACATGGAGGGTGACGAGCACAGATGTGCTCGATTCACTGAGGGATGCCCTGCCTACACACAAGTTGTGGCCTTCCAACAGATGCCATTTCCTGACCACTTTGGATCCCCAGGCCACTGAGCCTTCCCGCGCTCTCTGGCCACCCTTCCGGCTGCTCTGCCACACAGCTCCAGTGCAGGCTGTGGCATTGCCTGCAGAGCCAGCCCCAGCACTCTCCTGCACCACTGGTCCCCGAGGAAGGAGTGCATTGGAAGGTGACAGGTCCTGCGAGTCCTCCTCTTGCACTGGGCAAGAGCAGCCCTTCACCAAGGAGCTCTCAGAGGCAGCAGCATGGAAATCATAGAATGAATCGTAGAATGGCTCGGGTTGGAAGGGACCTTAAAGATCAAAGAGGCTACTTCCCCTGCCGGTCTCTCCTGAGATCCCTCAGTCACCAGCACTGAGGGTCAACGCTGTCCCTCGGACCCCTGGGGACACCTCACCAGCCACGAGGAAGGGGATCACGTGGGGCCCTCCACCTCTGGGGGAAGAGTGCCAGGGGAGACAAGGACAACTGATGAGGCAATCACCTAGTCAGCACAGCAACACCTGTGTGGAAGGTCTCATGTCTTAAAAGCGTGTCCCAGCCACCCTGCGTCTGGATGTCTTCAACCAAAGTGGCACCCCCCACGTGTTGGAAAAGAGCTCTCATGGTCATCACCGCAGTCCTGCATGCAGAGCACAATGCGCGTCACATGTGGCGCCCCAGCGCTGGCTCCGGCCTGGGGCACAGACCTGGCAGAGGGGATGGAGCACCTGAGAAAGATGCCTGGAGGCCACATGCACTCCCCCATCTGACTGCTGCTCCTGCTGAAGTCCTGCAGTGTGCACTCATGGATGAAGGAGATCTGGAAGAGCACGGCAATGTAGAGCTTGTGGAAAAGTGAGTGCGCAATGTTTTTGCTGGAGGGCAGCTGGAAGATCTTGTTCATGGCACTGGTTACCTGCAGAAAACAGTCAGGTGCAGCTCTCAGTGCACAGGTGTCCCTGCAGCACTGCCAGAGCTTGCGGGTTGGGGGGTGAGGGAGGTGGGGGTGGGGCGTCGCTCTGAGCTGATGGAGGCACCGGGCCAGAGCCCGCTGCCTGGCTGCCTGGCCTGGGGCCCAGCCCCAGCGGCTCCCTGGGTTCGTCTCTGCTTTGTGGCATGGGCAAGCCAGCTTTTCGTGTCCAGAGCAAAGGGCCCAGCAGGCCCCGGGGGTCTTGCCAGCTGTCCTCAGCTCCCTGGGCCAAACCTTGCAGCCTGCTTGGGCCAGGCAGCTGCCCTGCCCGGGGCTGCCCAGCAAGGCAGGAGCAGGCGGGGAGGGAGGAGGACAGAGAGCGGCAGGGCAGGGGTGGGCTGCGTGCCTGTGCGCAGTGGGGCCCCAGCAGTGCATGTGGCCCTGCTGGGCTCTGGCTCCCAGCCCCCCTGACTGGGGAGCCCCAGGGAAGGCTGGCGTTTGGGGACAGAGGAAGAGGGGAGGAGGGGATGGGGAGGGGAGTGCAGCCCCACTGGGGGTGAGCGAGGCCTGGTCCAGGAACTCACAGCCCAGGAACGGACACAGTTGTGGTGTGGGCCAAAGCCATCGTGCCCAGGCCCTATGTATTGCATCAGCAGCTTTCTCAGCACGTCCTCTGCAACGCAGGGCTCGGAGACCATCGTCTGCCACATGGCCGTGGCAACCCTGCAGAGACAAAGCATGCTGTCGATGGGGCCACCCCAGCCACTGCCCCTTGGCCTGTGCCGGCCCTGAGGGTCCTGAGCTGTGCCAGAGGTGGGTGGGTGGGCCCTGTACCTATCGCACCACGGGAAGACCTCCAGCAGGCCCTGGACCGCGTGCTCAGGGTGCAAGGAGGTGATCTGGAAAAGGGTCCTCTTCAGGATGTCCAGGAGTGATTCCTTGCTGACCGACGCCAGGCGGTCATGGATGATCTGCATGACCCGTGGCACCTGGAGGAGAGATGAGGGAGAATGGAGCGGAGCACAGCCATGGCCCCAGCTGCCACCAGCAAATGCTTCCCTCCTGTGGCTCTTTGCCAGCCCGAATGGCTGTCGGGGACTCCCAAGCCGTGGACCCGGGCCAGGGAGAACGGCCCCCGAGAGGGCAACAGCACAGGGCAATCTGTCTGCAAACTGCTAACCTCCTCCATCTGTGAGTCTGTGATCATATCCAACACGCGGGCAACCACCTTTGTGTCAGAGACCCTGGGGTGTGTCATGCCCTCCAAGATGGTGAGGATGAAGTCCGTCCTCTCAACAGGGAAGAGGAAGCTGCCAAATACCTGCGAGAGGGAAGACATGTCACACAGCCTGCCTTGGTGGCGGGCTGCAGCTGAGCAGCGAGGGCAGCTCTGGAGAGAGAGCCAGGGCAGTGCTGGCACTGTGCCCCCAGCACAGGCAGGAGCAAGAGCTGGCGTGGGCTTGCAAGGGCCGGCCTGGGCTGGGATGACTGTAGCCTCAGTGGCTGCGGAGAGGGAACTGCCCCGCAGGGTGAAGGCAGGTGGTGGAGGTCAGGGTCAGGGCACACTTGGCGGTGTGTAGGCAGCCAGGCCTTGTGGGTGGCCAGGACAGCTGGACCTGCAGTGCTGATGCTGGCCACTGACATTAGCCTTTGGCTGCTCCCTGCTGAGATATGGTGGGACCCTGCAGCCGGCTTGCTGGGAGGCTGTGACGGACCCTGCCTCCTGCCCGCAGTTCTTGGGGCACTGGTTCATCCAGGTCTCCTGTCAACCTCACAGCCAAGAATCCCAGGAAGGGAGGGGCTCATTACCGTCGGTTCGCTAGCAGCGTCCTTGGGCAGGAAGGTGCTTGGGCATTCCCGCTCCAGAAAGAGATACGGATAGGTAGGTGTCATCAGGTGGCCTGGGCAGCAAGGCAAACAGAGAGTGGGTGAGTGGTAGGAATGATGCAGAAGCTGCTGCTTGGAGAAGACAGCTGAGAACACCAAGCAGAGCTCTGATTGTGGCAGGGCGCTGTGTCTGTCAAAGAGGGGCACTCTGTGTTGGGTGGAGGGTAGGGGGTGGGGACAGGAGACATGCCAGGGAGAAAACCGCCTCGCAGTCTGCAGAAAGGCCAGAGAGTCTGGTCCGGCTTTCTGCTCTGAAGCAGGAGAGAAGCCCCACGATGCTGCTACTGCTACAGGCTCTCCAGTCCACTGGTTCTCAGGAGTGCTACTAAGCCACTGCCCCAGGGGACATCCTGCTGCTCCAATAGGGGCTGGGGGAGCCCCCTAGGGTTGGTGCAGCACGGCTGCTCCCCTGCTCCACCCTTGGAGGAATGTGCTGCTCTTTCCTCTAGCTGGGGAGGGCGGACAAAGCGGCGTATCACCATGCCTGGTCTTGACTGGGCCCTCGTGTCTGGAAGGTGCTAGCCCACCCCAGCCTCTCTTACTCTGTCGCACCATCACGATCCTGTGGATGGCGTGAAGAGCCTCTGCAGACCCACAGCTGATGTTCTCGTCCTCCTCGGCACAGCACAGGGTGAGGCACCCCATCAGCTGCCCCAGGAGTGGCACAGGCTTCGTCTGGAAGGTGCGAACGCTGACCGTGCCCACTCTGTTTGTGAACGAGTCCTGGGGTTGAGAGGATGGACAGTGGCAGCTTGGCTGAGCTAGTGCACTTGAGACAGCAGGAAGGGGTGAGGGAGTGCTTAGAGGTTGCCTGAACCACCAGCTCCTTACCTGCATCAGAGAAGTGGGGATCAGGGCCTCGCTCAGACTGGCAATCCTCCCCACGGCATACCGACGCTTTGCCACTTTCTCGGATCTTGTGAGGGGCAGCAGGGCCTGAGAAGAGAAAAGCTGCTGGTTTGCCTTGGGATGCAGTGGCAGCTCCCGTAGCGGCAGCTCTGCCAAGCGCCGGGCAGGGTTTACACAGCGTGCCCAGGCTTCTCCTGAACAAGAGAAGAGCCTGGAAAGGGGGTATAGCCCGTCGCGGCCTTGGGGACAGACCCGCAAGATGATCTCCAGCGTAGCGGCAGTGTAGTCCGATGAAGTACACACCAGCACTTCCAGCACGCTGTCCAGAGATTTCAGAATCTGTAAGGAAGACAGAGCGGGTGGTGCTTTTTTGTTGGTCCTTCCTCATGGGAAGCTGGCTTGAATGCCTGCTGCCTGAGGCAGGCCTCAGCTGCCCAGTGGTGCCAGCAACCTGCCCAGTGGTGTCTCAGGATCTCCGTTGTCTTTCTGTTTCTCCCGTGGTCTTTCAGCAGCCAAAGCTAACTAGGAAAAAGTGCGCAGGAACTGACTGGCAGCAGGCTCTCTGTAGCTCACTCGCTGCTTACCTCAGCATAAAGTGAAGCATCCAACTTGCCCCTCTCCGTCTCTGAAGCAAGAGAGCCAATGGCGTTGATGCAGGGGCCGAGGTGCTGTGACAGCAGTGCTAGGTTCTCTTTGCTGCAAGGAGAGGAGAGAAGGTGCCCATTGGAGGCTGGCACTAGGAGCAGTGCCCAGATGCCCTGGGAAGGTGACCGTAGATGTCAGGGCCTGGGGTCACCAGGTGGGACCCGTACTGGGTGGGCAAGGCTTGTGTGGAGGCATCTTCTCCCTCTCCCGTGCTGCTGAGCCAGGGATAGAGGGCAGTCATGGCATGCAGTGCACAAAGCCCTTTCCAGCTCCTGCCTCTCTCCCTTCAGGGAAAAAAGCTGGGAAGGGAGACAATGGAGAGCCCCTGCCGGCACTGCCGGCTGGCTCTGCTGGCATGGCACCCTCTGCCCTCCTATCTGGTGCAGGGGAGAGCTGAGGCCCTAAGACAGAGCACCAAAGTCCTGCCCGGGTGGGGGAAGCCCGCTGCTGTCAGGCCCATGCTGTGGAGAGGCCCTGGCCAAGCCAGGGTATGGGGCAGGTACCTCCTTTCAGTGATGGCATACGCAGCTTGCCAGCCCAGGAGCATCACAGTGCGCAGGTGGTCGAAGGGAGACTTAGGCAGTTGCATCTGGAGAGAGACAACATGGTCAGGATGGGACACGGGAAGCTGCCAGGGGCTGGCACTGATCTGCAGGGCAGGCAGAGCGTTGCTGGCACTATACCAGCATTGGCGTCAAGACCCGGGGGGTTAAGGGGGGCACAGGCCAGGCTGCTCTGTGCCCACAGAGGCCCGTCCCACCCTCCCCTGTGTGCAGAAACCCCTGTGCTGTTCTGACTGCTGGGCTGGTGCCCGGACAGCTCACCCTTCCCCCCTCCCCGCCCCACTGGGTATCCCCTCACCTTCTTCTCCACTCCCAGGTCGTCGCTGGGCAGGTACATGTATGTCCTCTCCATCCTGGTGCTGCAGATGGTGCGGATCGAGGCCAGAAACTTCAGCTTCCAGTCCTCTTCCTGACAGTCAGGGAGCAGAGAGACAAATAGGGAGGGTGAGAGGGCGGCGACATGGCCAGCAGGGCCACTGCACCACAGGGGTGCAGTGATGGTACAAGGGGCCAGGAGGGCAGCAGCTCAGCACAGCCAGCAGCCCTCCAAAAGCCTGTGTGTGGGCAGCAAACACGGCAGCCCCCAGCTGGGAGAAGCAGGCTGAGCCTCACGCACTGACAAAGTCTGCAGTTACCATTTTGGTGCCAGTGAGAACAGCCCAGAAGTAGTCACAGGCTTCCACGTCCTTGGGCTCCGGAGACATGACGGAGGCAGCAGAAGCATCATCTGATTAAAAAAGAATGGACAGAGCTGTAGGCGGGGCAGGAGGCAGAGGGAAGAGCCATGCCCTCTCTTGAGCCCTGTGCCCACCGCCCTGCCGACTGCAAGCCCTGGGTCGGAGCACTGATGCCCCCTTTCCTCAAGGTTGCCGCTGGCAGCAGAGCAGGAAAGGTCCCTGTCCTGCAGCACTCCTGCCGGGTGAGCAGCCTTCTGCTGCCTGTCCCCACAGCAAGAGCTGGGTCCCCTCCACTCTCTCCCGCTGGGAGCCTCCCCTGCTGCCAGGGGAGGCTGTGCTGGGGCTGGCTCCTGGCTCACAGCTGCCCTGCCCTTCAGGAGCCGGCATGCCCCCCGCCGGCTGTACCCCTCTGCTGATGTTCCAGGGAAACGGGCTCCTGCTGCAGAACAGGGTGCACTCGCTGACTTTGGTCCCGTCCAGCCCGCTGGGGACCCTCGCTCGCTTGGCTTCCTCAGTTGTGGCAGTGGCATGGCAGTGCCATGCTGTGGCACCCGTCCCTGGTGGAGCCCCGACTCCAGCCTGCTGGTGAGCCTGGAGCCTGGGGCCAGGCTGGACGGGCCCAGCAGTGCCTGCGTACTTACCCCTCTGAAGCACATGGGTCTCCCACGTAGAATATGCAGCAGATCTGCTATCCTTCTCAGCATTCAGGATCTCGGGGACAAGTAATAGCAGCCCCGCCAGGGCAAAATCGTCAGTGCCCCTTTGGCAAGGAGCCGCACGACTCGTGCACTGTCCCATTGTAATCCTCGTGGACACTGTGGGGCTGCCCTGCTGGTGCTGGGTAGTTGTAGCTGTCCCAGGGGTGAGTCAAAAAGGGCTCTGCTGTGATGTCACCCAGGACAAAAGGGGGACGCTGTCTCCAGGGCGGAGGGCGTGAGGCCCAGGCACCTGACTCCTCTCAGATGCCACAAGGCCGCTGTGAGATGGGGAAGATACTAAAACTTATCCAAATTAGTATTTAGCTACATATATGGTAAAATATCCTAATTATAAGGATGTAGATGAGAACCTTATGAGCAGCAGATGTAAAAAGGAAGATATCGCTCAAGGCCAACGGGTGAGGGAAGGACGAACAACTTGTTGGCAGGAAAGAAAGCAAAGATAAACAAAAAACTTCTACATGCTGTCCAGCAGCAGGTCCAGGTCCAGAAAGGTAAAGAGAGTTTAACCTGCTCTTCCTCACTGCCTTCAACCTGAAAGACCTCTGCCCACGACCACCAGGCTACGCTGCGCAGGTGCAACCGGGAGGAGCTAAGGGCGGGGAGTATGGAAATGAGTACTTGGAAGAGGTCTGCCTTTTGGGGAAATCAATGAATATGTATGAGAGCTCGTGTAATATGTAACAGTATTCGTGTATAAAATTGTGAGAGACGAGCGGGCAGGTGTGCACTTTTTCAGGGAAGCCATTCCCAGTGCGCCTGGTGCACCGCAATAAAGTGTACCTACTTTACAACCCTATGGTTGTGGAGTCTTTTCCGCGCGTCACCTGTGTGCCCTCACACCCTCTTGGGACCACCCTGTGGCTCTGTGGCGTGTCCCAGAGCGCCAGTGTGCCTGAAGGACCTCCCTTTGTCTTCATGGGCACACCAGAGCCTTGCCTCTCCCACTCAGTGGCCAGAGCAGCCATGGATGTGACCTGGCAATCCTGGGAGACATTCTGACAGCAAAGGTCTGCTAAAACACTGGCAGACACAACTGCCAGTCAGCCTGCAAACTGCTAATCCTTGAGAAGGCCCAAGTGGCCCCTTGGAACTTTGGCTGTGCACCTAAGAAGCAGAAACCTCCTGAGCGACCACTGATAAGGGCAAAAAGGAGGAGCTCTAACAGCACTTCATTGTCTGAAAAGGTGAATATACTTTGGGAAAGTGTGGACATGGACACCTTCTGGGCCACTTTCCCTGCTTGTTCTACCCTGACCCCACAGCTTTTAGAACAGGGAGAAGCCCCTGTCTGCAGGGTCTGCAGAGAAACTTCTGTAATTTGAGTTGTTTGGATTGTGAGGAACGTGATCTCCACACAAGGGTGCCTTCTGGTTGCTACTGAGCAATCTAGAAAGTTCTCTAGTGCCACATAGGAGTAAATAACACTGTCAGCCTTCAGCTTGGAGGCAGATGTGGCGATGACACCCTAGTATCCTGCCAAGTGTTGCCATCACGGCTAACTTCTTTTGTTGGTATCAAAACTTACCAATTCTTTTGTGATCTCTTGCTAATCATTAATCCTTCCTGTGATAATACTACCCTGGCCACACCGCTGAGTGTGTGAGGCACAGATGCTCTCTCCCACTTTCTGCAGTTTTTGGCATATCACATTTACATCCTTTCCCTCACGCTGAAATCTCTTTCAGTGCCAGGAAGTGCTTTGCAAAAAAGCCTCTACATTGCATTTTCCGTCCTTCTGAAAACGTGGTCACACATCCAATAGACAGAGAGAGCGAGCACAATTTAGAGCACATCCAAAAATCCTGCCCATAGGGAGACATTAGAAAACACCTGTGACTTTGGCTTTGGAACTGGAAATGGCACATTTTCAGAGTCCTGGGGTGACTAGTGTCATCATGTGCTCTGATCTCACCGCCTAGTCCTGCTGGCCACGCTAGTTCTCATGCCGTCCAGGATGAGACACCTGGGCACGCTGCTGGCTCACGTTCAGCCAGCCATCAACCAGCATTCCCACGTCCTTTTCTGCTGGGCACACTTCCAGCCACTCTTCCCCAGGCCTAGGCGGCTGCATTAGGTTGCTGTGAACCAAGAGCAGGAGCCAGCACTTAGCCTTGTATAGCGGCACGAGATTGAACTCGGCCCATCGATCCTTTAACCCGGCTGGCAGCTAAGCACCACACAGGTGCCTGTACTGGGCTGGAGTGGCCGCAGGGGCTGGAGTGGTAGCAGTGCTGCACCTGGCCCTTGCTGGGGAGGTGCAGCAGCTGGGGAAGGCATCTGCCAGAGGGTTCAGTACTCGGGCAGAGGTGTGGGGCAACCACCAGCTCCGGCACTTCATGCTGCTGGGGCTGCAGGACAGAGGTCCCCCAGAGCTGCTCATCTGCAGCCAAGGCCAGCAGGCAGGTGAAGCGCTGCAGTCACTGAGGCACCAGGGCAGGAGGCAGCCAGGGACACCACGCACGGGGACCCCAGCAGGCTGTTCCCTAGGGCCTGGGCTCTAGAGCCCGCCACCGCGGACACAGGGCCAGACCCCTGCCCTGGCTGCGGCTCCCTTCCCAGGCTGGTGATGATGCTCTTTTTCTTTCCCTCAATGATGTTCTTTAGCTTCTCCTCATGCCCATCCGTCAAGTGCTGCCCAGCAAGCCTTAGGCGAGGAGCCACAGTCCTCAGGGGCTGCCTTTGTGTGACTTAGGGGGGCACTCCTGGCTCCAGCAAAGCCTCATTAGCTGCCCTCGTGAGGGCTGCCGGCTTCTGGTGGTTCCCTCAGCTACTTTGATGGCTGCACACTGTGATCCCCACTCCACTGTGGAATACATCTGCCCCAGAGCCGATCGCCTCAGGCGAGTGACTGTTAGATGGCGGTTAACAGTGCTCACAACAGAAGGCTTTTCATCGTCCACAAATTCCTTTAGCTGCCATTTCACAGCTCCACTTACAAAGGGAGCCCGAGCTTTCTCTCTCCCCTAAGCACAGCCCTAACCGACGCGCGGAAAAGACTCCACAACCATAAGGTTGTAAAGTAGGTACGCTTTATTGCGGTGCACCGGACACACTGGGAATGGCTTCCCTGAAAAAGGTGCGCGCCTGCCCGCTCGTCTCTCACAATTTTATACACGAATACTGTTACATATTACATGAGCTCTCATACATATTCATTGATTTCCCCAAAAAGGCGGACCTCTTCCAAGTACTCATTTCTATACTGCCTGCCCTTAGTTCCTTCCGGCTGCGCCTGCGCAATGTAGCCTGGTGGTCGTGGGCAGGGGTCTTTCAGGATGAAGGCAACGAGGAAGAGCAGGTTAAGCTCTCTTGACCTTTGTGGACTTTGACCTTCTGTTGGACAGTGTAGGCCTTTTTTGCTTGTCTTTGCCTTGTTTCCTGCCAACAAGTTGTTCATCCTTCCCTAATGAGTTGTTCATCCTTCCCTCACCCGTTGGCCTTGAGCGATATCTTCCTTTTTACATCTGCTGCTCATAAGGTTCTCGTCTACATCCCAGATAATTAGGATATTTTACCATATATGTAGCTAAATCCATCAATGCAAAATGGACTTCCTTTACCGGATGCGGGGGAAACCTTGTTACAAAAGATGAGGAAAAGGCGGAGGTGCTTAATGCCTTCCTTGCCTCAGTCTTTAGCGGCAATATCGGTCGTTCTCTGGATACCCAGTACCCTGAGCTGGTGGAAGGGGATGGGGAGCAGAATGTGGCCCTCACTATCCATGAAGAAATGGTTGGCGACCTGCTACGGCACTTGGATGTGTGCAAGTCAGTGGGGCCGGATGGGATCCACCCGAGGATACTGAGAGAACTGGCGGAGGAGCTGGCCAAGCCGCTTTCCATCATTTATCAGCAGTCCTGGCTATCGGGGGAGGTCCCAGTTGACTGGCAGCTAGCAAACGTGACGCCCATCTACAAGAAGGGCCGGAGGGCAGACCCGGGGAACTATAGGCCTGTCAGTTTGACCTGAGTGCCAGGGAAGCTCATGGAGCAGATTATCTTGAGAGTCCTCACGCAACACTTGCAGGGCAACCAGGCGATCAGGCCCACTCAGCATGGGTTTATGAAAGGCAGGTCCTCCTTGACAAACCTGATCTCCTTCTATGACAAAGCGACGTGCTTAGTGGAGGAGGGAAAGGCTGTGGATGTGGTCTACCTTGACTTCAGCAAGGCTTTTGACACCATTTCCCAAAGCCTTCTTTTTCTCTCCCTCTTCTGTGACTGAAGCGGCATTGAGGCACACGTTCCCCATTATGGCCTTTTCCGTATCCTTGCTGTATCTTGTGCTGTCTCAGTGGTCCTAGCACACACCACAAGGTAGCTTATAACTCATGAAATGCAAGCAATCCATGCTCAGTCCAGTCTCACATTTCCCAAAAGTTAAGTTCTTTCTGCCCAGCTTACAAACACTGCCTCTCCATTTCCCCCATCTGTAACATGTTCTGTACAGTTATCCATTTCTTAGTGAACAGCACTCGCTTCTGACTTAGGTGAATTCAGGTCTGTGCCAGGTTTTGTAGCATGTACCTCATTGCACGGAACTTCAACAACTTTCTTCATAACCTTCAGCTCACTGGGATGAGGGGTTGCTCTGCGCTGTAGGCCCTACCGAAGAAAAAGCACTCATGCAGAGCATGACATTTAACAATCAGAGGAATACGTGTCATACCTCAAGATTGAATCAGTTCAAATGACATGTTTTATCAGACCACTAGAGCCCAAGCTGGACATGAACAAAATGTCACAGAATCTGATGTGGACTTCTCTGCTATTACAGTGTGCAGCTGGGTACAGGACTTCATTCTGGTCTAACCAAAGCTCGCACAAGTTTGGTAGCACTCCCAGAGTTATCTGGCTGTAACAGAGCAGGGCAGTAGCAGTGTCACAGCAGTAGCAGTGTCAGTCCTTTCCAGGGGAGAAACTACTCTAGGATATTCCAAATCACACTAAAACTCTGCAAAACTCGATGTTACTGCTTTCACACCTCCTACAACCATTCACCAAATGGTTTATGAAACTAACATTTTGGTGTGCCACAATACTGCAGCAAATATGTTTGGAAGTGTCTGGGTTAGCATACTGGCTGCGGAAGCTCCCAACAGGAAACATGGAAGACAACAGGAAGGACTGTCCAGTAGCAAGGTTTTGGAAATGCTGGACCCACAGTAGAAATGTGTCTTTCTCCCCCTCCTCCCAGACATGAATAAAAGCTTTTGGTTAACACTGACAATCCCAACATGATATAGCAGCGCTATCAGCAATGGTAGACGTGTTCATAGTATTGCTCCTTTTGTTACCTGTAAACACAACACACACTGATGAGTGTTTGGTTTAGGAGTTAAAGCACCACTCGAGTGCTGTTCAAGCATCAGCCAACTGTTCTCACAAGCAGGCTGCAGCTTTGTGCATAGGAAGCTGCAAAATCTCTTCTGTCTCCCATTTTAGTTGGCTTTCTGCCAAAAAGCATTTCAGAACATTAAGAACAGGGTTCAGTAACAACTTGATCCACAACTGCAAAGGTAAATATCACTGGATTTCCCCCAGTGTCAAGACGAGCTGTAATTCAAGATTATGCACTGGCTCTCAGCGTACTTAGGTTTAGGCTTGGGTTTAGAGCCCTCCATGGAGGCACCCTGATCCAGAGGGCACACACCACATGCTAGGCTGACATCACTGTCAGGAACAACATGGAATGGTCCTGTACTTTCTAAAGGAGAAAATAAATTACGAAGGGAAATGCAGAAAGTCAGCCCAGCAGAAGTGAAAAACGACAGCTGGTGGCAGTGAAACACAGCAGAGAAATAAAGTACCAGACAAGAATTTCATTGGAAAGGAAAGATCTTTAGGCAGCTAGATAGCAACAAAGAATGCCTCAGAGCAAAGGGGCTTGGAAAAAGCAGAGCAAGGTGTGTATAAGGGTAGTAGAAAGTGAAACAGGGCCAACACGCAAAGAAAACATTACACTGGGAACAATGACTAGGCCATCCTGGGCAGATCAGAATCTTCCCAAACAACCTGAGGGTCTACTTCTTTGCATTTCAGACAAAACAAAACAAGAAACACTTCCAAAAAGGTACAGATGCTACCCCTACCAACCACCCATATTCCCTCCCCACCATCCCTCACCTACCAGTAATTCCAGGTCATTAGCACCAAGGTCCAACTGTTCTAACTTGACAAGGAATGAGAGTGAACTGCAAGATACAGGGAATAGAAAGGGGACAGGAGAGGAAAACTAATAATACTGTGTACAAACAAGTGATGTACAATGCACCCGCTGACTGATGCCCAGGCTATCCCTAAGCAGCCAGACCCACCACCCCGTCCAGCCCCCCATATAATTGTTCAGCATGATGCCATATGGTGTGGATTAGCCCTTTGGCCAATTTGGGTCAGCTGTCCTGGGTTTGTCCCCTCCCAGCTTCTTCTTCACCCCAGCCTGCCTGCTGGCAGGACGGAGCAAGAACCTGAGGAGTCCTTGGCTTAGTGTAAGAACTGCTCTGCAACAATTAAAACATCAGGGTGATACCAACGTTAGTCTCATACTAAATCCCAAACACAGCTCTGTAACCTGCCCTGATACTGACATCAGGCTGACGGGCCTGTAATTCCCTGCAAAGTCCTTCCAGCCCTTCCTGTTGCCTGGAGGCACGTCTGCCAGCCTGCAGTCCACTGGGGCCTCCCTCATCACAGTGGGCAGCAGAAGAGACCTGCTGCGCTCCTCCCTTGCCACGGGAGCCCCACGGCTCCCACTGTCCCCCCAGGCCACAGTGAGCTCCACAGCCCTTCCAAGGAGGCAGGAGCAGCTGGTGCAGCAAGGCTGCCTCTGCCCTCCGCAAGCAACCTCAGGGCCCCATATACAACAGCCTGGCAGCATGGCTCTTACCCTCCAAAACGTCGCTCATGTAGTCATTGAGTGTTTGTGCCAGCTCGTCAGCACCTCTGTCTGTGCCGCTCTGCTGGACACACTTCTCTGACAAAGAAGTGAAACCTGCAGGAAGAACAGGCAGAAATCAGGACATGTCTACGTGGGCCACAGGGCCTGGCAGCCAGTCCCATGCTGCCAAGCCTAAGCGCCTGTCAGTCGCTGCATCGCAAGAGAAGCCAATCCGTGCTCTCTTTAGCCATCACAGCAGGAGTCCTCAAGAGCGACAAGATAGCTGTGCCATCTACGGGCCAGGGCCCCCGAGGGCCTGGTGTGTCCCAATGGCTCGTTTCCGGGGAGGCTCTACCATGCCCAACCCACCTGAAAAATCCGCTAAGAACAGCACACCCACGATAAGCCTGGGGATCTGTCTGTCCCAGGTGAAGTCCTCAGAAAGAAGATCGGGGAGGAGCACGCTCCTGTTCTCCATCTCAGAGTACGGGTACTTCCCCTCCCAGGCAGATGCTATGGTCAGTGCCCTGTGGTACCGGGGTACCTCAGCAGAAGACAACCATGCCCAGCTGGGAGGGAGGAGATGAAGACCCCTCAGCACCGGACGATGCAGTGAGCCTGGGGCCTTCTTGAAGGACAGTTTGGTCTCTGCCACCATGGGTCATCACAATCACCTGGTTGGTAGGTGATGACCTGGTTCATAGGTCATCGCTTAGTGGCTGCCCTCCAGCAACACGGTGGGCTAACAGTGCCATCCTCCATAGATCAATGCCTGCTGAGCAGCAGCCACTGTGACCCCGTGCAAATGTATAGAGCTACTTCTTCCAATGAGGTTATTAAAAAAAAAAGAAAAAAAGTACAAATAGGATTAAGACTGGAAGAGGGTAAAGAATATTCATATATTCATGACAACATTCACCACCAGAACCTTCCAGAATGGTTGCTCAGTTCTTCTGTTCTGGGGGGGTGGTTAGGGGCTGGTGGCAGGGAATGCAGGCTGCTGGTCAGTTAAGTCAGCGGACCACTGACACAACCAGAATGAAGAATGCTAACACAAATAAAATTCAGAAATTATTCTATTCTGGCTAGAAAAGTTGTTTCATGTTGCTCCATCCATCCAAGAGGAAAGGTTGAAAACAACAGTGGCAACGTGAAGTTTAAGAGAAGAAGAGATAAGGAGTGAAGGATGGAGGATGAGGATGGTAACATAAGCAGCAAACGGTGGTTAGTAATTAACCTCTTAGAAGATCACTAGAAAAGAGATATTTAAGTAGGAGATTTGTTTTGTTTTGAAAACACTGGCTTGTGCTTTTAAGGGTCACCGATTACCTGAACTGTTTGCAAGGTCACTGCTTGAAAACTGGAAAACTTGTTCAATAAAATTAACAATTCTGTATTTTGAAAATGGTATGGTTTAAATATTGAACTTCATAAATGTTCTCATTTGTGTATTGCATTTATGAATCCAGTAGTTCTTAACTGAAAACAACCAAATGTTTTCATTAAGGTTTAATAGCAAATAAATGCATTTCAACTTTCCAAACTCGTTTTTCAGCAATTTTAGCCTACTGTAATTCCAATTACTTGATTCAAATCATGCTTCAGTCTGGTGTAACAACAAAATCAAGTTTAACTTTCATTATTCCATTATTGCCTAACATTTTCCCAGAGTAAACGTAATTTAGATGGATATAAAAGACACCGCATGTAACCAGCACAAAAACAGTCACTTCATTTTAAATGTGCATAAAAAAAAAAAAAAAAAACCAACAACAAACCACACAGAAACCCAAACACATGAATGGTTAACTTTTTGTTCCCTTTTTCTCAGACAAAACCTTTGTCTTACTTTGGAGAGCAATGTCTTGATATCTGAAGGAGCTCCCTCCTTGAAGTCATCCATTTCTAGAGTCAAAACGATCAGTAATTCATCTACTCACAAGCATCTTTTCTGCTCTGCTTCCACAAATTATGTCTCATCTCAGAGCAGAGCCATGCTACTCTACCATGTTATTATACCTTCAGCTGGGATTTACATGGCTGGGATTGGTGTGCTTTTAGACCAGCAAAGATCATTCAATACATTCGTTTGACCTCCTGCATGCTACAAACCACAGAGTTTCACCTCAACATTCCCACATCAACCCTGCAGCTCCCAGTTCAGCTATTTTATGGTTTATGATTATATATATTGTAACTATATATAGTTACAATTCCAAGGACAGCTTGCAACATAATTATTCAATTCAAATTACAAATAGGTTCTCGGGCCCCCATACTACCTCATTCAAGTTCCAGGTAGCTGGTCCATAATGCTGTATGATTCTTTCAGGAGGCCATTCATTCTCTCCCCATTCTTGGGCACTATGCCCAGCTAAGGAAGCATCAATAGATCGTTTTACTCTATTCAGATAAAAACAAACAAACAAAAAACTCTTTTCAGCTGGAATTAGCTCAAACCTTTCTTTACATAGAAAGAAAAATCTAGGAGCGTAACAGAATGACACCAGGCAGAATGACAACTCCCAGAGGGAAGCCCTACAGTGACAGCGAGTCAGAACAGATGATCTGTGGCCACCCCAGGGACAGACTCAAATGCCATGACCTGAGACTGAAAGTGACTGCCAGAACTGGGATGATGGACGCATAGAATGCTTGCCTTTAAGACAAGAGACCGGAAGGATGGGCAGTGCAAACCCCTTAAGAATAATGCTTCAGAAATGAATTCCCAAGCCTGAGCTCCTGGTGAAGCCCAGATGACTTCCACAACAGCGACAATGGAAACAGACACTATCTGAAATCAAATATGCACAAGACCCAAAACGCATCTGCTCTTTAAGCTGTGACTGCAAGACAAGAAGCGCTTGGATCAGCCCTATGATCACAGAATCACAGAACTGATGACGAAACAAGCATTTAGGACCTTTAGTGTGGCTACCAAGTTGCCCATCTAATCTGTCCAGTGGAAGAAGGTGATGAGGATATCAAAACCTGAGGAGCGCGTAACATATAAGGATCATATCAGGAAACATTCGATACAAAATAAAAGTTACACGCACGGAAGAAGTGATCCCTTTAAGCTCCTACTGCAAGACAAGAGGTGCTCAGCTCCCAGTTGAACATCAGCGTTGTTCCGATGAGGTCAAGTGTTCAATACCCTCAGGATGGCTTCCCCAGGGCCTGCCGAGCACCAAGAGCAACAGCACAGCACAGACAACAAGCTGGGACTGCCCTGCCTGGCACGTGTTCACACTGTACGTGACAGAACTCCCCACACATCATCTCTGCCTGACCTGATCAATCCTGAAAGGCCCCATCCGCTGCAATGACTTACAAGCACAGACCCTTGCCCTATGGGTCCATTCACAACCCCAACTCAAACATAGCACTTGCCCCCCCAGCTTAGCTTGGGAATGCTGGGAGGCAGGTTCCATCCTCATCAAGGAACACAAAGGCTAGCCAGGACACTGCTTCAAGCCTAAGGCTCCTCTTCACCTGCAGAAATAAAGTGCCATCAGGCACCAGCACGCCAGCCAAACTTCTTCCAGGGAAGCACCCTCCTCAGAAACAAAACAGTAGTCAACTGACCTGCTCTGCTACTGAAATCAGATAGACACCCCCTAGACAACTCCCTGCCTCCCCCTGCCAACACACAAGATTTGCCCCTGAACTTAATTCTCAGGGCTCAGAATCCATCCTCAATGTGGACCACAGAGACCAGCTAGGATGTTCCCAGTACCTTCTTCATCCCTGGAAAAGAGGAGTCACCCAGAGGTGGACCAATAGACTACCAAACCAAAAACAATGCCCGTTTTCCAACTTTTCTCCACTCACCTTCCCAACCCACACCCAGCGCTTCCATTCACTGTGCCAAGCCAAGCCCGCGGGGCTTAGATCAAGGAGAAAGAACAGACAAACGTGACAATCCATAAAACGGTCTATACCCACTCCTCTTCTTTCATCCCCTACCGCAAGAGCCAAGAAGCCCCAGACCCGTGTTCCCCAGCCCAGTATCACCGCTTCGCCCACCTAACACCCCAAAGAGATGCATCTCCAGCATTTCAGGAACTAGAACTGCTGACGTCTGGCGCGCCTCAGAAACGTGGCAGGAGACGTACTCTGCTGTCGCAAGGTAGTTTGCCCAACAGGCAAAGCAGACTAACACAGTCCACTGACCAACTCAGGGCCCACACTGCTGTCCACTCACCCTCGTGCTTCGTTCAAGTTTCCGTGCCCATGCCCTGGGCTACAAGAAACAAAGAGAGAAGGTCATGCCCACGATGGACACGCAAACAGTACAGCTTCTTGCAGAGGACTCAAACACAGAGACCAGAGCCAGAAAAAAAAAAACACACCCTCAAGTCCACAAATGCCAAAAAGCCATGAATGCACAGCAGTCCCAGCAGGGGTAATTACAGACTTATCCTTTACAGATGAAAAAGGTGACCCTGCTCAGTCTCTTCGTACTACTGCGCTTATGCAGTCGAGCCCCTTGCAATGCGTGCTGAAGCTCTTTGTGAATCCTCTGGACAGTGACACAAATGGCTTGATATACCTAAAGATTGAAATGTAACGCCAAAAAAAGGAACTGTACCCCATGATTTCCCAAAAACAAGTTAGCCAGCAACCCCTCCTAAGCATCCCTCTTCTAAGTGAATTCCAAGCTCTTAAAATCTAGAAGGATGCAAGGTCTAAAGTCTCAACAGCCAGCAAAACCACAGGCAAAAGCTGCAGAAATATAACAAACTGTCCCTAACCCTGAACAAGATTACACCTTACATGCCTACTGCTGCTGGTTTCAGATACATGCTTACACAGGGAGCTTCGACAATACCTTTCTCCTAAACCCTGCTCCCTCACTTTGCCACCAAGGTTGTAACTTTGATAATATTTGACACACAGGCAAAGACTCACAGTAAGCCCCGTAATTCTGCAAAAATCCTGAGGGACCCAGAACCACTAAGCAAACACACAAACTAACATTATTGTCCTATCCATGAACATGCCATAACAATGACTCACCTGAGAAAGAACTGCATGCAATAAAGGCACCTAGTACTACATTAGTTTATTCTAACAGATCCTACTAGTTGCTACCTTAAAAAGATGTGCGTACCGCTCTCTACTTGGAAACATAACAGTCCGTAGGCTCTGACCCACCTAAAGAGCCCTGCAACTGACTGAAGGAAAAACAAAGCACTTACCCCAAAGAGCAGCCCAGGCAGAAGGAGCTCTCTGATGGCATACCTGGGGCTCATATACCGTTTGGCCGCGCCCAGCACCCAAGCCCAATCACCTGGGAAAGGGAAGGGGCAAAGCACAAGAAAGTAGAAAGAGAGCAGAAGGAGAAGCAGCAGCTGGCGTGTTTTTGTTTGTTTGTTTGTTTTTAATCTGATTTAGCTCAACAGCGAGCAGAGTGCAGACAAGAGAATCGGGCTGTTTCTAGAAGCAACGTTCCGCTTGCTTAGGCTGCAGCTTTTAATCTTGAAAGGACAATATGACCAAGCAAGTAACTGGATTTTTTTCAACTGAAATTAGCTCAAACCTTTCTTTACATAGAAAGAAAAATCCAGGAGCATTAAAAAAAAAAAAAAAAAAAAAAAAAAAAAAAAAAGCACAACATGCCAAAGAAAAACAATTCAATGTAATAATATCACTTTATCACTTGCAGGAAAAATCACATACTTGAGTAGGCTATCTGAGAACCAAAAGGCCATGCTGACGGGTCAAAACACACTAAAGGACACTGGGTCCTGGCCCTCCGCTGCACCGACTTGAAACCCATCCCTAACACAGCATGAAAACTTGAAACCCAACCCAAACACAGACACAGCATTTCAGCCTCAACACAGTTTTGGGAACTGCTGGAAAGCAGGCTTCATCCTCAATGAGGTGTGCTCAGGCTACACAGCATGGGGCTTCGGGCACCTCTTCCCCTACGGAAGAAGACCGCCATCAGGAACCGCCACGCAAGACAACCTTTTTCCTCTACAACACCTTTCTCAGGAACAACGCAGCATTCCAGAGACCTGCTTTGCTCCTGTTCCAAGGGCTATCACAGCCCACCTTGCCTGTGGCACCTGATAAACAGAGGAGAAAGCAACCACAGCAGCAAAACCCACAGCAGCCTTTGGACAGTTACTCTCATCCCCTCCTTAACCTCAGCCTCTTACCTGCCCCACGTGGCAGATGCTTCCACCTGTTCTCTTAAGCCACTTAAAGCACCTCTGAAAGGCAAACTGGAATTTTACTCTATTGGATGTAGGAAAATAACTGCAGTGACAACCGCACCCCAAAAACAACTGCTACCTCTGTTCATCACTCACCAGAGTCACTCCAGAGGCAGCTCAGGTCATGACGTCCTGGACTGCACACTGAGTTTCAGCCTGAACAAAGGAAAACACAGCCAGAAGATAAACTTTCAGCTGCCAGCGTTAGCACCCATCCCTCATCAACACAAGCGACTCCATCTTTAATTGTATCCTTTCAAAACAGCAGTCCACTTGCCTCTGTACCTGGAAATTAAGTCCAAGCTCAGAAGGAGTAGACAGCATCACCCATGCCACCTGGGAACACAAAAGGAC
This sequence comes from Aythya ferina, assembly GCF_964211825.1. NCBI lineage: Eukaryota > Metazoa > Chordata > Aves > Anseriformes > Anatidae > Aythya > Aythya ferina. Next base: position 85,806,368 of record NC_140299.1, read on the forward strand.
AAAATGACCACTGTGCTTGCAAACAACCACCTGCCACACTGCTCCTCTATCCCAAACAGCCTCACCTCAGACCCTGAGGGAAACACCTGAGTGTCTTCCGTTCGCTTTGGATAAGGGATGACCAGGCTGAAAACACTCTCACCTTCCCTCACTGCTCCGTGACATGGGGATTTCCCTTCCCTGTCCAAGACTGCACGAAGCACCTGCAGAGACAAGAGAGAAGCACACCCTGAGGCACCTCACAGCCAGAGTGTACCTGCTGCAATACTCTCTCTTCCCAGCTCCGTTACTCCAGCTGCTCACCAGCTTTAACTGAGATTCTTGGCTCACAGCGCCAAAGCAAACTCTGCCCAGGCCACGCAACACACACTACACAAGCTACGTTATTTAAGACACACGAGCTGGAACGTTCCTGCCCAAGAATCAGTCGCATCACACAGGAAGGATGCCGCATGCTCCTAGAAACCAAACCTACCAGTCCTGAACAGCTTCCCTGCCAGACAGCTCCCCACCTCCTCCTGCCAACCACGCTCAGCACACGCACTATTTGCCTCTCAAAAACAACAACAACAAACAAACAAACAAACAAAAACCCACAAAAAGTAAGAACATACACACACAAAAGCGACTGAGCTCCACAGATGCCAAAAAGCCACGCACACACAGCAGCCCGGCAGGGGTAATCACAGACCCTTTACAGATGAAAAAAGGAAACTCTGATACGACCCTGCTCAGTCTCTTAGTAATCCTGTGCCTACGTGGTCAAGCCTCTTGGAGCATGTAATCAAGCTGTTTTTAGTTCTCTGGAGAGTTACACAAGTGATTAAAATATAACTCAAAACCAGAAGTGTATCCCACCATCCCTAAAACCAGTGATCCAGCAACCTCTGCTAAATATCCCTCTATTAAGTGAATTCCAAGCACTTAAAATCTAGAAATCCATAGACTCCAAGCTGCCTAAAGAAGCACCTGTAGAAACAAGAGAAAAAGCACACCCTGAGGCACCTCACAGCCACAGCATACCTGCTGCAACACCTCTCTCTTCCCAGCTCCTTTACCTCAGCTGCTCATTAGCTCTATCTGAAATGTGTGCCCAGGCAGCGCTGCACAAAATTGTGCCATCAGACTTAAAAAAAAAAAAAAAGGCCCACAGCACAACAGCTGCTGCTCCTTCTGTGCTCTCTTTCTACTTTCTTGTGCTTTGCCCCTTCCCTTTCCCAGGTGATTGGGCTTGGGTGCTGGGCGCGGCCAAACGGTATATGAGCCCCAGGTATGCCATCAGAGAGCTCCTTCTGCCTGGGCTGCTCTTTGGGGTAAGTGCTTTGTTTTTCCTTCAGTCAGTTGCAGGGCTCTTTAGGTGGGTCAGAGTCTACGGACGGACTGATGCGTTTCCAAGTAGAGAGCGGTACGCACGTCTTTTTGAGGTGACAGCTAGTAGGATCTGTTAGAATAAACTAATGTAGTACTAGGTGCCTTTATTGCATGCAGTTCTTTCTCAGGTGAGTCACTGTTACGGCATGTTTACGGGTAGGATGTCAATGTTAGTTTGTGTGTTTGCTCTGCTGTGTCTGTGGGGACACGCTGTGCTTGGCTGGGAACCTGGGGCGGAAGTGATGTCAGGGCCTGTCTTCAATCAGGGCGGAAGCACTGTGTGATTGGCTTGGAGGAAGCCAGGGCAGAAGCAGCATGCAGGGCTTGCCGGCGCCATGGGCAGAAGCTGTCGGGGCAGGCCGGGACGCCGAGGAGGGGTGGCGCAACGAGGTTGGTGGTCGGTGGCGCGCCACGGTGGGCTGGATAGGGAGGGGGCGAGGCGGCGGGTGGTTGGTGGCTTCTGTGGAAATGGCCCTTGTGCGGGGTGGGGGCGGTGCATTCAGAGGAACCTTGACAGGCTGCAGATAGGGGCAGGCAGGAACCTTTTGAAGTTCAGGAGAGGGAAATGCCAAGCCCTACCCCTAGGGAGGAACAACTCTATTGAGCAGCACTAGATATCTGGGTACTAAATAAGCATTTCTTCATGGAAGGGGTGGTTAGGCATTAGAACAGGCTGCCCGGGGAAGTGGTAGAGTCCCCATCCTTAGAAGTATTCAAGAGACGTGTGGACATAGCACTTAGGGATATGATTTAGTGGTAGCATTAGGTTGATGCTTGGACTTGATGGTCTTAAGGGCTTCTTCCAACATAAGAATTCCTGTTGAGGATGGGGATTCAACTAACAAGTGCATTTTTGGGAACTGGCTCTCTCCTTCACTGTAGGTGACAGCAGCTTTGTGGGCCCTGCGAGGAGGCACCTCTGCAGTGATTGCAAATGGAGTCCACCCGAAAATCTCGGGTCATGTCATCACAGATATTGTAGAAGGGAAGAAAGTTGGAACTTTTTTTTCAGAGGTAAGACCTGCAGGTGAGTACGGAAGTAATATGTACGCTGGGAGCAGTAGAGATTCCCTGGAAGTTTAGGGTTGAAATTTGGCTAGGCCTGCCTGTTCAACAAATGGGAAACTATGCTCTGCTTGACAAGCGGCTTTGGAAAGGTAAGTTTCAATGTTGGAATGGAACATCTTGAATCCTCTGCTTGGGTTCCTTCCAGCTGATGACTTGCTGCATCTGCCTTGCATTCAAAGAACTAAGTAGAATTTGTCTTGTTTTCAGTCTTAGAGGTTATCGTCTCTTATTGATGATTTCAGGGTGAAAGCATGCATATAGAATGTAGTGCTGAACTAAGATAGTGTGCGGTTTCATTTTTTTATCCTACGTTCTTCTTATGACTCAGTCTTTTGTTACTGTATGTAGCAATGTTTTCCTGCCTGTGTGTTGCTGTGACAATGTAACAAGGGCCGCAGAAAGTCAGGCCAAAGATCTGTGATCTTAGCAGAATAGAACAAGTATAGAGTGATACTCGTGACTTGCACTGTAAGACAAGCAAATGCCTTGGAGTATAAAAATGCTAAATGGATTTCTTGTAAAAATTGGCCATATCCTTTGGACCCAGGTAAACACTTAGCATCCATGGGTCACAGGAGTCACGAGCCTTAACCAGGTATTGTGTGTAAACTCTGGAGCTAGCACTATGTGAAGAACTGCTTGCTTTACTTTGTGTGTGCTTGTGGGCAGGAGGAGTGAAAGTTGCTTCCTGCTAGCTTTTGATGCCCCCACCTTCTGTATGGAAAGAGAACATGGGTGATCGATCTCTGTTCAACTTCTATGATGAGGCATTGTCTTTTCCCTCATTGCTTTTTCACATGAAAAAGGTGTTTTCTTAGTCCTTTTCTACAGAAACTGTTCCAAAGATCTGTCGATCCCTGTTTCTCTTGGCTGAAAAGGTTTTTATTCTACTGTGACCCTTTCAAGGTGAGCGAAAATAAAAGTTTGTGTAGCGTCCGAGATGCAAGTGAACCTTCAGTTTATGAGGTAGCAAGGCTAACTTTGAGTTTTGATTAGATTGTGGATGGTTTTTGTTGCCTTTCCTAGGCCTTCTCCAAAAGCTTAAACAGGGAAGTTGCTGTTCAACGCTGATGAGCATTGAAGTGATGTTTTCATAGGATTATGTGCACTACCAAGGCCTGATTTCCCCTTTTGTCTCTGCATTGCTTCATGTTTATCTGCTGTGAATTGTACTTGCTATTTTGTTGCATAGTGGCTGCAAAGGAATCACAGGCTGGTTGAGGTTGAAAGGACCTCCAGAGGTCACGTGGTCCAACACCCCTTTTGTGTTCAAAGAACACAAAAATACACGCCACATTATAAAGTATGACCTTGCTTTAAAAAGCTGTTTTAACAGTCCTTCATTAAGTCTTATTAATCAAGTGTCCCCTAGTTCTTTTCTTACGCTTCCCACTATACCTCCTGTTATTTTCCTTACCGTGGGAATTCCTGCTCTGGCAATTTCTGTAGGACACTTCTTGAATAGAAGTCCGGGCATATTAGTCACATGCCAAGTCATCTGTTCTACAGACAATTTCAAGAGTTAAAAGTGAAAACGTAGCTTATCCAGGAGCTCCTTGAGAACTCCTTAGTGAAATGCTGCCTGAGCCTTTTGACTTGTTACTTCAGTTTCTGTTTCAAAACTTGTTCTGTATCATTTCAGTTTGAGATGGATTCTTTGACATCCGTGCCAAGAAAAAAACCTCTCCTCTGTAGGAGCCCTTCAACGTACACAGAGCAGAGAGAGAGCAGCTATTGTGCAAGCTGTTGCTCAGGCTGGTTTTGGCTTCCTGTATTGTTTGCACATTCCCAGGTTGTTTTGCAATCTTTTCTCTTTTCAGTAGTTATGTAATTAAACTTTTTCAAAGGATGCCTTCCTTTTTTTGCAGTAGCCTCCCACTCCCTGAGATGTAGCTGTCCTTGTATTCTTTTGCTCTTTGTCAAGTCTTCTTGATACAGGTTGTGTACTTGTTTGTCCCCTACGACATGGATGATCTTACTGAATCTCTGTGATGCCTTGAAAAGGGCTATGCTCGGGGACCGTGGCAGCATTTTGGTATCTGATACAAATTTTCCTGTTGTGGCATACAGTAAACTTCTTTGATATGTCTCTTAAGACCGTACCTGTTTTCCTGCTTTGAGTAAGGAGTTGAAAGTTGAAAGGTTAGTGTTCATTTCCTTCCACCTTTGTCTGCATGTCTTGTGGTTGTGTGTGTGTGTGTTTGTTTTGGCAGGCCCTACAGTAGAGCAGCAGGGTGGAATGTCTCGAGCCGGTAGCAGGACGCTGGCAGCTCTGCAGCCTGAGCAGGTGAGAGAACGGTATGTTCTCGCTCTTTAAGGCTGTGAACATGTGGCAAGTTTTAAAATACAGGTTTATAACACAAATGGGTCCTGGAAAAAATCAGCTGGCTCCAAGTATTCAGGGCATCAAGCCAGTGAGAAGATGTGTCAGTAGGAATGAGCTGAAGTGAGCCAGATGTCAAACACCATGGAGTTCGTGTAAGAATGCAGTTCAGACACTTTTCTCTTTCAGAGAGCAGAGATTTATTTATTTATTTTTTTATCATCTCGCTGACTTATTAACTGATCAGAGAGAAGAAATTCTCTTGGCAAACAAAAAGGACTTAGAAGAAGCTGAAAATAAAGGTAATATTACGGGTCCTTTCATGGAACACCTGTTGTCATGAGCTTTTCTGGGCCTCAAAGGAAAGGAGCAGAACAAGAGTAGTCTGTCACCTGCAATTGGATATTATGGCCGTCACAGATTAGGGAACCCAGGACTTTGAGAGCTTGTCAGTGTAAGCAGCTGCAGCTTCCGTAAGAGCTGTCTCTATCAGAGAAGATGGAGAGAGAGGCCTTTGAAAGCAGCAACCCACAGCATTGTTTAAAAAACTAAAAATAGAACAGTGTTTTCTTTTGCCAACGGAGGCTCACTTTAGAAATTAAATCTAGCAAGGATCTTCCCTGTTATCATCATGCATGAAATAGCATGAATATTCTCCTGGGCTGGTTAACATAATGTTTGGCCCCTGTGGGGAAGGTTGTTACTTAAAACTGATGCTTTCCAGAAAGAACCACCTTACCTTCTGACTGAGGAAAGTACAGTTCAGGCAGCACAGACTAAATCCATTCTTTTGTGTAAGAGTGGTGCGTGAGGAAGCTGGTCTTGGGTTAGAAAATGTGTGGAACTGGCGCATCACAAATTGTAAAGTTCAGTAAAAGACATACGGCAACCATTTTGTACTGAGGAGAATGCCTGGAGGGACATTTCTGAGTAAACTTCCTACCTGAACGTGTTCAGACTAGAAAACTCCGGCAGCTCTTGCCCAATCTGAAATGCTATGCGTTCCTTTGCTCTTTGGGAGTTCTATCTGTGAAATAGAAAGAGGCAATTACTGCACAAACCTTCCAGGAATATTGCAAGGGTAGAAATTGGTAAGAAATTCAGGTACACGGTTGTGTAACGGTACTAGAAATAGGACAAACTTTGTCTTTGCGGATGTTACTTCATATACAAATCATTCATATCGTATTAGGTGTATATGTGATGGTAGGTGAAAGCGTTGTCAAATTGGAGCAGTTTGATTGTAGCTACTAAACTTAATGCTTCACATTGTTCATCTTAGGTAGGTTTCTTGCTGCGGCGTGGGAAACAGCGGCTTTTTTTCCTGGTTTGACCATTAGGTCACTTTTTCTTGAAACTAGCCAGATAAATCTATCTTGAGCGCAATTTTTTCTTTCTTCTAGGAAGATTGGCACTTCCTTTGTTGAAACGTCTCAGTCTGTCTAATCAAAGCTGAACAGCTTGGCTGTTGGGCTCTGTCAGATTGCAGCATCTTCACAGGACAGCGTCGGCAGCATAGTTCGGAGAGCACGCATAGCAAAAGATCTAGAGTTGGAGCAGGTGACAGTGCCTGTTGGGGTCTTTCTTGCGATTTTTTTGAGTCCTGTCCAGACTGACTGTCTTCCACAGGTATGTGAGGAGGGCAGAGAGATCTTTGATAACAAAAGTGTATTTCTACTGGTGAGTTATTGGAAGGCTGCAAGAAGTCTTGCCTCAAAAGACTTCTGCTTGCATTCTTCTGAAATGAATTCTGCTGTCATCCCATTTTTTTTTTTCTACAGAAAACTACAGTCTTCTTGGGACTTGCTTCTGCAATGCTGAGAGTTATTCAGCGTTGGGTTTTGATACCCAACGTAGAGAAGGAGTTAGCTTACATTCAGGTGGTGCAATTTCTGCCTGTGTCTTATCACATAGCTTCCCTGCTTAACTTGCAACTTACAAGGCTCCTACCAATGAGCACTTTTCTGTCCATGCTGACTACAGCTGAATTGCAGGCTACGATTAAACATCAAATGTTTAATATAGGTCGTTAACAACAAACTGCAACTGTTAAGAATATATGCGGACAAGATCAGCATGAAGTAGAAGTTCTAGGCTCTGAGTGGTCTGTCCCATACTGATACTGCATGTTTGCACTGAGGCAGAATGATATCTTTCCACAAGCGTGTAAAAGCTAAGTCTAGGCTCTTACTGCCGGTATCTTTAGCAAGACTGATTGAGCTTTTCTCTAACATATGAGCAAGTATTTGAGGAGCAAGGGATGGGTATGGGCACTTAAAAAGAGACTGCCGAAGGGCAGCTTCACAACTGAATTTTGTGAGTGTTTGTCCTCGTTTCATACTGAAGGGGAGTCTGCTCTAGGCAAAGTTCATGTGAAAGGAAAAGGCAGTAGTCTCCCTTTCTGCCATTATTGCTTCCTTGCTGCTCGCTCTGTTCTTCACAGAAAACCAGTATGTTTCCTTGCCAAATTCTAGTCTGCTTTCCTAGACTCCAGCCTTTGCCTCCTGGGTGTCTTGCCTTGCCTAGCCAAACTCTCCCATTCTCCTCTTCTTTATCTCATTTGTTTTATCAGGCTGATTCTTACTGGCTTCCCACCCTCAACCCCCCACCCCCCCCCAACCTTTTTTTTTTTTTTTTTTTTCTTTTTTTACAGACTTAGGATGTCTTGTCTTGTTACTTTTCTTCCTGCCAGCCCCCATCCTCAAGTTCTCCGATGTAACTTCAGAGGATCATCTTTGATACCTCTGCATCTGAATAATATGGTTTCTCTCCCATGCTGTAGCTGATAGTAGGATGGACTCTGAGTGCAGAGGAGAGGTTGCTTCCTCCATAGTTTACTATTGCATCTCATACTGGTTTGGGTAAGCAATTACCGAGGAAATTTGACTTCTCCATGGAGTAGTGTGTGCCTGATAGCTAGCTGGAGATAGCATACACAGAATTGAGTCAGTGCTCAGAGTTCAGTCTTGAGTTGCGGTAAAGGTGAAACAATTGCAGACTAACAGTTTACCTTCTAGTGAGCTGCGAAGCGAGTGCGGAGTTCCGATCCGCGGTTCCGTATTCTCCGTGAGGGGAGCGGCCGGAGACGAACGAAGTGCGTGACAGACCAAAAAGAAGTGCTGTTTTCACCAAGTTTTGATTGGTGGTGCCCAATATGTGGGCCTGGCAGTGTATCTTGTGATCCTATTTTTGCTCTTAAATGCTTTGAGTGTGACAAGAAAAAAGGCGGGAGCATTATCTAAGTAACTAACAGTTTAGAAGTGTTGGTGTATTTGCTGTGGCGTTTGGTCAGTTTGCCAAGTACTGGAGAGGTGGAGGGGGCTGACTGATTATCAAAGCGGTAGAACGGAGAGAGTCCTTTCTGTGGTGGTTTGGGCTTGAGCCCTGGCAATTTGGTAAGAAGGGGGAGAGTGAATTTATTTAGGTGTCAATGCCTTTTTAAATGGTATTTATTGACGGATACACAGGAGTGATTCCTTGTTTTGTATGGGCTTATTAACAAAGTGCATGAGAAAACTTGGCATTTGGCTCGAAATTCGGTCCTGTTGAAATGTAAATTTTGTGGAAAAGGTGGTAATGTTTGTCTAGAAGATGAAAGGCTGAGTGCTTCAGCTCTTTTCCTGAAGTTCCATGGATTTATGATTGGAACATGGAACGGGGCTCCTTAATAACCTGAAATAGTAAAGTTTGTATGCGGGAAGAGGCATTTAATCCCAGAGAACTGGGACATTTGGGAAGAAGATTAGGAAAAGATGGTAAAAACCCACAGTAAAAAGGTTTGTGTGGAAATTGAAACAAAGGACAGCAACTAATAAGGAATAGTAATAAATAAATAAAAGGGAATGGAAAATCAAAGGAATGAGTAATATCCAAAACAAAGATGTTTTAAAGAAAGCCTCCTTGGGTGCACACTGGCACATTCAAAGGATATTGTTAGAACTGGGAGCGCAGAAAGGAAGAGGACTTTCACTAAGTATTGCAATCAGTGGTGGCCACTATATAAGCTAAATGGCCACTTTATGGATCAGTGGACTATAACACTATCTGGCAATTCATGTTTTTGAGGAGAGAAGGAAAATAGGATGAAGTGTAGTATACTGATACGTTGTTTCAGCATCTTAGAGAGAAAAGGAGTGGAATTAATTGGCCCTTGACTGAGCCTTTGGTGTTGGCGTGAGAAAAGTACAGGCTGGAGAAAGATAAAGGAAGCGTTAAAGGAGTTGTCCCTGGTGTTAAAGGTGTGGCATGTAGTATTTAACAGAGCCCTTTGAAGTTGAATGAGCAGGGAAGGAGGATGTAGGAATGTTAATAGTTCTGCCTCAGCAGGAAGCTGTGTGTTTTGTTTTTTTTTTTTTTTTGTTTGAAATAGCAAAATAAATTACGCAACGTTGCTTAACTTGTCAGAAGATAAATAAGAAAGTGTTTTGACAAGCAGCCACGGGAGGGACAAAAACAGCTTACAGGCCTTTTGAGAAAGTACAAGTTGATTTCACTGAATTGCCCAAGGTAGGGAGGATAAAATATCTATGGGAAATAGCAGATCATTTAACACAATGGGTAGAAGCTTATCCCGTAGCTCGAGCTATGGCACAAATGGTGGTAAAAGCTCTATTAGAACACCTGATACCTAAATATGGGATAATCCAGTACATTGATTTTGATCAGGGCACACACTTTGCTTCTAAAATAATAAAATTATTATGTCAATCATTAGGTATTCAGTGGGAATACCATACTCCGTGGCACCCACAAAGCTCAGGGAAAGTAGAAAGATTGAATCAAACACTAAAACAACACTTGGCTAAATTAATGATCGAGACACAAATGCCCTGGATGAAATGCTTACCATTGGCACTTTTAAACATAAGAACTAAACCACACAGTGAGAGCGGATTATCGCCATATGAAATGTTATATGGTATGCCTTATTCTCAAGGGATGCCTCTAGGAAAAATGTAGTTGAGGAGCGTAGCATCCAGAAATACGTAATTACCATTGGAAGGAGGTTACAAGAGCTAAGAGAAATTGGAATGATGGCTCAAACACCACCTTTAGGATTTGCTATTCATAAGATACAACCAGGAGACAAGGTCTTAATAAAAACCTGGAGGGAAGAATCATTGAGCCCCCGATGGGAGGGACTGTAAGTAGTAAGTTTTACTTACTACTGAAACAGCTGTGAGAACAGCGGAAAGGGGTTGGATCCACAGATCCAGAATAAAAGGACCAGTAACTACCGAAACCTGGAGGGTTGAGTCCACTCCTGGGGAACTGAAACTAAAGCTAAAGAAGAACTAATATTCTGGCAATGAGGCTCTGCATGAATTAAGGACGCCAAATAAAGGGGACAAGCCTAAAGGGAGGAAAGGGAGAAGGCAAGACCGGGGCAGGACCCTCCACTGCAGTGTGTATGGTCTACCGAGGGAGGCGATGGATATTGACTGCCGAGTGAGAGGGCCTCGACCGGACTTCTCCCACACTAAGGTGAGGTTGTCCCGAGAAAATAACGTAAGAACTTTTCTTTTTAAACCCATATGAAATTGTGATTCGTTTTCCAGGAGCTGGATCACCCCGGCAGGCTGAACGGTATCACAAGCCCAAATTGACCCTGAAAGTGGGCCCAACCCTTTGACTGAAGGCATCTTGCCTATTATGATCCAGCTACATGGGCAGAAGACGGATCCTGGGGCTATAGGACCCCAATATATATGCTTAATAGAATAACTAGGTTACAAGCTGTAATGGAAATAGTTGTAAATAAAACCGGAGGTGCGCTTGGCTTAATTGCAAAGCAAAATACCAAGATGAGGACTACTTATCTACTTATGTATCAAAATCGCTTAGCTTTGGATTATTTACTAGCACAAGAAGAAGTCTGTGGAAAATCTAACCTTAGTAATTGCTGTTTAGAGATTAATGATGAAGGTGTTTCTTCCTAGTAGCTGGTAGAATGCTATGTTTTGGTTTAGGATGAGAAGAGCACTGATAACATGCTGATGTTTTAATTGTTGCAGAGCCGTGCTTACACCAAGCCAAGGACGTTTCAGCTTCTCACTGTCCTGCCAGCGAGCAGGCTGGGGGTGCAGCAAGAGCTGGGAGGAGGGCTGGACTGCTCGGGGTTAGGCTGGGCATCGGACAGCTGGGCATCAGCGGTGGTGAGCAATTGCATTGTGCATCACTTGTTTCATACACATGAGTAGTAGTAGAACTATCATCATTATTGTCATTATTATTATTTATGATTATTTATTATTGTTATTTTCTTGTCTTTATCTCACCTCACAGGCTTCACTTTCCCATTTCTCTCTCCCATCCCAGAGAGGGAGGGGGTGAGGTGAGTGAATGGCCGTGTGGTGTTTAGCTGCCAGCTGGGTTAAACCACAACAGAAAGAAAAGCTGTAAATGAACTTGTAAAAGAAATGAAGAAGATTGCACACGTCCCAGTTCAAACTTGGAATGGAATCGATCTAAGAAGATTATGGGAGGGGGCTTTATTGGCAGTGATTGTTTTGCTAAAATGAGGATGGTTGTATTGTGGATATGTGGAGAATTGTTAATAATTCCATGTTTAATACCTTCTATTACCAGACTGATACACTCCAGTTATACAAGGAATGCAAATATCTGCAGTACCTGTTGTGGGAATAGGAATGTTGTTTTTGCAGAGTTACGTTGTTTAGAGGGCAGGAATGTGGTACTGAGATATGCTTACAGTGATAAGAAAGCTTAGCAGGCAACCTTGTAAAATGCAGACAACCAGACTTCTTAGGACAATTAGGTGAAAATCACGGTGTCAAGTCAGACAAGCGAAGAAACATTACCACTCCAAGCAGGAAAAATGTCAAAAGAAATTTGAAATTTAACAGGCCGGCAAGTGAAGGCCATGCATTGTTTGTGAAGCATCGGATAGATGGTGAACCTGGATTACCCAGTCAGTGGGGAAACAGGGGAGGGTCCTGTCATCAAAAAGTATATAAACTGTGTTTTGGAACTAGTAGGTGCGCTCTCCTGCTTGTGGGGCGCCCGCCATTGCAATCGCGAACAAATTACTTCTTCACTGAGGTCCTCGCCTGGGCCTAAGTTACTGGCTACAGAGTTTCTCACACTGTTGACCCAGAACCAGGGAGAAGAGAAAACCCATTGCCTGACGATAATAAAAAGAAAAGAATATCCAAAATTGATACCAATTTGGCAAGTATTGACTCGATTGGAAAGGAAAACACGGATCAATACCATGAAAAAGGAGATGGGGGACTGTGAAATATGTTCATCTGATTCGTGTCAATATGGAACAATGCTAGGGCCTCATAATGAAATGTGACCTTCTGTCTTACATCCCCTTGTATAAATAACCACAAGTCCAAGAGAAACAGAGTGGTTAGTGTATATAGTTCTTGTATCTTGCAAACGAATGGTCTAGCAGTTCGTGTTGATAGAGGGTTTGAAGGGTAAACCTTGAGACTCGGGTCTGGGAGATAAGAGAATAGGGGGGAGTTTTTTGAGATAACTGCTGACTATTGCATGAGACACAACTTTCTGGCATCTGGCCCAGAGACTACTAAATAAGGGGAGGGGGGGGGGAAGCTGAAGAACGACTGAAGGACAAAACTTGTGAGGAAGACTACGAGCCTTCAGTATGAGCGACCCTCAGAGGGACCACTGGAGACTGATACGCATGCATCCGTGGGATGGTTCGGGTTCCGGGAAACTAATTATAATACCCCTGCCTTTTCCAAAAGTGGTGATGAATATGTATTAGCCTAGGAACATAAAAACCAGCTGCCTGATGTAACTGGTGTGCGTCTTCGTGGAGCAGAGACTCCCAGCGCACCCAGTGCTGTTTGCTTACCTCTGTTCCTTTAATAAACTGTAAACTTTGATTGTAACCCTATTTGGGACTCAGTCATTTATAACAATATACAATAGCATGTTTGTCTCTAGTACTTACAAGGCGAAGTTCTGAGATCATATTTCACAGACTGCTTCTTACAGATTTCAAGAAATCCAATTGTTCTGAAGTACAGCCGTGCTCTATTACTATCTAAAGGGAACAAACTGTTTTCAAACCCATTACAGATTGGATGTTTTTTATTTATTTAAATAAGCTTGTCTCTGCAGCTTTCCTTCGTGATGCTGATCTTCGGAGAGGCAGATTGTTAACAAGATACAATCAAATTGCATTTTAATGTCTAGTTTTGTATGTTAAAGACACACAGTATCTGGGTACAGCAAGGTTCCACTAATTGACAAGGATCTTTCTGAAGTCTTCCTTATTTTTTCAGTATTCTTTTCAAATTGTGGACAGCAGGATGAGGTAGAATATCAAACACGGTGACTGTTTTTTACCCAGAGGACACTAGTAGGGAAAAGGAGTTGGTCTGAGTTGACCTTGACATGCTTAAGGGGTTGGTACATGAGAACCTCGTGAAGTTCAAGAAGGCTAAGTGCAAGGTTCACCACCGTCATCAAGGCACTCCCAAGAATGAATGCAGGCTTGTTGATGAGTGGATTGGGAGCAGCCCTGCAGAGAAGGACTTGGGAGTGTTGATGGATGAAAAGCTCTACATGAGCCAGCGATGTGCAGTTGCAAACCAGAAAGCCAGCCGTATCGTGAGCCACATCAAAAGTATGACCAGAAGGTCCAGGGAGGTGATTCTCGCTCTCTACTCCACTCCTGTGAGGCCCCACCTGCGGTGCTGCATTCAGCTCTGGGGACTCCAACATAAGAAATAAATGTGTTAGAGCAGGTCCAGAGCAGGGCCACGAAGTTGATGAGGGCTGGAGGACCTCTCCTATGAAGACAGGCTGAGAGAACTGGGGTTGCTTAGCCTAGAGAAGAGGGGGCTCTGAGGAGACCTTATAGTGGCCCTCTAGTACCTGAAGCAGGCTTCGGGTAAGCTGGGGAGGGACTTTTTGTCAGGGAGTGTAATGACAGGACAAGGAGTAATGGCTTTAAACTAAAAGGGTAGATGTAGATTAGAATAAAGGAAGAAATTGTTTACTATGGGTGGTGAGGCACTGGAACAGGCTGCTTGGGGAAGTTGTGAATGCCCCATCCCTGGAAGTATTTAAGGCCAAGTTGGATGGGGCTTTGAGCAATCTGGTCTAGTGGGAGGTGTCATAGAATCATAGAATGATTTGTGCTGGAAGGGAACTTGAAGGTCATCTACTCCCCCCTGCCATAGGCAAGGACACCTTCTGGTTATAAACGTAAAATCAGCGTGATTAAACAAAAGGCTTCTGTATAAGAGAGCACAAGTAAAATGTTCGTCGTAGGAAGAGCTCATTAGCTACTTCCAGCCAGAATGATTAGGGATAAGAGTTCTTGCATCTGAAATAGTTTCATACAGCTAGCGAATTTGTGCCAGAGCCTATGTTCAGGGTTTCCTTTGACTTACTGCAGTCTCCCTTTGCCAGTAGTACCCTGAAGCTCAAGTTTGTTTCTGAAACGTTAAGATACTTCATTTCTGGAGTTACACGTTCTGACTCGGAAAAAATTCTTGGTGCTGTATATTAATATTGAGTAAGTCAGCAGAATGCAAAATCCTGTTCTTACTCTATTTTGCAGATGTTATTCTCCCAGAGGAGTCAGATCACTTTGTTGTTGTTGTTGTTGTTGTTGTTTTAATTCCCTTCTGACAGGTGTCTTCTTTGGCCATAGCTAGCGGAAATGGCTTGCTAATAAAAGGAGGGAAAGAGGCAGCATACAGCAATCAAATCCTTCATCATCTGACTCAAGAAGCACTCTCCATTCATGGAGTCAAAGATGCAGCGCAAGTAGTAAGTGTCTAGAATTAAAGCAACAACTTTTGTGCTGTAGCATGTAGAAAAAGCACAGGCAGAGCTTGAGAATTTAGGCCATTGACTGTTTGTATCACAACTTTCACGTGTGAATACAAGCAAGGAAGTGGAAGATGTCTGCCATTTGGAGAAGCTGGTAGATCTAATCATTCCACATGGGTCATCCCAGCTAGTCAGGAATATCCAGAAAGCTGCTAAGGGAATTCCAGTGATGGGACACGGTGAATGGATCTGTCATGTGTATGTGGACACAGATGCCAGCGTGGAGAAGGCCACATGAGTAAGTAAGCTGTGAGAGGGTGACTTGGATACCATGAGTGTAACTGAACTACACATTTGGAATATGTGGTATGGTTATAATATTATTATTATTATTATATTATTATATTAATATATTATTATTATATTATATTAATATATATATTAATATATTATTATAACCATACGTAATAATAATTCACGTGCTCTTCAAATTCTTTGTCATAAATGTTACGTAACCAATTGTTTACTCTTAAACCTCAGTCAGAGACTCAAAGTGTGAATATACTGCTGCCTGTGATGCTCGGGAAACACTCCTAATTCACTGAGACCTGCTGAGAACCCCGTTGTTTGATCAGATCATAGACACGTTGAGAGTAGAACAGGTTAGTCATTTATACTTGTGTTGGCTTTTGTTTTGTTTTATTTACTTGTTGTTCATTTTAGGAGCCCTTGGTCTTGCTGACATAGCCCTATGTAGTTTTATGATAACATAACACTTACGTTACCCACATGTCTCTTTGTACACCTTTGTACTCTTTTCGGAGAGCTTTCTTGGCTTCTCCATGCAACCCCAAGCTTTTCCATAGAAACGATCTGCAAGCAGCTTCTTTGGGGTGGCTGCATGCCATTGCTGGGATACAACTACTTCCTTTTACATAGAAAAAAATCATTCTCTGCCTTGGAAGAGCATTTCCCCAACCCTTTCTCTACTACTCTTAATTCTGACTTCCTGGCTGGCAACCTCCCGGACCCAAATACTATTCTGATTAAATCTATTAACTTACCTTCTTACCTCAGTCGTTTCCCATTTTATGTTTCTCCTCCTCTAATCTGCTTCATCCACATATTTTGAACATTTTGTCTCACTTGCCTTTATTCCCACCCATTTTCCCGCCCATTATTTCCCCCTCCCACTGTTCCACAGGAACAAAGGCCACTGTCCTACATAATTGCTTTGACATGCATAATGTTTTGTAGCAGAGATGCATCACGAGAGAAATATTTGTGAAGTACTTAAATTACACTCAAAACATGGATTTTTCACATAGCATTTCCATTTGGCAAATAGTGTATACAAGCAGTGATTGATGCAGGAAAACATGGTAAAATAGGTCATGTTCTGATAATGTTAAAGTCATATTAAGAGAAGCTTGCCAGATAGCTAGTCAGGAGCAAGTCCTCACTCGCTTGTGTTTTCTTTTTGTCTTTTTTTTTTTTTTAAATGTCTGGTTTGGTTGTGTTTTGTTTTGTGGTTTTTTTTTTTTTCATAGAATACCCTGAGTTGCAAAGGACCCATGAGGACTACCAAGTTCAACCCCTAGCTCCACACAGGACCACCCAGAAATCAGACCATGCATCTTGGAGCGTTGCCCAAACACTTCTTGAATTCCAGCAGGCTCAGTGCTGTGACCACTGTCCTGGGAGCCTGTTCCAGTGCCCTGCCACCTCTTGGTGCAGAACCTTTCCCTAACATCCAGCCTGACCCTCCCCTGTCACAGCTCTATGCCATTCCCTTGGGTCCTGTCGCTGTCACCTGAGAGAAGAGATCGGCACCTGCTCCTCCACTCCTCCCTCTCATTGTTAAGGTGTCTTAGCTGCTACGATTAAATTCAGAGATTGACGATGCATTAGATCTTCTTCATCAGGATCGTAAAATAACTGAAAGTCCTTGCCTTGTTTTGGGCCCAGTAACTCTTTTGTGTCTGAAACATACACTTTGGAGAGAGCGGGTGTCAGTTTACAAAAGAAAAGGATAAAAACAGGTAAGGTCTTTTGTAGGGGAGACTTGCAAACCTGGAAATATCTGCCTTCCTCGAAACTCCCCTCCCCTCATTTTATATTGCTGACTTTGACATTATATGGCATAGGCTATCCCTTTGGTTAAGTTTGAATCGGTTGTGGTTATGTGCTCTCCTAACTTTTAGCAGACCCTCGGCCTTCTCACTGTGGGGGGAGAAGAGAAAGCCTTGGAATTGTGTGAGCACTGTTTAGCAACAGCCAAAACAGTGGTTTGTTTAAGGCAAAAATCCAAAATGTAGCAGTATAGGGACTGCTATGAAAAAAATTAACTCTATCCTAGCTATACCCAGAACAACAAGCTGCACTTTTTGCCTGTTACGCATTGGTACAATCTACAGCACAAAATACTTCTGGTATTGCAGGTGAAGATTCATGCTGGCCCAAAGTTTGCCTCTTACTTGACATTCAACCCCTCAGAAGTGAAATCTCTCCATGACGAACATGGAGATCTGGAGAGCTGCATTGAGGTTGTGGACAGTGTACAAGAGGGTGTCGAACATATCCACAAGTATGGAAGTTCTCACCTGGATGTTACCGTCACGGAGAATGGTTTGTGACCAATCTGTTCCCTTAAGCTTCTGCTTTGGTTTCACTGTGGGATCTTGTTATTAGCATAACTACTTACATTGCAGTAGTTTCTCTTATCTTGGTTCTGTAGTGAGCATAATCAGCTGGAACCCTATGAGCTAAATCTATCTGTAGTTGTGTTTAATTCAAGGAAAACATGTTGTGTGCCCTTATTCCAGGAGGTGAGGGCATGTGTTTGAGCAACTGGCCAACGACAAGTCAACGCATGCTCTTGTCAGGCAGATTGCTTTATGTTCCTGTATTGTACAGACTTACCACATCAGACAGTTTTGCAGAAACATCTCCTGAATCCTGGAGACGTCTTTAGGCCTCTGAAGGAGGAAGAGGTGAGCTTCTATAGAGGGAATATGTACTGTAGGAAAGATCAGACTATATACATTTTGTCTTCCCAGGTTGCTTTTAAGCCTTGCAAACAAGGACCACAAGTGTTTTTCTCCATCTCTCCCAGTCCTTTATTTCCCAGTTCCGCATCTGTAGCGTAAAAGCTGCATGTATCTCAGTTCCCAGTTTCTTGCTCCTTTGATGCCGCGAACTTCTGTTTCTATGCGCCACTCTGTGCTTCTTCCACTCCTCTGCATGAGGTTTGAACACTCTGCCACTTCAAAACGTAGCTAGAACTGCTCCCAGCCAAAGGATGACTCTCCATACAAGGCTAAAACTTCTGAGAGTCAGCTACAGTAAGGTCATTTTGATTTGTGGCTCATCAGTGTGAGATTCAAGCAGGCATCTGTTTCTGTACCTTCTGCAGAAATTAAACGAGTAGCACCGAAAGGCATGCATTTGATACTGTAAGCCACTACCTGGTGCACTAGTGATTTACTTGGGTGTGTACTGGAGATAGAGTTAATCTTTAGCATTCGTCCTGTTGCTCTGGGCAACTGACTTGCAGCTTACAGCCTTACAGAGAAAGGCATCCTCCAGAGTACTAAGGCTCGTACAACTCTGCTTGAGGTTGCTCCAGTCTCACATGTTCTGTGTTGAACTGGGTTAGTTAGCTGACTTCATGTGGTGTTTCGGCATTCTCTTTCCCAAATACTATTTTCAGTATAAACTTAATATAGGACTTTCTATTAATTTCCATTAATTCCATTATGATAGGACTTTCCATGTTCTTTATAGAACAGTTCCATGTATCCATTGAGATAATGTAGAGCTGAACATGTAGTTTAACTGTCTGACTGCAAAATGTAGCTCGGGGCTGCTGTCACTTCTTCCCAGTCATACAACTATCCCTGTTTGCGAGGTCTAGGCTGTAGTAAGAATTAGACATCTTTTCACTTCTTGTCTTTGCAAGCTTCTTGTAATATTTACAGTTGTGTCTATGTGATAAACATATTACGAAGAAGGTGTGTATGAACATGCTTTAATCCAGGCTGTTAAATACTGTCTGATAATGTTGCAGGTGAAAGTTCTGTTCTTGTATCTCTTCACGGTATGAGGCTGTGCCTATTGGACTGCATGATCACTCTGTACTGTATCCTATTTTCTTCTCTGCCTCTTTTTCAGAGAAAACAGTGGAGTTCTTCCTCCAGCATGTGGACAGTGCTTGGAATGCCAGTAACCGATTCTCTGATGGATAGAGATTTGTACTCTGTATGTGCCTGTGGTGTGCAGGCAGCTAAGCACCACAAAGCCGTTTGCTCCCTCAGCAGTGTGGGAGGAAGGAAAGACTGGAACAAAACTGAGTATCAGTTACCTAAGTAAACAGGTGCACATACTAGGAAGTGCAGAAGACAAGGGAAACATTAATTCCTGAGGTAGAAACTACTAGAAATCGCTGTAGCAGGCTTGAACATGCAGTGCTCTGTGTGTTAAAAAATTGTGTTTAGGGTTTTATAAGATCACACAATAGTCTGTTTAAGAAGAGGAAAAAGAAAAACAAAAAAGGATATAGGAATGGAATCCTGACTAATTTAGTTCTTATTGTTCAAAGGGTAAACCCTCAAACAAATGTACGATGTATGTAAGACACACGTAGCTTTCTGGCTTCTTTCTCTCTAAAAGTGAAGCTGAAACTGACAGAAGTATAAACATTCCAATTTAGAATAAAGCTCCTCTGATCAGAACAGGTAAAAATAACTTCTGACACTTGGGGAGGAGTGAAGGAAGGGAGGTGAATGACTGCTTCTACATAAAGATGCAGGGCTATATAGTACAAAGTTGAATATCTTCTGAGGATCAACTACCTTTACCTTGTGTGTTTTCTACAGGTGATGAAGTTGGAATTAGTACTTCTCGTATCCATGCACGCGAACCAATGGGAATTGAAGGACTCTGAACTACAAAGTGGTTATTGACAGGGGACAATCATGTTGTTTCTGACTTCTCAGAGCACGGGAGCATGAAGTAGCCCCATGAGAGCCTACCTCTCCCTCAGAGAAATACCGAGGACATTGAGAAAACTCATCAATAAAATGTTTATTGAAGACGTTCAGGCTTCAGGGTACTCTTTGGGGAAAGAGATTTGCTTTTCAGCTCTGAGATCATTGTTCTTGGTCATTGTGCAGTACAATGAATATGAAGTGATCCCATCCGTGACACGCATTATTTGTTGCTGTCTCTTACTGTTTCCTTAGATAGTATCTGCAAACTGACCTTGCTTTTGCCAGAGAGGTTTCTTTAAAACATACAGATACCATAAGGAAAAGTTGAAATATCTGCTGCGTTCTGTTCATGCCCTTGCTCCCCTCCAGCAAAGATGCCTGGTGGTAGAGTGTAATTTTTTTTCCCTGTCTTTAATCTGAACACCTGTCTTGGTGAACAAACTCGGTAGCTTTCCTTTAGTCATGTGACCACAGCAGCTCTTGAAAGCTCTAAAGCTTTAAGACACTTACTGTCTTTGTTTGATCACTCTGTGATTCCTATGCATTTGGAACGTATATTTCATTAATGTTTTGACCAAGCAACCTTTTTTATCTAATTTCTTTGTATTTTTGACAACTGTAGATAAATAGCGCAACTGTATACGGTGTGAATTTTGTTACCTCTGTCCACCAGACATTTATTTCTCATGGGTTTTCTGTGAAATGTAATCCCTCCAAACCCGTCATCCAGATGCAATACTACCTTGAAGTTTAAAAGAAGCTCTGAATAAATGCTGCCTTTTGCGTACTGGAACAAAGGAACTCACGTGTGCATGCTGCAGCCAGGGCTCAGTGAAGCCCTCCATAGGTCAGGGTGGTTGGAGTGTCAAGGTGCATGGGGAGGGAGTGGAATGGTGCCACACTGCAAATGCTGGCAGGGCAGGGAGTGGGATGGGTGCAGCCTGCACAGGGACATTCTCTCCTGTGCATCCGTTTCTTGCTGCTAACTTGCCTCTGCATGCTTTGTTGACTGCTGGCGTGTGCGTGGTACTCAGGAGCCAACATAGTGGCACACAGGACCTATCCGGGCATCTGGGTGTCTGCTGGCTAGCCATGTTACCGCACTCACCCATTTAGGACCATTGCACTCTACTCTGCAACCCTGAGAAAGCCATTATGCCCCACGCTCCTCTTGTGCTTCTATGCTCTCCTGAGACTTTGTGACAACTGCTTGCACTGCAACCACAACTGGTACTGCCCATCAATGATAAAAGCACTGATACTGCAGCACCCAGTACTGCACGCCTGCAGTAGCGTTCCCTGCAATTCCTCTGTCCAGCTACCACTGTTACTCCTTCCTCTGTCCCACTCGTCTCTTGATCTTTTTTGATTCCTCTGCCCTTCTCAGTGTCTGTCTTCCTCTATCCTTTCCCCTGGTCTCATAACATCTAATCTAACTCCCCTCTTTCTCTTTTAGTTTGGAAACTTCCTTGCCCTGTCATTATCTGTCTGAGCAAAAAGTTGCTCTCCAACTTTTTTTATAAGCCACCTTTAGGCACTGAAAGGCGGCAATTAGCTCTCCCTGGAGCTTTTTCTTCTCCGTGATGAACAACTCCAGCTCTCTTGGCCTGTGTTCAGAGGGGAGAATCCCCATCATTTGTTCTAACTTTCGTTGGGTTAACCATTTCCATTAATGAGGGAACGGTTAAGGCAATTACTCCACAACTACCCAAAGCAGCGATAGTGAGAAGCCCACTTCCAGCATCCATTTCCCATGCAGGGACAGATGGACACCGCTTAATGTCTTGCCCCACAGGAGAAGGGGAGTCGCCGCCTGTCCGTGTTGTTTTTTGTTTTTTGTTTTTTGTTTTTTGTTTTTTTTTTTCTTTTTTCTGCGAGTGATATTATTACATTGTTTATTTACATGTTTTTGTTTTTGGTGTGTAATCTGTTATGCTCCTAGATTTTTCTTCCTGTGTAAAAGAAAGGTTGAGCTACTTCCAGCTGAAAAAGTTTCGGTTACTTGCTTGATCATATTGTTCTTTCAATATTCAAAGCTGAAGCAAAAGCATGGGGATTGCTGCTTGTAGAGAAACACCAGTTCTCTCACTAGAGTACAACGCTTTCTCAAAAACATGACAGGCCATTAGCTCAGGGTAGCGATCATGCAGCTTATCGGTCACAGTGCGCACAAGAGCATCAGGTCCCCCTCTCGTCACAGAGCCTGTCCGTGGTGTCTCCACTCCACTCTGTGCCCCATCCCGTTCCTTAGAGTCAGCACACGGATATCTCCTACTGCGACAGCATGTAATGTTGGAGGCGTTGGAAGTCCTGATCCATCCATTCGGAGCAGGAGACTGTGTTTTGATGCAAATGTGGAAAGAATCGAAGCTGCAACGTGAGTGGGAAGGACTGTTCCAAGTGCTCCCGACTCCTGAGATGGCAAGAAGAACGGCTGAGAAAAGTGCCTGTTCTCGTCCTGGTCTCCATTCTGCCAACCTGCTCCTTTTCATTCCTTCTTTCTGCTTCTTTATTGATGACATAACTTCGTCACATCGTGTTGCCTTCCTTTTTTTTTTTTTTTTTTTTTATCTTGAGGGCAGGCTCCCCTCCTATACCCTTCTCTCCACAGCAGTTCTTTTCAAAACAACTTTTCATTGGTCAAACAACTTTGCAAATAACAGTAACAGTAAACACCCAGAAACTTCCATGCCTCAATGGCTGGAGAACAAGAAACCCGAGACTGCATGCAGTCTCCTGAATCACCCTTCTCTGTTCCCTCTAAACTCTTTTACATTCCTGATGGCCTCATCGAGAAGAGTCTAGTGTTAGGGTGGTGTTAGTGTCTAGTGTGGGGCTTTCCAACCCCCATGGCCACCCTCCCAAATCTTCCCCTTCTTTATTAATATCAACCATTTTCTTGACATGAATTACCACTCCATATATAACACTTCCAATTAGGTGGTAAATTCTTCCTTGCCCTCCCATCACCACATAGCCACCAATACCCTATACCTAATTTTCACCCACTTTCCAAAGATCCATCCACTCCAGACTCCTTATCAGGGTCGTATGCTACTTGGATAGTAATATTACAAAATGACCTTAAATTGGCTAGATTATATCCCCCTGCATTTCCCGGTTTTGAACAGTCAGGTTCCCGACCAAAACTAAGCCCCAGATCACGCAAGATCTTTTGTTCACTGCCATCATTGACCCCCATACACCGACTTTTAACAGTAACGTTTCCCGTGCTTGTAAAGCAAATTTCGGTCCCTCAGGGAGGGTATAATTTACCCTTTCCACTCCCCAACATTGAGCGGACCACGTCTGATTAGTCTATATAATGCATTGTTCCAATTTCTGGAGGGTATCCCATATAGCGGGATTTCCATATTGCCCCTCGGAAGTGCAGTACATATCCAACAGTCAGATAAATTTAAAGATCGGGCGACTCTTTCAGGTATGTTTACATTCGAGTTTTCCTTCCATGCTTGAGCTGATACAATAGTTACAAGCAATGTCCAAAGTCCATACGTGTTGCCTTTTCAATTTCAACTTATTGGGTCCCATCGTTTCAAGTGTCCATGGACCTTGCGTTGACTTCTTGATTCTCATGTGGTGAATCCAAGCAGGTTGTTCTTTAATTTTTACTGCGGTGTATGATGTAAGCAGCACCTGAAAGGGTCCTTCCCACTGGGGTTCCAAAGTTTATTTCTGCAAGAGACTTTACATACATAGATGTATAATCTCCAGGTTGTACATTGTGTATAGGTCTATCCAAAATGCTACTCCGGGTTCCAGCTACATATTTTCCAATTTTGTCTAATTGTTTCCCTAATGCCACCATATAGGATGTCATAATTTTGTCTCCTGCTTGTGCGGACATCCCCTTCTGTATTCCATAGGGTTGTCCATACAGGATTTCAAAAGGGCTCAGTCCCTCCTTTGCTCTTGGCCTTGTTCGTATGCATAAGAGAGCCAAAGGAAGAGACTGAGGCCAGGCCAGATTCGCTTCCTGTCCCAACTTTACAGTCTGTTGTTTGATCAAGTGGTTCGTCTTTTCTACCTGGCCACTTGACTGAGGGCGATATGGGGTATGAAGTTGTCAATCTATACCTAGATGGAGGCTGATTTGTTGCACTATTCTTGAAATAAAAGGCGGTCCCCTGTCAGAGGATATAGTAGCTGGTACCCCAAAACGTGGTATTATTTCCTGTATTAGTATTCTTACCACCTCCCTAGCCTTGGCTGTTCTGGTAGGAAACGCCTCTGGCCAACCTGAAAAGGTGTCAGTTAATACCAGCATGTATCGGTACCCCCCTTTTCTTGGGAGTTCCAAAAACTCAATCTGCCATTGTTGTCCAGGCCCGTTACCTTTTCCAATTTGGCCTATCCCTAATTTTGGAGTATTTTTGGGATTAGTCTGGAGGCAAAGGTCACACTGCTGAGTCAGTTGTCTCGCAGTGGTTCCTTGCTACAATTTCTCTGATCCAATGTTTATATAAGGCTTCAGTCCCCCAGTGCCTCTTTCTATGTTCCTCTCTTATCAAGGGCCATATCATATAAGAGGGAATAATCATTTTCCCTTGGGGTAAGAGCCCACCCTTCCTCGTTATAGGAACCTGCTAGATCAGTAATTAATTTCTGATCTTCCTTGGTTTATTTGGGCTTACCTTCTAGGGAGATTTGCCCACTGGGGATCAGGGCCCCTTCTGTTTTTACCTCCCTTTTGGCTGCATGTTTTGCCTCTCTGTCTGCTGTCGTGGTTCAGCTCGAGTGGGCAGCCGAGCTCCACCACAGCCACTCTCTCACTCCCCCTCCTCAAAGAGGAATGGGGAGAAAACATGTGAAAATGGCTCAAGGATTGAGATAAGGACGAGAAAATCACGCAGTAATTATTGTAACGGGCAAAACAGACTCGGCATAAGGAGATAGTAAGATTTATTGCCTATTACTAACAAGCGAGAGAAGTGAGAAAACAAAGGAAAAAGCAAACCAAAAGCACCTTCCCCCCCATCCACCCTCTTCCACCTCCTCCCCCCGAGCGGCACAGGGGAACGGGGGAATGGGGGTTATGGTCAGTCTACAGCACTTCTTCTCTGCCGCTCCTTCTCGGTCACTCTCGTCCCCTGTGCTGTGGGGTCCCACCCACGGGATGCAGTCCTTGATGAACTGATCCGGCGTGGGCTTCCCACAGGCAGCAGCTCTTTCAGAACTGCTCCAGATATGGGTCCGTACCACGGGGTCCATCCCTCAGGAGAAAACTGCTCCAACCTGGCTCCCCTACAGGCAGCAGCTCCTGCTGGGTCACCTGCTCCTGCGTGGGCTCCTCTCCACGGGCTACAGGTCCGGCCTGGAATCTGCTCCGGCAGGGGTCTTCCACAGGCGGCAGCCTCCGTCGGTGCAGGGCCACCTGCTCCACCGTGGTCTCCTCCACGGGCTGCAGCGTGGAACCCTGCTCCACCGTGGTACTCCATGGGCTGCAGGGGGACATCCTGCTTCACCATGCTCCTCACCACAGGCCGCAGGGGACTTCTGCTCCGGCGCCTGGAGCACCTCTCCCCCTCCCTCTACACTGACCTTGGCACGTGCAAGGCTGTTCTCTCACTCCCTTGACTCTCCCGGCTGCTGTGTGGCGCAGCGTTTTTTCCCTGTCTTAAATATGCTCTCACAGAGGCGCAAAACAACATCACTTATTGGCTCGGATCTGGAAAACAATGGGGCCCTTCCCGAACATGGGGCAGCTTCTAGATCTTTCTCACAGAAACCACCCCTATGGCTCCCTGCTACCAAAACCTTGCCACGTAAACCCACTACATCTGCCAGCTCATTTCCTTTTTCCAATTCTGAGTTTGCTTTTTGGTGTGCTCTGATGTGCACGATTGCCACTTTCTCAGGGAGTTGAAGTGCTTCCAACAACTTCAAGATTACTTTTGCATGCTTGATATTTTTGCCATGCAAATTCAGTAATCCCCTCTCCTTCCAGATCACTCAATACGCATGTACAACCCCAAAGGCATATTTTGAGTCTGTATAGATGTTTTTGATTTTGTCTTGGGCCAATTCCAAGGCTCGGGTCAGATCAATTATTTCTACCTTTTGTGCAGGGGTGTTCGCAGGTAAAGGCCCGGATTCTACTGCCTCTTTACAAGTGGTAGCTGCATAACCATTGTGTCGTTTGCCACTTACGACTTAGCTGCTCCCATAAGTGAACCAGTTTTCTGTGTCTTCCATAGGATTGTCTTTCAGATCTGGACGGCACGAATATACTGCTTTGATGGTTTCCAGACAGTTGTGATGCACTGGGTCCCTTGTGTTCCCACTGAGAAAAGAAGCTGGATTGACAATGTTGGTGACTACAATTTCCACATCATCCTGTTCCACCACTGTAGCCTGATATTTCAAAACTCTTTGTGGGGAGAGCTAATGTCCACCTTCTGCTTCCAGTACTGCAGATACCGTATGGGATGCTAACACGGTTATTTTCTGGCCCAAGGTAAATTTTTGGGCCTCCTGGATGTTTAGTACTATGGCCGCAACCGCTCACAAACATCCAGACCATCCCTTTGCAGTTGTGTCCAATCGTTTGGAGAAATAAGCAACTGCCCTACGGTATGGGCCCAGGTCTTGTGCTAATATTCCCAGGGCAATCCCCTGCTTCTCGTGGGAAAAAAGGTAAAATGGCGTACTCACATCTGGGAGTCCCAAAGTTGGAGCTGACGTCAGGGCCTTCTTCAGTAGCTTGAAAGCTTGTATTGCTTCCTTGTTCCATTGAAGGCATTTCTGTTCAGTAGTCGTGAGTGCATACAGGGGTTTAACAAGCAGTCCGTAATTCTAAATCCATAGATGGCACCACCCGCTCATACCCAAAAAGGTCCATAGTTCCTTCACTGTTTGTGGTCTTGGAGTTTGGAATATTGCCTCTTTTCGAGCCTGTCTCAAGGTCCTTTCCCCAGCACTGATTTCATATCCCAAATAGGTTACCTGTTCTTGTACTACTCGGGCCTTTTTCTTAGATACCCTGTACCCTTGGAGTCCGAGAAAGTCTGGCAGATTCACCGCCCAAGTCAGGCAGGTGTTCCTTGTTCTAGTAGCAGTCAGAATATCATCAACATATTGCAGCAATTTCCCTTCTCCTGGTGGGGCCTCCCAGGATTCAAGATCTTTCGCTAACCGATTTCCAACTATTGTGGGGCTATTCTTGAAGCCTTGGAGTAACACCGTCCAGGTGAGTTGGGTCCTACGCCCACTCTTGGGGTTTTCCCATTCAAATGCAAATCTTTTCTGGCTGGCTTCATGGAGAGGGAGGCAAAAGAAGGCATCCTTTAAGTCAAAAACTGTAAACCAGGCTAGTTCTGGTGTTAATACAGTTATTTATTGCCCGTAGATCCTGGACCACCCTATATGACTCATCCGGCTTGTGGACAGGTAATATAGGGGTATTAAAATTGGATTCACATTCCCTCAACAATCCTACTTACACTTTTATTATTGGTCGAATTCCTTCCCTATCTTCCTGCTTTAGAGCGTACTGCTCGATCCTCACTGGCTGCTTTCCCTCCTTGAGCCGAATCTCAACACGTGGGGCATTTTTAGCTCTCCCAGGTTCATCAGTAGCCCATACGCCTGGGTATACCTGGTTTACGACTTCTTCATTAACTTGTCCTTCCATTGGCAGGTTGACTAGGGCTAAACTCATTACCCGTATATATTGTTGATCCTTTACCTCCAGAGTAATCTCCCCTTTTTCAAATTTTATTACTGCTCCTAATTGCTCTAATAAATCTCTACCTAAGAGTGCCCTTGGGGAGTTAGGCATATATAAAAATCTGTGTATGCCCCATTGTTTCCCTAACTTGTACTTCAAAGGTTGACAAAAATAAGCCTTTTCAGGTCGATCGGTTGCACCTTTTACCCTAACATAATCATTCCCTAAAGCCATTAATGCTTGATTTAGAACTGAATATGTTGCCCCCATACCAATAAGAAAGTTCACTTCCGTTTCTCCCCTATCTTCATTATAACCAGTGGAGGATCCGTTAGGGTAGATTCCCCAGGTCCCCGTTATTTCTGCCAAAATCAGGGGCTGATTACCCTAGGAAAAGGCTAGTCAGTTTGTTCTCTGAATCCGAGAGATCTGGGTCCGAATATTTTTCATTTATTTTTTTTTCCATTACATTTCAAAGTTGGTCCAAAAATTCCATAGGGGTTTCTTTTGGACCTTGTTGGAAGCATATTCTCAATTCCCAATTCAAACAGATTCGAGTATTAACTTAACTTCATAATTTTCGGGATGATTAGGGTCGCAGTGGGGTCGGTCAGGGGAATGCAATTGTCAACAGTTCCCTGAGCGGTCCCATTGGCAATCTGAGCTTGCACATGAACTCAGGTTGTTTTAAGAGTTAACTGCTTTTCTGTTTCCATAACAACTCTCTCTGGGACCCATCATGATCCCTTTGCCCCAGAGGGCTAACACCTGTGATTTTGAGATCTCAGCCTGGGGCTGAGACAGAGCTTCTAAAATTCCTACATCCTCTTTCCCTGCTCATTCAACTTTAAACACCTTTAACACCTTCAACAACCCTTTTATCACTTCCTTTATCTTTCTCCAGCCTGTACTTTTCTAATGCCAACACCAAAGGCTCAGTCAAGGGCCAATTAACTCCGCTCCTTTTCTCTCTAAGATGCTGAAACAACATATCTGTATACTACATTTCATCTTATTTTCCTTCTCTCCTCAAAGGACTTTATTGACTGTAATAAAGGACATATTGACCGTAATACGGTGTTATGATTAATAGTTCCATCGTGGGGCCACTCCTCTCCATCCTCTAGTTTATAAAGTGGCCACCACTGATTACAATATTTGATAACAGTTCTTTTACTCTCTGTCCCCCCTCTTCCCATTATATCCCTCCAATGTGTTAGTATACATTCTAGGGGGCTTTTCCGCGGGATTTCTTTGCTTTGACCTTTTCCCATTCTAATCTATAGCAGTTAATATTGCACCATTTTCCTAGGAGCTCTTTACTAGTCAATCCCAATCCCTCCAAAATCCACAATATATAGAGATACACAAGTAAAATCAGACCACTGTAAATTAACTGCCTGTAGACAATTACACTGAGGACATTTAAACCCGACGAGCAGATAATATGCCTGGGCAAATTTCGTTCCCTTAGGCATACACCTCAATGGCAGTTCTTATATTATATTTACATATTCACATATTAACATATGTTTAAAAGAACACCTTAACAAAAATGCCCGGGCCTTTACATATACAACAACATACAGTTATTATTCCAATTAGAATTATTCCCCAGCAGCTGCAAACATTATGCCAGTTACCATTAAAGCTCGCCTACCCTCCTCCCGTCTCTTCTATGATCTTCAGGATGTTCCTTGTGGTTCCTAGAACCAGGGTATGGCAGCTTCTACTCAAAACCCCTTTTGGCCGCTCTATCGGCCACCTCCGTTTGGCCACTCTACCGGCCACCTCCCAGGACGCCTTCAGGGTTCGTGTTGCACGCTAGACATCTCTATGTGGCTTATCGACCTCCCCGGCCAATTGGCTTACCTTAATTAAGGTGTACCGTTTGCCCGCAACCACAGGAACTTCCTGTATCCCTGCAGTGAGTGGCTGGGAGAGGAGCTCCTCTGAGAGAGAAAAAGGGGCTCGGGGCGCGCCTAGGAGGTCTGCTCCACAGTCGATCCTGCAGCCGAACAGAGTCCTCCTGCCTGGCTCGCCAAACTCATGCGCAGAAAAGACTCCACAACCATAGGGTTGCGATCCTGGGGTGTCATGGCATACCGCTACTTGTGTTTGGGGAGCTGGTCAGAGCACCCACCTCCATTTCTGTTTATGGTGGCTGAGTTTGTTCAAGTAATCCCTGACTTGATACCTGTCCCCTGCTGGTGGTTCTGCGGAGTCCTGCCTTTAGGCACAAAGACCCAGGACCAGCCCTTCAGAAACCCACACTGGCTACTTCTGATCCCTCCGTTTTCTCGCATGTCAGCTGCAGCGCCTTCCCTGGCCCAGGCTCAGTGCTCATCACAGCAATGGCTGACATCCCAGCAGAAGCCAGCCCGCTCTCTTTGGGCGCTACCTCAATGCATGACTTTGCTCACTTTGGCCCCTCCAGCTCTCTCCCCACTCCCGGTGCAAGGACGGAGTGAGAGAGCAGCTGTGTGGTGCTCAGCTGCCCACTGGGCAGCCAGCATGGGGCACGAAGGATTTGAGATAACAGCATCACTGGCGATCACCTGATTTTCACCTACGTAGAAGCAAGCAGCTCCAACGCAGCCGTGTACCTACTGCTCCATGGGATGCTACTATGCAGTCTAACCCCTCATGGTTCTGAACTACCCCTGCTGATAAGGATGTGACCTCCTGTAGCGCTGAGGTGATAGAATCTGCCGGAACATTAGTAATTTGCTCCACTGTAGCGGACGTTTAGTAAAGCATGTTGTGTTAAAGGATAAGGAAGTTTGGCAGGACCTAAACCCCCTTGCGTTCCAACTTGTCCTCAGATATCAGAGGGGCTGGGGGTGGCTGGGTTTGGATTCTGAGCGATGCCCTGTTTGGAACTATAAATCCAGTTGTATTCAATAGACTAAATGATCGTGATCATGGATGCACATATCGTGTAATACACTTTCAGTCTAGTAAATGACTGGTGTAGTTTATTGGAGCAACACGAGCACAGGTTCTTTTGGATTGCCGCTGATGAAGACTCTGTCTGCAAAGCACGTGCAAATACCAAGAATATGACTAACACAACCAGCTACATATACGTTAACTTGTGGAACAACTCTATAGAGAATGTTAGGTTTCCCAGGGAAGCACTCGCTGTAACTGAGGGTTCAGACCTCACCCTGTAGGCATCCCTGTAGGGGGGAAGAGAGGTTCAGCACGGCAGCCTTCGGCTGATGCCAGGAGTCAGCGACGTCCTCCCTACTTGTCTGTGGTGGTGTCTTCCCCAACATTTTCCTCTCTTGAGCCCTTTTTTTACTATGTTCCTGCTTTTAGGTAGTGAGTGACTCAAGTCATATGCGCCTTTGTTGTGACTGGTATACATTTTCCTGGCTTTTGTTTTTGCTCAGGGAAATTCAGAGCGTGTGCTCAGTGAGAGGTAGTTGCACCTTGGAGGCGGGTAGCCTTGGGGATGGAGGTGTATTTTGGCACTGTAGTGAGATTATAATGAGCAAAGTTCATCCAGAGGACATGAGTAGGTTGTCAGTTAGTCTCAGGGCTGGCCATGTAATCTATCAGTTCCGTACCATCAGGCTCACTCTAAAATCGCGCTGTTCCTAGCAAAATGGCCCGACGCCCAGGAAGGCAAAGGCGGTGGGTTGCTCTAACACGCTGTGGCCAGGGAAGCAAAAGCTTTCCTTCCTCTTGGTTTCACAGCCTAGCAGAGCAGCTTGGTGCCGTGGAGTTTTCTAACCATTCAGTTTTCACACAAAAAAATGACACGTTCAAGCAGTGAAGAAAGAGGGCTGTTTCTTTGGGGAAAGTCCAGCAGAGAGGTTACTCGGCGGGGCCCGAGGGCTGGAGCTGGGCTCAGCACTGAGCACAGCTGCAGCAGCATAGCCAGCCAGCTCTCGGGACACGGGGCCTCCTCTCCCACACCCTCCGGAGCCGGTAACGTAGTGCTTGCAGGCTGAATGTGGAGGAAGTTCTCAGGACCAGGATGGTTTCAGTCACCAGGGAGGAGACCGAAGGGCTGCTGTAGCCCTCCATGCTTCTCAGGGCTGACATGGAAAGGAACAGAGGGCAGCTCAGAGCCTGCATCACTGGGAAGCACGCCCAGGAACCCCTCCTGCCAAGCCCACCCCACCTCCTCAGCTGGGGCAGGGGTCGCAGCTCACTGCCCAGGGTCTTTTCTCCTCCCAGACAGTTCGTGCTGATACCCCACTGCCCTCACTCACCCTCGATGATGTTCTCTAGCTTCTCCTTGCGCCCATCCACCAAGTGCTGCCCGGCAAGCCCTAGGTACACACGGCCCATCACAGATCCCGCTGGCCAGCTCGCCCCAGACACAGTCCCCCCCTCAACATCCCTGCCGGCTTGGCCATGTGTGCCCAAGTGTGACACCACCCAAGGAGGCTGCGAGGCACTCGCTAAGCTTCCCACCAGCAACCACTGCATGGGCAGGGGGTGGCCGAGGGCAGCAGGGAGCCCCCACAGGCACTCCAGGCCCACTCTGAGCTGGCAGTGCTCTGCAGCCACGTGGCTGATTCAGCAGCAGCTGGGGCTGCGGCCAAGCTGCTGTGGGGCACAGAGGGCCCATGGGGTTGTGACTCACCAATGAACCTGATGGCCGCCTCTTGCAGGGGCTCCTGGGGGCTCCACAGGTATGGCAGGCTCTGGCACAGGTAGTCATCCACTCTGCTGCTGTGCCCCACCAGCTGGAAGAGAATAGTACATGTGGATGGGGCTGGTGCAGCCTTGCCCCTTGGCCAGGCCAGCCCTGTACGTGGGACTGGCTTCCCCTGCTGGGATAGCCTGATGCAGTGGCTAGAGGCAAGGGTAGCCACCCTGCACCCTGGGCCAGGGCTGGCAGGCCTTGTCTGGGCCAGGTTTTGGGAGCCCTCGGGCAGTTGTCCTTACCAGGCACTTGCCAATCCTCTGTGGCTGCGCTGTCTCCAGCAGGTTCCTGAGCTGCTTCCACTTCAGGAGCTTGGCAGCACCAAGGAGGGCTTCCCGAGAGGCCTGCAGAGCAGCAGAGAGTGGGAGATGAAACCACTGCGCATTGGACAGGCCCTGGTTGTCCTGCACCTTGGCGAGGCTTGGGGGCTTTTCTGGCCCTTGCTGGGGAGGTGCAGCAGCTGGGGAAGGCATCTGCCAGAGGGTTCAGTGCTCGGGCAGAGGTGTGGGGCAACCACCAGCTCTGGCACTTCATGCTGCTGGGGCTGCAGGACAGAAGTCCCCCAGAGCTGCTCATCTGCAGCCAAGGCCAGCAGGCAGGTGAAGCGCTGCAGTCACTGAGGCACCAGGGCAGGAGGCAGCCAGGGACGCCACGCACGGGGACCCCAGCAGGCTGTTCCCTAGGGCCTGGGCTCCAGAGCCCGCCACCGCGGACACAGGGCCAGACCCCTGCCCTGGCTGCGGCTCCCTTCCCAGGCTGGCAGCCATGCTGGCTCCTGCAACCCCTGGCAGGGGCTGCACCCTTCTGCGTGGCCCAGGGCAGCCTGCAGGCCAGGGTTTCTGCAGTGAGCACGCTGGCGGCTCCAGGGTGCTCATGCCCAAGAGAGCAAAGGAGCATTCAGCCTAGGCATCTGGCGGGTCCCTGTGCATAACATGGGGTCGACAACTGTTGGGCACCTCACCACTGGCCTCAGACACCTGCAGGCACAGCTGGGATGCCCGTGAAAACTCTAGTGCCTAGGTATCTGTGGCTACGCAGCACTGCTGAGCACAGCTGGGAGCAGGCAGGGCAGGTCTGGAAAATGTCCGTGCCCACCTTCTTGGCCCATGACAGCTCTGGGGCTGCAGGAAGCCTCCCAGTGGGCTTTTCTGTGGAGGGCTGCATGCGGGGCTGGATGTGGGGCAGGGAGAGGCCCCTCCGCTCTGGCCCTCTGTGCAGGCGGAGGTGTAGTAGGGGCAAAATGGCTGTGGTGGGCCTGGTGCAGGCACAGAGGGGCTCTGCACCTTTCTTTTGGATTCGGGAGCTTTGGCCCTGAGGTGAGGCACATTCAGAGGGAGCCTTGCTAACAGCCCATGCCCCTAATGCTCAGGCCCTCCTGAGGGGTGTTGCCCCCTCAAGTGAATGCTCAGCTTAGTGTCCCCACCTCAGCCACACGCTGGTCCTGGTCATGCAGGTGGAAGAAGAGGGGGAGGATGGTGCTCTGCACTTGCTTCTTCATCTCCATCTTATGGGTGCCCTCTGCAACCTCCATGGCATCCTTGCAGAGAAGGATGGAGAGCTCTCTCATGCAGCTGCACTCCTGGTGAGACAGAACAAGGGAGGACCTCAGTCCAGGCTCTTCCGAGCTCACAGTGAGCAAGGGGTCGGTGTGGCAGACAGGGAGACACACGCTCCTGGCTCTTACTCTGCAGTGAGCTGTGGCAGGTAGGCCAAGTGTGTGGGCAGTGCAAAATGGCTCAAGACACAGGAAGGGCAAGGCAGTGGGTTGCAGATGGTCCACCCTGGGGCTGGCAAGGGGACACATGGCAAGGGGAGAAGCGGCCATGGGCAGCAAGGGGCCGAGGAGAAGTTGCCATTGTGGAGCACACATCTGCAGGGCTCTGCACAGGGAGGGGCTGCCCCAGCAGGAGAGCCCAAGAAGCACCAAGCAAAACGTTTCCAGCACGTGCCCAGGGATCGTGGTGGGCGAAGAATTCGCAGGCCAGTGAGACACGCGGAGAGGGACGCACCACCCCCAGGCCACATTCACGTGCCCCGTGGCCACGCTAGCCAAACCTCCTGCTTGCCCACCAGACTTACGTTTTCAAAGAGGGGCAGGAGCCTGTCAGGCAGCTGCAGAGCGATGGGGCCAGCCACTTGCCCATCTGCTAGGCGCAGAGTGTTGCGGAGGACAGTCACGGCCTTCATACTGATGTCGCTGTTGGCATCCTGCAGTTGCTGCACGACCTCTGGCAGCAGGTCTTGCAGAGTTACTGCCTACGTGAAACACAGCAGTTCTGTTTCAGAAACACCGAAGACCATCCTGGCAGAAGCCCTTTGCTTACAGCAGGCACAGCCCAGAGCAGAGGTCTGTCTCCAGGAGCGTGCTGAGGCCCCTTCAGACAGAAGGCTGCTGCCTTGGGTTGCAGAAGTAGCCACTTGTGTCAGCCTGGCCCCGTGCGGGGCCTCATCTTCCCAACCTCAGCAGGATGACTGCTCTGGGTAGAGTGCTCCTGCAGCTGAGGCAGCCCTGCGCTGGCTGGCCTGGGGCCTGGCATTGACCTCTTTCTGGCACAGCAGGAGGTGCCTTTGAGCGGACACTGGTGCCGCTCTCCTCGTGCTGCACAGTCCAGGCAGGGGCTGCCCAGAAGCGCTCAGGGGCTGATGAAGAAGGCAGTGAGAGCAGTGGAGCCACTACCGCCCCTCCCGATTCTTGGCAAAGTCCAAGCAAGCCTCTGCGGGCAACAGCACCTGCAGCCCAGCCCCAGGCGGATGCTGCCACTTGGCCCAGATGCCCCCACTCACCATCTTGGGTCTCGTAGACAGCGTGACGAGGCTTGTAACCGCCATCCCACGCAGCACCGAGGACTGACTGTGCAGGTGTGAATGAAGAATGTCTGGGATGCAGGCATTGACAAGCTGCTCAAAGTCTACGCAGTCCAGCAACTGAAAGACACCCAGCAGCCCAGTGAGAGCCTGGCCCAGCCGGCAGGACTCCTGGCAGCACGCTGAATCTGCCAGAGAGCCCAGAGTTTCAAGGCACCTTGGAGAGGCACCGCTTGCTGCTAGGCCCTACCTCCATGAAGACAGCCATGGCGGTGATCTCCTTGTGCTTCTGTCTCTGGCGGAGACATATGACTGCCTCTTCAAACGCCGAGGCACCGAAGAGCGGTGCTTTGCTTCGCAGAGCCCTGGCCAGGGGAAGAACGCATTGGTAGTACCAAGCTGGGCAAACAAACCTCCTTGGGACTGTGCTTTCAGCGCTAGCTGTTATCCCATGGGCCAGACCAGGGCAAGGCTTGCATTTCTGCACTCTGCTTCAGCAGCTGGTGCCATCCACTTGAGGAGAGGCCGCCCGCCCTTCACCACATACCTTGCCTTTGCAAACATGGAGGGTGACGAGCACAGATGTGCTCGATTCACTGAGGGATGCCCTGCCTACACACAAGTTGTGGCCTTCCAACAGATGCCATTTCCTGACCACTTTGGATCCCCAGGCCACTGAGCCTTCCCGCGCTCTCTGGCCACCCTTCCGGCTACTCTGCCACACAGCTCCAGTGCAGGCTGTGGCATTGCCTGCAGAGCCAGCCCCAGCACTCTCCTGCACCACTGGTCCCCGAGGAAGGAGTGCATTGGAAGGTGACAGGTCCTGCGAGTCCTCCTCTTGCACTGGGCAAGAGCAGCCCTTCACCAAGGAGCTCTCAGAGGCAGCAGCATGGAAATCATAGAATGAATCGTAGAATGGCTCGGGTTGGAAGGGACCTTAAAGATCAAAGAGGCTACTTCCCCTGCCGGTCTCTCCTGAGATCCCTCAGTCACCAGCACTGAGGGTCAACGCTGTCCCTCGGACCCCTGGGGACACCTCACCAGCCACGAGGAAGGGGATCACGTGGGGCCCTCCACCTCTGGGGGAAGAGTGCCAGGGGAGACAAGGACAACTGATGAGGCAATCACCTAGTCAGCACAGCAACACCTGTGTGGAAGGTCTCATGTCTTAAAAGCGTGTCCCAGCCACCCTGCGTCTGGATGTCTTCAACCAAAGTGGCACCCCCCACGTGTTGGAAAAGAGCTCTCATGGTCATCACCGCAGTCCTGCATGCAGAGCACAATGCGCGTCACATGTGGCGCCCCAGCGCTGGCTCCGGCCTGGGGCACAGACCTGGCAGAGGGGATGGAGCACCTGAGAAAGATGCCTGGAGGCCACATGCACTCCCCCATCTGACTGCTGCTCCTGCTGAAGTCCTGCAGTGTGCACTCATGGATGAAGGAGATCTGGAAGAGCACGGCAATGTAGAGCTTGTGGAAAAGTGAGTGCGCAATGTTTTTGCTGGAGGGCAGCTGGAAGATCTTGTTCATGGCACTGGTTACCTGCAGAAAACAGTCAGGTGCAGCTCTCAGTGCACAGGTGTCCCTGCAGCACTGCCAGAGCTTGCGGGTTGGGGGGTGAGGGAGGTGGGGGTGGGGCGTCGCTCTGAGCTGATGGAGGCACCGGGCCAGAGCCCGCTGCCTGGCTGCCTGGCCTGGGGCCCAGCCCCAGCGGCTCCCTGGGTTCGTCTCTGCTTTGTGGCATGGGCAAGCCAGCTTTTCGTGTCCAGAGCAAAGGGCCCAGCAGGCCCCGGGGGTCTTGCCAGCTGTCCTCAGCTCCCTGGGCCAAACCTTGCAGCCTGCTTGGGCCAGGCAGCTGCCCTGCCCGGGGCTGCCCAGCAAGGCAGGAGCAGGCGGGGAGGGAGGAGGACAGAGAGCGGCAGGGCAGGGGTGGGCTGCGTGCCTGTGCGCAGTGGGGCCCCAGCAGTGCATGTGGCCCTGCTGGGCTCTGGCTCCCAGCCCCCCTGACTGGGGAGCCCCAGGGAAGGCTGGCGTTTGGGGACAGAGGAAGAGGGGAGGAGGGGATGGGGAGGGGAGTGCAGCCCCACTGGGGGTGAGCGAGGCCTGGTCCAGGAACTCACAGCCCAGGAACGGACACAGTTGTGGTGTGGGCCAAAGCCATCGTGCCCAGGCCCTATGTATTGCATCAGCAGCTTTCTCAGCACGTCCTCTGCAACGCAGGGCTCGGAGACCATCGTCTGCCACATGGCCGTGGCAACCCTGCAGAGACAAAGCATGCTGTCGATGGGGCCACCCCAGCCACTGCCCCTTGGCCTGTGCCGGCCCTGAGGGTCCTGAGCTGTGCCAGAGGTGGGTGGGTGGGCCCTGTACCTATCGCACCACGGGAAGACCTCCAGCAGGCCCTGGACCGCGTGCTCAGGGTGCAAGGAGGTGATCTGGAAAAGGGTCCTCTTCAGGATGTCCAGGAGTGATTCCTTGCTGACCGACGCCAGGCGGTCATGGATGATCTGCATGACCCGTGGCACCTGGAGGAGAGATGAGGGAGAATGGAGCGGAGCACAGCCATGGCCCCAGCTGCCACCAGCAAATGCTTCCCTCCTGTGGCTCTTTGCCAGCCCGAATGGCTGTCGGGGACTCCCAAGCCGTGGACCCGGGCCAGGGAGAACGGCCCCCGAGAGGGCAACAGCACAGGGCAATCTGTCTGCAAACTGCTAACCTCCTCCATCTGTGAGTCTGTGATCATATCCAACACGCGGGCAACCACCTTTGTGTCAGAGACCCTGGGGTGTGTCATGCCCTCCAAGATGGTGAGGATGAAGTCCGTCCTCTCAACAGGGAAGAGGAAGCTGCCAAATACCTGCGAGAGGGAAGACATGTCACACAGCCTGCCTTGGTGGCGGGCTGCAGCTGAGCAGCGAGGGCAGCTCTGGAGAGAGAGCCAGGGCAGTGCTGGCACTGTGCCCCCAGCACAGGCAGGAGCAAGAGCTGGCGTGGGCTTGCAAGGGCCGGCCTGGGCTGGGATGACTGTAGCCTCAGTGGCTGCGGAGAGGGAACTGCCCCGCAGGGTGAAGGCAGGTGGTGGAGGTCAGGGTCAGGGCACACTTGGCGGTGTGTAGGCAGCCAGGCCTTGTGGGTGGCCAGGACAGCTGGACCTGCAGTGCTGATGCTGGCCACTGACATTAGCCTTTGGCTGCTCCCTGCTGAGATATGGTGGGACCCTGCAGCCGGCTTGCTGGGAGGCTGTGACGGACCCTGCCTCCTGCCCGCAGTTCTTGGGGCACTGGTTCATCCAGGTCTCCTGTCAACCTCACAGCCAAGAATCCCAGGAAGGGAGGGGCTCATTACCGTCGGTTCGCTAGCAGCGTCCTTGGGCAGGAAGGTGCTTGGGCATTCCCGCTCCAGAAAGAGATATGGATAGGTAGGTGTCATCAGGTGGCCTGGGCAGCAAGGCAAACAGAGAGTGGGTGAGTGGTAGGAATGATGCAGAAGCTGCTGCTTGGAGAAGACAGCTGAGAACACCAAGCAGAGCTCTGATTGTGGCAGGGCGCTGTGTCTGTCAAAGAGGGGCACTCTGTGTTGGGTGGAGGGTAGGGGGTGGGGACAGGAGACATGCCAGGGAGGAAATGGGTCTTCTGTTGCAAGGGGGAGGAGGGCAAACCGCCTCGCAGTCTGCAGAAAGGCCAGAGAGTTTGGTCCGGCTTTCTGCTCTGAAGCAGGAGAGAAGCCCCACGATGCTGCTACTGCTACAGGCTCTCCAGTCCACTGGTTCTCAGGAGTGCCACTAAGCCACTGCCCCAGGGGACATCCTGCTGCTCCAATAGGGGCTGGGGGAGCCCCCTAGGGTTGGTGCAGCACAGCTGCTCCCCTGCTCCACCCTTGGAGGAATGTGCTGCTCTTTCCTCTAGCTGGGGAGGGCGGACAAAGCGGCGTATCACCATGCCTGGTCTTGACTGGGCCCTCGTGTCTGGAAGGTGCTAGCCCACCCCAGCCTCTCTTACTCTGTCGCACCATCACGATCCTGTGGATGGCGTGAAGAGCCTCTGCAGACCCACAGCTGATGTTCTCGTCCTCCTCGGCACAGCACAGGGTGAGGCACCCCATCAGCTGCCCCAGGAGTGGCACAGGCTTCGTCTGGAAGGTGCGAACGCTGACCGTGCCCACTCTGTTTGTGAACGAGTCCTGGGGTTGAGAGGATGGACAGTGGCAGCTTGGCTGAGCTAGTGCACTTGAGACAGCAGGAAGGGGTGAGGGAGTGCTTAGAGGTTGCCTGAACCACCAGCTCCTTACCTGCATCAGAGAAGTGGGGATCAGGGCCTCGCTCAGACTGGCAATCCTCCCCACGGCATACCGACGCTTTGCCACTTTCTCGGATCTTGTGAGGGGCAGCAGGGCCTGAGAAGAGAAAAGCTGCTGGTTTGCCTTGGGATGCAGTGGCAGCTCCCGTAGCGGCAGCTCTGCCAAGCGCCGGGCAGGGTTTACACAGCGTGCCCAGGCTTCTCCTGAACAAGAGAAGAGCCTGGAAAGGGGGTATAGCCCGTCGCGGCCTTGGGGACAGACCCGCAAGATGATCTCCAGCGTAGCGGCAGTGTAGTCCGATGAAGTACACACCAGCACTTCCAGCACGCTGTCCAGAGATTTCAGAATCTGTAAGGAAGACAGAGCGGGTGGTGCTTTTTTGTTGGTCCTTCCTCATGGGAAGCTGGCTTGAATGCCTGCTGCCTGAGGCAGGCCTCAGCTGCCCAGTGGTGCCAGCAACCTGCCCAGTGGTGTCTCAGGATCTCCGTTGTCTTTCTGTTTCTCCCGTGGTCTTTCAGCAGCCAAAGCTAACTAGGAAAAAGTGCGCAGGAACTGACTGGCAGCAGGCTCTCTGTAGCTCACTCGCTGCTTACCTCAGCATAAAGTGAAGCATCCAACTTGCCCCTCTCCGTCTCTGAAGCAAGAGAGCCAATGGCGTTGATGCAGGGGCCGAGGTGCTGTGACAGCAGTGCTAGGTTCTCTTTGCTGCAAGGAGAGGAGAGAAGGTGCCCATTGGAGGCTGGCACTAGGAGCAGTGCCCAGATGCCCTGGGAAGGTGACCGTAGATGTCAGGGCCTGGGGTCACCAGGTGGGACCCGTACTGGGTGGGCAAGGCTTGTGTGGAGGCATCTTCTCCCTCTCCCGTGCTGCTGAGCCAGGGATAGAGGGCAGTCATGGCATGCAGTGCACAAAGCCCTTTCCAGCTCCTGCCTCTCTCCCTTCAGGGAAAAAAGCTGGGAAGGGAGACAATGGAAAGCCCCTGCCGGCACTGCCGGCTGGCTCTGCTGGCATGGCACCCTCTGCCCTCCTATCTGGTGCAGGGGAGAGCTGAGGCCCTAAGACAGAGCACCAAAGTCCTGCCCGGGTCGGGGAAGCCCGCTGCTGTCAGGCCCATGCTGTGGAGAGGCCCTGGCCAAGCCAGGGTATGGGGCAGGTACCTCCTTTCAGTGATGGCATACGCAGCTTGCCAGCCCAGGAGCATCACAGTGCGCAGGTGGTCGAAGGGAGACTTAGGCAGTTGCATCTGGAGAGAGACAACATGGTCAGGATGGGACACGGGAAGCTGCCAGGGGCTGGCACTGATCTGCAGGGCAGGCAGAGCGTTGCTGGCACTATACCAGCATTGGCGTCAAGACCCGGGGGGTTAAGGGGGGCACAGGCCAGGCTGCTCTGTGCCCACAGAGGCCCGTCCCACCCTCCCCTGTGTGCAGAAACCCCTGTGCTGTTCTGACTGCTGGGCTGGTGCCCGGACAGCTCACCCTTCCCCCCTCCCCGCCCCACTGGGTATCCCCTCACCTTCTTCTCCACTCCCAGGTCGTCGCTGGGCAGGTACATGTATGTCCTCTCCATCCTGGTGCTGCAGATGGTGCGGATCGAGGCCAGAAACTTCAGCTTCCAGTCCTCTTCCTGACAGTCAGGGAGCAGAGAGACAAATAGGGAGGGTGAGAGGGCGGCGACATGGCCAGCAGGGCCACTGCACCACAGGGGTGCAGTGATGGCACAAGGGGCCAGGAGGGCAGCAGCTCAGCACAGCCAGCAGCCCTCCAAAAGCCTGTGTGTGGGCAGCAAACACGGCAGCCCCCAGCTGGGAGAAGCAGGCTGAGCCTCACGCACTGACAAAGTCTGCAGTTACCATTTTGGTGCCAGTGAGAACAGCCCAGAAGTAGTCACAGGCTTCCACGTCCTTGGGCTCCGGAGACATGACGGAGGCAGCAGAAGCATCATCTGATTAAAAAAGAATGGACAGAGCTGTAGGCGGGGCAGGAGGCAGAGGGAAGAGCCATGCCCTCTCTTGAGCCCTGTGCCCACCGCCCTGCCGACTGCAAGCCCTGGGTCGGAGCACTGATGCCCCCTTTCCTCAAGGTTGCCGCTGGCAGCAGAGCAGGAAAGGTCCCTGTCCTGCAGCACTCCTGCCGGGTGAGCAGCCTTCTGCTGCCTGTCCCCACAGCAAGAGCTGGGTCCCCTCCACTCTCTCCCGCTGGGAGCCTCCCCTGCTGCCAGGGGAGGCTGTGCTGGGGCTGGCTCCTGGCTCACAGCTGCCCTGCCCTTCAGGAACCGGCATGCCCCCCGCCGGCTGTACCCCTCTGCTGATGTTCCAGGGAAACGGGCTCCTGCTGCAGAACAGGGTGCACTCGCTGACTTTGGTCCCGTCCAGCCCGCTGGGGACCCTCGCTCGCTTGGCTTCCTCAGTTGTGGCAGTGGCATGGCAGTGCCATGCTGTGGCACCCGTCCCTGGTGGAGCCCCGACTCCAGCCTGCTGGTGAGCCTGGAGCCTGGGGCCAGGCTGGACGGGCCCAGCAGTGCCTGCGTACTTACCCCTCTGAAGCACATGGGTCTCCCACGTAGAATATGCAGCAGATCTGCTATCCTTCTCAGCATTCAGGATCTCGGGGACAAGTAATAGCAGCCCCGCCAGGGCAAAATCGTCAGTGCCCCTTTGGCAAGGAGCCGCACGACTCGTGCACTGTCCCATTGTAATCCTCGTGGACACTGTGGGGCTGCCCTGCTGGTGCTGGGTAGTCGTAGCTGTCCCAGGGGTGAGTCAAAAAGGGCTCTGCTGTGATGTCACCCAGGACAAAAGGGGGACGCTGTCTCCAGGGCGGAGGGCGTGAGGCCCAGGCACCTGACTCCTCTCAGATGCCACAAGGCCGCTGTGAGATGGGGAAGATACTAAAACTTATCCAAATTAGTATTTAGCTACATATATGGTAAAATATCCTAATTATAAGGATGTAGATGAGAACCTTATGAGCAGCAGATGTAAAAAGGAAGATATCGCTCAAGGCCAACGGGTGAGGGAAGGACGAACAACTTGTTGGCAGGAAAGAAAGCAAAGATAAACAAAAAACTTCTACATGCTGTCCAGCAGCAGGTCCAGGTCCAGAAAGGTAAAGAGAGTTTAACCTGCTCTTCCTCACTGCCTTCAACCTGAAAGACCTCTGCCCACGACCACCAGGCTACGCTGCGCAGGTGCAACCGGGAGGAGCTAAGGGCGGGGAGTATGGAAATGAGTACTTGGAAGAGGTCTGCCTTTTGGGGAAATCAATGAATATGTATGAGAGCTCGTGTAATATGTAACAGTATTCGTGTATAAAATTGTGAGAGACGAGCGGGCAGGTGTGCACTTTTTCAGGGAAGCCATTCCCAGTGCGCCTGGTGCACCGCAATAAAGTGTACCTACTTTACAACCCTATGGTTGTGGAGTCTTTTCCGCGCGTCACCTGTGTGCCCTCACACCCTCTTGGGACCACCCTGTGGCTCTGTGGCGTGTCCCAGAGCGCCAGTGTGCCTGAAGGACCTCCCTTTGTCTTCATGGGCACACCAGAGCCTTGCCTCTCCCACTCAGTGGCCAGAGCAGCCATGGATGTGACCTGGCAATCCTGGGAGACATTCTGACAGCAAAGGTCTGCTAAAACACTGGCAGACACAACTGCCAGTCAGCCTGCAAACTGCTAATCCTTGAGAAGGCCCAAGTGGCCCCTTGGAACTTTGGCTGTGCACCTAAGAAGCAGAAACCTCCTGAGCGACCACTGATAAGGGCAAAAAGGAGGAGCTCTAACAGCACTTCATTGTCTGAAAAGGTGAATATACTTTGGGAAAGTGTGGACATGGACACCTTCTGGGCCACTTTCCCTGCTTGTTCTACCCTGACCCCACAGCTTTTAGAACAGGGAGAAGCCCCTGTCTGCAGGGTCTGCAGAGAAACTTCTGTAATTTGAGTTGTTTGGATTGTGAGGAACGTGATCTCCACACAAGGGTGCCTTCTGGTTGCTACTGAGCAATCTAGAAAGTTCTCTAGTGCCACATAGGAGTAAATAACACTGTCAGCCTTCAGCTTGGAGGCAGATGTGGCGATGACACCCTAGTATCCTGCCAAGTGTTGCCATCACGGCTAACTTCTTTTGTTGGTATCAAAACTTACCAATTCTTTTGTGATCTCTTGCTAATCATTAATCCTTCCTGTGATAATACTACCCTGGCCACACCGCTGAGTGTGTGAGGCACAGATGCTCTCTCCCACTTTCTGCAGTTTTTGGCATATCACATTTACATCCTTTCCCTCACGCTGAAATCTCTTTCAGTGCCAGGAAGTGCTTTGCAAAAAAGCCTCTACATTGCATTTTCCGTCCTTCTGAAAACGTGGTCACACATCCAATAGACAGAGAGAGCGAGCACAATTTAGAGCACATCCAAAAATCCTGCCCATAGGGAGACATTAGAAAACACCTGTGACTTTGGCTTTGGAACTGGAAATGGCACATTTTCAGAGTCCTGGGGTGACTAGTGTCATCATGTGCTCTGATCTCACCGCCTAGTCCTGCTGGCCACGCTAGTTCTCATGCCGTCCAGGATGAGACACCTGGGCACGCTGCTGGCTCACGTTCAGCCAGCCATCAACCAGCATTCCCACGTCCTTTTCTGCTGGGCACACTTCCAGCCACTCTTCCCCAGGCCTAGGCGGCTGCATTAGGTTGCTGTGAACCAAGAGCAGGAGCCAGCACTTAGCCTTGTATAGCGGCACGAGATTGAACTCGGCCCATCGATCCTTTAACCCGGCTGGCAGCTAAGCACCACACAGGTGCCTGTACTGGGCTGGAGTGGCCGCAGGGGCTGGAGTGGTAGCAGTGCTGCACCTGGCCCTTGCTGGGGAGGTGCAGCAGCTGGGGAAGGCATCTGCCAGAGGGTTCAGTACTCGGGCAGAGGTGTGGGGCAACCACCAGCTCCGGCACTTCATGCTGCTGGGGCTGCAGGACAGAGGTCCCCCAGAGCTGCTCATCTGCAGCCAAGGCCAGCAGGCAGGTGAAGCGCTGCAGTCACTGAGGCACCAGGGCAGGAGGCAGCCAGGGACACCACGCACGGGGACCCCAGCAGGCTGTTCCCTAGGGCCTGGGCTCTAGAGCCCGCCACCGCGGACACAGGGCCAGACCCCTGCCCTGGCTGCGGCTCCCTTCCCAGGCTGGTGATGATGCTCTTTTTCTTTCCCTCAATGATGTTCTTTAGCTTCTCCTCATGCCCATCCGTCAAGTGCTGCCCAGCAAGCCTTAGGTGAGGAGCCACAGTCCTCAGGGGCTGCCTTTGTGTGACTTAGGGGGGCACTCCTGGCTCCAGCAAAGCCTCATTAGCTGCCCTCGTGAGGGCTGCCGGCTTCTGGTGGTTCCCTCAGCTACTTTGATGGCTGCACACTGTGATCCCCACTCCACTGTGGAATACATCTGCCCCAGAGCCGATCGCCTCAGGCGAGTGACTGTTAGATGGCGGTTAACAGTGCTCACAACAGAAGGCTTTTCATCGTCCACAAATTCCTTTAGCTGCCATTTCACAGCTCCACTTACAAAGGGAGCCCGAGCTTTCTCTCTCCCCTAAGCACAGCCCTAACCGACGCGCGGAAAAGACTCCACAACCATAAGGTTGTAAAGTAGGTACGCTTTATTGCGGTGCACCGGACACACTGGGAATGGCTTCCCTGAAAAAGGTGCGCGCCTGCCCGCTCGTCTCTCACAATTTTATACACGAATACTGTTACATATTACATGAGCTCTCATACATATTCATTGATTTCCCCAAAAAGGCGGACCTCTTCCAAGTACTCATTTCTATACTGCCTGCCCTTAGTTCCTTCCGGCTGCGCCTGCGCAATGTAGCCTGGTGGTCGTGGGCAGGGGTCTTTCAGGATGAAGGCAACGAGGAAGAGCAGGTTAAGCTCTCTTGACCTTTGTGGACTTTGACCTTCTGTTGGACAGTG
Source organism: Aythya ferina (assembly GCF_964211825.1). Taxonomy (NCBI): domain Eukaryota; kingdom Metazoa; phylum Chordata; class Aves; order Anseriformes; family Anatidae; genus Aythya; species Aythya ferina. The sequence continues at coordinate 85,851,323 of NC_140299.1, forward strand.
TAGGCCTTTTTTGCTTGTCTTTGCCTTGTTTCCTGCCAACAAGTTGTTCATCCTTCCCTAATGAGTTGTTCATCCTTCCCTCACCCGTTGGCCTTGAGCGATATCTTCCTTTTTACATCTGCTGCTCATAAGGTTCTCGTCTACATCCCAGATAATTAGGATATTTTACCATATATGTAGCTAAATCCATCAATGCAAAATGGACTTCCTTTACCGGATGCGGGGGAAACCTTGTTACAAAAGATGAGGAAAAGGCGGAGGTGCTTAATGCCTTCCTTGCCTCAGTCTTTAGCGGCAATATCGGTCGTTCTCTGGATACCCAGTACCCTGAGCTGGTGGAAGGGGATGGGGAGCAGAATGTGGCCCTCACTATCCATGAAGAAATGGTTGGCGACCTGCTACGGCACTTGGATGTGTGCAAGTCAGTGGGGCCGGATGGGATCCACCCGAGGATACTGAGAGAACTGGCGGAGGAGCTGGCCAAGCCGCTTTCCATCATTTATCAGCAGTCCTGGCTATCGGGGGAGGTCCCAGTTGACTGGCAGCTAGCAAACGTGACGCCCATCTACAAGAAGGGCCGGAGGGCAGACCCGGGGAACTATAGGCCTGTCAGTTTGACCTGAGTGCCAGGGAAGCTCATGGAGCAGATTATCTTGAGAGTCCTCACGCAACACTTGCAGGGCAACCAGGCGATCAGGCCCACTCAGCATGGGTTTATGAAAGGCAGGTCCTCCTTGACAAACCTGATCTCCTTCTATGACAAAGCGACGTGCTTAGTGGAGGAGGGAAAGGCTGTGGATGTGGTCTACCTTGACTTCAGCAAGGCTTTTGACACCATTTCCCAAAGCCTTCTTTTTCTCTCCCTCTTCTGTGACTGAAGCGGCATTGAGGCACACGTTCCCCATTATGGCCTTTTCCGTATCCTTGCTGTATCTTGTGCTGTCTCAGTGGTCCTAGCACACACCACAAGGTAGCTTATAACTCATGAAATGCAAGCAATCCATGCTCAGTCCAGTCTCACATTTCCCAAAAGTTAAGTTCTTTCTGCCCAGCTTACAAACACTGCCTCTCCATTTCCCCCATCTGCAACATGTTCTGTACAGTTATCCATTTCTTAGTGAACAGCACTCGCTTCTGACTTAGGTGAATTCAGGTCTGTGCCAGGTTTTGTAGCATGTACCTCATTGCACGGAACTTCAACAACTTTCTTCATAACCTTCAGCTCACTGGGATGAGGGGTTGCTCTGCGCTGTAGGCCCTACCGAAGAAAAAGCACTCATGCAGAGCATGACATTTAACAATCAGAGGAATACGTGTCATACCTCAAGATTGAATCAGTTCAAATGACATGTTTTATCAGACCACTAGAGCCCAAGCTGGACATGAACAAAATGTCACAGAATCTGATGTGGACTTCTCTGCTATTACAGTGTGCAGCTGGGTACAGGACTTCATTCTGGTCTAACCAAAGCTCGCACAAGTTTGGTAGCACTCCCAGAGTTATCTGGCTGTAACAGAGCAGGGCAGTAGCAGTGTCACAGCAGTAGCAGTGTCAGTCCTTTCCAGGGGAGAAACTACTCTAGGATATTCCAAATCACACTAAAACTCTGCAAAACTCGATGTTACTGCTTTCACACCTCCTACAACCATTCACCAAATGGTTTATGAAACTAACATTTTGGTGTGCCACAATACTGCAGCAAATATGTTTGGAAGTGTCTGGGTTAGCATACTGGCTGCGGAAGCTCCCAACAGGAAACATGGAAGACAACAGGAAGGACTGTCCAGTAGCAAGGTTTTGGAAATGCTGGACCCACAGTAGAAATGTGTCTTTCTCCCCCTCCTCCCAGACATGAATAAAAGCTTTTGGTTAACACTGACAATCCCAACATGATATAGCAGCGCTATCAGCAATGGTAGACGTGTTCATAGTATTGCTCCTTTTGTTACCTGTAAACACAACACACACTGATGAGTGTTTGGTTTAGGAGTTAAAGCACCACTCGAGTGCTGTTCAAGCATCAGCCAACTGTTCTCACAAGCAGGCTGCAGCTTTGTGCATAGGAAGCTGCAAAATCTCTTCTGTCTCCCATTTTAGTTGGCTTTCTGCCAAAAAGCATTTCAGAACATTAAGAACAGGGTTCAGTAACAACTTGATCCACAACTGCAAAGGTAAATATCACTGGATTTCCCCCAGTGTCAAGACGAGCTGTAATTCAAGATTATGCACTGGCTCTCAGCGTACTTAGGTTTAGGCTTGGGTTTAGAGCCCTCCATGGAGGCACCCTGATCCAGAGGGCACACACCACATGCTAGGCTGACATCACTGTCAGGAACAACATGGAATGGTCCTGTACTTTCTAAAGGAGAAAATAAATTACGAAGGGAAATGCAGAAAGTCAGCCCAGCAGAAGTGAAAAACGACAGCTGGTGGCAGTGAAACACAGCAGAGAAATAAAGTACCAGACAAGAATTTCATTGGAAAGGAAAGATCTTTAGGCAGCTAGATAGCAACAAAGAATGCCTCAGAGCAAAGGGGCTTGGAAAAAGCAGAGCAAGGTGTGTATAAGGGTAGTAGAAAGTGAAACAGGGCCAACACGCAAAGAAAACATTACACTGGGAACAATGACTAGGCCATCCTGGGCAGATCAGAATCTTCCCAAACAACCTGAGGGTCTACTTCTTTGCATTTCAGACAAAACAAAACAAGAAACACTTCCAAAAAGGTACAGATGCTACCCCTACCAACCACCCATATTCCCTCCCCACCATCCCTCACCTACCAGTAATTCCAGGTCATTAGCACCAAGGTCCAACTGTTCTAACTTGACAAGGAATGAGAGTGAACTGCAAGATACAGGGAATAGAAAGGGGACAGGAGAGGAAAACTAATAATACTGTGTACAAACAAGTGATGTACAATGCACCCGCTGACTGATGCCCAGGCTATCCCTAAGCAGCCAGACCCACCACCCCGTCCAGCCCCCCATATAATTGTTCAGCATGATGCCATATGGTGTGGATTAGCCCTTTGGCCAATTTGGGTCAGCTGTCCTGGGTTTGTCCCCTCCCAGCTTCTTCTTCACCCCAGCCTGCCTGCTGGCAGGACGGAGCAAGAACCTGAGAAGTCCTTGGCTTAGTGTAAGAACTGCTCTGCAACAATTAAAACATCAGGGTGATACCAACGTTAGTCTCATACTAAATCCCAAACACAGCTCTGTAACCTGCCCTGATACTGACATCAGGCTGACGGGCCTGTAATTCCCTGCAAAGTCCTTCCAGCCCTTCCTGTTGCCTGGAGGCACGTCTGCCAGCCTGCAGTCCACTGGGGCCTCCCTCATCACAGTGGGCAGCAGAAGAGACCTGCTGCGCTCCTCCCTTGCCACGGGAGCCCCACGGCTCCCACTGTCCCCCCAGGCCACAGTGAGCTCCACAGCCCTTCCAAGGAGGCAGGAGCAGCTGGTGCAGCAAGGCTGCCTCTGCCCTCCGCAAGCAACCTCAGGGCCCCATATACAACAGCCTGGCAGCATGGCTCTTACCCTCCAAAACGTCGCTCATGTAGTCATTGAGTGTTTGTGCCAGCTCGTCAGCACCTCTGTCTGTGCCGCTCTGCTGGACACACTTCTCTGACAAAGAAGTGAAACCTGCAGGAAGAACAGGCAGAAATCAGGACATGTCTACGTGGGCCACAGGGCCTGGCAGCCAGTCCCATGCTGCCAAGCCTAAGCGCCTGTCAGTCGCTGCATCGCAAGAGAAGCCAATCCGTGCTCTCTTTAGCCATCACAGCAGGAGTCCTCAAGAGCGACAAGATAGCTGTGCCATCTACGGGCCAGGGCCCCCGAGGGCCTGGTGTGTCCCAATGGCTCGTTTCCGGGGAGGCTCTACCATGCCCAACCCACCTGAAAAATCCGCTAAGAACAGCACACCCACGATAAGCCTGGGGATCTGTCTGTCCCAGGTGAAGTCCTCAGAAAGAAGATCGGGGAGGAGCACGCTCCTGTTCTCCATCTCAGAGTACGGGTACTTCCCCTCCCAGGCAGATGCTATGGTCAGTGCCCTGTGGTACCGGGGTACCTCAGCAGAAGACAACCATGCCCAGCTGGGAGGGAGGAGATGAAGACCCCTCAGCACCGGACGATGCAGTGAGCCTGGGGCCTTCTTGAAGGACAGTTTGGTCTCTGCCACCATGGGTCATCACAATCACCTGGTTGGTAGGTGATGACCTGGTTCATAGGTCATCGCTTAGTGGCTGCCCTCCAGCAACACGGTGGGCTAACAGTGCCATCCTCCATAGATCAATGCCTGCTGAGCAGCAGCCACTGTGACCCCGTGCAAATGTATAGAGCTACTTCTTCCAATGAGGTTATTAAAAAAAAAAGAAAAAAAGTACAAATAGGATTAAGACTGGAAGAGGGTAAAGAATATTCATATATTCATGACAACATTCACCACCAGAACCTTCCAGAATGGTTGCTCAGTTCTTCTGTTCTGGGGGGGTGGTTAGGGGCTGGTGGCAGGGAATGCAGGCTGCTGGTCAGTTAAGTCAGCGGACCACTGACACAACCAGAATGAAGAATGCTAACACATAAATAAAATTCAGAAATTATTCTATTCTGGCTAGAAAAGTTGTTTCATGTTGCTCCATCCATCCAAGAGGAAAGGTTGAAAACAACAGTGGCAACGTGAAGTTTAAGAGAAGAAGAGATAAGGAGTGAAGGATGGAGGATGAGGATGGTAACATAAGCAGCAAACGGTGGTTAGTAATTAACCTCTTAGAAGATCACTAGAAAAGAGATATTTAAGTAGGAGATTTGTTTTGTTTTGAAAACACTGGCTTGTGCTTTTAAGGGTCACCGATTACCTGAACTGTTTGCAAGGTCACTGCTTGAAAACTGGAAAACTTGTTCAATAAAATTAACAATTCTGTATTTTGAAAATGGTATGGTTTAAATATTGAACTTCATAAATGTTCTCATTTGTGTATTGCATTTATGAATCCAGTAGTTCTTAACTGAAAACAACCAAATGTTTTCATTAAGGTTTAATAGCAAATAAATGCATTTCAACTTTCCAAACTCGTTTTTCAGCAATTTTAGCCTACTGTAATTCCAATTACTTGATTCAAATCATGCTTCAGTCTGGTGTAACAACAAAATCAAGTTTAACTTTCATTATTCCATTATTGCCTAACATTTTCCCAGAGTAAACGTAATTTAGATGGATATAAAAGACACCGCATGTAACCAGCACAAAAACAGTCACTTCATTTTAAATGTGCATAAAAAAAAAAAAAAAAAAACCAACAACAAACCACACAGAAACCCAAACACATGAATGGTTAACTTTTTGTTCCCTTTTTCTCAGACAAAACCTTTGTCTTACTTTGGAGAGCAATGTCTTGATATCTGAAGGAGCTCCCTCCTTGAAGTCATCCATTTCTAGAGTCAAAACGATCAGTAATTCATCTACTCACAAGCATCTTTTCTGCTCTGCTTCCACAAATTATGTCTCATCTCAGAGCAGAGCCATGCTACTCTACCATGTTATTATACCTTCAGCTGGGATTTACATGGCTGGGATTGGTGTGCTTTTAGACCAGCAAAGATCATTCAATACATTCGTTTGACCTCCTGCATGCTACAAACCACAGAGTTTCACCTCAACATTCCCACATCAACCCTGCAGCTCCCAGTTCAGCTATTTTATGGTTTATGATTATATATATTGTAACTATATATAGTTACAATTCCAAGGACAGCTTGCAACATAATTATTCAATTCAAATTACAAATAGGTTCTCGGGCCCCCATACTACCTCATTCAAGTTCCAGGTAGCTGGTCCATAATGCTGTATGATTCTTTCAGGAGGCCATTCATTCTCTCCCCATTCTTGGGCACTACGCCCAGCTAAGGAAGCATCAATAGATCGTTTTACTCTATTCAGATAAAAACAAACAAACAAAAAACTCTTTTCAGCTGGAATTAGCTCAAACCTTTCTTTACATAGAAAGAAAAATCTAGGAGCGTAACAGAATGACACCAGGCAGAATGACAACTCCCAGAGGGAAGCCCTACAGTGACAGCGAGTCAGAACAGATGATCTGTGGCCACCCCAGGGACAGACTCAAATGCCATGACCTGAGACTGAAAGTGACTGCCAGAACTGGGATGATGGACGCATAGAATGCTTGCCTTTAAGACAAGAGACCGGAAGGATGGGCAGTGCAAACCCCTTAAGAATAATGCTTCAGAAATGAATTCCCAAGCCTGAGCTCCTGGTGAAGCCCAGATGACTTCCACAACAGCGACAATGGAAACAGACACTATCTGAAATCAAATATGCACAAGACCCAAAACGCATCTGCTCTTTAAGCTGTGACTGCAAGACAAGAAGCGCTTGGATCAGCCCTATGATCACAGAATCACAGAACTGATGACGAAACAAGCATTTAGGACCTTTAGTGTGGCTACCAAGTTGCCCATCTAATCTGTCCAGTGGAAGAAGGCGATGAGGATATCAAAACCTGAGGAGCGCGTAACATATAAGGATCATATCAGGAAACATTCGATACAAAATAAAAGTTACACGCACGGAAGAAGTGATCCCTTTAAGCTCCTACTGCAAGACAAGAGGTGCTCAGCTCCCAGTTGAACATCAGCGTTGTTCCGATGAGGTCAAGTGTTCAATACCCTCAGGATGGCTTCCCCAGGGCCTGCCGAGCACCAAGAGCAACAGCACAGCACAGACAACAAGCTGGGACTGCCCTGCCTGGCACGTGTTCACACTGTACGTGACAGAACTCCCCACACATCATCTCTGCCTGACCTGATCAATCCTGAAAGGCCCCATCCGCTGCAATGACTTACAAGCACAGACCCTTGCCCTATGGGTCCATTCACAACCCCAACTCAAACATAGCACTTGCCCCCCCAGCTTAGCTTGGGAATGCTGGGAGGCAGGTTCCATCCTCATCAAGGAACACAAAGGCTAGCCAGGACACTGCTTCAAGCCTAAGGCTCCTCTTCACCTGCAGAAATAAAGTGCCATCAGGCACCAGCACGCCAGCCAAACTTCTTCCAGGGAAGCACCCTCCTCAGAAACAAAACAGTAGTCAACTGACCTGCTCTGCTACTGAAATCAGATAGACACCCCCTAGACAACTCCCTGCCTCCCCCTGCCAACACACAAGATTTGCCCCTGAACTTAATTCTCAGGGCTCAGAATCCATCCTCAATGTGGACCACAGAGACCAGCTAGGATGTTCCCAGTACCTTCTTCATCCCTGGAAAAGAGGAGTCACCCAGAGGTGGACCAATAGACTACCAAACCAAAAACAATGCCCGTTTTCCAACTTTTCTCCACTCACCTTCCCAACCCACACCCAGCGCTTCCATTCACTGTGCCAAGCCAAGCCCGCGGGGCTTAGATCAAGGAGAAAGAACAGACAAACGTGACAATCCATAAAACGGTCTATACCCACTCCTCTTCTTTCATCCCCTACCGCAAGAGCCAAGAAGCCCCAGACCCGTGTTCCCCAGCCCAGTATCACCGCTTCGCCCACCTAACACCCCAAAGAGATGCATCTCCAGCATTTCAGGAACTAGAACTGCTGACGTCTGGCGCGCCTCAGAAACGTGGCAGGAGACGTACTCTGCTGTCGCAAGGTAGTTTGCCCAACAGGCAAAGCAGACTAACACAGTCCACTGACCAACTCAGGGCCCACACTGCTGTCCACTCACCCTCGTGCTTCGTTCAAGTTTCCGTGCCCATGCCCTGGGCTACAAGAAACAAAGAGAGAAGGTCATGCCCACGATGGACACGCAAACAGTACAGCTTCTTGCAGAGGACTCAAACACAGAGACCAGAGCCAGAAAAAAAAAAACACACCCTCAAGTCCACAAATGCCAAAAAGCCATGAATGCACAGCAGTCCCAGCAGGGGTAATTACAGACTTATCCTTTACAGATGAAAAAGGTGACCCTGCTCAGTCTCTTCGTACTACTGCGCTTATGCAGTCGAGCCCCTTGCAATGCGTGCTGAAGCTCTTTGTGAATCCTCTGGACAGTGACACAAATGGCTTGATATACCTAAAGATTGAAATGTAACGCCAAAAAAAGGAACCGTACCCCATGATTTCCCAAAAACAAGTTAGCCAGCAACCCCTCCTAAGCATCCCTCTTCTAAGTGAATTCCAAGCTCTTAAAATCTAGAAGGATGCAAGGTCTAAAGACTCAACAGCCAGCAAAACCACAGGCAAAAGCTGCAGAAATATAACAAACTGTCCCTAACCCTGAACAAGATTACACCTTACATGCCTACTGCTGCTGGTTTCAGATACATGCTTACACAGGGAGCTTCGACAATACCTTTCTCCTAAACCCTGCTCCCTCACTTTGCCACCAAGGTTGTAACTTTGATAATATTTGACACACAGGCAAAGACTCACAGTAAGCCCCGTAATTCTGCAAAAATCCTGAGGGACCCAGAACCACTAAGCAAACACACAAACTAACATTATTGTCCTATCCATGAACATGCCATAACAATGACTCACCTGAGAAAGAACTGCATGCAATAAAGGCACCTAGTACTACATTAGTTTATTCTAACAGATCCTACTAGTTGCTACCTTAAAAAGATGTGCGTACCGCTCTCTACTTGGAAACATAACAGTCCGTAGGCTCTGACCCACCTAAAGAGCCCTGCAACTGACTGAAGGAAAAACAAAGCACTTACCCCAAAGAGCAGCCCAGGCAGAAGGAGCTCTCTGATGGCATACCTGGGGCTCATATACCGTTTGGCCGCGCCCAGCACCCAAGCCCAATCACCTGGGAAAGGGAAGGGGCAAAGCACAAGAAAGTAGAAAGAGAGCAGAAGGAGAAGCAGCAGCTGGCGTGTTTTTGTTTGTTTGTTTGTTTTTAATCTGATTTAGCTCAACAGCGAGCAGAGTGCAGACAAGAGAATCGGGCTGTTTCTAGAAGCAACGTTCCGCTTGCTTAGGCTGCAGCTTTTAATCTTGAAAGGACAATATGACCAAGCAAGTAACTGGATTTTTTTCAACTGAAATTAGCTCAAACCTTTCTTTACATAGAAAGAAAAATCCAGGAGCATTAAAAAAAAAAAAAAAAAAAAAAAAAAAAAAAAAAAAAGCACAACATGCCAAAGAAAAACAATTCAATGTAATAATATCACTTTATCACTTGCAGGAAAAATCACATACTTGAGTAGGCTATCTGAGAACCAAAAGGCCATGCTGACGGGTCAAAACACACTAAAGGACACTGGGTCCTGGCCCTCCGCTGCACCGACTTGAAACCCATCCCTAACACAGCATGAAAACTTGAAACCCAACCCAAACACAGACACAGCATTTCAGCCTCAACACAGTTTTGGGAACTGCTGGAAAGCAGGCTTCATCCTCAATGAGGTGTGCTCAGGCTACACAGCATGGGGCTTCGGGCACCTCTTCCCCTACGGAAGAAGACCGCCATCAGGAACCGCCACGCAAGACAACCTTTTTCCTCTACAACACCTTTCTCAGGAACAACGCAGCATTCCAGAGACCTGCTTTGCTCCTGTTCCAAGGGCTATCACAGCCCACCTTGCCTGTGGCACCTGATAAACAGAGGAGAAAGCAACCACAGCAGCAAAACCCACAGCAGCCTTTGGACAGTTACTCTCATCCCCTCCTTAACCTCAGCCTCTTACCTGCCCCACGTGGCAGATGCTTCCACCTGTTCTCTTAAGCCACTTAAAGCACCTCTGAAAGGCAAACTGGAATTTTACTCTATTGGATGTAGGAAAATAACTGCAGTGACAACCGCACCCCAAAAACAACTGCTACCTCTGTTCATCACTCACCAGAGTCACTCCAGAGGCAGCTCAGGTCATGACGTCCTGGACTGCACACTGAGTTTCAGCCTGAACAAAGGAAAACACAGCCAGAAGATAAACTTTCAGCTGCCAGCGTTAGCACCCATCCCTCATCAACACAAGCGACTCCATCTTTAATTGTATCCTTTCAAAACAGCGGTCCACTTGCCTCTGTACCTGGAAATTAAGTCCAAGCTCAGAAGGAGTAGACAGCATCACCCATGCCACCTGGGAACACAAAAGGACAAAATGACCACTGTGCTTGCAAACAACCACCTGCCACACTGCTCCTCTATCCCAAACAGCCTCACCTCAGACCCTGAGGGAAACACCTGAGTGTCTTCCGTTCGCTTTGGATAAGGGATGACCAGGCTGAAAACACTCTCACCTTCCCTCACTGCTCCGTGACATGGGGATTTCCCTTCCCTGTCCAAGACTGCACGAAGCACCTGCAGAGACAAGAGAGAAGCACACCCTGAGGCACCTCACAGCCAGAGTGTACCTGCTGCAATACTCTCTCTTCCCAGCTCCGTTACTCCAGCTGCTCACCAGCTTTAACTGAGATTCTTGGCTCACAGCGCCAAAGCAAACTCTGCCCAGGCCACGCAACACACACTACACAAGCTACGTTATTTAAGACACACGAGCTGGAACGTTCCTGCCCAAGAATCAGTCGCATCACACAGGAAAGATGCCGCATGCTCCTAGAAACCAAACCTACCAGTCCTGAACAGCTTCCCTGCCAGACAGCTCCCCACCTCCTCCTGCCAACCACGCTCAGCACACGCACTATTTGCCTCTCAAAAACAACAACAACAAACAAACAAACAAACAAAAACCCACAAAAAGTAAGAACATACACACACAAAAGCGACTGAGCTCCACAGATGCCAAAAAGCCACGCACACACAGCAGCCCGGCAGGGGTAATCACAGACCCTTTACAGATGAAAAAAGGAAACTCTGATACGACCCTGCTCAGTCTCTTAGTAATCCTGTGCCTACGTGGTCAAGCCTCTTGGAGCATGTAATCAAGCTGTTTTTAGTTCTCTGGAGAGTTACACAAGTGATTAAAATATAACTCAAAACCAGAAGTGTATCCCACCATCCCTAAAACCAGTGATCCAGCAACCTCTGCTAAATATCCCTCTATTAAGTGAATTCCAAGCACTTAAAATCTAGAAATCCATAGACTCCAAGCTGCCTAAAGAAGCACCTGTAGAAACAAGAGAAAAAGCACACCCTGAGGCACCTCACAGCCACAGCATACCTGCTGCAACACCTCTCTCTTCCCAGCTCCTTTACCTCAGCTGCTCATTAGCTCTATCTGAAATGTGTGCCCAGGCAGCGCTGCACAAAATTGTGCCATCAGACTTAAAAAAAAAAAAAAAGGCCCACAGCACAACAGCTGCTGCTCCTTCTGTGCTCTCTTTCTACTTTCTTGTGCTTTGCCCCTTCCCTTTCCCAGGTGATTGGGCTTGGGTGCTGGGCGCGGCCAAACGGTATATGAGCCCCAGGTATGCCATCAGAGAGCTCCTTCTGCCTGGGCTGCTCTTTGGGGTAAGTGCTTTGTTTTTCCTTCAGTCAGTTGCAGGGCTCTTTAGGTGGGTCAGAGTCTACGGACGGACTGATGCGTTTCCAAGTAGAGAGCGGTACGCACGTCTTTTTGAGGTGACAGCTAGTAGGATCTGTTAGAATAAACTAATGTAGTACTAGGTGCCTTTATTGCATGCAGTTCTTTCTCAGGTGAGTCACTGTTACGGCATGTTTACGGGTAGGATGTCAATGTTAGTTTGTGTGTTTGCTCTGCTGTGTCTGTGGGGACACGCTGTGCTTGGCTGGGAACCTGGGGCGGAAGTGATGTCAGGGCCTGTCTTCAATCAGGGCGGAAGCACTGTGTGATTGGCTTGGAGGAAGCCAGGGCAGAAGCAGCATGCAGGGCTTGCCGGCACCATGGGCAGAAGCTGTCGGGGCAGGCCGGGACGCCGAGGAGGGGTGGCGCAACGAGGTTGGTGGTCGGTGGCGCGCCACGGTGGGCTGGATAGGGAGGGGGCGAGGCGGCGGGTGGTTGGTGGCTTCTGTGGAAATGGCCCTTGTGCGGGGTGGGGGCGGTGCATTCAGAGGAACCTTGACAGGCTGCAGATAGGGGCAGGCAGGAACCTTTTGAAGTTCAGGAGAGGGAAATGCCAAGCCCTACCCCTAGGGAGGAACAACTCTATTGAGCAGCACTAGATATCTGGGTACTAAATAAGCATTTCTTCATGGAAGGGGTGGTTAGGCATTAGAACAGGCTGCCCGGGGAAGTGGTAGAGTCCCCATCCTTAGAAGTATTCAAGAGACGTGTGGACATAGCACTTAGGGATATGATTTAGTGGTAGCATTAGGTTGATGCTTGGACTTGATGGTCTTAAGGGCTTCTTCCAACATAAGAATTCCTGTTGAGGATGGGGATTCAACTAACAAGTGCATTTTTGGGAACTGGCTCTCTCCTTCACTGTAGGTGACAGCAGCTTTGTGGGCCCTGCGAGGAGGCACCTCTGCAGTGATTGCAAATGGAGTCCACCCGAAAATCTCGGGTCATGTCATCACAGATATTGTAGAAGGGAAGAAAGTTGGAACTTTTTTTTCAGAGGTAAGACCTGCAGGTGAGTACGGAAGTAATATGTACGCTGGGAGCAGTAGAGATTCCCTGGAAGTTTAGGGTTGAAATTTGGCTAGGCCTGCCTGTTCAACAAATGGGAAACTATGCTCTGCTTGACGAGCGGCTTTGGAAAGGTAAGTTTCAATGTTGGAATGGAACATCTTGAATCCTCTGCTTGGGTTCCTTCCAGCTGATGACTTGCTGCATCTGCCTTGCATTCAAAGAACTAAGTAGAATTTGTCTTGTTTTCAGTCTTAGAGGTTATCGTCTCTTATTGATGATTTCAGGGTGAAAGCATGCATATAGAATGTAGTGCTGAACTAAGATAGTGTGCGGTTTCATTTTTTTATCCTACGTTCTTCTTATGACTCAGTCTTTTGTTACTGTATGTAGCAATGTTTTCCTGCCTGTGTGTTGCTGTGACAATGTAACAAGGGCCGCAGAAAGTCAGGCCAAAGATCTGTGATCTTAGCAGAATAGAACAAGTATAGAGTGATACTCGTGACTTGCACTGTAAGACAAGCAAATGCCTTGGAGTATAAAAATGCTAAATGGATTTCTTGTTAAAATTGGCCATATCCTTTGGACCCAGGTAAACACTTAGCATCCATGGGTCACAGGAGTCACGAGCCTTAACCAGGTATTGTGTGTAAACTCTGGAGCTAGCACTATGTGAAGAACTGCTTGCTTTACTTTGTGTGTGCTTGTGGGCAGGAGGAGTGAAAGTTGCTTCCTGCTAGCTTTTGATGCCCCCACCTTCTGTATGGAAAGAGAACATGGGTGATCGATCTCTGTTCAACTTCTATGATGAGGCATTGTCTTTTCCCTCATTGCTTTTTCACATGAAAAAGGTGTTTTCTTAGTCCTTTTCTACAGAAACTGTTCCAAAGATCTGTCGATCCCTGTTTCTCTTGGCTGAAAAGGTTTTTATTCTACTGTGACCCTTTCAAGGTGAGCGAAAATAAAAGTTTGTGTAGCGTCCGAGATGCAAGTGAACCTTCAGTTTATGAGGTAGCAAGGCTAACTTTGAGTTTTGATTAGATTGTGGATGGTTTTTGTTGCCTTTCCTAGGCCTTCTCCAAAAGCTTAAACAGGGAAGTTGCTGTTCAACGCTGATGAGCATTGAAGTGATGTTTTCATAGGATTATGTGCACTACCAAGGCCTGATTTCCCCTTTTGTCTCTGCATTGCTTCATGTTTATCTGCTGTGAATTGTACTTGCTATTTTGTTGCATAGTGGCTGCAAAGGAATCACAGGCTGGTTGAGGTTGAAAGGACCTCCAGAGGTCACGTGGTCCAACACCCCTTTTGTGTTCAAAGAACACAAAAATACACGCCACATTATAAAGTATGACCTTGCTTTAAAAAGCTGTTTTAACAGTCCTTCATTAAGTCTTATTAATCAAGTGTCCCCTAGTTCTTTTCTTACGCTTCCCACTATACCTCCTGTTATTTTCCTTACCGTGGGAATTCCTGCTCTGGCAATTTCTGTAGGACACTTCTTGAATAGAAGTCCGGGCATATTAGTCACATGCCAAGTCATCTGTTCTACAGACAATTTCAAGAGTTAAAAGTGAAAACGTAGCTTATCCAGGAGCTCCTTGAGAACTCCTTAGTGAAATGCTGCCTGAGCCTTTTGACTTGTTACTTCAGTTTCTGTTTCAAAACTTGTTCTGTATCATTTCAGTTTGAGATGGATTCTTTGACATCCGTGCCAAGAAAAAAACCTCTCCTCTGTAGGAGCCCTTCAACGTACACAGAGCAGAGAGAGAGCAGCTATTGTGCAAGCTGTTGCTCAGGCTGGTTTTGGCTTCCTGTATTGTTTGCACATTCCCAGGTTGTTTTGCAATCTTTTCTCTTTTCAGTAGTTATGTAATTAAACTTTTTCAAAGGATGCCTTCCTTTTTTTGCAGTAGCCTCCCACTCCCTGAGATGTAGCTGTCCTTGTATTCTTTTGCTCTTTGTCAAGTCTTCTTGATACAGGTTGTGTACTTGTTTGTCCCCTACGACATGGATGATCTTACTGAATCTCTGTGATGCCTTGAAAAGGGCTATGCTCGGGGACCGTGGCAGCATTTTGGTATCTGATACAAATTTTCCTGTTGTGGCATACAGTAAACTTCTTTGATATGTCTCTTAAGACCGTACCTGTTTTCCTGCTTTGAGTAAGGAGTTGAAAGTTGAAAGGTTAGTGTTCATTTCCTTCCACCTTTGTCTGCATGTCTTGTGGTTGTGTGTGTGTGTGTTTGTTTTGGCAGGCCCTACAGTAGAGCAGCAGGGTGGAATGTCTCGAGCCGGTAGCAGGACGCTGGCAGCTCTGCAGCCTGAGCAGGTGAGAGAACGGTATGTTCTCGCTCTTTAAGGCTGTGAACATGTGGCAAGTTTTAAAATACAGGTTTATAACACAAATGGGTCCTGGAAAAAATCAGCTGGCTCCAAGTATTCAGGGCATCAAGCCAGTGAGAAGATGTGTCAGTAGGAATGAGCTGAAGTGAGCCAGATGTCAAACACCATGGAGTTCGTGTAAGAATGCAGTTCAGACACTTTTCTCTTTCAGAGAGCAGAGATTTATTTATTTATTTTTTTATCATCTCGCTGACTTATTAACTGATCAGAGAGAAGAAATTCTCTTGGCAAACAAAAAGGACTTAGAAGAAGCTGAAAATAAAGGTAATATTACGGGTCCTTTCATGGAACACCTGTTGTCATGAGCTTTTCTGGGCCTCAAAGGAAAGGAGCAGAACAAGAGTAGTCTGTCACCTGCAATTGGATATTATGGCCGTCACAGATTAGGGAACCCAGGACTTTGAGAGCTTGTCAGTGTAAGCAGCTGCAGCTTCCGTAAGAGCTGTCTCTATCAGAGAAGATGGAGAGAGAGGCCTTTGAAAGCAGCAACCCACAGCATTGTTTAAAAAACTAAAAATAGAACAGTGTTTTCTTTTGCCAACGGAGGCTCACTTTAGAAATTAAATCTAGCAAGGATCTTCCCTGTTATCATCATGCATGAAATAGCATGAATATTCTCCTGGGCTGGTTAACGTAATGTTTGGCCCCTGTGGGGAAGGTTGTTACTTAAAACTGATGCTTTCCAGAAAGAACCACCTTACCTTCTGACTGAGGAAAGTACAGTTCAGGCAGCACAGACTAAATCCATTCTTTTGTGTAAGAGTGGTGCGTGAGGAAGCTGGTCTTGGGTTAGAAAATGTGTGGAACTGGCGCATCACAAATTGTAAAGTTCAGTAAAAGACATACGGCAACCATTTTGTACTGAGGAGAATGCCTGGAGGGACATTTCTGAGTAAACTTCCTACCTGAACGTGTTCAGACTAGAAAACTCCGGCAGCTCTTGCCCAATCTGAAATGCTATGCGTTCCTTTGCTCTTTGGGAGTTCTATCTGTGAAATAGAAAGAGGCAATTACTGCGCAAACCTTCCAGGAATATTGCAAGGGTAGAAATTGGTAAGAAATTCAGGTACACGGTTGTGTAACGGTACTAGAAATAGGACAAACTTTGTCTTTGCGGATGTTACTTCATATACAAATCATTCATATCGTATTAGGTGTATATGTGATGGTAGGTGAAAGCGTTGTCAAATTGGAGCAGTTTGATTGTAGCTACTAAACTTAATGCTTCACATTGTTCATCTTAGGTAGGTTTCTTGCTGCGGCGTGGGAAACAGCGGCTTTTTTTCCTGGTTTGACCATTAGGTCACTTTTTCTTGAAACTAGCCAGATAAATCTATCTTGAGCGCAATTTTTTCTTTCTTCTAGGAAGATTGGCACTTCCTTTGTTGAAACGTCTCAGTCTGTCTACATCAAAGCTGAACAGCTTGGCTGTTGGGCTCTGTCAGATTGCAGCATCTTCACAGGACAGCGTCGGCAGCATAGTTCGGAGAGCACGCATAGCAAAAGATCTAGAGTTGGAGCAGGTGACAGTGCCTGTTGGGGTCTTTCTTGCGATTTTTTTGAGTCCTGTCCAGACTGACTGTCTTCCACAGGTATGTGAGGAGGGCAGAGAGATCTTTGATAACAAAAGTGTATTTCTACTGGTGAGTTATTGGAAGGCTGCAAGAAGTCTTGCCTCAAAAGACTTCTGCTTGTATTCTTCTGAAATGAATTCTGCTGTCATCCCATTTTTTTTTTTCTACAGAAAACTACAGTCTTCTTGGGACTTGCTTCTGCAATGCTGAGAGTTATTCAGCGTTGGGTTTTGATACCCAACGTAGAGAAGGAGTTAGCTTACATTCAGGTGGTGCAATTTCTGCCTGTGTCTTATCACATAGCTTCCCTGCTTAACTTGCAACTTACAAGGCTCCTACCAATGAGCACTTTTCTGTCCATGCTGACTACAGCTGAATTGCAGGCTACGATTAAACATCAAATGTTTAATATAGGTCGTTAACAACAAACTGCAACTGTTAAGAATATATGCGGACAAGATCAGCATGAAGTAGAAGTTCTAGGCTCTGAGTGGTCTGTCCCATACTGATACTGCATGTTTGCACTGAGGCAGAATGATATCTTTCCACAAGCGTGTAAAAGCTAAGTCTAGGCTCTTACTGCCGGTATCTTTAGCAAGACTGATTGAGCTTTTCTCTAACATATGAGCAAGTATTTGAGGAGCAAGGGATGGGTATGGGCACTTAAAAAGAGACTGCCGAAGGGCAGCTTCACAACTGAATTTTGTGAGTGTTTGTCCTCGTTTCATACTGAAGGGGAGTCTGCTCTAGGCAAAGTTCATGTGAAAGGAAAAGGCAGTAGTCTCCCTTTCTGCCATTATTGCTTCCTTGCTGCTCGCTCTGTTCTTCACAGAAAACCAGTATGTTTCCTTGCCAAATTCTAGTCTGCTTTCCTAGACTCCAGCCTTTGCCTCCTGGGTGTCTTGCCTTGCCTAGCCAAACTCTCCCATTCTCCTCTTCTTTATCTCATTTGTTTTATCAGGCTGATTCTTACTGGCTTCCCACCCTCAACCCCCCACCCCCCCCCAACCTTATTTTTTTTTTTTTTCTTTTTTTACAGACTTAGGATGTCTTGTCTTGTTACTTTTCTTCCTGCCAGCCCCCATCCTCAAGTTCTCCGATGTAACTTCAGAGGATCATCTTTGATACCTCTGCATCTGAATAATATGGTTTCTCTCCCATGCTGTAGCTGATAGTAGGATGGACTCTGAGTGCAGAGGAGAGGTTGCTTCCTCCATAGTTTACTATTGCATCTCATACTGGTTTGGGTAAGCAATTACCGAGGAAATTTGACTTCTCCATGGAGTAGTGTGTGCCTGATAGCTAGCTGGAGATAGCATACACGGAATTGAGTCAGTGCTCAGAGTTCAGTCTTGAGTTGCGGTAAAGGTGAAACAATTGCAGACTAACAGTTTACCTTCTAGTGAGCTGCGAAGCGAGTGCGGAGTTCCGATCCGCGGTTCCGTATTCTCCGTGAGGGGAGCGGCCGGAGACGAACGAAGTGCGTGACAGACCAAAAAGAAGTGCTGTTTTCACCAAGTTTTGATTGGTGGTGCCCAATATGTGGGCCTGGCAGTGTATCTTGTGATCCTATTTTTGCTCTTAAATGCTTTGAGTGTGACAAGAAAAAAGGCGGGAGCATTATCTAAGTAACTAACAGTTTAGAAGTGTTGGTGTATTTGCTGTGGCGTTTGGTCAGTTTGCCAAGTACTGGAGAGGTGGAGGGGGCTGACTGATTATCAAAGCGGTAGAACGGAGAGAGTCCTTTCTGTGGTGGTTTGGGCTTGAGCCCTGGCAATTTGGTAAGAAGGGGGAGAGTGAATTTATTTAGGTGTCAATGCCTTTTTAAATGGTATTTATTGACGGATACACAGGAGTGATTCCTTGTTTTGTATGGGCTTATTAACAAAGTGCATGAGAAAACTTGGCATTTGGCTCGAAATTCGGTCCTGTTGAAATGTAAATTTTGTGGAAAAGGTGGTAATGTTTGTCTAGAAGATGAAAGGCTGAGTGCTTCAGCTCTTTTCCTGAAGTTCCATGGATTTATGATTGGAACATGGAACGGGGCTCCTTAATAACCTGAAATAGTAAAGTTTGTATGCGGGAAGAGGCATTTAATCCCAGAGAACTGGGACATTTGGGAAGAAGATTAGGAAAAGATGGTAAAAACCCACAGTAAAAAGGTTTGTGTGGAAATTGAAACAAAGGACAGCAACTAATAAGGAATAGTAATAAATAAATAAAAGGGAATGGAAAATCAAAGGAATGAGTAATATCCAAAACAAAGATGTTTTAAAGAAAGCCTCCTTGGGTGCACACTGGCACATTCAAAGGATATTGTTAGAACTGGGAGCGCAGAAAGGAAGAGGACTTTCACTAAGTATTGCAATCAGTGGTGGCCACTATATAAGCTAAATGGCCACTTTATGGATCAGTGGACTATAACACTATCTGGCAATTCATGTTTTTGAGGAGAGAAGGAAAATAGGATGAAGTGTAGTATACTGATACGTTGTTTCAGCATCTTAGAGAGAAAAGGAGTGGAATTAATTGGCCCTTGACTGAGCCTTTGGTGTTGGCGTGAGAAAAGTACAGGCTGGAGAAAGATAAAGGAAGCGTTAAAGGAGTTGTCCCTGGTGTTAAAGGTGTGGCATGTAGTATTTAACAGAGCCGTTTGAAGTTGAATGAGCAGGGAAGGAGGATGTAGGAATGTTAATAGTTCTGCCTCAGCAGGAAGCTGTGTGTTTTGTTTTTTTTTTTTTTTTTTTTTGTTTGAAATAGCAAAACAAATTACGCAACGTTGCTTAACTTGTCAGAAGATAAATAAGAAAGTGTTTTGACAAGCAGCCACGGGAGGGACAAAAACAGCTTACAGGCCTTTTGAGAAAGTACAAGTTGATTTCACTGAATTGCCCAAGGTAGGGAGGATAAAATATCTATGGGAAATAGCAGATCATTTAACACAATGGGTAGAAGCTTATCCCGTAGCTCGAGCTATGGCACAAATGGTGGTAAAAGCTCTATTAGAACACCTGATACCTAAATATGGGATAATCCAGTACATTGATTTTGATCAGGGCACACACTTTGCTTCTAAAATAATAAAATTATTATGTCAATCATTAGGTATTCAGTGGGAATACCATACTCCGTGGCACCCACAAAGCTCAGGGAAAGTAGAAAGATTGAATCAAACACTAAAACAACACTTGGCTAAATTAATGATCGAGACACAAATGCCCTGGATGAAATGCTTACCATTGGCACTTTTAAACATAAGAACTAAACCACACAGTGAGAGCGGATTATCGCCATATGAAATGTTATATGGTATGCCTTATTCTGAAGGGATGCCTCTAGGAAAAATGTAGTTGAGGAGCGTAGCATCCAGAAATACGTAATTACCATTGGAAGGAGGTTACAAGAGCTAAGAGAAATTGGAATGATGGCTCAAACACCACCTTTAGGATTTGCTATTCATAAGATACAACCAGGAGACAAGGTCTTAATAAAAACCTGGAGGGAAGAATCATTGAGCCCCCGATGGGAGGGACTGTAAGTAGTAAGTTTTACTTACTACTGAAACAGCTGTGAGAACAGCGGAAAGGGGTTGGATCCACAGATCCAGAATAAAAGGACCAGTAACTACCAAAACCTGGAGGGTTGAGTCCACTCCTGGGGAACTGAAACTAAAGCTAAAGAAGAACTAATATTCTGGCAATGAGGCTCTGCATGAATTAAGGACGCCAAATAAAGGGGACAAGCCTAAAGGGAGGAAAGGGAGAAGGCAAGACCGGGGCAGGACCCTCCACTGCAGTGTGTATGGTCTACCGAGGGAGGCGATGGATATTGACTGCCGAGTGAGAGGGCCTCGACCGGACTTCTCCCACACTAAGGTGAGGTTGTCCCGAGAAAATAACGTAAGAACTTTTCTTTTTAAACCCATATAAAATTGTGATTCGTTTTCCAGGAGCTGGATCACCCCGGCAGGCTGAACGGTATCACAAGCCCAAATTGACCCTGAAAGTGGGCCCAACCCCTTGACTGAAGGCATCTTGCCTATTATGATCCAGCTACATGGGCAGAAGACGGATCCTGGGGCTATAGGACCCCAATATATATGCTTAATAGAATAACTAGGTTACAAGCTGTAATGGAAATAGTTGTAAATAAAACCGGAGGTGCGCTTGGCTTAATTGCAAAGCAAAATACCAAGATGAGGACTACTTATCTACTTATGTATCAAAATCGCTTAGCTTTGGATTATTTACTAGCACAAGAAGAAGTCTGTGGAAAATCTAACCTTAGTAATTGCTGTTTAGAGATTAATGATGAAGGTGTTTCTTCCTAGTAGCTGGTAGAATGCTATGTTTTGGTTTAGGATGAGAAGAGCGCTGATAACATGCTGATGTTTTAATTGTTGCAGAGCCGTGCTTACACCAAGCCAAGGACGTTTCAGCTTCTCACTGTCCTGCCAGCGAGCAGGCTGGGGGTGCAGCAAGAGCTGGGAGGAGGGCTGGACTGCTCGGGGTTAGGCTGGGCATCGGACAGCTGGGCATCAGCGGTGGTGAGCAATTGCATTGTGCATCACTTGTTTCATACACATGAGTAGTAGTAGAACTATCATCATTATTGTCATTATTATTATTTATGATTATTTATTATTGTTATTTTCTTGTCTTTATCTCACCTCACAGGCTTCACTTTCCCATTTCTCTCTCCCATCCCAGAGAGGGAGGGGGTGAGGTGAGTGAATGGCCGTGTGGTGTTTAGCTGCCAGCTGGGTTAAACCACAACAGAAAGAAAAGCTGTAAATGAACTTGTAAAAGAAATGAAGAAGATTGCACACGTCCCAGTTCAAACTTGGAATGGAATCGATCTAAGAAGATTATGGGAGGGGGCTTTATTGGCAGTGATTGTTTTGCTAAAATGAGGATGGTTGTATTGTGGATATGTGGAGAATTGTTAATAATTCCATGTTTAATACCTTCTATTACCAGACTGATACACTCCAGTTATACAAGGAATGCAAATATCTGCAGTACCTGTTGTGGGAATAGGAATGTTGTTTTTGCAGAGTTACGTTGTTTAGAGGGCAGGAATGTGGTACTGAGATATGCTTACAGTGATAAGAAAGCTTAGCAGGCAACCTTGTAAAATGCAGACAACCAGACTTCTTAGGACAATTAGGTGAAAATCACGGTGTCAAGTCAGACAAGCGAAGAAACATTACCACTCCAAGCAGGAAAAATGTCAAAAGAAATTTGAAATTTAACAGGCCGGCAAGTGAAGGCCATGCATTGTTTGTGAAGCATCGGATAGATGGTGAACCTGGATTACCCAGTCAGTGGGGAAACAGGGGAGGGTCCTGTCATCAAAAAGTATATAAACTGTGTTTTGGAACTAGTAGGTGCGCTCTCCTGCTTGTGGGGCGCCCGCCATTGCAATCGCGAACAAATTACTTCTTCACTGAGATCCTCGCCTGGGCCTAAGTTACTGGCTACAGAGTTTCTCACACTGTTGACCCAGAACCAGGGAGAAGAGAAAACCCATTGCCTGACGATAATAAAAAGAAAAGAATATCCAAAATTGATACCAATTTGGCAAGTATTGACTCGATTGGAAAGGAAAACACGAATCAATACCATGAAAAAGGAGATGGGGGACTGTGAAATATGTTCATCTGATTCGTGTCAATATGGAACAATGCTAGGGCCTCATAATGAAATGTGACCTTCTGTCTTACATCCCCTTGTATAAATAACCACAAGTCCAAGAGAAACAGAGTGGTTAGTGTATATAGTTCTTGTATCTTGCAAACGAATGGTCTAGCAGTTCGTGTTGATAGAGGGTTTGAAGGGTAAACCTTGAGACTCGGGTCTGGGAGATAAGAGAATAGGGGGGAGTTTTTTGAGATAACTGCTGACTATTGCATGAGACACAACTTTCTGGCATCTGGCCCAGAGACTACTAAATAAGGGGAGGGGGGGGGGAAGCTGAAGAACGACTGAAGGACAAAACTTGTGAGGAAGACTACGAGCCTTCAGTATGAGCGACCCTCAGAGGGACCACTGGAGACTGATACGCATGCATCCGTGGGATGGTTCGGGTTCCGGGAAACTAATTATAATACCCCTGCCTTTTCCAAAAGTGGTGATGAATATGTATTAGCCTAGGAGCATAAAAACCAGCTGCCTGATGTAACTGGTGTGCGTCTTCGTGGAGCAGAGACTCCCAGCGCACCCAGTGCTGTTTGCTTACCTCTGTTCCTTTAATAAACTGTAAACTTTGATTGTAACCCTATTTGGGACTCAGTCATTTATAACAATATACAATAGCATGTTTGTCTCTAGTACTTACAAGGCGAAGTTCTGAGATCATATTTCACAGACTGCTTCTTACAGATTTCAAGAAATCCAATTGTTCTGAAGTACAGCCGTGCTCTATTACTATCTAAAGGGAACAAACTGTTTTCAAACCCATTACAGATTGGATGTTTTTTATTTATTTAAATAAGCTTGTCTCTGCAGCTTTCCTTCGTGATGCTGATCTTCGGAGAGGCAGATTGTTAACAAGATACAATCAAATTGCATTTTAATGTCTAGTTTTGTATGTTAAAGACACACAGTATCTGGGTACAGCAAGGTTCCACTAATTGACAAGGATCTTTCTGAAGTCTTCCTTATTTTTTCAGTATTCTTTTCAAATTGTGGACAGCAGGATGAGGTAGAATATCAAACACGGTGACTGTTTTTTACCCAGAGGACACTAGTAGGGAAAAGGAGTTGGTCTGAGTTGACCTTGACATGCTTAAGGGGTTGGTACATGAGAACCTCGTGAAGTTCAAGAAGGCTAAGTGCAAGGTTCACCACCGTCATCAAGGCACTCCCAAGAATGAATGCAGGCTTGTTGATGAGTGGATTGGGAGCAGCCCTGCAGAGAAGGACTTGGGAGTGTTGATGGATGAAAAGCTCTACATGAGCCAGCGATGTGCAGTTGCAAACCAGAAAGCCAGCCGTATCGTGAGCCACATCAAAAGTATGACCAGAAGGTCCAGGGAGGTGATTCTCGCTCTCTACTCCACTCCTGTGAGGCCCCACCTGCAGTGCTGCATTCAGCTCTGGGGACTCCAACATAAGAAATAAATGTGTTAGAGCAGGTCCAGAGCAGGGCCACGAAGTTGATGAGGGCTGGAGGACCTCTCCTATGAAGACAGGCTGAGAGAACTGGGGTTGCTTAGCCTAGAGAAGAGAGGGCTCTGAGGAGACCTTATAGTGGCCCTCTAGTACCTGAAGCAGGCTTCGGGTAAGCTGGGGAGGGACTTTTTGTCAGGGAGTGTAATGACAGGACAAGGAGTAATGGCTTTAAACTAAAAGGGTAGATGTAGATTAGAATAAAGGAAGAAATTGTTTACTATGGGTGGTGAGGCACTGGAACAGGCTGCTTGGGGAAGTTGTGAATGCCCCATCCCTGGAAGTATTTAAGGCCAAGTTGGATGGGGCTTTGAGCAATCTGGTCTAGTGGGAGGTGTCATAGAATCATAGAATGATTTGTGCTGGAAGGGAACTTGAAGGTCATCTACTCCCCCCTGCCATAGGCAAGGACACCTTCTGGTTATAAACGTAAAATCAGCGTGATAAAACAAAAGGCTTCTGTATAAGAGAGCACAAGTAAAATGTTCGTTGTAGGAAGAGCTCATTAGCTACTTCCAGCCAGAATGATTAGGGATAAGAGTTCTTGCATCTGAAATAGTTTTATACAGCTAGCGAATTTGTGCCAGAGCCTATGTTCAGGGTTTCCTTTGACTTACTGCAGTCTCCCTTTGCCAGTAGTACCCTGAAGCTCAAGTTTGTTCCTGAAACGTTAAGATACTTCATTTCTGGAGTTACACGTTCTGACTCGGAAAAAATTCTTGGTGCTGTATATTAATATTGAGTAAGTCAGCAGAATGCAAAATCCTGTTCTTACTCTATTTTGCAGATGTTATTCTCCCAGAGGAGTCAGATCACTTTGTTGTTGTTGTTGTTGTTGTATTAATTCCCTTCTGACAGGTGTCTTCTTTGGCCATAGCTAGCGGAAATGGCTTGCTAATAAAAGGAGGGAAAGAGGCAGCATACAGCAATCAAATCCTTCATCATCTGACTCAAGAAGCACTCTCCATTCATGGAGTCAAAGATGCAGTGCAAGTAGTAAGTGTCTAGAATTAAAGCAACAACTTTTGTGCTGTAGCATGTAGAAAAAGCACAGGCAGAGCTTGAGAATTCAGGCCATTGACTGTTTGTGTCACAACTTTCACGTGTGAATACAAGCAAGGAAGTGGAAGATGTCTGCCATTTGGAGAAGCTGGTAGATCTAATCATTCCACATGGGTCATCCCAGCTAGTCAGGAATATCCAGAAAGCTGCTAAGGGAATTCCAGTGATGGGACACGGTGAATGGATCTGTCATGTGTATGTGGACACAGATGCCAGCGTGGAGAAGGCCACATGAATAAGTAAGCTGTGAGAGGGTGACTTGGATACCATGAGTGTAACTGAACTACACATTTGGAATATGTGGTATGGTTATAATATTATTATTATTATTATATTAATATATTATTATTATATTATATTAATATATATTAATATATTATTATAACCATACGTAATAATAATTCACATGCTCTTCAAATTCTTTGTCATAAATGTTACGTAACCAATTGTTTACTCTTAAACCTCAGTCAGAGGCTCGAAGTGTGAATATACTGCTGCCTGTGATGCTCGGGAAACACTCCTAATTCACTGAGACCTGCTGAGAACCCCGTTGTTTGATCAGATCATAGACACGTTGAGAGTAGAACAGGTTAGTCATTTATACTTGTGTTGGCTTTTGTTTTGTTTTATTTACTTGTTGTTCATTTTAGGAGCCCTTGGTCTTGCTGACATAGCCCTATGTAGTTTTATGATAACATAACACTTACGTTACCCACATGTCTCTTTGTACACCTTTGTACTCTTTTCGGAGAGCTTTCTTGGCTTCTCCATGCAACCCCAAGCTTTTCCATAGAAACGATCTGCAAGCAGCTTCTTTGGGGTGGCTGCATGCCATTGCTGGGATACAACTACTTCCTTTTACATAGAAAAAAATCATTCTCTGCCTTGGAAGAGCATTTCCCCAACCCTTTCTCTACTACTCTTAATTCTGACTTCCTGGCTGGCAACCTCCCGGACCCAAATACTATTCTGATTAAATCTATTAACTTACCTTCTTACCTCAGTCGTTTCCCATTTTATGTTTCTCCTCCTCTAATCTGCTTCATCCACATATTTTGAACATTTTGTCTCACTTGCCTTTATTCCCACCCATTTTCCCGCCCATTATTTCCCCCTCCCACTGTTCCACAGGAACAAAGGCCACTGTCCTACATAATTGCTTTGACATGCATAATGTTTTGTAGCAGAGATGCATCACGAGAGAAATATTTGTGAAGTACTTAAATTACACTCAAAACATGGATTTTTCACATAGCATTTCCATTTGGCAAATAGTGTATACAAGCAGTGATTGATGCAGGAAAACATGGTAAAATAGGTCATGTTCTGATAATGTTAAAGTCATATTAAGAGAAGCTTGCCAGATAGCTAGTCAGGAGCAAGTCCTCACTCGCTTGTGTTTTCTTTTTGTCTTTTTTTTTTTTTTAATGTCTGGTTTGGTTGTGTTTTGTTTTGTGTTTTTTTTTTTTTCATAGAATACCCTGAGTTGCAAAGGACCCATGAGGACTACCAAGTTCAACCCCTAGCTCCACACAGGACCACCCAGAAATCAGACCATGCATCTTGGAGCGTTGCCCAAACACTTCTTGAATTCCAGCAGGCTCAGTGCTGTGACCACTGTCCTGGGAGCCTGTTCCAGTGCCCTGCCACCTCTTGGTGCAGAACCTTTCCCTAACATCCAGCCTGACCCTCCCCTGTCACAGCTCTATGCCATTCCCTTGGGTCCTGTCGCTGTCACCTGAGAGAAGAGATCGGCACCTGCTCCTCCACTCCTCCCTCTCATTGTTAAGGTGTCTTAGCTGCTACGATTAAATTCAGAGATTGACGATGCATTAGATCTTCTTCATCAGGATCGTAAAATAACTGAAAGTCCTTGCCTTGTTTTGGGCCCAGTAACTCTTTTGTGTCTGAAACATACACTTTGGAGAGAGCGGGTGTCAGTTTACAAAAGAAAAGGATAAAAACAGGTAAGGTCTTTTGTAGGGGAGACTTGCAAACCTGGAAATATCTGCCTTCCTCGAAACTCCCCTCCCCTCATTTTATATTGCTGACTTTGACATTATATGGCATAGGCTATCCCTTTGGTTAAGTTTGAATCGGTTGTGGTTATGTGCTCTCCTAACTTTTAGCAGACCCTCGGCCTTCTCACTGTGGGGGGAGAAGAGAAAGCCTTGGAATTGTGTGAGCACTGTTTAGCAACAGCCAAAACAGTGGTTTGTTTAAGGCAAAAATCCAAAATGTAGCAGTATAGGGACTGCTATGAAAAAAATTAACTCTATCCTAGCTATACCCAGAACAACAAGCTGCACTTTTTGCCTGTTACGCATTGGTACAATCTACAGCACAAAATACTTCTGGTATTGCAGGTGAAGATTCATGCTGGCCCAAAGTTTGCCTCTTACTTGACATTCAACCCCTCAGAAGTGAAATCTCTCCATGACGAACATGGAGATCTGGAGAGCTGCATTGAGGTTGTGGACAGTGTACAAGAGGGTGTCGAACATATCCACAAGTATGGAAGTTCTCACCTGGATGTTACCGTCACGGAGAATGGTTTGTGACCAATCTGTTCCCTTAAGCTTCTGCTTTGGTTTCACTGTGGGATCTTGTTATTAGCATAACTACTTACATTGCAGTAGTTTCTCTTATCTTGGTTCTGTAGTGAGCATAATCAGCTGGAACCCTATGAGCTAAATCTATCTGTAGTTGTGTTTAATTCAAGGAAAACATGTTGTGTGC
Organism: Aythya ferina; assembly: GCF_964211825.1. Lineage (NCBI taxonomy): Eukaryota > Metazoa > Chordata > Aves > Anseriformes > Anatidae > Aythya > Aythya ferina. The sequence continues at coordinate 85,878,790 of NC_140299.1, forward strand.
CCTTATTCCAGGAGGTGAGGGCATGTGTTTGAGCAACTGGCCAACGACAAGTCAACGCATGCTCTTGTCAGGCAGATTGCTTTATGTTCCTGTATTGTACAGACTTACCACATCAGACAGTTTTGCAGAAACATCTCCTGAATCCTGGAGACGTCTTTAGGCCTCTGAAGGAGGAAGAGGTGAGCTTCTATAGAGGGAATATGTACTGTAGGAAAGATCAGACTATATACATTTTGTCTTCCCAGGTTGCTTTTAAGCCTTGCAAACAAGGACCACAAGTGTTTTTCTCCATCTCTCCCAGTCCTTTATTTCCCAGTTCCGCATCTGTAGCGTAAAAGCTGCATGTATCTCAGTTCCCAGTTTCTTGCTCCTTTGATGCCGCGAACTTCTGTTTCTATGCGCCACTCTGTGCTTCTTCCACTCCTCTGCATGAGGTTTGAACACTCTGCCACTTCAAAACGTAGCTAGAACTGCTCCCAGCCAAAGGATGACTCTCCATACAAGGCTAAAACTTCTGAGAGTCAGCTACAGTAAGGTCATTTTGATTTGTGGCTCATCAGTGTGAGATTCAAGCAGGCATCTGTTTCTGTACCTTCTGCAGAAATTAAACGAGTAGCACCGAAAGGCATGCATTTGATACTGTAAGCCACTACCTGGTGCACTAGTGATTTACTTGGGTGTGTACTGGAGATAGAGTTCATCTTTAGCATTCGTCCTGTTGCTCTGGGCAACTGACTTGCAGCTTACAGCCTTACAGAGAAAGGCATCCTCCAGAGTACTAAGGCTCGTACAACTCTGCTTGAGGTTGCTCCAGTCTCACATGTTCTGTGTTGAACTGGGTTAGTTAGCTGACTTCATGTGGTGTTTCGGCATTCTCTTTCCCAAATACTATTTTCAGTATAAACTTAATATAGGACTTTCTATTAATTTCCATTAATTCCATTATGATAGGACTTTCCATGTTCTTTATAGAACAGTTCCATGTATCCATTGAGATAATGTAGAGCTGAACATGTAGTTTAACTGTCTGACTGCAAAATGTAGCTCGGGGCTGCTGTCACTTCTTCCCAGTCATACAACTATCCCTGTTTGCGAGGTCTAGGCTGTAGTAAGAATTAGACATCTTTTCACTTCTTGTCTTTGCAAGCTTCTTGTAATATTTACAGTTGTGTCTATGTGATAAACATATTACAAAGAAGGTGTGTATGAACATGCTTTAATCCAGGCTGTTAAATACTGTCTGATAATGTTGCAGGTGAAAGTTCTGTTCTTGTATCTCTTCACGGTATGAGGCTGTGCCTATTGGACTGCATGATCACTCTGTACTGTATCCTATTTTCTTCTCTGCCTCTTTTTCAGAGAAAACAGTGGAGTTCTTCCTCCAGCATGTGGACAGTGCTTGGAATGCCAGTAACCGATTCTCTGATGGATAGAGATTTGTACTCTGTATGTGCCTGTGGTGTGCAGGCAGCTAAGCACCACAAAGCCGTTTGCTCCCTCAGCAGTGTGGGAGGAAGGAAAGACTGGAACAAAACTGAGTATCAGTTACCTAAGTAAACAGGTGCACATACTAGGAAGTGCAGAAGACAAGGGAAACATTAATTCCTGAGGTAGAAACTACTAGAAATCGCTGTAGCAGGCTTGAACATGCAGTGCTCTGTGTGTTAAAAAATTGTGTTTAGGGTTTTATAAGATCACACAATAGTCTGTTTAAGAAGAGGAAAAAGAAAAACAAAAAAGGATATAGGAATGGAATCCTGACTAATTTAGTTCTTATTGTTCAAAGGGTAAACCCTCAAACAAATGTACGATGTATGTAAGACACACGTAGCTTTCTGGCTTCTTTCTCTCTAAAAGTGAAGCTGAAACTGACAGAAGTATAAACATTCCAATTTAGAATAAAGCTCCTCTGATCAGAACAGGTAAAAATAACTTCTGACACTTGGGGAGGAGTGAAGGAAGGGAGGTGAATGACTGCTTCTACATAAAGATGCAGGGCTATATAGTACAAAGTTGAATATCTTCTGAGGATCAACTACCTTTACCTTGTGTGTTTTCTACAGGTGATGAAGTTGGAATTAGTACTTCTCGTATCCATGCACGCGAACCAATGGGAATTGAAGGACTCTGAACTACAAAGTGGTTATTGACAGGGGACAATCATGTTGTTTCTGACTTCTCAGAGCACGGGAGCATGAAGTAGCCCCATGAGAGCCTACCTCTCCCTCAGAGAAATACCGAGGACATTGAGAAAACTCATCAATAAAATGTTTATTGAAGACGTTCAGGCTTCAGGGTACTCTTTGGGGAAAGAGATTTGCTTTTCAGCTCTGAGATCATTGTTCTTGGTCATTGTGCAGTACAATGAATATGAAGTGATCCCATCCGTGACACGCATTATTTGTTGCTGTCTCTTACTGTTTCCTTAGATAGTATCTGCAAACTGACCTTGCTTTTGCCAGAGAGGTTTCTTTAAAACATACAGATACCATAAGGAAAAGTTGAAATATCTGCTGCGTTCTGTTCATGCCCTTGCTCCCCTCCAGCAAAGATGCCTGGTGGTAGAGTGTAATTTTTTTTCCCTGTCTTTAATCTGAACACCTGTCTTGGTGAACAAACTCGGTAGCTTTCCTTTAGTCATGTGACCACAGCAGCTCTTGAAAGCTCTAAAGCTTTAAGACACTTACTGTCTTTGTTTGATCACTCTGTGATTCCTATGCATTTGGAACGTATATTTCATTAATGTTTTGACCAAGCAACCTTTTTTATCTAATTTCTTTGTATTTTTGACAACTGTAGATAAATAGCGCAACTGTATACGGTGTGAATTTTGTTACCTCTGTCCACCAGACATTTATTTCTCATGGGTTTTCTGTGAAATGTAATCCCTCCAAACCCGTCATCCAGATGCAATACTACCTTGAAGTTTAAAAGAAGCTCTGAATAAATGCTGCCTTTTGCGTACTGGAACAAAGGAACTCACGTGTGCATGCTGCAGCCAGGGCTCAGTGAAGCCCTCCATAGGTCAGGGTGGTTGGAGTGTCAAGGTGCATGGGGAGGGAGTGGAATGGTGCCACACTGCAAATGCTGGCAGGGCAGGGAGTGGGATGGGTGCAGCCTGCACAGGGACATTCTCTCCTGTGCATCCGTTTCTTGCTGCTAACTTGCCTCTGCATGCTTTGTTGACTGCTGGCGTGTGCGTGGTACTCAGGAGCCAACATAGTGGCACACAGGACCTATCCGGGCATCTGGGTGTCTGCTGGCTAGCCATGTTACCGCACTCACCCATTTAGGACCATTGCACTCTACTCTGCAACCCTGAGAAAGCCATTATGCCCCACGCTCCTCTTGTGCTTCTATGCTCTCCTGAGACTTTGTGACAACTGCTTGCACTGCAACCACAACTGGTACTGCCCATCAATGATAAAAGCACTGATACTGCAGCACCCAGTACTGCACGCCTGCAGTAGCGTTCCCTGCAATTCCTCTGTCCAGCTACCACTGTTACTCCTTCCTCTGTCCCACTCGTCTCTTGATCTTTTTTGATTCCTCTGCCCTTCTCAGTGTCTGTCTTCCTCTATCCTTTCCCCTGGTCTCATAACATCTAATCTAACTCCCCTCTTTCTCTTTTAGTTTGGAAACTTCCTTGCCCTGTCATTATCTGTCTGAGCAAAAAGTTGCTCTCCAACTTTTTTTATAAGCCACCTTTAGGCACTGAAAGGCGGCAATTAGCTCTCCCTGGAGCTTTTTCTTCTCCGTGATGAACAACTCCAGCTCTCTTGGCCTGTGTTCAGAGGGGAGAATCCCCATCATTTGTTCTAACTTTCGTTGGGTTAACCATTTCCATTAATGAGGGAACGGTTAAGGCAATTACTCCACAACTACCCAAAGCAGCGATAGTGAGAAGCCCACTTCCAGCATCCATTTCCCATGCAGGGACAGATGGACACCGCTTAATGTCTTGCCCCACAGGAGAAGGGGAGTCGCCGCCTGTCCGTGTTGTTTTTTGTTTTTTGTTTTTTGTTTTTTGTTTTTTTCTTTTTTCTGCGAGTGATATTATTACATTGTTTATTTACATGTTTTTGTTTTTGGTGTGTAATCTGTTATGCTCCTAGATTTTTCTTCCTGTGTAAAAGAAAGGTTGAGCTACTTCCAGCTGAAAAAGTTTCGGTTACTTGCTTGATCATATTGTTCTTTCAATATTCAAAGCTGAAGCAAAAGCATGGGGATTGCTGCTTGTAGAGAAACACCAGTTCTCTCACTAGAGTACAACGCTTTCTCAAAAACATGACAGGCCATTAGCTCAGGGTAGCGATCATGCAGCTTATCGGTCACAGTGCGCACAAGAGCATCAGGTCCCCCTCTCGTCACAGAGCCTGTCCGTGGTGTCTCCACTCCACTCTGTGCCCCATCCCGTTCCTTAGAGTCAGCACACGGATATCTCCTACTGCGACAGCATGTAATGTTGGAGGCGTTGGAAGTCCTGATCCATCCATTCGGAGCAGGAGACTGTGTTTTGATGCAAATGTGGAAAGAATCGAAGCTGCAACGTGAGTGGGAAGGACTGTTCCAAGTGCTCCCGACTCCTGAGATGGCAAGAAGAACGGCTGAGAAAAGTGCCTGTTCTCGTCCTGGTCTCCATTCTGCCAACCTGCTCCTTTTCATTCCTTCTTTCTGCTTCTTTATTGATGACATAACTTCGTCACATCGTGTTGCCTTCCTTTTTTTTTTTTTTTTTTTTTATCTTGAGGGCAGGCTCCCCTCCTATACCCTTCTCTCCACAGCAGTTCTTTTCAAAACAACTTTTCATTGGTCAAACAACTTTGCAAATAACAGTAACAGTAAACACCCAGAAACTTCCATGCCTCAATGGCTGGAGAACAAGAAACCCGAGACTGCATGCAGTCTCCTGAATCACCCTTCTCTGTTCCCTCTAAACTCTTTTACATTCCTGATGGCCTCATCGAGAAGAGTCTAGTGTTAGGGTGGTGTTAGTGTCTAGTGTGGGGCTTTCCAACCCCCATGGCCACCCTCCCAAATCTTCCCCTTCTTTATTAATATCAACCATTTTCTTGACATGAATTACCACTCCATATATAACACTTCCAATTAGGTGGTAAATTCTTCCTTGCCCTCCCATCACCACATAGCCACCAATACCCTATACCTAATTTTCACCCACTTTCCAAAGATCCATCCACTCCAGACTCCTTATCAGGGTCGTATGCTACTTGGATAGTAATATTACAAAATGACCTTAAATTGGCTAGATTATATCCCCCTGCATTTCCCGGTTTTGAACAGTCAGGTTCCCGACCAAAACTAAGCCCCAGATCACGCAAGATCTTTTGTTCACTGCCATCATTGACCCCCATACACCGACTTTTAACAGTAACGTTTCCCGTGCTTGTAAAGCAAATTTCGGTCCCTCAGGGAGGGTATAATTTACCCTTTCCACTCCCCAACATTGAGCGGACCACGTCTGATTAGTCTATATAATGCATTGTTCCAATTTCTGGAGGGTATCCCATATAGCGGGATTTCCATATTGCCCCTCGGAAGTGCAGTACATATCCAACAGTCAGATAAATTTAAAGATCGGGCGACTCTTTCAGGTATGTTTACATTCGAGTTTTCCTTCCATGCTTGAGCTGATACAATAGTTACAAGCAATGTCCAAAGTCCATACGTGTTGCCTTTTCAATTTCAACTTATTGGGTCCCATCGTTTCAAGTGTCCATGGACCTTGCGTTGACTTCTTGATTCTCATGTGGTGAATCCAAGCAGGTTGTTCTTTAATTTTTACTGCGGTGTATGATGTAAGCAGCACCTGAAAGGGTCCTTCCCACTGGGGTTCCAAAGTTTATTTCTGCAAGAGACTTTACATACATAGATGTATAATCTCCAGGTTGTACATTGTGTATAGGTCTATCCAAAATGCTACTCCGGGTTCCAGCTACATATTTTCCAATTTTGTCTAATTGTTTCCCTAATGCCACCATATAGGATGTCATAATTTTGTCTCCTGCTTGTGCGGACATCCCCTTCTGTATTCCATAGGGTTGTCCATACAGGATTTCAAAAGGGCTCAGTCCCTCCTTTGCTCTTGGCCTTGTTCGTATGCATAAGAGAGCCAAAGGAAGAGACTGAGGCCAGGCCAGATTCGCTTCCTGTCCCAACTTTACAGTCTGTTGTTTGATCAAGTGGTTCGTCTTTTCTACCTGGCCACTTGACTGAGGGCGATATGGGGTATGAAGTTGTCAATCTATACCTAGATGGCGGCTGATTTGTTGCACTATTCTTGAAATAAAAGGCGGTCCCCTGTCAGAGGATATAGTAGCTGGTACCCCAAAACGTGGTATTATTTCCTGTATTAGTATTCTTACCACCTCCCTAGCCTTGGCTGTTCTGGTAGGAAACGCCTCTGGCCAACCTGAAAAGGTGTCAGTTAATACCAGCATGTATCGGTACCCCCCTTTTCTTGGGAGTTCCAAAAACTCAATCTGCCATTGTTGTCCAGGCCCGTTACCTTTTCCAATTTGGCCTATCCCTAATTTTGGAGTATTTTGGGGATTAGTCTGGAGGCAAAGGTCACACTGCTGAGTCAGTTGTCTCGCAGTGGTTCCTTGCTACAATTTCTCTGATCCAATGTTTATATAAGGCTTCAGTCCCCCAGTGCCTCTTTCTATGTTCCTCTCTTATCAAGGGCCATATCATATAAGAGGGAATAATCATTTTCCCTTGGGGTAAGAGCCCACCCTTCCTCGTTATAGGAACCTGCTAGATCAGTAATTAATTTCTGATCTTCCTTGGTATATTTGGGCTTACCTTCTAGGGAGATTTGCCCACTGGGGATCAGGGCCCCTTCTGTTTTTACCTCCCTTTTGGCTGCATGTTTTGCCTCTCTGTCTGCTGTCGTGGTTCAGCTCGAGTGGGCAGCCGAGCTCCACCACAGCCGCTCTCTCACTCCCCCTCCTCAAAGAGGAATGGGGAGAAAACATGTGAAAATGGCTCAAGGATTGAGATAAGGACGAGAAAATCACGCAGTAATTATTGTAACGGGCAAAACAGACTCGGCATAAGGAGATAGTAAGATTTATTGCCTATTACTAACAAGCGAGAGAAGTGAGAAAACAAAGGAAAAAGCAAACCAAAAGCACCTTCCCCCCCATCCACCCTCTTCCACCTCCTCCCCCCGAGCGGCACAGGGGAACGGGGGAATGGGGGTTATGGTCAGTCTACAGCACTTCTTCTCTGCCGCTCCTTCTCGGTCACTCTCGTCCCCTGTGCTGTGGGGTCCCACCCACGGGATGCAGTCCTTGATGAACTGATCCGGCGTGGGCTTCCCACAGGCAGCAGCTCTTTCAGAACTGCTCCAGATATGGGTCCGTACCACGGGGTCCATCCCTCAGGAGAAAACTGCTCCAACCTGGCTCCCCTACAGGCAGCAGCTCCTGCTGGGTCACCTGCTCCTGCGTGGGCTCCTCTCCACGGGCTACAGGTCCGGCCTGGAATCTGCTCCGGCAGGGGTCTTCCACAGGCGGCAGCCTCCGTCGGTGCAGGGCCACCTGCTCCACCGTGGTCTCCTCCACGGGCTGCAGCGTGGAACCCTGCTCCACCGTGGTACTCCATGGGCTGCAGGGGGACATCCTGCTTCACCATGCTCCTCACCACAGGCCGCAGGGGACTTCTGCTCCGGCGCCTGGAGCACCTCTCCCCCTCCCTCTACACTGACCTTGGCACGTGCAAGGCTGTTCTCTCACTCCCTTGACTCTCCCGGCTGCTGTGTGGCGCAGCGTTTTTTCCCTGTCTTAAATATGCTCTCACAGAGGCGCAAAACAACATCACTTATTGGCTCGGATCTGGAAAACAATGGGGCCCTTCCCGAACATGGGGCAGCTTCTAGATCTTTCTCACAGAAACCACCCCTATGGCTCCCTGCTACCAAAACCTTGCCACGTAAACCCACTACATCTGCCAGCTCATTTCCTTTTTCCAATTCTGAGTTTGCTTTTTGGTGTGCTCTGATGTGCACGATTGCCACTTTCTCAGGGAGTTGAAGTGCTTCCAACAACTTCAAGATTACTTTTGCATGCTTGATATTTTTGCCATGCAAATTCAGTAATCCCCTCTCCTTCCAGATCACTCAATACGCATGTACAACCCCAAAGGCATATTTTGAGTCTGTATAGATGTTTTTGATTTTGTCTTGGGCCAATTCCAAGGCTCGGGTCAGATCAATTATTTCCACCTTTTGTGCAGGGGTGTTCGCAGGTAAAGGCCCGGATTCTACTGCCTCTTTACAAGTGGTAGCTGCATAACCATTGTGTCGTTTGCCACTTACGACTTAGCTGCTCCCATAAGTGAACCAGTTTTCTGTGTCTTCCATAGGATTGTCTTTCAGATCTGGACGGCACGAATATACTGCTTTGATGGTTTCCAGACAGTTGTGATGCACTGGGTCCCTTGTGTTCCCACTGAGAAAAGAAGCTGGATTGACAATGTTGGTGACTACAATTTCCACATCATCCTGTTCCACCACTGTAGCCTGATATTTCAAAACTCTTTGTGGGGAGAGCTAATGTCCACCTTCTGCTTCCAGTACTGCAGATACCGTATGGGATGCTAACACGGTTATTTTCTGGCCCAAGGTAAATTTTTCGGCCTCCTGGATGTTTAGTACTATGGCCACAACCGCTCACAAACATCCAGACCATCCCTTTGCAGTTGTGTCCAATCGTTTGGAGAAATAAGCAACTGCCCTACGGTATGGGCCCAGGTCTTGTGCTAATATTCCCAGGGCAATCCCCTGCTTCTCGTGGGAAAAAAGGTAAAATGGCGTACTCACATCTGGGAGTCCCAAAGTTGGAGCTGACGTCAGGGCCTTCTTCAGTAGCTTGAAAGCTTGTATTGCTTCCTTGTTCCATTGAAGGCATTTCTGTTCAGTAGTCGTGAGTGCATACAGGGGTTTAACAAGCAGTCCGTAATTCTAAATCCATAGATGGCACCACCCGCTCATACCCAAAAAGGTCCATAGTTCCTTCACTGTTTGTGGTCTTGGAGTTTGGAATATTGCCTCTTTTCGAGCCTGTCTCAAGGTCCTTTCCCCAGCACTGATTTCATATCCCAAATAGGTTACCTGTTCTTGTACTACTCGGGCCTTTTTCTTAGATACCCTGTACCCTTGGAGTCCGAGAAAGTCTGGCAGATTCACCGCCCAAGTCAGGCAGGTGTTCCTTGTTCTAGTAGCAGTCAGAATATCATCAACATATTGCAGCAATTTCCCTTCTCCTGGTGGGGCCTCCCAGGATTCAAGATCTTTCGCTAACCGATTTCCAACTATTGTGGGGCTATTCTTGAAGCCTTGGAGTAACACCGTCCAGGTGAGTTGGGTCCTACGCCCACTCTTGGGGTTTTCCCATTCAAATGCAAATCTTTTCTGGCTGGCTTCATGGAGAGGGAGGCAAAAGAAGGCATCCTTTAAGTCAAAAACTGTAAACCAGGCTAGTTCTGGTGTTAATACAGTTATTTATTGCCCGTAGATCCTGGACCACCCTATATGACTCATCCGGCTTGTGGACAGGTAATATAGGGGTATTAAAATTGGATTCACATTCCCTCAACAATCCTACTTACACTTTTATTATTGGTCGAATTCCTTCCCTATCTTCCTGCTTTAGAGCGTACTGCTCGATCCTCACTGGCTGCTTTCCCTCCTTGAGCCGAATCTCAACACGTGGGGCATTTTTAGCTCTCCCAGGTTCATCAGTAGCCCATACGCCTGGGTATACCTGGTTTACGACTTCTTCATTAACTTGTCCTTCCATTGGCAGGTTGACTAGGGCTAAACTCATTACCCGTATATATTGTTGATCCTTTACCTCCAGAGTAATCTCCCCTTTTTCAAATTTTATTACTGCTCCTAATTGCTCTAATAAATCTCTACCTAAGAGTGCCCTTGGGGAGTTAGGCATATATAAAAATCTGTGTATGCCCCATTGTTTCCCTAACTTGTACTTCAAAGGTTGACAAAAATAAGCCTTTTCAGGTCGATCGGTTGCACCTTTTACCCTAACATAATCATTCCCTAAAGCCATTAATGCTTGATTTAGAACTGAATATGTTGCCCCCATACCAATAAGAAAGTTCACTTCCGTTTCTCCCCTATCTTCATTATAACCAGTGGAGGATCCGTTAGGGTAGATTCCCCAGGTCCCCGTTATTTCTGCCAAAATCAGGGGCTGATTACCCTAGGAAAAGGCTAGTCAGTTTGTTCTCTGAATCCGAGAGATCTGGGTCCGAATATTTTTCATTTATTTTTTTTTCCATTACATTTCAAAGTTGGTCCAAAAATTCCATAGGGGTTTCTTTTGGACCTTGTTGGAAGCATATTCTCAATTCCCAATTCAAACAGATTCGAGTATTAACTTAACTTCATAATTTTCGGGATGATTAGGGTCGCAGTGGGGTCGGTCAGGGGAATGCAATTGTCAACAGTTCCCTGAGCGGTCCCATTGGCAATCTGAGCTTGCACATGAACTCAGGTTGTTTTAAGAGTTAACTGCTTTTCTGTTTCCATAACAACTCTCTCTGGGACCCATCATGATCCCTTTGCCCCAGAGGGCTAACACCTGTGATTTTGAGATCTCAGCCTGGGGCTGAGACAGAGCTTCTAAAATTCCTACATCCTCTTTCCCTGCTCATTCAACTTTAAACACCTTTAACACCTTCAACAACCCTTTTATCACTTCCTTTATCTTTCTCCAGCCTGTACTTTTCTAATGCCAACACCAAAGGCTCAGTCAAGGGCCAATTAACTCCGCTCCTTTTCTCTCTAAGATGCTGAAACAACATATCTGTATACTACATTTCATCTTATTTTCCTTCTCTCCTCAAAGGACTTTATTGACTGTAATAAAGGACATATTGACCGTAATACGGTGTTATGATTAATAGTTCCATCGTGGGGCCACTCCTCTCCATCCTCTAGTTTATAAAGTGGCCACCACTGATTACAATATTTGATAACAGTTCTTTTACTCTCTGTCCCCCCTCTTCCCATTATATCCCTCCAATGTGTTAGTATACATTCTAGGGGGCTTTTCCGCGGGATTTCTTTGCTTTGACCTTTTCCCATTCTAATCTATAGCAGTTAATATTGCACCATTTTCCTAGGAGCTCTTTACTAGTCAATCCCAATCCCTCCAAAATCCACAATATATAGAGATACACAAGTAAAATCAGACCACTGTAAATTAACTGCCTGTAGACAATTACACTGAGGACATTTAAACCCGACGAGCAGATAATATGCCTGGGCAAATTTCGTTCCCTTAGGCATACACCTCAATGGCAGTTCTTATATTATATTTACATATTCACATATTAACATATGTTTAAAAGAACACCTTAACAAAAATGCCCGGGCCTTTACATATACAACAACATACAGTTATTATTCCAATTAGAATTATTCCCCAGCAGCTGCAAACATTATGCCAGTTACCATTAAAGCTCGCCTACCCTCCTCCCGTCTCTTCTATGATCTTCAGGATGTTCCTTGTGGTTCCTAGAACCAGGGTATGGCAGCTTCTACTCTAAACCCCTTTTGGCCGCTCTATCGGCCACCTCCGTTTGGCCACTCTACCGGCCACCTCCCAGGACGCCTTCAGGGTTCGTGTTGCACGCTAGACATCTCTATGTGGCTTATCGACCTCCCCGGCCAATTGGCTTACCTTAATTAAGGTGTACCGTTTGCCCGCAACCACAGGAACTTCCTGTATCCCTGCAGTGAGTGGCTGGGAGAGGAGCTCCTCTGAGAGAGAAAAAGGGGCTCGGGGCGCGCCTAGGAGGTCTGCTCCACAGTCGATCCTGCAGCCGAACAGAGTCCTCCTGCCTGGCTCGCCAAACTCATGCGCAGAAAAGACTCCACAACCATAGGGTTGCGATCCTGGGGTGTCATGGCATACCGCTACTTGTGTTTGGGGAGCTGGTCAGAGCACCCACCTCCATTTCTGTTTATGGTGGCTGAGTTTGTTCAAGTAATCCCTGACTTGATACCTGTCCCCTGCTGGTGGTTCTGCGGAGTCCTGCCTTTAGGCACAAAGACCCAGGACCAGCCCTTCAGAAACCCACACTGGCTACTTCTGATCCCTCCGTTTTCTCGCATGTCAGCTGCAGCGCCTTCCCTGGCCCAGGCTCAGTGCTCATCACAGCAATGGCTGACATCCCAGCAGAAGCCAGCCCGCTCTCTTTGGGCGCTACCTCAATGCATGACTTTGCTCACTTTGGCCCCTCCAGCTCTCTCCCCACTCCCGGTGCAAGGACGGAGTGAGAGAGCAGCTGTGTGGTGCTCAGCTGCCCACTGGGCAGCCAGCATGGGGCACGAAGGATTTGAGATAACAGCATCACTGGCGATCACCTGATTTTCACCTACGTAGAAGCAAGCAGCTCCAACGCAGCCGTGTACCTACTGCTCCATGGGATGCTACTATGCAGTCTAACCCCTCATGGTTCTGAACTACCCCTGCTGATAAGGATGTGACCTCCTGTAGCGCTGAGGTGATAGAATCTGCCGGAACATTAGTAATTTGCTCCACTGTAGCGGACGTTTAGTAAAGCATGTTGTGTTAAAGGATAAGGAAGTTTGGCAGGACCTAAACCCCCTTGCGTTCCAACTTGTCCTCAGATATCAGAGGGGCTGGGGGTGGCTGGGTTTGGATTCTGAGCGATGCCCTGTTTGGAACTATAAATCCAGTTGTATTCAATAGACTAAATTATCGTGATCATGGATGCACATATCGTGTAATACACTTTCAGTCTAGTAAATGACTGGTGTAGTTTATTGGAGCAACACGAGCACAGGTTCTTTTGGATTGCCGCTGATGAAGACTCTGTCTGCAAAGCACGTGCAAATACCAAGAATATGACTAACACAACCAGCTACATATACGTTAACTTGTGGAACAACTCTATAGAGAATGTTAGGTTTCCCAGGGAAGCACTCGCTGTAACTGAGGGTTCAGACCTCACCCTGTAGGCATCCCTGTAGGGGGGAAGAGAGGTTCAGCACGGCAGCCTTCGGCTGATGCCAGGAGTCAGCGACGTCCTCCCTACTTGTCTGTGGTGGTGTCTTCCCCAACATTTTCCTCTCTTGAGCCCTTTTTTTACTATGTTCCTGCTTTTAGGTAGTGAGCGACTCAAGTCATATGCGCCTTTGTTGTGACTGGTATACATTTTCCTGGCTTTTGTTTTTGCTCAGGGAAATTCAGAGCGTGTGCTCAGTGAGAGGTAGTTGCACCTTGGAGGCGGGTAGCCTTGGGGATGGAGGTGTATTTTGGCACTGTAGTGAGATTATAATGAGCAAAGTTCATCCAGAGGACATGAGTAGGTTGTCAGTTAGTCTCAGGGCTGGCCATGTAATCTATCAGTTCCGTACCATCAGGCTCACTCTAAAATCGCGCTGTTCCTAGCAAAATGGCCCGACGCCCAGGAAGGCAAAGGCGGTGGGTTGCTCTAACACGCTGTGGCCAGGGAAGCAAAAGCTTTCCTTCCTCTTGGTTTCACAGCCTAGCAGAGCAGCTTGGTGCCGTGGAGTTTTCTAACCATTCAGTTTTCACACAAAAAAATGACACGTTCAAGCAGTGAAGAAAGAGGGCTGTTTCTTTGGGGAAAGTCCAGCAGAGAGGTTACTCGGCGGGGCCCGAGGGCTGGAGCTGGGCTCAGCACTGAGCACAGCTGCAGCAGCATAGCCAGCCAGCTCTCGGGACACGGGGCCTCCTCTCCCACACCCTCCGGAGCCGGTAACGTAGTGCTTGCAGGCTGAATGTGGAGGAAGTTCTCAGGACCAGGATGGTTTCAGTCACCAGGGAGGAGACCGAAGGGCTGCTGTAGCCCTCCATGCTTCTCAGGGCTGACATGGAAAGGAACAGAGGGCAGCTCAGAGCCTGCATCACTGGGAAGCACGCCCAGGAACCCCTCCTGCCAAGCCCACCCCACCTCCTCAGCTGGGGCAGGGGTCGCAGCTCACTGCCCAGGGTCTTTTCTCCTCCCAGACAGTTCGTGCTGATACCCCACTGCCCTCACTCACCCTCGATGATGTTCTCTAGCTTCTCCTTGCGCCCATCCACCAAGTGCTGCCCGGCAAGCCCTAGGTACACACGGCCCATCACAGATCCCGCTGGCCAGCTCGCCCCAGACACAGTCCCCCCCTCAACATCCCTGCCGGCTTGGCCATGTGTGCCCAAGTGTGACACCACCCAAGGAGGCTGCGAGGCACTCGCTAAGCTTCCCACCAGCAACCACTGCATGGGCAGGGGGTGGCCGAGGGCAGCAGGGAGCCCCCACAGGCACTCCAGGCCCACTCTGAGCTGGCAGTGCTCTGCAGCCACGTGGCTGATTCAGCAGCAGCTGGGGCTGCGGCCAAGCTGCTGTGGGGCACAGAGGGCCCATGGGGTTGTGACTCACCAATGAACCTGATGGCCGCCTCTTGCAGGGGCTCCTGGGGGCTCCACAGGTATGGCAGGCTCTGGCACAGGTAGTCATCCACTCTGCTGCTGTGCCCCACCAGCTGGAAGAGAATAGTACATGTGGATGGGGCTGGTGCAGCCTTGCCCCTTGGCCAGGCCAGCCCTGTACGTGGGACTGGCTTCCCCTGCTGGGATAGCCTGATGCAGTGGCTAGAGGCAAGGGTAGCCACCCTGCACCCTGGGCCAGGGCTGGCAGGCCTTGTCTGGGCCAGGTTTTGGGAGCCCTCGGGCAGTTGTCCTTACCAGGCACTTGCCAATCCTCTGTGGCTGCGCTGTCTCCAGCAGGTTCCTGAGCTGCTTCCACTTCAGGAGCTTGGCAGCACCAAGGAGGGCTTCCCGAGAGGCCTGCAGAGCAGCAGAGAGTGGGAGATGAAACCACTGCGCATTGGACAGGCCCTGGTTGTCCTGCACCTTGGCGAGGCTTGGGGGCTTTTCTGGCCCTTGCTGGGGAGGTGCAGCAGCTGGGGAAGGCATCTGCCAGAGGGTTCAGTGCTCGGGCAGAGGTGTGGGGCAACCACCAGCTCTGGCACTTCATGCTGCTGGGGCTGCAGGACAGAAGTCCCCCAGAGCTGCTCATCTGCAGCCAAGGCCAGCAGGCAGGTGAAGCGCTGCAGTCACTGAGGCACCAGGGCAGGAGGCAGCCAGGGACGCCACGCACGGGGACCCCAGCAGGCTGTTCCCTAGGGCCTGGGCTCCAGAGCCCGCCACCGCGGACACAGGGCCAGACCCCTGCCCTGGCTGCGGCTCCCTTCCCAGGCTGGCAGCCATGCTGGCTCCTGCAACCCCTGGCAGGGGCTGCACCCTTCTGCGTGGCCCAGGGCAGCCTGCAGGCCAGGGTTTCTGCAGTGAGCACGCTGGCGGCTCCAGGGTGCTCATGCCCAAGAGAGCAAAGGAGCATTCAGCCTAGGCATCTGGCGGGTCCCTGTGCATAACATGGGGTCGACAACTGTTGGGCACCTCACCACTGGCCTCAGACACCTGCAGGCACAGCTGGGATGCCCGTGAAAACTCTAGTGCCTAGGTATCTGTGGCTACGCAGCACTGCTGAGCACAGCTGGGAGCAGGCAGGGCAGGTCTGGAAAATGTCCGTGCCCACCTTCTTGGCCCATGACAGCTCTGGGGCTGCAGGAAGCCTCCCAGTGGGCTTTTCTGTGGAGGGCTGCATGCGGGGCTGGATGTGGGGCAGGGAGAGGCCCCTCCGCTCTGGCCCTCTGTGCAGGCGGAGGTGTAGTAGGGGCAAAATGGCTGTGGTGGGCCTGGTGCAGGCACAGAGGGGCTCTGCACCTTTCTTTTGGATTCGGGAGCTTTGGCCCTGAGGTGAGGCACATTCAGAGGGAGCCTTGCTAACAGCCCATGCCCCTAATGCTCAGGCCCTCCTGAGGGGTGTTGCCCCCTCAAGTGAATGCTCAGCTTAGTGTCCCCACCTCAGCCACACGCTGGTCCTGGTCATGCAGGTGGAAGAAGAGGGGGAGGATGGTGCTCTGCACTTGCTTCTTCATCTCCATCTTATGGGTGCCCTCTGCAACCTCCATGGCATCCTTGCAGAGAAGGATGGAGAGCTCTCTCATGCAGCTGCACTCCTGGTGAGACAGAACAAGGGAGGACCTCAGTCCAGGCTCTTCCGAGCTCACAGTGAGCAAGGGGTCGGTGTGGCAGACAGGGAGACACACGCTCCTGGCTCTTACTCTGCAGTGAGCTGTGGCAGGTAGGCCAAGTGTGTGGGCAGTGCAAAATGGCTCAAGACACAGGAAGGGCAAGGCAGTGGGTTGCAGATGGTCCACCCTGGGGCTGGCAAGGGGACACATGGCAAGGGGAGAAGCGGCCATGGGCAGCAAGGGGCCGAGGAGAAGTTGCCATTGTGGAGCACACATCTGCAGGGCTCTGCACAGGGAGGGGCTGCCCCAGCAGGAGAGCCCAAGAAGCACCAAGCAAAACGTTTCCAGCACGTGCCCAGGGATCGTGGTGGGCGAAGAATTCGCAGGCCAGTGAGACACGCGGAGAGGGACGCACCACCCCCAGGCCACATTCACGTGCCCCGTGGCCACGCTAGCCAAACCTCCTGCTTGCCCACCAGACTTACGTTTTCAAAGAGGGGCAGGAGCCTGTCAGGCAGCTGCAGAGCGATGGGGCCAGCCACTTGCCCATCTGCTAGGCGCAGAGTGTTGCGGAGGACAGTCACGGCCTTCATACTGATGTCGCTGTTGGCATCCTGCAGTTGCTGCACGACCTCTGGCAGCAGGTCTTGCAGAGTTACTGCCTACATGAAACACAGCAGTTCTGTTTCAGAAACACCGAAGACCATCCTGGCAGAAGCCCTTTGCTTACAGCAGGCACAGCCCAGAGCAGAGGTCTGTCTCCAGGAGCGTGCTGAGGCCCCTTCAGACAGAAGGCTGCTGCCTTGGGTTGCAGAAGTAGCCACTTGTGTCAGCCTGGCCCCGTGCGGGGCCTCATCTTCCCAACCTCAGCAGGATGACTGCTCTGGGTAGAGTGCTCCTGCAGCTGAGGCAGCCCTGCGCTGGCTGGCCTGGGGCCTGGCATTGACCTCTTTCTGGCACAGCAGGAGGTGCCTTTGAGCGGACACTGGTGCCGCTCTCCTCGTGCTGCACAGTCCAGGCAGGGGCTGCCCAGAAGCGCTCAGGGGCTGATGAAGAAGGCAGTGAGAGCAGTGGAGCCACTACCGCCCCTCCCGATTCTTGGCAAAGTCCAAGCAAGCCTCTGCGGGCAACAGCACCTGCAGCCCAGCCCCAGGCGGATGCCGCCACTTGGCCCAGATGCCCCCACTCACCATCTTGGGTCTCGTAGACAGCGTGACGAGGCTTGTAACCGCCATCCCACGCAGCACCGAGGACTGACTGTGCAGGTGTGAATGAAGAATGTCTGGGATGCAGGCATTGACAAGCTGCTCAAAGTCTACGCAGTCCAGCAACTGAAAGACACCCAGCAGCCCAGTGAGAGCCTGGCCCAGCCGGCAGGACTCCTGGCAGCACGCTGAATCTGCCAGAGAGCCCAGAGTTTCAAGGCACCTTGGAGAGGCACCGCTTGCTGCTAGGCCCTACCTCCATGAAGACAGCCATGGCGGTGATCTCCTTGTGCTTCTGTCTCTGGCGGAGACATATGACTGCCTCTTCAAACGCCGAGGCACCGAAGAGCGGTGCTTTGCTTCGCAGAGCCCTGGCCAGGGGAAGAACGCATTGGTAGTACCAAGCTGGGCAAACAAACCTCCTTGGGACTGTGCTTTCAGCGCTAGCTGTTATCCCATGGGCCAGACCAGGGCAAGGCTTGCATTTCTGCACTCTGCTTCAGCAGCTGGTGCCATCCACTTGAGGAGAGGCCGCCCGCCCTTCACCACATACCTTGCCTTTGCAAACATGGAGGGTGACGAGCACAGATGTGCTCGATTCACTGAGGGATGCCCTGCCTACACACAAGTTGTGGCCTTCCAACAGATGCCATTTCCTGACCACTTTGGATCCCCAGGCCACTGAGCCTTCCCGCGCTCTCTGGCCACCCTTCCGGCTGCTCTGCCACACAGCTCCAGTGCAGGCTGTGGCATTGCCTGCAGAGCCAGCCCCAGCACTCTCCTGCACCACTGGTCCCCGAGGAAGGAGTGCATTGGAAGGTGACAGGTCCTGCGAGTCCTCCTCTTGCACTGGGCAAGAGCAGCCCTTCACCAAGGAGCTCTCAGAGGCAGCAGCATGGAAATCATAGAATGAATCGTAGAATGGCTCGGGTTGGAAGGGACCTTAAAGATCAAAGAGGCTACTTCCCCTGCCGGTCTCTCCTGAGATCCCTCAGTCACCAGCACTGAGGGTCAACGCTGTCCCTCGGACCCCTGGGGACACCTCACCAGCCACGAGGAAGGGGATCACGTGGGGCCCTCCACCTCTGGGGGAAGAGTGCCAGGGGAGACAAGGACAACTGATGAGGCAATCACCTAGTCAGCACAGCAACACCTGTGTGGAAGGTCTCATGTCTTAAAAGCGTGTCCCAGCCACCCTGCGTCTGGATGTCTTCAACCAAAGTGGCACCCCCCACGTGTTGGAAAAGAGCTCTCATGGTCATCACCGCAGTCCTGCATGCAGAGCACAATGCGCGTCACATGTGGCGCCCCAGCGCTGGCTCCGGCCTGGGGCACAGACCTGGCAGAGGGGATGGAGCACCTGAGAAAGATGCCTGGAGGCCACATGCACTCCCCCATCTGACTGCTGCTCCTGCTGAAGTCCTGCAGTGTGCACTCATGGATGAAGGAGATCTGGAAGAGCACGGCAATGTAGAGCTTGTGGAAAAGTGAGTGCGCAATGTTTTTGCTGGAGGGCAGCTGGAAGATCTTGTTCATGGCACTGGTTACCTGCAGAAAACAGTCAGGTGCAGCTCTCAGTGCACAGGTGTCCCTGCAGCACTGCCAGAGCTTGCGGGTTGGGGGGTGAGGGAGGTGGGGGTGGGGCGTCGCTCTGAGCTGATGGAGGCACCGGGCCAGAGCCCGCTGCCTGGCTGCCTGGCCTGGGGCCCAGCCCCAGCGGCTCCCTGGGTTCGTCTCTGCTTTGTGGCATGGGCAAGCCAGCTTTTCGTGTCCAGAGCAAAGGGCCCAGCAGGCCCCGGGGGTCTTGCCAGCTGTCCTCAGCTCCCTGGGCCAAACCTTGCAGCCTGCTTGGGCCAGGCAGCTGCCCTGCCCGGGGCTGCCCAGCAAGGCAGGAGCAGGCGGGGAGGGAGGAGGACAGAGAGCGGCAGGGCAGGGGTGGGCTGCGTGCCTGTGCGCAGTGGGGCCCCAGCAGTGCATGTGGCCCTGCTGGGCTCTGGCTCCCAGCCCCCCTGACTGGGGAGCCCCAGGGAAGGCTGGCGTTTGGGGACAGAGGAAGAGGGGAGGAGGGGATGGGGAGGGGAGTGCAGCCCCACTGGGGGTGAGCGAGGCCTGGTCCAGGAACTCACAGCCCAGGAACGGACACAGTTGTGGTGTGGGCCAAAGCCATCGTGCCCAGGCCCTATGTATTGCATCAGCAGCTTTCTCAGCACGTCTTCTGCAACGCAGGGCTCGGAGACCATCGTCTGCCACATGGCCGTGGCAACCCTGCAGAGACAAAGCATGCTGTCGATGGGGCCACCCCAGCCACTGCCCCTTGGCCTGTGCCGGCCCTGAGGGTCCTGAGCTGTGCCAGAGGTGGGTGGGTGGGCCCTGTACCTATCGCACCACGGGAAGACCTCCAGCAGGCCCTGGACCGCGTGCTCAGGGTGCAAGGAGGTGATCTGGAAAAGGGTCCTCTTCAGGATGTCCAGGAGTGATTCCTTGCTGACCGACGCCAGGCGGTCATGGATGATCTGCATGACCCGTGGCACCTGGAGGAGAGATGAGGGAGAATGGAGCGGAGCACAGCCATGGCCCCAGCTGCCACCAGCAAATGCTTCCCTCCTGTGGCTCTTTGCCAGCCCGAATGGCTGTCGGGGACTCCCAAGCCGTGGACCCGGGCCAGGGAGAACGGCCCCCGAGAGGGCAACAGCACAGGGCAATCTGTCTGCAAACTGCTAACCTCCTCCATCTGTGAGTCTGTGATCATATCCAACACGCGGGCAACCACCTTTGTGTCAGAGACCCTGGGGTGTGTCATGCCCTCCAAGATGGTGAGGATGAAGTCCGTCCTCTCGACAGGGAAGAGGAAGCTGCCAAATACCTGCGAGAGGGAAGACATGTCACACAGCCTGCCTTGGTGGCGGGCTGCAGCTGAGCAGCGAGGGCAGCTCTGGAGAGAGAGCCAGGGCAGTGCTGGCACTGTGCCCCCAGCACAGGCAGGAGCAAGAGCTGGCGTGGGCTTGCAAGGGCCGGCCTGGGCTGGGATGACTGTAGCCTCAGTGGCTGCGGAGAGGGAACTGCCCCGCAGGGTGAAGGCAGGTGGTGGAGGTCAGGGTCAGGGCACACTTGGCGGTGTGTAGGCAGCCAGGCCTTGTGGGTGGCCAGGACAGCTGGACCTGCAGTGCTGATGCTGGCCACTGACATTAGCCTTTGGCTGCTCCCTGCTGAGATATGGTGGGACCCTGCAGCCGGCTTGCTGGGAGGCTGTGACGGACCCTGCCTCCTGCCCGCAGTTCTTGGGGCACTGGTTCATCCAGGTCTCCTGTCAACCTCACAGCCAAGAATCCCAGGAAGGGAGGGGCTCATTACCGTCGGTTCGCTAGCAGCGTCCTTGGGCAGGAAGGTGCTTGGGCATTCCCGCTCCAGAAAGAGATACGGATAGGTAGGTGTCATCAGGTGGCCTGGGCAGCAAGGCAAACAGAGAGTGGGTGAGTGGTAGGAATGATGCAGAAGCTGCTGCTTGGAGAAGACAGCTGAGAACACCAAGCAGAGCTCTGATTGTGGCAGGGCGCTGTGTCTGTCAAAGAGGGGCACTCTGTGTTGGGTGGAGGGTAGGGGGTGGGGACAGGAGACATGCCAGGGAGGAAATGGGTCTTCTGTTGCAAGGGGGAGGAGGGCAAACCGCCTCGCAGTCTGCAGAAAGGCCAGAGAGTCTGGTCCGGCTTTCTGTTCTGAAGCAGGAGAGAAGCCCCACGATGCTGCTACTGCTACAGGCTCTCCAGTCCACTGGTTCTCAGGAGTGCTACTAAGCCACTGCCCCAGGGGACATCCTGCTGCTCCAATAGGGGCTGGGGGAGCCCCCTAGGGTTGGTGCAGCACGGCTGCTCCCCTGCTCCACCCTTGGAGGAATGTGCTGCTCTTTCCTCTAGCTGGGGAGGGCGGACAAAGCGGCGTATCACCATGCCTGGTCTTGACTGGGCCCTCGTGTCTGGAAGGTGCTAGCCCACCCCAGCCTCTCTTACTCTGTCGCACCATCACGATCCTGTGGATGGCGTGAAGAGCCTCTGCAGACCCACAGCTGATGTTCTCGTCCTCCTCGGCACAGCACAGGGTGAGGCACCCCATCAGCTGCCCCAGGAGTGGCACAGGCTTCGTCTGGAAGGTGCGAACGCTGACCGTGCCCACTCTGTTTGTGAACGAGTCCTGGGGTTGAGAGGATGGACAGTGGCAGCTTGGCTGAGCTAGTGCACTTGAGACAGCAGGAAGGGGTGAGGGAGTGCTTAGAGGTTGCCTGAACCACCAGCTCCTTACCTGCATCAGAGAAGTGGGGATCAGGGCCTCGCTCAGACTGGCAATCCTCCCCACGGCATACCGACGCTTTGCCACTTTCTCGGATCTTGTGAGGGGCAGCAGGGCCTGAGAAGAGAAAAGCTGCTGGTTTGCCTTGGGATGCAGTGGCAGCTCCCGTAGCGGCAGCTCTGCCAAGCGCCGGGCAGGGTTTACGCAGCGTGCCCAGGCTTCTCCTGAACAAGAGAAGAGCCTGGAAAGGGGGTATAGCCCGTCGCGGCCTTGGGGACAGACCCGCAAGATGATCTCCAGCGTAGCGGCAGTGTAGTCCGATGAAGTACACACCAGCACTTCCAGCACGCTGTCCAGAGATTTCAGAATCTGTAAGGAAGACAGAGCGGGTGGTGCTTTTTTGTTGGTCCTTCCTCATGGGAAGCTGGCTTGAATGCCTGCTGCCTGAGGCAGGCCTCAGCTGCCCAGTGGTGCCAGCAACCTGCCCAGTGGTGTCTCAGGATCTCCGTTGTCTTTCTGTTTCTCCCGTGGTCTTTCAGCAGCCAAAGCTAACTAGGAAAAAGTGCGCAGGAACTGACTGGCAGCAGGCTCTCTGTAGCTCACTCGCTGCTTACCTCAGCATAAAGTGAAGCATCCAACTTGCCCCTCTCCGTCTCTGAAGCAAGAGAGCCAATGGCGTTGATGCAGGGGCCGAGGTGCTGTGACAGCAGTGCTAGGTTCTCTTTGCTGCAAGGAGAGGAGAGAAGGTGCCCATTGGAGGCTGGCACTAGGAGCAGTGCCCAGATGCCCTGGGAAGGTGACCGTAGATGTCAGGGCCTGGGGTCACCAGGTGGGACCCGTACTGGGTGAGCAAGGTTTGTGTGGAGGCATCTTCTCCCTCTCCCATGCTGCTGAGCCAGGGATAGAGGGCAGTCATGGCATGCAGTGCACAAAGCCCTTTCCAGCTCCTGCCTCTCTCCCTTCAGGGAAGAAAGCTGGGAAGGGTGACAATGGAGAGCACTGGGCAGGTTGCCAGCACCACTGGGCAGCTGAGGCCTGCCTCAGGCAGCAGGCATTCAAGCCAGCTTCCCATGAGGAAGGACCAACAAAAAAGCACCACCCGCTCAGTCTTCCTTACAGATTCTGAAATCTATGGGCAGCGTGCTGGAAGTGCTGGTGTGTACTTCATCGGACTACACTGGAATGGGATTTATTTTCATGGCTGCCTGGTGGACAATGGGTTAAAAGAGTGTTATTTTTATTGTTATGTGGTGTAATTATGTTACTGTTTATACCTTTTATGATACCTTGTCTTACATTATTAATACACTGGGTGATAAATTGTACAGTAGTAATAACTTTACTAAAAAAAAAAAGAAGGGAATATGTCAATTATGATGCTTTAGAATTGGACCCTCCAAGAACGGACTGATGAAATCCAGTTATTAACAACAGATGTGACATGAATTGTTGATATTAAAAAGAAGATAAGGGATTGTGGGGAATGTTTTAACAATTCGTGTCCATAAAGAACAATTTTGTTTGAATCCTGTCTGCCTCTCGGCCCTGCACTGGCAATTTAATTCTTGAACCATAGATGCAGTGTGTCCCAGTCTCCCCCTCATTCTAGTCAATTTATCAAGTCTTCAGAAAATACTCCTTAAATTTATGAACCTGTTTGCTTTTGTTATTGCAGACTTCTATTTCTAACAGTTACAGCCTTTTTTCTTGTCTTCTTCGAGATTAACTTAACACTGCTATAGATGTGTCTGTGAATGGCTGGGGAAGAATGTTTTAATTACTTGTGAAGCATCAAATAAGAAAGCTGTTTGTGTTTGATGTCTGGGAGTTTCAGAACAACTGATAACAACTAGTGACCGTTATGGGATACTATGCGGATCTTTGGTATCTGGCTAGGAGGCCGAGAGATTAAGAGGAAGGAAAAAGAAGCTGAAGGATGGCTGGGAGACAAGACCTGCAGAAAATGTTCTATAAACTTGGCATGGTGCCGAGTGAGTACAAAGGTTAGAGGAAGACTACGAGCCTTCAGCATGAAAGACCCCTAGAGACCCCCAGAGGAGACTGAAGCACATGCTCCAGTAGGAGGGACTGGACCCCGGAAGCTAATTATAATTATCTATTTTTTTAGAAGTAGTAATGAATATGTATTAGTCTAGGAGCATAAAAATCAGCTGCTTGATGTAACTGGTGTGCGTCCTGGTGGAGCGGAGACTCCGGGTGCACCCAGCGCTGTTTGCTTACCTCTATTCCTTTATATTCTTACAATAAATTCTATTTTTTTTATTTAATCCTAATTTGAATCCTGAGCCATTTATAACAATTTGGGGGCTGTCCTGGGTGACAGCGCAGCAGAGCCCTTTTTGACTCACCCCTGGGACAGCTACAACTACCCAGCACCAGCAGGGCAGCCCCACAGTGTCCACAAGGATTACAATGGGACAGTGCACGAGTCGTGTGGCTCCTTGCCAAAGGGGCACTGACGATTTTGCCCTGGCGGGGCTGCTATTACTTGTCCCCGAGATCCTGAACGCTGAGAAGGATAGCAGATCTGCTGCATATTCTACGTGGGAGACCCATGTGCTTCAGAGGGGTAAGTACGCAGGCACTGCTGGGCCCGTCCAGCCTGGCCCCAGGCTCCAGGCTCACCAGCAGGAGCCTGGTCGGGTGCCACAGCATGGCACTGCCATGCCACTGCCACAACTGAGGAAGCCAAGCGAGCGAGGGTCCCTAGCGGGCTGGACGGGACCAAAGTCAGCGAGTGCACGCTGTTCTGCAGCAGGAGCCCGTTTCCCTGGAACATCAGCAGAGGGGTACAGCCGGCGGGGGGCATGCCGGTTCCTGAAGGGCAGGGCAGCTGTGAGCCAGGAGCCAGCCCCAGCACAGCCTCCCCTGGCAGCAGGGGAGGCTCCCAGCGGGAGAGAGTGGAGGGGACCCAGCTCTTGCTGTGGGGACAGGCAGCAGAAAACTGCTCACCCGGCAGGAGGCAGCGGTGCTGCAGGACAGGGACCTTTCCTGCTCTGCTGCCAGCGGCAACCTTGAGGAAAGGGGGCATCAGTGCTCCGACCCAGGGCTTGCAGTCGGCAGGGCGGTGGGCACAGGGCTCAAGAGAGGGCATGGCTCTTCCCTCTGCCTCCTGCCCCGCCTACAGCTCTGTCCATTCTTTTTTAATCAGATGATGCTTCTGCTGCCTCCGTCATGTCTCCGGAGCCCAAGGACGTGGAAGCCTGTGACTACTTCTGGGCTGTTCTCACTGGCACCAAAATGGTAACTGCAGACTTTGTCAGTGCGTGAGGCTCAGCCTGCTTCTCCCAGCTGGGGGCTGCCGTGTTTGCTGCCCACACACAGGCTTTTGGAGGGCTGCTGGCTGTGCTGAGCTGCTGCCCTCCTGGCCCCTTGTGCACCCCTGAAGGGAGA
Source organism: Aythya ferina (assembly GCF_964211825.1). Classification (NCBI taxonomy): domain Eukaryota; kingdom Metazoa; phylum Chordata; class Aves; order Anseriformes; family Anatidae; genus Aythya; species Aythya ferina. The sequence continues at coordinate 85,903,813 of NC_140299.1, forward strand.
GAGGCAGGAGCTGGAAAGGGCTTTGTGCACTGCATGCCATGACTGCTCTCTATCCCTGGCTCAGCAGTATGGGAGAGGGAGAAGATGCCTCCACACAAGCCTTGCTCACCCAGTACGGGTCCCACCTGGTGACCCCAGGCCCTGACATCTACGGTCACCTTCCCAGGGCATCTGGGCACTGCTCCTAGTGCCAGCCTCCAACGGGCACCTCCTCTCCTCTCCTTGCAGCAAAGAGAACCTAGCACTGCTGTCACAGCACCTCGGCCCCTGCATCAACGCCATTGGCTCTCTTGCTTCAGAGACAGAGAGGGGCAAGTTGGATGCTTCACTTTATGCTGAGGTAAGCAGCGAGTGAGCTACAGCGATAAAAACAGAAGGGGCCCTGATCCCCAGTGGGCAAATCTCCCTAGAAGGTAAGCCCAAATATACCAAGGAAGATCAGAAATTAATTACTGATCTAGCAGGTTCCTATAATGAGGAAGGGTGGGCTCTTACCCCAAGGGAAAATGATTATTCCCTCTTATATGATATGGCCCTTGATAAGAGAGGAACATAGAAAGAGGCACTGGGGGACTGAAGCCTTATATAAACATTGGATCAGAGAAATTGTAGCAAGGAACCACTGCGAGACAACTGACTCAGCAGTGTGACCTTTGCTTCCAGACTAATCCCCAAAATACTCCAAAATTAGGGATAGGCCAAATTGGAAAAGGTAACGGGCCTGGACAACAATGGCAGATTGAGTTTTTGGAACTCCCAAGAAAAGGGGGGTACCGATACATGCTGGTATTAACTGACACCTTTTCAGGTTGACCAGAGGCGTTTCCTACCAGAACAGCCAAGGCTAGGGAGGTGGTAAGAATACTAATACAGGAAATAATACCACGTTTTGGGGTACCAGCTACTATATCCTCTGACAGGGGACCGCCTTTTATTTCAAGAATAGTGCAACAAATCAGCCGCCATCTAGGTATAGATTGACAACTTCATACCCCATATCGCCCTCAGTCAAGTGGCCAGGTAGAAAAGACGAACCACTTGATCAAACAACAGATTGTAAAGTTGGGACAGGAAGCGAATCTGGCCTGGCCTCAGTCTCTTCCTTTGGCTCTCTTATGCATACGAACAAGGCCAAGAGCAAAGGAGGGACTGAGCCCTTTTGAAATCCTGTATGGACAACCCTATGGAATACAGAAGGGGATGTCCGCACAAGCAGGAGACAAAATTATGACATCCTATATGGTGGCATTAGGGAAACAATTAGACAAAATTGGAAAATACGTAGCTGGAACCCGGAGTAGCGTTTTGGATAGACCTATACACAATGTACAACCTGGAGATTATACATCTATATATGTAAAGTCTCTTGCAGAAGAAACTTTGGAACCCCAATGGGAAGGACCCTTTCAGGTGCTGCTTACATCATACACCGCAGTAAAAATTAAAGAACAACCTGCTTGGATTCACCACATGAGAATCAAGAAGTCAACGCAAGGTCCATGGACACTTGAAACGATGGGACCCAATAAGTTGAAATTGAAAAGGCAACACGTATGGACTTTGGACATTGCTTGTAACTATTGTATCAGCTCAAGCATGGAAGGAAAACTCGTATGTAAACATACCTGAAAGAGTCGCCCGATCTTTAAATTTATCTGACTGTTGGATATGTACTGCACTTCCGAGGGGCAATATGGAAATCCCGCTATATGGGATACCCTCCAGAAATTGGAACAATGCATTATATAGACTAATCAGATGTGGTCCGCTCAATGTTGGGGAATGGAAAGGATAAATTATACCCTCCCTGAGGGACCGAAATTTGCTTTACAAGCACGGGAAACGTTACTGTTAAAAGTCGGTGTATGGGGGTCAATGATGGCAGCGAACAAAAGATCTTGCGTGATCTGGGGCTTAGTTTTGGTCGGGAACCTGACTGTTCAAAACCGGGAAATGCAGGGGGATATAATCTAGCCAATTTAAGGTCATTTTGTAATATTACTATCCAAGTAGCATACGACCCTGATAAGGTGTCTGGAGTGGATGGATCTTTGGAAAGTGGGTGAAAATTAGGTATAGGGTATTGGTAGCTATGTGGTGATGGGAGGGCAAGGAAGAATTTACCACCTAATTGGAAGTATTATATATGGAGTGGTAATTCATGTCAAGAAAATGGTTGATATTAATAAAGAAGGGGAAGATTTGGGAGGGTGGCCATGGGGGTTGGAAAGCCCCACACTAGACACTAACACCACCCTAACACTAGACTCTTCTCGATGAGGCCATCAGGAATGTAAAAGAGTTTAGAGGGAACAGAGAAGGGTGATTCAGGAGACTGCATGCAGTCTCGGGTTTCTTGTTCTCCAGCCATTGAGGCATGGAAGTTTCTGGGTGTTTACTGTTACTGTTATTTGCAAAGTTGTTTGACCAATGAAAAGTTGTTTTGAAAAGAACTGCTGTGGAGAGAAGGGTATAGGAGGGGAGCCTGCCCTCAAGATAAAAAAAGCAAAAAGGAAGGCAACACGATGTGACGAAGTTATGTCATCAATAAAGAAGCAGAAAGAAGGAATGAAAAGGAGCAGGTTGGCAGAATGGAGACCAGGACGAGAACAGGAACTTTTCTCAGCCGTTCTTCTTGCCATCTCAGGAGTCGGGAGCACTTGGAACAGTCCTTCCCACTCACGTTGCAGCTTCGATTCTTTCCACATTTGCATCAAAACACGGTCTCCTGCTCCGAATGGATGGATCAGGACTTCCAACGCCTCCAACATTACATGCTGTTGCAGTAGGGGATCTCCAAGTGCTGACTCTAAGGAACGGGATGGGGCACAGAGTGGAGTGGAGACACCACGGACAGGCTCTGTGACGAGATGGGGACCTGATGCTCTTGTGCGCACTGTGACCAATAAGCTGCATGATCGCTACCCTGAGCTAATGGCCTGTCATGTTTTTGAAAAAGCGTTGCACTCTAGTGAGAGAACTGGTGTTTCTCTACAAGCAGCAATCCCCATGCTTTTGCTTCAGCTTTGAATATTGAAAGAACAATATGATCAAGCAAGTAACCGAAACTTTTTCAGCTGGAAGTAGCTCAACCTTTCTTTTACACAGGAAGAAAAATCTAGGAGCATAACAGATTACACACCAAAAACAAAAACATGTAAATAAACAATGTAATAATATCACTCACAGAAAAAAGAAAAAAAAAAAAAAAACAAAAAACAACACGGACAGGTGGCGACTCCCCTTCTCCTGGGGGGCAAGACATCAAGCGGTGTCCATCTGTCCCTGCATGGGAAATGGATGCTGAAAGTGGGCTTCTCACTATCGCTGCTTTGGGTAGTTGTGGAGTAATTGCCTTAACCGTTCCCTCATTAATGGAAATGGTTAACCCAACGAAAGTTAGAACAAATGATGGGGATTCTCCCCTCTGAACACAGGCCAAGAGAGCTGGAGTTGTTCATCACGGAGAAGAAAAAGCTCCAGGGAGAGCTAATTGCCGCCTTTCAGTGCCTAAAGGTGGCTTATAAAAAAAGTTGGAGAGCAACTTTTTGCTCAGACAGATAATGACAGGGCAAGGAAGTTTCCAAACTAAAAGAGAAAGAGGGGAGTTAGATTAGATGTTATGAGACCAGGGGAAAGGATAGAGGAAGACAGACACTGAGAAGGGCAGAGGAATCAAAAAAGATCAAGAGACGAGTGGGACAGAGGAAGGAGTAACAGTGGTAGCTGGACAGAGGAATTGCAGGGAACGCTACTGCGGGCGTGCAGTATTGGGTGCTGCAGTATCAGTGCTTTTATCATTGATGGGCAGTACCAGTTGTGGTTGCAGTGCAAGCAGTTGTCACAAAGTCTCAGGAGAGCATAGAAGCACAAGAGGAGCGTGGGGCATAATGGCTTTCTCAGGGTTGCAGAGTAGAGTGCAATGGTCCTAAATGGGTGAGTGCGGTAACATGGCTACCCAGCAGACACCCAGATGCCCGGATAGGTCCTGTGTGCCACTATGTTGGCTCCTGAGTACCACGCACACGCCAGCAGTCAACAAAGCATGCAGAGGCAAGTTAGCAGCAAGAAACGGATGCACAGGAGAGAATGTCCCTGTGCAGGCTGCACCCATCCCACTCCCTGCCCTGCCAGCATTTGCAGTGTGGCACCATTCCACTCCCTCCCCATGCACCTTGACACTCCAACCACCCTGACCTATGGAGGGCTTCCCTGAGCCCTGGCTGCAGCATGCACACGTGAGTTCCTTTGTTCCAGTACGCAAAAGGCAGCATTTATTCAGAGCTTCTTTTAAACTTCAAGGTAGTATTGCATCTGGATGACGGGTTTGGAGGGATTACATTTCACAGAAAACCCATGAGAAATAAATGTCTGGTGGACAGAGGTAACAAAATTCACACCGTATACAGTTGCGCTATTTATCTACAGTTGTCAAAAATACAAGGAAATTAGATAAAAAAGGTTGCTTGGTCAAAACATTAATGAAATATACGTTCCAAACGCATAGGAATCACAGAGTGATCAAACAAAGACAGTAAGTGTCTTAAAGCTTTAGAGCTTTCAAGAGCTGCTGTGGTCACATGACTAAAGGAAAGCTACCGAGTTTCTTCACCAAGACAGGTGTTCAGATTAAAGACAGGGAAAAAAAATTACACTCTACCACCAGGCATCTTTGCTGGAGGGGAGCAAGGGCATGAACAGAACGCAGCAGATATTTCAACTTTTCCTTATGGTATCTGTATGTTTTGAAGAAACCTCTCTGGCAAAAGCAAGGTCAGTTTGCAGATACTATCTAAGGAAACAGTAAGAGACAGCAACAAATAATGCGTGTCACGGATGGGATCACTTCATATTCATTGTACTGCACAATGACCAAGAACAATGATCTCAGAGCTGAAAAGCAAATCTCTTTCCCCAAAGAGTACCCTGAAGCCTGAACGTCTTCAATAAACATTTTATTGATGAGTTTTCTCAATGTCCTCGGTATTTCTCTGAGGGAGAGGTAGGCTCTCATGGGGCTACTTCATGCTCCCGTGCTCTGAGAAGTCAGAAACAACATGATTGTCCCCTGTCAGTAACCACTTTGTAGTTCAGAGTCCTTCAATTCCCACTGGTTCGCGTGCATGGATACGAGAAGTACTAATTCCAACTTCATCACCTGTAGAAAACACACAAGGTAAAGGTAGTTGATCCTCAGAAGATATTCAACTTTGTACTATATAGCCCTGCATCTTTATGTAGAAGCAGTCATTCATCTCCCTTCCTTCACTCCTCCCCAAGTGTCAGAAGTTATTTTTACCTGTTCTGATCAGAGGAGCTTTATTCTAAATTGGAATGTTTATACTTCTGTCAGTTTCAGCTTCACTTTTAGAGAGAAAGAAGCCAGAAAGCTACGTGTGTCTTACATACATCGTACATTTGTTTGAGGGTTTACCTTTTGAACAATAAGAACTAAATTAGTCAGGATTCAATTCTTATATCCTTTTTTGTTTTTCTTTTTCCTCTTCTTAAACAGACTATTGTGTGATCTTATAAAACCCTAAACACAATTTTTTAACACACAGAGCACTGCATGTTCAAGCCTGCTACAGCGATTTCTAGTAGTTTCTACCTCAGGAATTAATGTTTCCCTTGTCTTCTGCACTTCCTAGTATGTGCACCTGTTTACTTAGGTAACTGATACTCAGTTTTGTTCCAGTCTTTCCTTCCTCCCACACTGCTGAGGGAGCAAACGGCTTTGTGGTGCTTAGCTGCCTGCACACCACAGGCACATACAGAGTACAAATCTCTATCCATCAGAGAATCGGTTACTGGCATTCCAAGCACTGTCCACATGCTGGAGGAAGAACTCCACTGTTTTCTCTGAAAAAGAGGCAGAGAAGAAAATAGGATACAGTACAGAGTGATCATGCAGTCCAATAGGCACAGCCTCATACCGTGAAGAGATACAAGAACAGAACTTTCACCTGCAACATTATCAGACAGTATTTAACAGCCTGGATTAAAGCATGTTCATACACACCTTCTTTGTAATATGTTTATCACATAGACACAACTGTAAATATTACAAGAAGCTTGCAAAGACAAGAAGTGAAAAGATGTCTAATTCTTACTACAGCCTAGACCTCGCAAACAGGGATAGTTGTATGACTGGGAAGAAGTGACAGCAGCCCCGAGCTACATTTTGCAGTCAGACAGTTAAACTACATGTTCAGCTCTACATTATCTCAATGGATACATGGAACTGTTCCAGATGGAAAGTCCTATAATAATGGAATTAATGGAAATTAATGGAAAGTCCTATATTAAGTTTATACTGAAAACAGTATTTGGGAAAGAGAATGCCGAAACACCACATGAAGTCAGCTAACTAACCCAGTTCAACACAGAACATGCGAGACTGGAGCAACCTCAAGCAGAGTTGTACGAGCCTTAGTACTCTGGAGGATGCCTTTCTCTGTAAGGCTGTAAGCTGCAAGTCAGTTGCCCAGAGCAATGGGACGAATGCTAAAGATGAACTCTATCTCCAGTACACACCCAAGTAAATCACTAGTGCACCAGGTAGTGGCTTACAGTATCAAATGCATGCCTTTCGGTGCTACTCGTTTAATTTCTGCAGAAGGTACAGAAACAGATGCCTGCTTGAATCTCACACTGATGAGCCACAAATCAAAATGACCTTACTGTAGCTGACTCTCAGAAGTTTTAGCCTTGTATGGAGAGTCATCCTTTGGCTGGGAGCAGTTCTAGCTACGTTTTGAAGTGGCAGAGTGTTCAAACCTCATGCAGAGGAGTGGAAGAAGCACAGAGTGGCGCATAGGAACAGAAGTTCGCGGCATCAAAGGAGCAAGAAACTGGGAACTGAGATACATGCAGCTTTTACGCTACAGATGCGGAACTGGGAAATAAAGGACTGGGAGAGATGGAGAAAAACACTTGTGGTCCTTGTTTCCAAGGCTTAGAAGCGACCTGGGAAGACAAAACGAATATATAGTCTGATCGTTCCTACAGTACATATTCCCTCTATAGAAGCTCACCTCTTCCTCCTTCGGAGGCCTAAAGACGTCTCCAGGATTCAGGAGATGTTTCTGCAAAACTGTCTGATGTGGTAAGTCTGTACAATACAGGAACACAAAGCAATCTGCCTGACAAGAGCATGCGTTGACTTGTCGTTGGCCAGTTGCTCAAACACATGCCTTCACCTCCTGGAATAAGGGCACACAACATGTTTTCCTTGAATTAAACACAACTACAGATAGATTTAGCTCATAGGGTTCCAGCTGATTATGCTCACTACAGAACCAAGATAAGAGAAACTACTGCAATGTAAGTAGTTATGCTAATAACAAGATCCCACAGTGAAACCAAAGCAGAAGCTTAAGGGAACAGATTGGTCACAAACCATTCTCCGTGACGGTAACATCCAGGTGAGAACTTCCATACTTGTGGATATGTTCGACACCCTCTTGTACACTGTCCACAACCTCAATGCAGCTCTCCAGATCTCCATATTCGTCATGGAGAGATTTCACTTCTGAGGGGTTGAATGTCAAGTAAGAGGCAAACTTTGGGCCAGCATGAATCTTCACCTGCAATACCAGAAGTATTTTGTGCTGTAGATTGTACCAGTGCGTAACAGGTGAAAAGTGCAGCTTGTTGTTCTGGGTATAGCTAGGATAGAGTTAATTTTTTTCATAGCAGTCCCTATACTGCTACATTTTGGATTTTTGCATTAAACAAACCGCTGTTTTGGCTGTTGCTAAACAGTGCTCACACAGTTCCAAGGCTTTCTCTTCTCCCCCCACAGTGAGAAGGTCGAGGGTCTGTTAAAAGTTAGGAGAGCACATACCCACAACCGATTCAAACTTAACCAAAGGGATAGCCTATGCCATATAATGTCAAAGTCAGCAATATAAAATGAGGGGAGGGGAGTTTCGAGGAAGGCAGATATTTCCAGGTTTGCAAGTCTCCCCTACAAAAGACTTTACCTGTTTTTATCCCTTTCTTTTGTAAACTGACACCAGCCCTCTCCAAAGTGTATGTTTCAGACACAAAAGAGTTACTGGGCCCAAAACAAGGCAAGGACTTCCAGTTATTTTACGATCCTGATGAAGAAGATCTAATGCATCGTCAATCTCTGAATTTAATCGTAGCAGCTAAGACACCTTAACAATGAGAGGGAGGAGTGGAGGAGCAGGTGCCGATCTCTTCTCTCAGGTGACAGCGACAGGACCCAAGGGAATGGCATAGAGCTGTGACAGGGGAGGGTCAGGCTGGACATTAGGGAAAGGTTCTGCACCAAGAGGTGGCAGGGCACTGGAACAGGCTCCCAGGACAGTGGTCACAGCACTGAGCCTGCTGGAATTCAAGAAGTGTTTGGGCAACGCTCCAAGATGCATGGTCTGATTTCTGGGTGGTCCTGTGTGGAGCTAGGGGTTGAACTTGGTAGTCCTCATGGGTCCTTTGCAACTCAGGGTATTCTATGAAAAAAACACAAAACAAAACACAACCAAACCAGACATTAAAAAAAAAAAAAAAAAAGACAAAAAGAAAACACAAGCGAGTGAGGACTTGCTCCTGACTAGCTATCTGGCAAGCTTCTCTTAATATGACTTTAACATTATCAGAACATGACCTATTTTACCATGTTTTCCTGCATCAATCACTGCTTGTATACACTATTTGCCAAATGGAAATGCTATGTGAAAAATCCATGTTTTGAGTGTAATTTAAGTACTTCACAAATATTTCTCTCGTGATGCATCTCTGCTACAAAACATTACGCATGTCAAAGCAATTATGTAGGACAGTGGCCTTTCACTGTTCCTGTGGAACAGTGGGAGGGGGAAATAATGGGCGGGAAAATGGGTGGGAATAAAGGCAAGCGAGACAAAATGTTCAAAATATGTGGATGAAGCAGATTAGAGGAGGAGAAACATAAAATGGGAAACGACTGAGGTAAGAAGGTAAGTTAATAGATTTAATCAGAATAGTATTTGGGCCCGGGAGGTTGCCAGCCAGGAAGTCAGAATTAAGAGTAGTAGAGAAAGGGTTGGGGAAATGCTCTTCCAAGGCAGAGAATGATTTTTTTCTATGTAAAAGGAAGTAGTTGTATCCCAGCAATGGCATGCAGCCACCCCAAAGAAGCTGCTTGCAGATCGTTTCTATGGAAAAGCTTGGGGTTGCATGGAGAAGCCAAGAAAGCTCTCCGAAAAGAGTACAAAAGTGTACTCTTTTGTTTTCTACATGCTACAGCACAAAAGTTGTTGCTTTAATTCTAGACACTTACTACTTGCACTGCATCTTTGACTCCATGAATGGAGAGTGCTTCTTGAGTCAGATGATGAAGGATTTGATTGCTGTATGCTGCCTCTTTCCCTCCTTTTATTAGCAAGCCATTTCCGCTAGCTATGGCCAAAGAAGACACCTGTCAGAAGGGAATTAATACAACAACAACAACAACAACAAAGTGATCTGACTCCTCTGGGAGAATAACATCTGCAAAATAGAGTAAGAACAGGATTTTGCATTCTGCTGACTTACTCAATATTAATATACAGCACCAAGAATTTTTTCCGAGTCAGAACGTGTAACTCCAGAAATGAAGTATCTTAACGTTTCAGGAACAAACTTGAGCTTCAGGGTACTACTGGCAAAGGGAGACTGCAGTAAGTCAAAGGAAACCCTGAACATAGGCTCTGGCACAAATTCGCTAGCTGTATGAAACTATTTCAGATGCAAGAACTCTTATCCCTAATCATTCTGGCTGGAAGTAGCTAATGAGCTCTTCCTACAACGAACATTTTACTTGTGCTCTCTTATACAGAAGCCTTTTGTTTTATCACGCTGATTTTACGTTTATAACCAGAAGGTGTCCTTGCCTATGGCAGGGGGGAGTAGATGACCTTCAAGTTCCCTTCCAGCACAAATCATTCTATGATTCTATGACACCTCCCACTAGACCAGATTGCTCAAAGCCCCATCCAACTTGGCCTTAAATACTTCCAGGGATGGGGCATTCACAACTTCCCCAAGCAGCCTGTTCCAGTGCCTCACCACCCATAGTAAACAATTTCTTCCTTTATTCTAATCTACATCTACCCTTTTAGTTTAAAGCCATTACTCCTTGTCCTGTCATTACACTCCCTGACAAAAAGTCCCTCCCCAGCTTACCCGAAGCCTGCTTCAGGTACTAGAGGGCCACTATAAGGTCTCCTCAGAGCCCTCTCTTCTCTAGGCTAAGCAACCCCAGTTCTCTCAGCCTGTCTTCATAGGAGAGGTCCTCCAGCCCTCATCAACTTCGTGGCCCTGCTCTGGACCTGCTCTAACACATTTATTTCTTATGTTGGAGTCCCCAGAGCTGAATGCAGCACTGCAGGTGGGGCCTCACAGGAGTGGAGTAGAGAGCGAGAATCACCTCCCTGGACCTTCTGGTCATACTTTTGATGTGGCTCACGATACGGCTGGCTTTCTGGTTTGCAACTGCACATCGCTGGCTCATGTAGAGCTTTTCATCCATCAACACTCCCAAGTCCTTCTCTGCAGGGCTGCTCCCAATCCACTCATCAACAAGCCTGCATTCATTCTTGGGAGTGCCTTGATGACGGTGGTGAACCTTGCACTTAGCCTTCTTGAACTTCACGAGGTTCTCATGTACCAACCCCTTAAGCATGTCAAGGTCAACTCAGACCAACTCCTTTTCCCTACTAGTGTCCTCTGGGTAAAAAACAGTCACCGTGTTTGATATTCTACCTCATCCTGCTGTCCACAATTTGAAAAGAATACTGAAAAAATAAGGAAGACTTCAGAAAGATCCTTGTCAATTAGTGGAACCTTGCTGTACCCAGATACTGTGTGTCTTTAACATACAAAACTAGACATTAAAATGCAATTTGATTGTATCTTGTTAACAATCTGCCTCTCCGAAGATCAGCATCACGAAGGAAAGCTGCAGAGACAAGCTTATTTAAATAAATAAAAAACATCCAATCTGTAATGGGTTTGAAAACAGTTTGTTCCCTTTAGATAGTAATAGAGCACGGCTGTACTTCAGAACAATTGGATTTCTTGAAATCTGTAAGAAGCAGTCTGTGAAATATGATCTCAGAACTTTGCCTTGTAAGTACTAGAGACAAACATGCTATTGTATATTGTTATAAATGACTGAGTCCCAAATAGGGTTACAATCAAAGTTTACAATTTATTAAAGGAACAGAGGTAAGCAAACAGCACTGGGTGCGCTGGGAGTCTGCTCCACGAAGACGCACACCAGTTACATCAGGCAGCTGGTTTTTATGCTCCTAGGCTAATACATATTCATCACCACTTTTGGAAAAGGCAGGGGTATTATAATTAGTTTCCCAGAACCCAAACCATCCCACGGATGCATGCGTATCAGTCTCCGGTGGTCTCTCTGAGGGTCGCTCATACTGAAGGCTCGTAGTCTTCCTCACAAGTTTTGTCC